>NC_135547.1:48875861-49549361 GCF_045843805.1 Urocitellus parryii | reverse complement strand
CTCCCTTTCCCTCCCACCTCTCATCCTTGTTTAATGTTGGTCATCTTCTCGTGCTCTTCTTCCCTAGTCTGTTCTTAGTTACTCTCCTTATATCAAAGGAGACATTTGGCATTTGTTTTTTAGGGCTTGGCTAGCTTCGCTTAGCATAATCTGCTCTAATGCCATGCATTTCCCACCAAATTCTATGATTTTGTCATTTTTTACTGCAGAGTAATACTCCATTGTGTATAAATGCCACATTTTTTTTTTATCCATTCGTCTATTGAAGGGCATCTAGGTTGATTCCACAGTCTTGCTATTGTGAATTGTGCTGCTATGAACATCAATGTAGCAGTGTCCCTGTAGCATGCTCTTTTTAGGTCTTTAGGGAATAGACCGAGAAGGGGAATGGCTGGGTCAAATGGTGGTTCCATTCTCAGCTTTCCAAGAAATCTCCATACTGCTTTCCAAGTTGGCTGCACCAATTTGCAGTCCCAACAACAATGTACAAGTGTACCCTTTTCCCCACAACCTCGCCAGCACTTATTGTTGTTCGACTTCATAATGGCTGCCAATCTTACTGGAGTGAGATGGTATCTTAGGGTGGTTTTGATTTGCATGTCTCTGACTGCTAGAGATGGTGAGCATTTTTTCATGTACTTATTGATTGATTGTATGTCCTCCTCTGAGAAGTGTCTATTCAAGTCCTTGGCCCATTTGTTGATTGGGTTATTTGTTATCTTATTGTCTAATTTTCTGAGTTCTTTACATATTCTGGATATTAGGGCTCTATCTGAAGTGTGAGGAGTAAAGATTTGTTCCCCTGATGTAGGCTCCCTATTTACCTCTCTTATTGTTTCTTTTGCTGAGAAAAAACTTTTTAGTTTAAGTAAGTCCCATTTGTTGATTCTTGTATTTAACTCTTGTGCTATGGGTGTCCTATTGAGGAATTTGGAGCCCGACCCCACAGCATGTAGGTCGTAGCCAACTTTTTCTTCTATCAGATGCCGTGTCTCTGATTTGATATCAAGCTCCTTGATCCATTTTGAGTTAAATTTTGTGCTTGGCGAGAGAAAGGGATTCAGATTCATTTTGTTGCATATGGATTTCCAGTTTTCCCAGCACCATTTGTTGAAGATGCTATCCTTCCTCCATTGCAAGCTTTTAGCCCCTTCATCAAATATAAGAAAGTTGTAGTTTTGTGGGTTGGTTTCTGTGTCCTCTATTCTGTACCATTGGTCCACCCGCCTGTTTTGGTACCAGTACCATGCTGTTTTTGTTACTATTGCTCTGTAGTATAGTTTGAGATCTGGAATCGCTATACCACCTGATTCACACTTCCTGCTTAGTATTGTTTTTGCTATTCTGGTTCTTTTATTCTTCCATATGAATTTCATGATTGCTTTCTCCATTTCTACAAGAAATGCCATTGGGATTTTGATTGGCATTGCATTAAACCTATAGAGAACTTTTGGTAATATCGCCATTTTGATGATGTTAGTTCTGCCTATCCATGAACAGGGTATGTTTTTCCATCTTCTAAGGTCTTCTTCAATTTTCCTTTTTAGGGTTCTGTAGTTTTCATTGTATAAGTCTTTCACCTCTTTTGTTAGGTTGATTCCCAAGTATTTTATTCTTTTTGAGGATATTGTGAACGGCGTGGTTGTCCTCGTTTCCATTTCAGAGGATTTGTCGCTGATATACAGGAATGCCTTTGATTTATGCGTGTTGATTTTATAACCTGCCACTTTGCTGAATTCATTTATTATCTCTAATAGTTTCTTTGTAGACCCTTTTGGGTCTGCTAGGTATAGAATCATGTCATCTGCAAATAGTGATAATTTAAGTTCTTCTTTTCCTATTTGTATGCCTTTAATTTCTTTCGTCTGTCTAATTGCTCTGGCCAGTGTTTCGAGAACTATGTTAAACAGAAGTGGTGAAAGAGGGCATCCCTGTCTTGTTCCAGATCTTAGAGGGAATGCCTTCAATTTTTCTCCATTCAGAATGATGTTAGCCTGAGGCTTAGCATAAATTGCTTTTACAATGTTGAGGTATGTTCCTGTTATCCCTAGTTTTTCAAGAGTTTTGAACATAAAGGGATGCTGTACTTTGTTGAATGCTTTTTCCGCATCTATCGAGATGATCATATGGTTCTTATTTTTAAGTCTATTGATGTGGTGAATAACATTTATTGATTTCCGTATATTGAACCAACCTTGCATACCAGGGATGAATCCTACTTGATCATGGTGCACAATTTTTTTGATATGTTTTTGTATCCCATTCGCCAGAATTTTATTGAGGATTTTTGCATCTAGGTTCATTAGAGATATTTGTCTGTAGTTTTCTTTCTTTGAATAATGTCTTTGTCTGGTTTCGGAATCAGGGTGATGTTAGCCTCGTAGAATGAATTTGGTAGTTCTCCCTCTTTTTCTATTTCCTGAAATAGCTTGAAAAGTATTGGTATTAGTTCCTCTTTAAAGGTTTTGTAAAACTCTGCTGTATACCCGTCCGGTCCTGGGCTTTTCTTAGATGGTAATCTTTTGATGGTTTCTTCTATTTCCTCAATTGATATTGGTCTGTTTAGGTTGTCTATATCCTCCTGACTCAATCTGGGCATATCATATGACTTTAGAAATTTATCGATGCCTTCACTATCTTCTATTTTATCGGAGTATAAGGATTCAAAATAATTTCTGATTATCTTCTTTATTTCTGAAGTGTCTGTTGTGATATTGCCTCTTTCATCCCGTATGCTGGTAATTTGAGTTCTCTCTCTTCTTCTCTTCGTTAGCATGGCTAAGGGTCTGTCGATTTTATTTATTTTTTCAAAGAACCAACTTTTAGATTTGTCAATTTTTTCAATTGTTTCTTTTGTTTCGATTTCATTGATTTCAGCTCTGATTTTAATTATTTCTTGCCTTCTACTTCTTTTGCTGTTGTTTTGCTCTTCTTTTTCTAGGATTTTGAGATGAAGTATGAGATCATTTATTTGTTGTTTTTTTCTTTTTTTAAGGAATGCACTCCAAGCAATGAATTTTCCTCTTAGAACTGCTTTCAATGTGTCCCATAGATTCCGATATGTTGTGTCTGTGTTTTCATTTATCTCTAAGAATTTTTTAATTTCCTCCTTGATGTCTTATAAAACCCATTGATCATTCAGTAACCTATTGTTCATTCTCCAAGTGATGCATGATTTTTCCTTCCTTCTTTTATCGTTGATTTTCAGTTTCATTCCATTGTGATCAGATAAGATGCATGGTATTATCTCTACTCCTTTATATTGACTAAGAGTTTCCCTGTGACATAATATATGATCTATTTTTGAGAAGGATCCATGTGCTGCTGAGAAAAAAGTGTAGCTGCTTGATGTTGGGTGGTATATTCTATATGTGTCAATTAAGTCTAGGTTGTTAATTGTATTATTGAGTTCTATAGTTTCCTTATTCAGCTTTTGTTTGGAAGATTTGTCCAGTGGTGAGAGAGGTGTGTTAAAGTCTCCCATGATTATTGTATGGTGGTCTATTAGATTCTTGAACTTGAGAAGAGTTTGCTTGATGAACATAGCAGCCCCGTTGTTTGGGGCATATATATTTATGATTGTTATGTCTTGTTGGTGTATGGTTCCCTTGAACAGTATGTAGTGTCCCTCTTTATCCCTTTTGATTAACTTTGGCTTGAAATCTATTTTATTTGATATGAGTATGGACACTCCTGCTTGTTTCCGCAGTCCATATGAGTGATATGATTTTTCCCAACCTTTCACCTTCAGTCTATGTATGTCTTTTCCTATCAAATGCGTCTCCTGCAGGCAGCATATTGTTGGGTCTTGTTTTGTGATCCATTCAACTATCCTGTGTCTCTTAATTGGTGAGTTTAAGCCATTAACATTTAGGGTTATTATTGAGATATGGTTTGTTCTTCCAGCCATAGTTTGTTTATTAATGCTATTAAACCTGATTTGTTTTCCTCTTTGATTATTTTCCCCCCTTTACTGTCCTACCTCCCACTGTTGGTTTTCATTGTTGTTTTCCATTTCCTCTTCCTGTAGTGTTTTGCCAAGGATTTTTTGAAGAGATGGTTTTCTAGCTGCAAATTCTTTTAACTTTTGTTTGTCGTGGAATGTTTTAATTTCATCTTCCATCCTGAAGCTTAATTTCGCGGGATACCCGATTCTTGGTTGGAACCCATTTTCTTTTAGCATTTGAAATATGTTATTCCAGGATCTTCTAGCTTTTAGAGTCTGTGTTGAGAGATCAGCTGTTATCCTGATTGGTTTACCCCTAAATGTAATCTGCTTCCTTTCCCTTGTAGCTTTTAAAATTCTCTCCTTATTCTGTATGTTGTATATCTTCATTATAATGTGTCTAGGTGTGGATCTCTTATGATTTTGCACATTCGGCGTCCTGTAGGCTTCTAGTATTTGGGATTCTGTCTCATTCTTCAAGTCTGGGAAGTTTTCTTGTATTATTTCACTGAATAGATTGCTTAATCCTTTGGTTTGGAGCTCTGTGCCTTCCTGTATCCCAATGACTCTTAAGTTTGGTCTTTTGATATTATCCCATAGTTCTTGAATGTTCTGCTCATGGTTTCTTAGTAGACTTGCTGAGCTATCTATGTTCTTTTCAAGTTGAAATACTCTGTCTTCATTGTCTGATGTTCTATCTTCTAAGTGATCCACTCTGCTGGTAGTATTTTCAATTGAGTTTTTAAGTTGGTTTATTGTTTCTTGCATTTCTAGGATTTCTATTTGTTTGTTTTTTATTACCTCTATCTCCCTGTGAAATTGATCTTTTACTTCCTGGATTTGTTTGTCAATGTGATCTTTCATTGTCTGATTTTGCTGTCTCATGTCTTCCTTGAGACTCCAGATCATCTGAAGCATGTATGTCCTGAGCTCTCTATCTGACATTCCATCTGTTGCAGCTATTACCTCTTCTAAAGTTGAGTTGACCTGCATTGCCTGTGGTCCTTTCTTTCCTTGTCGTTTCATACTGCTGGCGTTTCTTTCTGCTTGGTGAAATTATTGTGTCTTTGATATTTTCCCTCTATTTATTTATATTGCTCTTGTATAGTTGAAAAATCACCCTTGCAGGACAGGTAGTGGCTGTGATCCTCCTCCAATTAGTGTGATCCGTCTACCATGCTGTCAGGCCCTAGGTCTGCTCTGCTGGTCGGTCAAAGGTCCGCCTACCCAGCAGGCGCCAGGGGCACCTGTGTCACTCCATAGGTTGCTGGGCCTAACCTCCCGATGGGTTACAGGTTCGCCTAGCTTGCAGGCACTGGGGGAGGGGCCGGTTCCGCCCCTCAGCAGGCTTTGGGCCCGCTCTGCTGGTGTTCACAGTCCTGCCTACCTTGCAGACACTGGGGGAGGGGACGGGCCTGGCCCTCAGCCGGCCGCCAGACCTGTCCTAGTGGGTCCGGTCCGTGTTCCCCTCAGGCGCGTGTAGCTGCTCTGTCACTTGGCTGGTTGCTGGGCCTCTGAAGTTTTCCTATTTTATAATATATTTATAGGAACCTACTTGTAAATTTAACAAAATTAGTTGGGATTTTGTCCTTTTTGACAATGTTTAAACATAATATAAACTTAGTAATCAATTTTTTGTTTAGATAATTTATAGACAAGTCTTATATCATTATCATCTGATGAAAGAGTCTGCATTTTAAAATTTAGTGATAAGAACTCAACCTAGATGAAAAGCATGTCCTTTATGGCAATAACCATAAGACTATATACCATAAGAGAGAGGCACTATTAAGAAATATTCAAGAACCTAAATGTTCTATACATACTTGTGGTTTGTGGTGTGTGTGTGTGTGTGTGTGTGTTAATGATGCTTTTATATAAATATAAGTAATAAAAATACGAGGATGTAAATACTGGGTCAATTAAAGACAGAAATATAAACAAGTACAAATCTTAAATTGTGTCATGCTTTTCAAAATTATTTGATATTATATCAGTTAGGAGACAGTGCATATGAGGATTAGAATGAGCAGGTAGATCCCAGATTACAGATCTCTAATTCTTTGTTTTCTGCTATCACACATAGCAGTTAATTCATACAAATCACTGTGTTCTCTGTGACTGCCACAGGACTATCTCCATGGGAAACAGACTCAAAGGCACATATAAAACTGTTGGAAGTTTTTTGTTGTTGTTGTTATTTGCTTGTTTTATTTTGAATTCTTAGATCTGCAAATAGTTCCTGTACCATATTAATTGTTATAACTTAATTTTGTGAAATATAATTGAGAGAAGGAGGGACCTGGAGTGAAAATCTAACTTTTGGGAGGTCCAAGGTAAGGAGAACAGGGTCCAGTCACATGGGAAATTTATTGAGATGTCTGCTTGGCACAGGGCATTTGGAAATAATTTAGGTCACAGACTTAAATGCAGTTTTAGAAAAACATATGCTTTGATGATATACGCTGTTTTTTCATATTAGTGCCCCTTTAGCTAAACTCCCTACTCTGCTTAGTTAATCTGAAGCAATCAGATTTTTCTTATGATACTGCCAAAGTTCAGGTTTATGCAGAGTTCAGGAAGGATTAAATCTAATTCAAAGTGAAATTTTAAAAAAGAAGAAGAAGAAAATGTTAAAATTTGAAAAAGCAATTTTTACTATTTAATAATTCCCTCCCCTGAAACTGCATACTCACCAACAATATTAATTGCTAGAATAAAACTTAGGGGAAAAAATAGTAACATTTCTTTGTTTTTTTTTCCACTATTTATTTTAAGAGAACAGTTTTCTCTCCTTCCTTGACATTTGATTGTTTTAGTTATTTCTTGAACTTTATTATCAGAACACCCTGTTGAGGTGCATCACTTTATATAAAGGTATGAAATCATTCAAATTATTCCCATAGCAATGCAGTATAATTATATTAATAATAAGCAAAACCAGCCTGTAATCCCAGTGACTCAGGAGGCTGAGGCAGAAGGATTACAATTTCAAGGCCAGCCTCAGCAATTCAGCAAGGCCCTAAGCAATTTATCCAGACCCAATCTCAAAATAAAACTAAAGGGTGAGGATGTGTCTCCTGGTTAAATGCCCCTGGGTTCAATTCCTGTGACAAAAAAAAAAAAAAATGAGCAGTTGTCTCCTGGTAGGTTTTTGCATGCCTGTAATACTAGCAGCAGAGGAGGCTAAGACAGGAGAGGTCCTCAAGGTGCTAAGCAACTCAGTGAAACCCTGTCTCTAAATAAAATACAAAATAGGGCTGGGATGTGGCTCAGTGGTGAAGTGACTCTGAATTCAATCCCTAGTACCTCCCAAAAAATAATCAGTTGTGTACTTTTAATATACTTATTAGTCTGT
Source organism: Urocitellus parryii (assembly GCF_045843805.1). Lineage (NCBI taxonomy): Eukaryota > Metazoa > Chordata > Mammalia > Rodentia > Sciuridae > Urocitellus > Urocitellus parryii. Next base: position 49,542,057 of record NC_135547.1, on the reverse strand, counting down.
TGAGATAATTATAAAAATGTTATTTTCATTATTATTCTAATATCACATAACAAGGTGTAGATTTAATATGCAAGTAGCTTTTATTTCATAACACAAATGCACACAATTCAAGTGAATTTGAGCATCTGTTGATCATATAAAGCAAGTAAAAACAGTAGCATTTTATCGTGATTCTTTGTTTTCTGAAAGTTACCACTTTCTATTTGAGGATTTTAGCATAAGAAAGCTCTAGATTATATGAAGACTATCCATTCATAAAGTTTACCAAATTTTGTTCCAATAGATATATTTTTTAAAAAATTATTTTTTTAGTTGTAGATGGACACAACATCTTTATTTTATTTTTATGTGGTACTGAGGATCAAACCCAGGGCCTCACATGTGCTAGGCGAGCTATCTACCACTGAGCCACAACCCCAGCCCTAGATATTTTAATACTCCCTAAATTAAACTTTCTATCCAGGAAAAGAGCTATTGGAAGACACCCTTGTATTTCTTCTTTTCACTTGCAAAAGATGTAGCCAAGGATTCTAAAAAGAAGCAAATAAATATAATCTCTTTCTCTGCTCTTTGCCTGGTGTCTTATTTCTACTGAGATTTTCTTACTTAATCATGTAACCATTCATCTAACAGCTGCCCCAAATACTATTCTCAAATGACCCTGAAAGCCTGAACTTAAAAACTGGAAGCCAAAATATTAATAGCAATGTCTCCAGAGAATTTCAGTCTGTGTATGTTTCTGGCTTTAACATTGAGCATGTACTCCAATGAGCAAACTGGTTCAAGGAGATGACTGTCCATACATACTATACAATTATACTACATTGTAATATATAGAAAAAAATCTTAAATACTTATTTAAGAAGTGGGCTCCATTGATAGTTTAATAATTGGCTTCAGATGAGATTATTTATTTTTTTCCATTTGTGATACAATAGATATCCACTATGGTTGATACAAAGAGAGTAAGGAACCAGTACCACCTCATGCGTGTAGTACATATTATGTACAAACTATCATATAAATATATAGCTTACACTGTCCAAATGTGTAACCACTGAAACTGTGTAGTTATTTAAGTTTAAATCTAAAGTAACTAAACTAAAACAACTCAAAAAATTCAAGTCCTCTGTTTACTGTCTACATTTAAGTTCTTATGATCCACATTTAGCTATTGGCTGTCATTCTACTTAACAAATTCCCAGCATTGCAGAAAGTTATATTGGACAGCTCTGCATAGAATATATACATATTATAAAATGTACAAAAATTGAAAATAAAAAGACCATGGCAAAAATAAAAATAAGTATGATCTCTCTCTCTCTCTCTCTCTCTCTCTCTCTCTCTCTCTCTCTCTGGTGGGGCTGGGGATTGAACTTAGGGCTTTGTGCATGTGAGGCGAGCACTCTACCAACTGAGCTATATCCCCAGCCCATACATAGGAATTTTAATATTTCCTCAATCCTCAAAGAAAATTATGCAATACTTGGACATATTCACCCATCTTCCAACATCACTGACTCTCCTGTGTGAACTAAAAAAATGTAAAATATATATTTGTCTACAGAATACTAACTCTTTTATCAAGTTATATTTGAGTAAAATGATATACTCATTATTATTTCAAAAAACATTATTTAGGAAGAAAAATAGTGTCATATAAAATAAAGATTCTTCAAAATGATAAATCATAAAGTTAGGAAACCTAGACACTCCTAAAGACAAAACAATTAAGTTTCAAAACCAAACTAATGTTTAGAAGAAACCTTATAATTAGTTTACACTTTTGTTGAAGTTATTGGTATCCTGAATACTTTTTAAACCAAGTATTACTGACACTGGATATCCAAATACTTTAAGTCTCTGCGTGACCAAGTATTCAAAATCTTGTATTTGCTTTGAAGACAGGGTATGTTTAAATCAAAAATATCTCTGCACCAGATTTAATGACTAGAAAATAATATTGAACATGTTAAAATGTTTTAATTTATCAAGATTTACAAATATAAGTTCTTAGGATCATATTATATTTAAAATATACTCTGATAAGTATTTTAAATAACATTTTACTTATTATAAACCCTTTATCTTTTAACAAGCAGAAATTACTATGTACACACAAATTCTATATTTTTCAAAAATTCATTACATAAAATATTTATCAAATTAAAATTTGGGCTGGGGATGTGGCTCAAGCGGTAGCGCGCTCGCCTGGCATGCCTGCGGCCTGGGTTCGATCCTCAGTACCACATACCAACAAAGATGTTGTGTCCACCGAGAACTAAAAATAAATATTAAAAAATTCTCTCTCTCTCTCTCTCTCTCTCTCCTCTCTCACTCCCTCTTTAAAAAAAAATAAAATTTTCCTGCTTTGGCAAAGAGATGAGTATAGAAATCAAGATACCACTTATAATTTAGTTTATATAGAACCTTAACTGGTTGAAGTATTAACTTCATCACTAGAATTTTCTTTGCCAAAATATATTGCAGTTCAAAAGCTATAATTCAATTATAATTTTAATTATATTGTTATGGTTTCCAGATCTGAATATTGCAGACTTATTTTCCTTATTTTCTTTTTCTATTACTTAGTTTTCTTACTCTTTAAGCATTTCCCTCCTGTTTTTCTTTTATTAATTTAAAATAGAGGGGAAATCATACTAGAAGACAACTTAATGCTTATTCATTCAAACTCGAAGTAATTTTTTCTTCTGCTTACTTAGGGATATCATTTTATAAATTATAGTACATATTGTCATACTGCTTTCAATAATGAGCTCTTTTTTTCCATATATTTTTACAAATTCCCAAGTACATCTTATTTTATTTCTTGTTAAGTTCTGATTCTAATTATAGTTACTACAATTATTAAACTTTTATGAGTATAGTATATTGGCTACTATATTGAATGTTGGAGAGATATATATAGTTTTCCCATTAAAGTATTAACTATGGTAGGGAATAATGTAAAGGTCAGGAGTTGCTTGACCTACATGAGTAAGCATATTTTTTAAATACTGTTTTAAATTAATGTGTTGTTTGTAACTGTTCAACTTAATCCTCTACATCTCCAGCACTGGAATAATACACATTCAAGTCAAATATTTTCTAAGGAAATATCTATAACTTTTTACCTCCCTGTTTTTCACTGTCTCCCAATCAGAGAAAGAAGAAAGAGAGAGACTGAGAATAGTAAAGAATAGTATTCAAGTCAGGCCTAGCCTCACCTAAAATGTTTTCCTATGAGGATATCCTAAACATGATCTTGACAAACAGTAACTGCAAACTTAGGAAGAAAACAATGAAGTGGTCAAGAGTCTTACATATCTGGCCACAGATTAAAAAATAGATCTAATTTTAAATTTTATTTTCCTTTTTAAACCAGGTTATTTATGAGTTTTCTAATTCTTTTTCTTAATATGTTAAGCACATGAAAATGATTAGTTGAAAAATTATTTTGGTAGAGTTGCCCATTCATAGAAAAAATATGTTGGAACTCCATTTGTTACCATAAAAAAGTCTTAGACTTAGTATACTTTTTTAAAAGAATAAAAATCTATATTTTAAAATACAAAGAACCCATAATTGTACTTAAATGTAAAAACCGGTAAATTTCTTTAGATAGGAAATAAGACACATAGGTCCAAAAGTTTTATACTTACCTATTTCCTTATGCAAAAGCATCTCTTTGGTAAGATGACCTTACATAAATTTGTTGAAAGCATTGTATAAATTACAGGTTTGTTTGAGCCAACATAAGGCAGGGAAGCTGCTTTTCTGGGAACACCTGGGTGAAATTCTCCTCTTGGAGAAAGCCCAGATCATGCTGGAAAACTGCCTTAGCTCACAGCCTTCGGATCGAACACAGCTGCCTGGAGATGGGTGTAACCTACAAAGCACCAAATATCCTGTTTTTCCTGAAGAAGTGCCTTACTAACCCCTTTGGTCTGTACTGCTATAAATAAAGCAAGCACTTGTTTTGCTCTTTGTTAGGAGTAAGGCCCATCTGTCTGCTCAACCGGTCATGCTCCTGCTTTTAAAATATATATTTCTCGTCTTCTAAGTTTATTTTTAATATTACTTTCATAGCTTTTATTTCTCATTCAGCCCACATATCTGATGTTACTCACTTCCTTGCCCATACCGGTAGTGAATGTTCAAAATGCTTCTGAGTACATGATGAAAATGATGACTACTCTTCAATTGATCAACCAAAATTTCTTTGAAAATGAGAGTGAATGCTATGAAATGATAAATACTCATTACATGATAATAATGCTTTCAGCATTTCTTGAAGACAGAGAATATCCAAAGTTAAAAAGAGAAAAAAAATCACTAAATTCCAGTGGGTCATCTTTCATAGTCCCACATCAACCCCAACTCACTACAGGACTTTTTGAAAAGGTAAGGTGTTGGTAAAGATGGCGCCCGGAGTGCTTCTCTTCCGGGACCTCAGGAAAGATGGCGCCAAGAGCACTTCTCTTCCGGAGCTCAGGTCCTTGATGCACTGAATGGCGCGTGAACCATCACATCCAATCCCTGTGAATGATGCAAACTTTGAATGGTGCACCTCCAATCCCTGAAGTGGCGCAAATTCTCAGCCAATGAAGAAGTAACAGCCCACTTGCCTTGCTCCTCCTCATCCTGTGTTAAGCCCATAAATATCAATACCCTGTTCGTGTTCCCTCTCTTACTCTTACTCTCTCTTACTCCCTCTCCTCCCTCTCCTCTCTCTCCCCTTTCCTTCTCTCTCTTCCCCCTCTCCTCTCTCTCTCCCCCTCTCTCTCTCTTCTCTCTCTCTCTCTCTCTCTCTCTCTCTCTCTCTCTACTCCCTTCTCTTCTGAGACTGGCTGCTATGGTCCTGCTGATAAAATCTCGGACAGGTAAATGGTTGTTTTGGCTTGTTGAGTTTATGGAGCTTTTCCATCATCATTTACATAAGGGAGACAGAGAAAAACTATAGAAAAGAAGCTAGTGAAAAGGGTCTAATACCGATCAAAAGTATAAGTCCAATCTTCATTAAAAATTTAAAGTATCAGGTGTTTCAGAACACAGACCACAGGGAAAGTTCTTAAAGCTGTACATTTTTGAAGGGAAAGTCTGTCAGCTGTATAAATTCTAGGAGAAACACAGGGGAAATAAAATCTTCTCCTTAATAATTAAGTGGTAAAGGTTAGAATTTTGAGCATTTCATGAAAAAGAGAACCACATAATCAGAGGTCCCCCAATATCTCACTTTACTCACCAAAACACACAATTCAAAAATCAATTAATATTTTGGAATTATACTGACAGAAGTTGTATCTTTAAACTAGTAATACCTTAATATGAATCAAACAAGATGCAAAAAATAGAACAAACCATACAATGCCAAGAATAAAGTATGCAAAATAAAGTTGGCCTACAAAAACTAAGCAATAGTCCCTCCATAAAAAGTAAGCATAAATATATAGAAAAATGCAAGATAAAAAGAATTAAATATACTAATAATGCTTTTGAAGATAAGAAAATCCATGGAAGCACAATTTAAATGGTAAGTCATAAATTAAGAACAGAATTATCAAAAACATCTTGAAGACATGAGAAAATACTTGATTTAACTCCTGATAAAAATGAAATAAGACTACTACATTTTCTCAGAGATAAGAAATAAATTATAAAGTAACCAAGAGAGAATAGTGATGATAATTTAGTAAAAACAAAACAAAACATTAAAGAAAGAAAGTAATCAGTACAATATAAATGAGTTAGTAAGTAAAATAGGTAGTAGTATAAATGGATGCCATTAAGGCAAGATAAATAATCATTAATTCTGTTATGCTCAAATTCAGGACCCCCAAAAGGCCACCAGAGACCAAGACCGATGTAAGCAGCAAAGAGGTGTTTATTGGGAGCTAGCTCGGTCCTCTGCACACACACAGCAACTGGTGACGCTGAGAGGCCCCGAGCCCAGGGTTATACATTCTTTGGAGACGGCAGGGACCCCCACATACATCATAGCATCACTTAGCAAATCATCACACTCCATGGGAAAATCAAATAACAACTCTAAAACACGATTAGCACATTCACTGGAGGGAACAAGTTGGGTAGGGGTGATAGGTTACTATAAGAAGGGGATTCATTTGAACTGATTGGTTTAAGCCAAGAGGGGTGTTCCTGCTGAACTACATGGTTTCTCAACACATTATCAACCACCATAAACTACTGGGAGGGTCATCTGGCATCCCAGGTATTTCCCTGTCTCATGCTGATTGGTGGCTGCTAGGGGATGCTATGGATCCCCACCTAGCCTGACTGAGTCAGGGACACCTGGCACAGCAGATCTCTCCTGTTATTTGTAGATAAACAACTTAGCAGGGTGGGAATGTGCCTAAGAGTGCTATGTGGGTCTTTCCAAGGAGAAAGGTCATGTCCCTTCCTTAGAAAGGCTTTGCTCTGAGGTAGAGGCTGGTTTTTCACAGACTGACATTAAACATTTTGAAATCAATATACAAAATAAAGTAAAAATAAAGTAGAATTTTAAAAAATCTCAGTGAACTAATAATTTTATATCAAACTAAGCTTTCCTTTAATACCAAATCTATAGAATATACAATGTTAAAATACAAGATCTTGGGAAATTTATAAAAATCTGACCCTTGGGACTTCTGTGAAAACTATTGTAAAATTACTTTTACCCAACTATATGGTAACTTTAAAATTGATGTTGAGTATTAAAATATATATGTGTATATATATATATATATATATATATATATATGTATATATATATATATATATATATATGTGTGTGTGTGTGTGTGTGTGCGTGTGTGTGTCTACTAATGAAACAAAGCTAGAAACAAAAATGAAAAAACTAATAAAGAAATTATATCTTTTGTGGGGATTAGAAATTATACAATTTAAAAAGTGAAATGAACACAGAATAGAAAAATACAATAAATGTACTGATTGTTGCATAAGCAATAAAATTCAAGTTTTATGAATAAAACTGAAAAGCCAATAGTAAAATATTGAATAAAAGAGATTAAGGATATTTTTTTAAAAATCTACTACATCAGACACATTACTATATATCATAGTTTTGTTCAAAAGAAAATATTACATTTTTGTAGAGGAAAATATATCAAGTGTATCAAAACACAACTAAATATGAAATACTGTAAAAAATTTAAGACCAAACATATTAATCAAATCAGTAATAGAGAATAAGCTTGACTCTCCTATTTAAAGAAAGAATAACATTTTCAATTTGGAAGATAAAAAAATACCTATCTGCTATAAATAAGAAACACAGAAAAGGATAACTTAGAAAACACAAAAATAAAAATGCATAAAAAAGTATTGTATGAAAATGGAAATGGCAGGCATAACAATTCTAAAATCAAAGTAGAATTCAAGCCAAAGTAAACATTATAAATTCAGAAAACTGCATTATAATTTTTAGAATTTACAATTTCTAATAACATTATAACAAAATCACAATCATAAAACTTGTGAGCAAAATAGACATGAGACACAAAGAAACAGAAACACACAAAATCCTCATGAAGTAGTTGATTTTTTCTAAATATAGATTTTGTGGTTTGTGTATAAAATATTCCCCCAAAGTTCCTTTGATATTAGAAATTTTCAGGTGTGAAATGACTGGATTTTTAGACCTGTAACCTAATCAGTTCATCATAGTATCAATGGAATGAATAGTAATTGTTGGCAGGTTAAATATGACTGAACAAAGTGGTTTACTTGGGTCATCCCCTGAAAGAGTTTAGCTTCCATGTATCTCTTGTCCTTCTTTTTGCTTCCTGGATGTCACAACTGGAGCAGTGCTCCTCCACCACATAATTTTACCATGATATTCTGTCTCAATTTGGGCCCAAAGCAATGGACTCAGGTTGTTTTAGATTAAATCTCTCACATTGCGAGCCAAAATAACCTTTTGCTTCTCTAAGTTTTTTTTTTTTTCTTTAATGGGGTAATTTGGTCACAGTGAAAAAAATCTCACTAACACAAAAATTGGTAGTGAGAGTGGAGCTTTTGTTGTGACTAACTTGACCATGTGGATCAGAAGACTATGGAGCTGATTTGCAGGAAGATTTTGGAAGAGTTTGGAGATGCAGACTTGAAAAGCTTTAGAATATTGTAGTACAGCTTAATGGATGATCCTGGTGGAAGCTCAGAGGATCAGAATGCTGAGAGGAATGGAGACAATAAATACTGTGCTCATGAGGTTTCAGAGAGGGATAAGGATTCTGTAGGGAATTTGCCTAGAGGCTGTTAAGGTTACATTGTGGCAAATAACTTGTTTACATTTTGCCCACGTTCTGAGATTTTGTGTGAGGCTCAATTTAAAGGTGATAGTCAAATTAATCTATCAGAGGAAATTTCAAGGCACCACAGCATTTAGCCAGTGGTATGGACAACTTTTAAACAGGTTTACTATGAGTTTTAGGAGCAGAAAGCAGAAAAAGACTTTATCAACTTTCAGTTTTGCCAGAAACATATATGTAAACTTGGGACCAAGGAATGTTTGTCTGTTAAAAGACTGTGACCACTGAAATCATGGTATCTACTTTGCATTGAGACACTAAGAAAGATGCCTTGAAGGCATCTCAGAAATTTGCAAGACCACACAAACATTGACTACTTATATACATACAAGTGAAAATCTCTTTGAGAAGATACATGGGGCACCCAGTTGCTCCCCAAGGATTTATATCACTGTGATCAACAGTCCAAACATTGTGAAGCCTTTGAAACCCTTTTTTAAGGAGGTATAGCCACTAGACAGGATGATTAGAAACTTGTCATAGCCCACATAGTGCTATTTCTTCTGGAATGAAGTGTGTCAAAGTTAAGAGGGCATGAAACCTTCTAGTGAGATTTCTAAGGAAGGCCCAGGAGGATAGGCAAAGTGTAGCAAGGTCAGAATCCCTCTAGTCTGTCCAATAGATGGCAATGTATGAAGCTGTAAGGGTAATACAAAAGCTAGAATAGAGACACAGAAATTAAGAGATGACAGGAACTTGAACTATATGTCATGGAAAGCTGCTGTCAGCAGACAGAGACAGGCTAAAGTAAATCCCTTCACCTAGGAAGTAAAAAGGGGCAGGGCTTGCAAGCCCTTTAAAAAATTACATTTCACCATCATGTGTCCTAATTTCTATATGCAGACTAAAGGAATCTATTAATATGATCATGTTCGTTCTTGTATTGATCTTATTCCTTCTGTCCATGCCCCTACTCCTCCATTTTGTAATGGGAATGTTTACTCTTTTCCATTATATATTGAATATATGTAGGAATTGGTGAGCTGGAGACTCAAGGTATGACAGAGCTTGCTAGCATTGGTAGCTACTCATGTGATATAGGAGTTTGGTGCTGGTGCATTCACTGTGACTCTAACCTGAACTGGTAACTTGCAGTCTGCCCACAGGCAATTGACTCTTGATGAAGCCCATAGGCCTGGCTCCAGGGAGAGACTTGTGGAAACAGACTACACTCTCGGAACTCTCCAGCTTCTTTCTGAAAAATGCTCTATCACAATATTTGGTAAAAACTCAGGATTGAACTGCCTTCTTATTCTGAAATAGCAAAAATACATCATAGACAGATTTTAATATTGTCAAATCTGGATTCCCTTTAGGTTGAAAGAGGAAATGACTACAGGATCAAAGAAAATAAGCAATCTGCTTTCAATTTGAGAAAAATAGGGACAAACAGAAGCAGATTCAAAAAAGTACACTATATGCCCAATATTTTATTGCTCAGATGACATCACATAGAAATAATAATAAAGAGATTTAAGGAAAATAAGACCTCAACAATTATTCAAAATCTCATTAATCATTGAGCAATACTGAAGAATATTCAAATATTCAGAATATATATATATATATATATATATATATATAGTAATAGTAGTAGATGGGAAGAATGCCTTTATTTTATTTGTTTATTTTTATGTGGTGCTGAGGATGAAACCCAATGCCTCACGCATGATTGACAAGCGCTCTGCAGTTGAGCTACAACCCCAGCCCCAGAGAATATATTTAAAAGAGCCATTTCAAGAAAACATAATTAGCTTGAATAAATACAGAAAAAATATTTCAATATTCAAAGAAACTTAACCAAGATAAAAAAGCAACTTTTAAAAAATGAACATAAATCATTCAGCTGAAAACTACACCAACTGAAATTAAAAACAAAATAGAAATCATCAACAGAAATTAGACTAAACAGAAAAATCAGTGAGTTCAAAGTCAGGCTATTTGAAAAAAAAATATTGGGAGGGAAAAAATAAATAAAAATATAAAAATATAAATAAATAAATAAATAAATAAAAATAAAGAAAGCTTATAACAACCTTAGGGCAATATTAAAAGGGCAAATATTCAGGTAATGTGGATTCAAGATAGATTTAAGAATACTAAGGGAACAGAAATGTTTTTTTCAAAGACATGATAACAGAAAATTTATTGAATCTATAGAAAAATAAAAATATCCAGGTATAAGGAAGGCCAAAAATCAACAGACAGTTTTAACTTTACAATGTCTATCTAAAAGACACTTTGTAATTAATCTTTCACATGTGAAACTTAAAGAGAAATTTCTAATGGGTGTAAGGAAAAAGAAACAACACACAACAAAAGTGTCCAAATTCAACTGAAAGTTAACTTCTTAGCAGAAACTTTACAGCCTGGAGAGACTGCAATGAGATTTTTCACAGAAATGAGGGAGAAAAGACCCAAGATTACTGACAATATTTTACCTGAGAAGCTATCCTTATAATTTAAGGAGGTACAAACTGTCTCTGACAAACAAAATATAAAAGAATATATCTCAAGCAGGTCTATACAGCAAGAAATGTTAAAAGAAGTTCTTCAAACTATAAGAGATTATGAGAGAGAGAGAGAGTGCCAACCTGATCTTTTCTTAAAATTGGGAGCCATCTAGCCACAAAGCCATGAAAAGATAATTTCGGCTTTACTATAAATTACTGCATATTCTGAACCTGCTTGGAATGCCTGCCCCGTGCCTTGAACTCACCCATGCCTGGCTCTCTGACCAGATAGCAGCCCTCTCTGAAACTTTAGTGAGGTCTCACAAATCTTGGCCTTCCCTGGCCAGATACCGACCCTCTCTGAGGCTCTAATGACCTTCACAAATTCTGATGTCGGGGCCAGCAAAAATGTAAACTGCCATTAGTGTTATGCTAGTCAGAGTTCTGTTATTTGTAACCCCCCTTTTGTGTAACGTTCAGGCTATAATCTGGGCTGCAGGAAAGCTTCGGCTGCTGTCTTGTTCCCGTGTTTTGGGTGGGAGAGGCAGCCGGGCCAGTCGAAATAATAAATTTGCTTTAATTTGATTTTAATTGGAGTCAGTGGTCTTTTCTTGCATCCTGGTCTAACAAGAGAGTTGTAGTTGGATATAAAACCTTTATTTTTTTTAATTTATTTTTATCTGGTACTGAGGATCAAACCCAGCACCTCTCTAGGCAAGCACTCTATCTCTGAGCCACAACACCAGCCAAAATGAATAGATTTTAATAAGTTAAAAAAATCATACTTTTAATATTGGAAAAAATGTTCTTTATAAGTTTCTTGGTTACGCCAAAGCAAAAATCCATCCATAATAGACAAATCAAAAGTAATAAGCAAGTAATAAAAGTATACCACTAGAGAGTAATTCATTTAATCACAAAGGAAGATTATAAAAGATAAAAGAAAGAAGGGAACAGTAACAAAAGTAGAAAATGAGTTATAGAATGGTTCTATTAAAACCTTATTTGTCAATAAATCACTTGATCATAAATATTAAATTCTATAATCAAAAGACCTGGAGCAACTTGATGCATTACAAAATAAGTTCCAACTTTATTTTTCTTATAAGAAACTCATTTTACCTTAAAGACAAATATGAACTGAAAGTGAAGAATAAGATATTGATAAGGTATTCCATGCAAATGGAAAACAAAAGAAAACAACAGTAGCCATAATAATATCAGATTAAAAAACAAATCAAAGACAGTATTAAGAGACAAGGGATGTCATTATATAAGGATGAAGTGGTCATTCAGCAAGAAGAAGTAAAAACTCCAAATACATATACCACCAGTATCACAGCACCTAAAAATATAAAGCAGGTATAAGCAACACCCACTTTCAGCCACAGACAGATCATGCAGACAGAATATCAATAAGGAAACATTAGAGTTAAATTACACCCTACACCAAAGTGACCTATCATTAATATAACATTCCATCCAGGACAGATCATGTAATAGGCCTCAAAATAAGTGTCAAGATATTTTTAAAAATGAAAATCATGTATACTGTAATGTCTGATAATAAAACTAGAAATCAGTAACAAGAACAACTCTGAAAACTATATGAATATATGGAAATTAAAAAAAACTAACTTTCAAATAAACAATGGATCCAGGAAGAAGTCAAGAAGGTGAACTTTTAAAAAAATACTGAAACAAATGAAAATGGTGACATACATACAAAAACCTATGTGATACAGCAAAAGCAGTATTCACAATGAAGTTTACAGCAATAAATACTACATAAAAAGAAAAAAAATCTCAGATAAACAGCCTTAACACTCCAATTCAAGTAATTAGAAAAATAAGAACAAATTAAAATGGAAACCAGTGAAGAAAGACATAGTAAAGTTCAGACAAATAAACTGAACCTAAAATAAAGAAAAAGATCAGTGAAACAAAGTACATTCTCATCAAAAAGATAAAATAGACAAGTCCTTAGACAATCTGTGAAGAAAAGAAAGACAACTAAAGAAAATAGATTCATATGTAAAATGGACTCATTACAACTATAGAAAATTAAAAAAGAAAGAACTGCCAGGAGCAGTTGTAGTGCACACTTTTCATCCTAGCAACTTTGGAGGCAGAGGCAGAAGGATCTTGAGATCAAAGCCAGCCTCAACAATGGTGAGGCATTAAGCAACTCAGTGAGACTCTGTCTCTAAATAAAATGCAAAATAGGGCTGAGGATGTTGCTCAGTGGTTGAATGCCCCTGAGTTCAATTCCTGGTATCAAAACAAAAAGAAAAACAAACCACCACCACCAACAATAAAAGAACCATTAGAGATTATTATGAACAACTACATGCCAAAAGTTTTATGATTTAGAAAAGAAAAAAAAATTACTAGATGCATATATCTTGCCAAGACTGAATCATAAAGAAATAAAAAAGTTGAATAGACCATAATGAATAACAAATTTAAGTCAATAATAAAAAGTCTTCCATCAAAAAAAAAAAAATGCCCAGGACAAGATGGCTTTACTGCTGAATACTACCAAGCAACAATCTGAGAAAGAACTAACTTCAATTCTCCTTAAGTTTTTCTAAAAAATAGAGGAGTAAGGAATTCTTTGAATCACATTCTGAAAGGCCACTTTTACTATGACACTAAAACCTAAACCAGATAGATACACCCTGACACATAAACAAACATAATGGACAATATCCTTTGTAAGCAAAGATTCAAATACATTGGACAATATGCTAGAAAATTGATTCTAGTAGCACATTAAAATATTTTACCATAATAATGTGGGATTCATCCTAAAGTGCAAGGATGATAAAATATGTGCAAAGAAATAATATGATAGAACATATAAACAGAATGAAGGGAAGGCATGATATACTATCAATTGATGCAGAAAAAGAATGATAAAATTCATCATCATTTCATGAGAGAAAAACTGGAGACATTAGGCATACAAAGAACATACTTAGACTCAACAAAAGGCATTTATAATAAGTCAATGGCTACCATTATATTAAATGGGTAAAAACAAAGCCTTTTGTCTAATTTCTGGAATATAAATAGGATGCTTACTTCTATCACCTTTATTCAAAATACTGTTAGAAATCCTAGTCAGCAAAATTAGCCAGGCAAGAGAAATTAAGAAAAAATAAATAAAGGTAGAAGATGCCAAATTTTCACTGTTCACAGATGGCATTTCATTATACACATAAAATGTAGGGAATGATGCAACGTGGGGCATGTTGCATCAGAAAAGAGGAAACGTAACTTGCTGGCTGCTACCCTCTTCCCAGTCCTGGGACCACGTGTGGCTAAGAGAGCACCTAGCGATTAGCCAGAAGGCATTGCTGTGGGTTGTGATGAAGAATCCGACCACCTCTAGGATAGGCTCAGAACCCTTCTGCCCTCTCAGACAGCTCGTGTCTCCCATTACTGCCTGTAGGATGGGTGTACTTGTGAACTCTCCCCACCCTGCTGACCTTTACCCTGACTGGCTCCTGTCCATTATATTAGCTGTGTGTGTTTTCTCATTAAAGGAGATCCTGCTTTGACTGTTCTCCCTGGTGCATCTGATTGTCCTCCTGTGAGGGAGGGCTGGGTGCGGGTAGCAGGTCGACCTTTATCTTTCTTGGTTTGTCCTGGTTGGGGAGTGCTCCCCCAATCTCTCCTGCAGGTCAGGAGGGAACAGGGGGCTAAAAACCCTGACATAAAAAAAGATGATGATATAAATTTTACTCTAAAGGCTGAAGAAAATAAATTGAAGTGTTCCAGTTAAAGCAGGAAGGAAAGAAGCAGATATAGTGAATTATCATTCTCCAACTTTTTCCGTTCAAGCCCTCAAAAGATTTGATAAAGCCCACCCATATTTTGGAGGACTATAAACAAAGTCCATTGGTTCAAATGTTATCTCCTTCTGAAGAATCCTCAAAGTAAAATAATAATAATAATAATAATAATAATAATAATAATTAACCTTGGTTCACTGTAGGCAGTCAGATTGATGCAGAAATTTAAACATAACAAAAATCAACTATAAAACAACCTCAAAAAATATTCAGCAAATTAGCAGTGTAAAAATTGTCATGCAGATAATCATTAGTATTTACGTATATCAAACAATCATTGTTTAGAAGACATAATGATAGATAAAAATTTATATGCAATGACAATAAAAGAAATACTTAGAACTAAATTACTATGAAATGTATAAAACTATATAAAGAAATTATATAATGCTACTGAAAGAAAAAGTACACTTGAGTAAATTAAAAGATACCATTTGTAATTGGATTGGATTCCTCAAACATTGTTACCACTATTGGCCGGTGATGAGTCCTTGCTTCCCCAATGTTGAAGAATAACACCAAAGAAGCACGCCAAGGCAAGGTCAGAGTACAAATTAGAAGTTTATTAAAGGACAGCAGAAAAGACTTCTCCTGGAGGAAGAAGGGGACCCAAGAGGTGGAATCCATGGAAGTGAGGTTGTCTCTCCATTTTATAGTTTCTTTCAGTGATGGAATGTAGGTGGGACACAGGTGGGCCAAAGAAGTAGTCTGAGCAGGAAGGACTTCATTAACACTTCTTTGGGATGGACTTTGGCCTAGGGCCTTTTCAGGACTTCATTAACATTCCATGAGTTGTCCTGTGTTTCCCAGAATCATTCTCAGCATGGCCTCCATTTTAGATTTCACTCAGTATTAGACCCCATTTACCTAACTACACTGACTACCTAACTTTAAATCTGGCTTCAACATGATAAAGATATTAATTATTCTTAGTGGATTTATAAATTGAATGTAATCACAATATAACTGTCAATTACCTTTTTACTGGAATTTGAAATCCTGAAATTATCAGGGAAGAACCTTCTGCCAACCAGTTTTAAAAGTATTTGTAATCTAAAGATTGATTATTTTACATAGATAATTTAGCCAGTGGAATAAAATAGAAATTCCAAATATATACCCAAGTGTATATGGACATTTAGTTCTTTTCATATAAATTATGCAAATGGTGACTTTTAAATAAGTGTTGCTTGAATAAAGTACCTATTTGCCAACTGGTAAAAAAGTTGATCCATATTGTATACCAAACATAAACTCCAATGGGTAATTTCACTAAATTAAAAAAAGTTACAAATGAACAAATATTATTAAAAGGCATGATTGAAGTATTGAAAACATGGTGCTAGAGCAATCGGACACAAAGTTATGAAACTGCACCTCAAATTTAATCTTATACTTTATATAATGTGAACTCAAAATACACCAGAAGATTATATGTGAAATGTAAAACTTTGAAAAGTTATAAAACATTGAAAATTTAGGAACAGTTTAAGAGTTTTTAAATGGTATATCAAAGATAATGACATAGGTAGTTTGAAAGTACAAATAAGAAAAATAAGATATTATAGGAAAACCTCAACTTATAAGAAATACCTGGTATATTAATGAGACAAAATATATCTCACACCAAAAATAAATTAATAGGGACAATGAGATGATCTATGAAATCTAAATTACCTAAAGTGCTGAAGCTTAAATTCTTGAAAGATCCAAAAATATAATTACAGAAAAGTTTACTTAAAATACATTTATTTACAGTTTTAAAGATAATTTATGTGAGATACACAACAAAACATTGTATAGGCCAATTGACTTGTAAAGATGTGCAATAACAACAGACATATTTTGCCAAGTATTAAAAAAATAGACATTAATAATAGTTAATGGATATAACAGTTATGAACAAATGAACCACATATGTAAAGAAATAGTTCACAAAGCAAAATGTATACACATGTCACTATTTGGTAAATGTGTGCTCTCATATTCATAATTACAGTCATTAGCAATAAAGTGAGAGAAAATCTACCATTTTTGTGAGATTGATCAAAAACTGAGATGGAACATCACAACAAATGCAGTATCTCATGGAGCTTAGATCTTGAGAAATTTTATTTTTCACAAATTCAGATGCACAAAAAGATCATAATATGTTCATTAGTGCACATTGGTTGATTATAGGAAAAATTGGCTACAACAGATTGACCAACAGTCCATTGATATAGAAATAATAAAACAATTTACTGTTAAAAATTAAATTCTGCCAGTACCGTGCTGCCCACTGTCATCTCCCATCTCAGAATGTGGCCACCTCCATCTAGGGACATTGGCCAGGGCCTGGAAGTCCATTATCAAGGTGCTGCAGGTTCAGTTACACCTGAGGTCTTCCTGCTACTGTGCTAAAAGCCACCATCTTGCTGCTTCTTCACATATTCACTCCTTTATGTGAGCACATCCTTAGAAGTATCTCTAACTTCAAATTAAAACAACAGTGATATCTGGGGCCTGCAGCACCATGGAACCTACAGAAACAGAAACCCAGATCCATTTATTTGCAGCTAGGTCTATGTGGGCCTGGCTAAGCCTAGCAAGCCTGTGTGAAGTATGAAACTGGGAGAATTCACATGGGGTAACACAGGTTAGAGAGAGTAAAGAGACCTGGGTTATTCCAGCTTTATGACTCCTGAAGTGCACAGGGACAGATGGGGTTGTTTACAATGGGTTGGAAGGTTGGAACATGGTATGAAGGCATCTAGCTCTTGATTCACCCCACAAGCCAGTCTGGCACCAATCTGGTTTTGGATCCCACTCAGGCCAGCACTCACTGGGCCCTGGCATCAGTTTGGTCCCCAACTCCCTCCTTAGTTCTGTATCCACCAATCCCCTGACCCCGCCAGGTCCAGCACCTAACAGGACCCTGTGTCTCCCCAATCCCCAGTCTCCCAAACTCTCCCTAGTGGTCAACCCAGTCCAGCACTTGCAACTATGTGGCTGGCTTGTAGCTCTCAGAACCTGGACTTGATCTGCACAATGCATAACAGCTCTCCATAACCAGCACACAGGTCCTGGCACTCAACCATCAGGACTGCCTGATAGATGAGTGCTTGACCAGGAATTCAAAAGGGCAGGTGCAGGAAAAATCATGTTTGGAGACTTGTTCAGATACCAGGAATTGTGGAGGTCACAGGCGACATAAAGTAATAAGATCAGGCTTGTATACTACACAAGTGGAACCTAAAGGAAGTTCCTGGGTGCAGCCTTCTAACATGGCCCGGTAATTTTTTTTTTACCCCACATCCAGTATTTCTACCTCCAGGACTAACCCTCCCACCCTAGTAACCTTCACCAAATTGAGAGTGGAGCTACCATCAAACTCCAAACAACACCGTTTCTTGGCTGAAAAGGAAAGCTGAAAAACTTTTGAATGCCAATAGAAAAAACATGTTTAATTTTCCATCGAGATGATTTTCTTTTATCTTTCTTACATCTCTACCCTTTTAAAAACCAAATTTAAAAAAATTTGTAGATGGACATAATACCTTTATATTTCTTTATTTATTTTTATGTGGTGCTAAGCATCAAACCCAGTGCCTCACACATAATAGGCAAGGACTCTACCACTGAGCTACAGCCCCAGCTCCAAAATTAAATATTTTTAATGCATTAGTTTATTGAAGACTGGGAAGTCTGAATAGTACATTATAATTTTGTTGTGTATTCTTTTATTTTAACATTTTTTTTCTCTTTTTTTCTTAATTTATATATTTCCCTCTCATCTATTTTCTCTCTCTTTTCTTCTTCTAACAGCCAACCTCCATTGATTCTTCTTTCATTCTTCCTATAATCTTTTATTTCTATCTTCTGTCCTCCTTCCTCATAAACATCACATCCTACACCACTTCTGTTATCTCATTGTCCATCATTAGAAATTGTTAACACTTTTTAAAGACTTATTGTTCCTAATGTAGAAAAAAGTAAAACACATTATTTCTACTTATCTTGGTAGATGTCTTAATAGGATGTATTTCATTTAAGACTGTATATTGGGTGCTATTGATTTTGGTCTCCCCCTTAAAGATGAGGTATTGGAAATCTTGAGGGGCACTAAAAGTCAACCTGGTAGAGACTTTTAGGGTCTGCATCAGATCCACACTGCTAGATGGGAAAACATAGAAACAACATGAAAAAAACAAGGGAACAAAGCGCCCCCCCCAAACAACAACAACAACAACAAAAAAAACAACAAGATGCTCTGATAATAGAATCATATTAAAAACCAGAAATAAACCAAAAAGCTAAGGAATACAAATCAGTTCTCAATAATAACCTTGAATGTTAATGTCCTAAACTCCTCAACAGATTGGATTGAAAAACTAGACCCAACAATATGCTGTATCTAAGAGACTAAATTCATAGGCAAAGGCATCCACAGACTTATGATGAAAGGATGGAAAAAAAATGTGTCACTCATATGGATCACATAAACAAGAAGGGCTTTCCATCCTCATATCAGATAAAGTGGACATCAAGTCAAAACTAATCAGAAGGGACAAAGAAGGACATTTCATACTGCTTAAGGGAATAATACATTAGAAAAACATAACAACTGCAAATACTTATGCTCCATTGTTTTATGTATTAAAAGAAAACAACAACAACAACAACAACAACAAAAACCCTTCTCAATTACAAGAGTACAATAGACAACAACCCAATAATACTGAGTGACTTTAATGCAATTCTCTCACCACTGGATAGATTTTCCAAAGAATAATCAAATGAATAAACTATAGAACTGAACAATCAATAATTTAGACTTAAGAAGCATATATACAATATTTGAGCCATCAATGAGTGATGAAGCTATCTTCTCAGTAGCACATGGATTCTTCTCTAAAGCAGACTATCTTATGTCACAAAGCAATGCTTAGAAAATACAAATGCAAATAATAATAATAATAATAATAATAATAACCTGTATTTTATGAGATCATAATGGAATTAAATTAAAAGTAAATGATAGAATGAAAAAACATGGGCTGAGTCTGCGGCTCAGCGTTAGTGCAATTGCCTGGTACGTGTGAGGCACTGAGTTCAATTCTCAGCACTACAAAAAATAAATAAATAAAATAAAGGTAAAGTGTCCAACTACAACTAAAAAATAAGTATTAAAGAAAAAAGAAAGAAAAGCCCAGGACCATATGTATTCTCAACCAAGCTCTACAAGACCTTCAAAGAAGTATTAACATTAATACTTCTCAAATTATTCCATGAAGTAGAAAAGGACGGAAACCTTACAAACTCATTTTACGAGGCTAGTATAACACTGATACTAAAACCAGACAAAGAAACACCAAGAACACAAAACTTCAGGCCAATACCCCTGATGAACATAATTGCAAAAATTGTCAATAACATTCTGGCAAATCACAAAAAAACAACATATTAAAAAGATAGTGTACCACAACCATGTGGGGTTCATCCCAGGGATATAAGTTTGGTTCAACTTATGAAAATCAATAAATGTAATTCATCACATTGATAGAATTAAGGGCAAAAATTATATATTTATCTCAATAGATGCAGGAAAAACATATGGCAAAATACAGCACCCATTCATGTACAAAATACTTGAAAAATAGAGATAATACGACCATAACTCAACATTGTTAAAATATATATGATAAACCTTGGACCAACATGATTCTAAACAGAGAAAAAATGAAATAATTTCCTGTAATTAATGAAACAATAAGTGGATGCTCTGTTTCAGTACTTCTCTTCAACATCATCCTTGAAACTCAGCCAGAGCAATTAGACAGAAGACATAAATTGAAGGGATGTGAATAGAAAAATAAGAACTCTATCAATATTTGCTGATGACATGATTCTTTACTTAGAACATCCAATGAACTCCACCAGAAAAATTCTAGACTAATAAATAAATTCAACAAAATGGCAGGATATAAAATCAACAACCATAAATTAAATGCTTTCCCATATAGCAGTGATAAATCCACCTGAATTAAAATTAGGAAAACTACCCCATTTACAATATCCTATAAAAATTATTTCAAATCATTCTAACATTAGAGGTGGAAGTCCTCTACAATGAAAACTACAGAGCACTGAAGAAAGAAATTCAAAAGCCCTTAGAAGATGAAAAGATCTCCCATGCTCTTGGATAGGCAGAATTAATATTTTCACAATGGCCATACTACGAGAAGTCTTATATAGATTTAATGTAATCACTGTTAAAATTTCAATGACATTTTTCATAGAACTAGGAAAAGCAATTATGCAATTTATTTGGAAAAATGAGAGACCTAGAATAGACAAAGAAATCCTTAGCAAGAAAAATGAAGCAGGAGGCATCATAATATGAGATCTTAAACAATACTAAAGAGTCATAATACCAAAAACACCATGGTATTGGTACCAAATCAGACAAATAGACCAATAGTATAGAATAGAATACACAGTGATAAACCCACATAAATACACTTATTTCATACTAGACAAAAGTGCCAAAAACATTCAATGGAGAAAGAATAGCCTCTTCAATGTATGGTCCTGGAAAAACTGTATCCATATGTAGCAAAATTAAATAAAACCCCTATATCTCACCATTCTCAAGTCTCATCTCAAGTGGATCAAAACTTAGGCACTAGAACAGAGACCTTGTGCCTGATATAAAAAAAATGTAGGCCCCAATCTTCACCATGTAGGCTTAGAAACTGACTTCCTAAACAAGATTCCAAAAGGGCAATAAGTAAAATCAATAAATAGGCCAAGTGCAGGGCTGCACAAATGTATTCCCAGTGGCTTGTGGGGCTGAGGCAGGAGGATTTCAAGTTCAAATCATGCTCAGCAAATTAGAGGCACTAAGTAAATTAGTAAA
The DNA here is from genome assembly GCF_045843805.1 of Urocitellus parryii. Taxonomy (NCBI): domain Eukaryota; kingdom Metazoa; phylum Chordata; class Mammalia; order Rodentia; family Sciuridae; genus Urocitellus; species Urocitellus parryii. Next base: position 49,520,510 of record NC_135547.1, on the reverse strand, counting down.
ACCCTGTCTCTAAATAAAATAAAATCCAAAGTAGAGCTGGGGATATGGCTCAATGGTCAAGTGCCCCTTCAGTAAATACCCAGTCCCCCCACCTTTGCACACACACAAAAAAAGAAGAATAAATGGAATGGATTCAAACTAAAAAGCTTCTTCTTAGAAAATGAAACAATCAATAATGTGAAGAGAGAGCCTACAGAATGGAAGAAAATCTTTATCACATGCACTTTGGAGCATTAATCTCTAAGATATATAAAAAGCTCAAGACCTTAACACCACTAGAACAAATAACTAAATCAATGAATGGGATAAGGAATTGAACAAAACTTCACAGAAGAAGAAATACAATTAGACAATAAATACATGAAAAAATGTTCAACATTTCTAGCAATTAGAGAAATGCAAACCAAACTACACTAACATTTCATCTTACTCCTGCCAGAATGGGAATCATCAAGAATACAGGTAACAATTATTGCTGGCAAGGATGTGGTGAAAAGGCTATAGTCATATATTGCTGGTGGGACTGCAAATTGGTGCAACCACTATGGAAAGTAGTATGGAGATTCCTCATAAAACTGGGAATGGAACCACCATTTGACCCAGCTATCTCACTCCTTGGTTTATACCTAAAGGACTTAAAACCAGAATACCACAGTGAAACAACCACATCAATGTTTATAGCAGCTCAACTCACAACAGCTAAAGTATAGAACCAACCTAGGTGCTCTTCTTCAACAGATGAATGGATAAAGAAAATGAAGTTCTTAGGGAGTAGCTCAGAAGTAGAACATATTCTTAGCATGTACAAAGTTTTCTATTCAGCAGAGTGCACACACACACACATACACACAGTATTTGTAGTTTAACACAAATTGCAGTATGAATAATTATATTTGATGTACCATATGTGTGTACATGTGGTACTGAAGCCAGATTTAAAGTTAGGTAGTCAGTGTAGTTAGGTAAATTGGGTCTAATATCGAGTAAGATCCCAAATGGAGGCCATGTTGCAAATGAATTCCGGGAAAAGTTGAACAACTCATGAAATGTTAATGAAGTCTGGGAAAAGCCCAAGGCCAGAGCCCATCCCAAAGAAGTGTTAATGAACAGCCCCAGCAAACTTGAAGATGCTGACTCAGAAGTCCTTCCTGACCAGATTACTCCTTTGGCCCACCTGTGTCCCATCCCTCGGGTTTTCCCACCTATATTCCATCACTGAAAGAACTATAAAAAGTGGAAATAACCGCACATCCACGGATGGATTCCATCTCTTGGGTCCCCTTCTTCCTCCAGGAGAAGTCTTTTCTGTGTCCTTTAATAAACTTCTAATTTCCACTCTGACCTTGACTTGGCGTGCTTCTCTGGTGTTATTCTTCAACACTGGGGAAGCAAGGACTCATCACGGGTCAACAGTGGTAACAGTGCATCATATTATACAGATACTGCCATTAAAATGACTCCACTACAATGTCTAAATTCATATTTTATATTCTATTTTAATTTTATACTTTTGCATGTCTATCTTATTGCTTCTTCATATTCACTTTGTGTTGACTTTTTCAAGTTTTATTTTGATTTTTGCTACTATTTATGAATCACTGATGAATTATAAAATGTATGGCTCAAGAAACATGGGAAGACATAAATGAAGTGAGCAGACATGACTTTCATTTTACCTCTTATTTCTATATTTAGTTTTAATTATGCTATAAATCCAGATTTAAAGATAGGTAGTCAGTGTAGTTAGGTAAATTGGGTCTAATATCAAGTAAAATCCAAAATGAAGGCCATGTTGAGAATGGAGTCCAAGAAAAGCAAAACAACTCTTGGAATATTAATGTCCCCAAGGTCCTGAGCCCATTCCAAGGAAATATTAATGAAACAGCTCCCAGCAAACATGGAGATGCTAATCCAAAAGATGCTAATCCAAAAGTACCTGCCCAGATTACTCCTTGGCCCACCTGTCCCCCACCCTTTGGGCCTTCCCACCTACATTCCATCACTACAAGATAACAGAACAAAGGACAGGAATGTGACAGGAATGTGGGAAAGCTGAAAGTAGACCTGAGCTATAAAAGAGGGAAGACCTCCCCCTTCCATGGATTCCACCTCTTGGGTCCCCTCTTCTTCTGGGGAGAAGTCTTTTCTAGTGTCCTTTAATAAAGCTTCTACTTTCTTTTCTAAACTTGCCTCAGCGTGATTCTCTGGTGTTATACTTCAGCATTGGGGAAGCAAGGATTCATCACCAGTAAGGCGGTAACACTAAATTTTCGCCTAAACCAAACAAAGTATTCTTTCTTTTCTAAGATTTAATAACTTTGACATAAGTCTTAGGTTTGATTAATTTCACTGAGTCATCAAATGTTCAAAATTTTTTGATATTAAAAAGTAAATATTTACATGAAAATATTCTGTTGGGGCTGAGGCCATGGCTATAAGATATATATTATTCTGTCTCTATTTCTTTCAAACTTTGTTCACCATCATATTGAGAATAACTATTATTTTCTTCACTGCCTAAATTATTTTTCTTGACATAAGTATGGTTCAAAAACTCTTCTAACATGTGAAGAAAATTTCAGAGGATGAAGCAAGATGGCAACTAATATCTGGTAAATCTTTCTCTACATATATACTAATTAAACAGCTGTAAATGAACCAAAGTACCTTCACTAAAGCTTAGAAACTCTTTGAGACACATGGATTAAATAAAAGCACTACCACCTTTTAGTGTAACAAAAAATTAAAAATGTATGGAAGAAGGGAGATGAAAAGGAGTTCTCCTGTCAACCCTCCCCCAACTCCAAGCATTAAAACTTAAGAGATATGCCTCTTGCTTAAATAAGAAGGGAAAATTAAGTCCAGACTTTTATTTCAATCCTAATGTCAGGTATTATGAATGGTTCCAAGCAGAGCCTGATGAACCCAGTTTCTAGGACAATACTCTGGACTGAGCTTCTGGAGCAGCTTTAGCCAGTTGGAAAAGAATTTTCCTTCCCCACCTCTCCTCCAACCTCAAGCCACAGAATTAGGACCAAGACTCCATCTAGTGGAAAGCAGAGCATCAAAGCTAGTACAGGTCTTTTTCTTAAAGCTTAGAGCCAGTAACAATGCAAGTAGAAGCAGCAGTAGGTAAAAAGCAGAAGTCCTGTATAGCACAAGTTAGAGCTCACATACACAGAAGCTAGGCCCACCCCAGCATCTGGCTGAGTCTTGTGCACTGTCAGGAAAGGCTCAAGCCTCTATTATAGACAGCATTGATGTGGGCCAAGATTACATATACTCCTTCCTGAAACTGTGTAGTTCTTTTTGCCTATAAGACATAAGTGAGCCAACTTATATCACAATTGATAGAGAAGGGGCTGATGTTGTGGCTTAGTGGTAAAGTATTTGCTTGGCATTTGTGAGGCACTGGGTTTGATTCTCAGCACTACATACAAATAAATAAATAAAATAAAGTTTCATCAAAAATTGGTAGAGAAGACACTGTCTTATCCACTTATTCCCCTAATCGTAAGCAACACAACTATTGTCAGGCCAGTGTTTACAGACAGAACTGCACCTTGCAGTTACACTCCTGTGGGACAGACTTGTGTTTTGACTTTTATCAATGCCAACTGTGGTCTGGATCTTGGTGAGTGCTTAAGACTCCACAGAGGCTCATAGCTGTGAGATTCAGGTGTGACCCAGTTTTGTGTCAAGCCAGGTGGTGAAGGAACTCCTTTATCCATACTACCTCAATCTGGGGCACACAATATAGTACAATATCCATTCACTTATGTAGAACAGGGTAATAGGCATGAGACATTGCCCTGGAACTTAGGCTGGGACTGTAAAACCCAATATCAGGCATAATCATATGAACTACACACCTAAGCCTGCTTAAGGATAGAGAATCTGGAATAGTTCTAGTACCAGGGGAAGACACAAGTCCTCAATATACAGGACTTCTAATTCCAGGTAGTATCACCTGAAATCTGCCACATCTTGGCATCATTACTAATTACAGGTATTACATGGAACCCTGGGTTGACTCAGACCAGGGCCAGGTATAATCTTTTAGTGCTTGACCACAGTCTAATAACTATATTTGAGGTAACTGGGCCTACCCTAGCCCCAGGGAAAGGCTTGTGGGGACAACGTACTTTTTCTGGGAACCCTCTTTTCTCTTTCTGAAAAAAAATAGAACAATGGTGGATTTGTAATAAACATGGGTTTGGATTTTCCCATAGTACTGAAACAGTGACAATACATCAACAGACTCATGACAATTTGTACCTCAGTGCCACCCAGTGTTAAAATGTTAGAAGTGACTGCCGCAGTCCGGCTGCAGCAGAATAACGGGGGGGGGGGGGGGGGGGGGTAGGGGGGGGTGTGACCAACTTCTGTAGATTGATACAGCAGGAGTAGGAGCCGTTTATTGTAGCACAACAGAGCTATTTATACATTTTGCACAGCTTATCTTAATTAGCATAAACTAGATACATCAGTCAACCAATAAGGAATCTCCACACTTAAAGGCTCGCTTTTGTTACTTCTCAAACCACTCCCTCTGGCATTTTGCCAGGCACCATCCAGACTTGTTTATGAACTCTAACATTTCTCTGGCAAAATACCAGGTGTTATTTTGACTTGTTTACAGACCTTAACAAGTGACTATGTGTTCAGAGAAAATAAACATCAATTTAGAAATTTCAAAATTAAATACACAAGCAAATCCAGATTAGAATGATTGGAATAAATATCTAAACTTTCAATGTCTAGATAATGTTCTATGCTGTCATTCTTTTTGGAAACCATGGCATCACATAAAACAAACAATACAATAGCCAGAATGGGAAAGAACTTGGATGAAAAATTTAAAATATCTGTTTCAAGTAACTCAATGAATTTCAAGAAAACACAGAGAAATGTTTCAATACTATAACAGAGAAACTTAATGCAGAGGTGGAAACAATTTTTTTAAAAGATAAATCAAAATCTTGTGCTGAAACACATGACTAGCAAAATTCAAAAAATGATAGAAAGCCTCAATAGCACTATAGACCAAAAAAAAAAAAATGATCTTGAGCATAGGTTATATGACAGAACACAGTTGGAGGAGAAAACAGAAAAAAAAAAACAGGTAAACATAAAGATGAAAGTTTGTGAGAGCTTTGGGAGAAGGAAATATTTCAGCTCAGGTAGATAATTTATCCTCTTTGCAACACAGCCTGTTGTAACCAAAGTGTTTCTTGTAATCTGTATGGACAGTTCAAAGCAGAATATTATGATAGAATATACAAAGTTGATAAGCAAGAAATAAAAAGACAGTATTATGGTAAATCACTTTACCACAAAGGTAGACAATGAGAGTGAGAAGAAAAATAAAAGAACAAAAATAAAACTAAAAAAAACAACATGGAACATGGCTGTAGTAAGAACCTACCTATTGATGATTGTCTTGAATTTGAATGGATTAAATTCTCCAATTAGAATACCTGGCATTACTGAATGAATAAAAATATAAAACCAAACTTTGTGTGTTGCATACAAAAAAACTGACTTCATCTCTCAATGTGAGCATAGACTAAATGAAAGGGATGGAATAAAATATTCCATGCACATGGAAGCCAAAAAAAAAAAGCAATGCACATACTCATATAAAATATACTTTGAGTACAAAGCATTAAAAATAGAGAATGGCAGTGCAAGTTTTTTTTTTTTTTTTTTGCTTTTTTCTTTTTAAATCTTGAGTTTTTGGAGAGTGTGAGAAGTGTGAAAAGACTTTGCCACAGATGTGAAGAAAACTAAACAGATGCAGAAAGGCAACTACAGTTAACAAAATATTGACAAAATAAACAAAAGTACAGTGCATCATGTGCTTTGGCAGTGAATAATACATAAAAAATCATAATTCAATGTTGATATATAAAAGCTAAATTTTCACATTTCATAATTATAAGAAAAAAATGTGGTAATGAAACTGAAAAGTTAATAATGACTATTATTTAAAGTATGGAGGTAAATACCAAATGAATCTACTGAAAAAGTTCAAAGTGGTTGTCTCTTAAGTAAGGATATTGTAGAAAAATTGAGTGTAAGCACTTGTTTTTCATTATAAATATTATGTGATTCTTTAAGTGCATAATAAAAATAAATGCTGAATTTGCAAAAGAAAAAATACAGAATGGTGGTAATTATATAATGATAAAGAGTTAAATTCAGCCAGAGGAAATAACAATTCTAAACATATATACACACAACTTTGGAGAACACAAATACACAAATTGGATACTAGTACAAATTAAGGGAGAGAGAGATTCCAATTTGTTAATGCCAATACTTGGGTGTTTTAGCACCTCATTTTTAGCAATGGACAGATCATCTAGAAAGAAAATCAACAAAGAAAGAGTATAGTTACATTATACCCCATTATACTCTAGAACAATTGGACATAATAAACATCAATAAAAACATCATTTTCTCTATCATCTACAGAATGAATATTTCTTATTATCAGCACATGAGCAAATGACTTTAGTGCTTGATTTTTCTGTCATCAAGCTTTGCTACATTGATTCTAATAAGTTAAATCCAAAAAACTTATTTGTGTTTGAAATACATAACTGAAAATTTTAAATAGTCTTACCTAAAATCAACTGATAGATTTAAAATAACTTTTATAAATATTAATGACTTTCTTAATATCATGATGAGAATGTTCACCTAGAGCATAAAAGAAAAAGAATTTTCAATTGAGACATTACTATAAAAATATACTGATATTTGATGTAAGCATAGTTTATTTAATCTCTTTTAATCTAAGTTTCCTCAGATTACAATGAGGATAACAATTTATAATATACATTGTTTGAAACAATATGTAATTTTTTAGATACCTGGGATTAAACCCAAAGGTGCTTAACAACTGAGACACATAACCAGGGCTTTTAAAAATATCTTATTTAGAGACAGGGTCTTGATAAGTTGCTTAGGCACTCACTCAGTTACTGAGGCTGGCTTGAACTCATGCTCCTCCTGCCTTAGCCTCTTGTGCTGCTGGGATTATAGACATGCATTACCGTGCTCTGCACATGTAACTTTTAAATATCAGATCTTGCCAGTATTTCAGAGTCTATTTCCTTCCTGGGTTTATCCATAAGAAAATCTGCTTTAATTTAAATGCCATTTTAACCTCAAGGGTTCAGCTTTTGAGATAAAATATTATATACTCTGCTTGTGAGTTGTATTTATTTTTAAACACAATATCTTACAACTTTAAATTTTAAAAAATGTGAGTAAAATCTGAGCATAAGTAATTTTAAACAACATTTATTTGAAAAGTTGTCTAAAGCAATAAGAAACATATGGTGCCATTTTTCAAGCTTCAAAACACAATAAAACCCAAAGAAAGCTAATTTGAAAGAATACAATTTCCAATCCAAGTTTCAAGTTCCAATTAGGTTTTGCAAAACATGAGGTCTGAATGACTGCATTTTATTTTAATCTTGTAGATCTAAAAGTAAGGCAAATATTAATGTCAAACCCCAATCAAGTTTGTTTGTATAGCATAGACTTTTCTATTTATATGAGAATGTCATTGGGATTTTGATTGGAATTGCATTAAAGCTGTTTAGTGCTTTTTGGAAGAATTATTATCCAAAGTTTATGTACAAAGACACAAATTGGTGTGAATATACTTAATAAATAAATAAAAATATAGCATACATACATAATATTTTGATAATATTAAATCTGCCTTTTCAAGAGCAAGGCAGGTCTTTACATCTTCTAAGGTCTTCTTTGACTTCTTTGTTTAGGTTCCTGTAATTTTCATTATATAGATATTTCACCTCTTTCATTAAGATGATTCCCAAGTATTTTTTTTATTTATTTATTTATTTATTTATTTATTTATTTATTTATTTATTTTGAGGCTATTGTAAATGGGGTAGTTTTCCTCATTTCCTTTTCGGAGGATTTCTCACAGATATACAAAAATGTCTTCGGTTTATGGGTGTTGATTTTATATCCTGCTACTTTGCTGAATTCATTTATAAGTTCTAGAGGTTTTTTGGTGGATCTTTTAGGGTCTTCTAGGTATAGAATCATATCATTAGCAAATAATGCCAATTTGAGTGCTTCTTTTTCTATATGTATCTCTTTAATTTCTTTCATCTGTCTAATTGTTTTGCCCATTGTTTCAAGAACTATTTAGCTATGTTAAATAGTTCCAGATATCCAGCATCCAACAGAAGAAAAAGTAGGCCCTAATCTCCATCATGTGGGATTAGGCCCCAACTTCCTTAATAAGACTCCTATAGCACAAGAATTAAAATCAAGAATCAATAAATGGGATGGACTCAACTAAAAGTTTCTCCTCAGCAAAAGAAACAATCTGTGAGGTGAATAGAGAGACTACATCTTGGAAGCCAATCTTTACCCCTCACACATCACATAGAGCACTGATCTCTGGGTATATAAAGAATGTGAAAAGCTAATCACAACAAAACAAAACAAACAAATAAAAAAAAAACAAGTAACTCAATCAATAAATTATCCAACAACTTGAACAGACACTTCTCAGAAGATGATATAGAATCAATCAACAAATATATGGGACAATGTTCATCATTACTAGCAATTAGATAAGTGCAAATCAAAACCACTCTAAGGTTTCATCTCACTCCAATCAGTATGGCAGCTACTATGCATACAAACAACAATAAATGTTGGTGAGGATGTGGGGAAAAAGGTACACTCACACAGTGCTAGTGGGACTGCAAATGGGGTAGAGCCAATATGGAAAGAATTATCGAGATTGGGAATGGATCCACCATTTGACCCAGCTATCCTTCTCCTCAGTCTATACCCTTAAGGACTTAAAAAGAGCATACTATAGGACACAGCCACATCAATATTTATAGCAGCACAATTTACAATAGCTAAACTGTGGAACCAACTTAGATGCCCTTTAATAGATAAATAAATAAATAGAAATTTAGCATATATACACAATGGAATATTATTCAGCAATAAAAGAGAATAAAATCATGGTATTTGCAGGTAAATGGATGGACTTAGAGAAGGTAATGCTAAGTGAAGTTAGCCAGATCCCAAAAGACAAATTCTAAATGTTTTCTTTGATATAAGGGGGATGATTCGTAGCGGGATAGGGAGACGGACCATGAGATGAATAGACAAACTCAAGATAGGGCAGAGGGGTTGGAGATGAAGGGAAGAGGCATGGGGTTATAAATGATTCTGGAATGTGATGATCATTATTATCCAAAGTTTATGTACAAAGACACAAATTGGCGTGAATATAAATTATACAACCAGAGATATGAAAAATTGTGCTCTATATGTGCAGTAAGAATTGTAATGCATTATTTGTCATATATAAATTTTAAAAAGCAACAACAAAAACAAAAACTAAAAATCATATGGTCATCTCAATAGATGCAAAAAAATACTTTCAATAAAATACAACACCCCTTCATGTTCAAAAAACAAGAAAAACTAGGGAAAATAGGAACTTATTTCAACATTGTAAAAGCTATCTATGCTAAGATCAAGGCCAACATGATTTTAAATGGGAAAATTGAAAGCTTTCCCTCTAAAACCTGAAACAAGACAGTGATGCCCTCTTTCACCACTTATATTTAACATAGTTCTTGGAACCCTGGTCAGAGGAACTAGACAGAAAAAAATAAATTGAGGGGATATGGATAGAAAAACAATTCAAATCATCAATATTTGCTAACAACATGATTCTATACCTGGAGTATCCAAAAAAAATTTCACCAGAAAACTCTAGAATTGATAAATCAATTTAGCAAAGTAGCAATATATAAATTCAACACCCATAAATCAAAGCTACTTCTGTACATCAGTGACAAATCCTTTGAAAAAGAACCTAGGAAAACTCCCACATTTTTTGTAACTGCAAAGAAAATAAAATAATTAGGAATTAACTTAAGAAAAGAAGTGAAAGAGTTTTACAATGAAAACTAAAGAGTGCTAAAGAAAGAAATTAAAGAAGACATTAGAAAATGATAAGATCTCCCTTTCTCTTGGACAGAAAGAATTAATATTGTCAAAATGGCCATCCAACCAAAATAATTATACATATTTAATGAAATTCCAATCAAAATCCAAATGATATTCCTCATAGGAACAACAACAACAACAACAAAATCATGAAGTTCATCTAGAAAAATAAGAGACCCAGAATAGCAAAAGCAATTCTTAGCAAGAATTGTGCATGTGGTAAAAAATGAAACAGTTGGCATCACTATTCCAGAACTTATACTACACCACAGAGCAATAATAACAAAAATGGTGTGTTATTGGCACCAAAATAGACTTTTAGACCAATGGTACAGAATAAAAGACACAGAGCCAAACCAACATAAGTACAGTTATCACATACTAGACAAAGGGACCAAAAGCATATTGGAGAAATGATATCCTCTTCAACAAACAGTGCTAGGAAAACTGGAAATACATATGCAGCAAAATAAAATTAAGCCCCTATCTCTCACCATTCACAAAACTCAACACAAAATGAATCAAGGACCAAGGAATTAGACCAGAGACCCTGCACCTAATAGAATAAAAAGAAGGCCCAAATCTTCATCATGTCAGATTAGGCCCTGACTTCCTTAAAAAGATTCATATAGTGCAATAAATAAAATCAGGAATCAATAAATAGGATGGATTCAAATTAAAATCTTCTTCTCAGCAAAAGAAAAAATCAGTGAGGTGAATAGAGAGCCTACAGAATGGGAGCAATTTTTTTACCACATGCACATCAGATAGAGCACTAATCTCTAAGATATATAAGAACTTTAAAAAAAAAAACTTAACACCAAAAAATCAAATAACCCAATCAATGAATGGGCTAAGTAACTGAACAGACACTTCTCAGAAGAAGATATATAATCAGCCAATAAGTAGATGAAAAAAATGTTCAACATCTCTAGCAATTAGAGAAATGGAAATCACAACTACTCTAAGATTTCATCTCACTCCAGTCAGAATGGCAGCTATTATGAAGACAAACAATAAGTGTTGGCAGAGATGTGGGGGGAAAGGAACACTCATACATTGCTGGTGGGACTGCAAATTGGTGAAACCAATATGGGAAGCAGTATGGAGATTTCTTGGAAAACTTAGAATGGAACCAACATTTGATCCAACTCTCCCATTCCTTGGTTTATACCCAAAGGATTTAAAAACAACATACTGCAGTGAGAGCCACATCAATGTTTATAAAAACACAATTTACAATAGCTAAATTGTGGAAGCAATCTAGATGCCCTTCAATAGATAAATGGTTAAAGAAACTGTGATATATATACACACAATGGAATATTACTCAGCATTGAAAGAGAATAAAATCATGGCTTTTGCACGTAAATGGATGGAGTTGGAGACTATTATGCCAAATCAAGTAAGCCAATCCCAAAAAAATAAAGGCCGGATATTTTCTCTGATATGTTGATGTTGATCCAGAATGAAGTTGGGAGAGAGAATTGGAGAAATGGAAGAACTTTAGAGAGGAAAAAGGATAGAAAGGGAAAGGGAGGGAGCTTGGGGTTAGGAAAGATGATGGGATGAGATGGACAACATTATCCTAAGTACATGTATGAAGACACAAATGCTTTTGCTCTAATTTGTGTACAATCAGAGACAGGAAAAATTGCTCTATTTGTACTATGACTAGAAATGCATTCTGCTGTCAGGTATAGCAAATTAGAATAAATTAATGAATTTTTTTAAAAAACTGAATAACTCAAGCTTGCTATGTTTCACTAGTTCTATTCAACAGTCTTTGAAAGTCTAGCCAGAGAAATTTGGAAAAATAAATAAAATTAAAGTGATACACATAGGAAAAATGAGCTCATGACACTATATTTACAAAATCTAAAAATACACCAGAACTTCTAGAATTCATAAATGAATTCAGCAAATTACCAGGCTACAATTAATGCCTGTAAATCAACTGTGTTCCTATGTACCAATGATGAATCAGATGAAAGAGAAATTAGGAAATTTATCACATTCAAAAATACTTGAGAATAAATCTAACAAAAAAGTTAAAAATACCTACAAGGAAAACTACAGAATACAAAGAAATTGAAGAAGACATTAGAAGATGGAAAGATCTCCCATCTTCTTGAATAGGCAGAATTAATGTTGTGGAATTCCATAATACCAAAAAGTCTGAACAGATTTAAATCAATTTCTATTAAAATTGCAATTATGTTCTTCATAGAAATAGGAAAACCAGTCATAAAATTTATTTGGAAAAATAAGAGGCCCAGATTAGTCAAAATAATACTTCAGGAGAAAAACAAAGCAGGAGGTATTACAATAGGTGACCTTAAATTGTACTATAGAGGTATAGTAACAAAGACATCATGATACTGTTACCAAAGCAAGCATGAAGACCAATAGAAAGGAATTGAAGACACAAAGACAAACCTGCATAAATACTGTTGTCTCCTACTAGACAAAGATGCCAAAAATGTACATTGGAGGAAAGATAATTTCTTAAACAAATGCTGCTGGTAAAATTAGGAATCCATATGTACTAGAATAAAATTTAATTCCTACCTCTCACCCTCACAAAATTTAGCTTAAATGGAATCAAAGATCTAGGTGTTGGACAAGAAATCCTGTACCTACAAGAAGATAATATAGTCCCAACAGTCCAACATATTTACTTAGGAACCCACTTCCTCAACAAGACACTCAAAGTATAAGAAGTAAAATTAAAAATATCATAAATGAGATGGTATCAAAGTAAAAATCTTCTTTACAGCAAAGGAAACAATAAAGAGCACGAAGAGGAAGCCTACAGAATGGGTAGAAATCTTTGCAACCTTCACCTCAGATAATACATAAATTTACAGGACATACAAAGAACTCAAAATTCTTAACATCAAAGATAAGTAAATAAATAAATAGCCCAGTTAAAAATTGGCAAAGGAACTAAATAGACACTTCTCAAAAGAAGAAATGTGGTCACCAAATACATGAAAAAATATTTAACATTTCTAGCCATCAGAGAAATGCAAATTAAAACTACACTGAAATTTCACTTTACTCCAAACAGTATGTCGATTATCAAGAATAAAAGTAACAATAAATTACAATAAATATGTGGGTAAAATACATTTTGTCTTGGACTAAAAATCAATGCAACCATTCTGGAAAACACTATGGAGATTCCTCAAAAAACTAAGAAGGGAATCACCATTTGACCCCGTTATACCACTTCTTGAGATATATTCAAAGGAGTTGAAATTTGCGTACTATGGACACAGCCACATCAATGTTTATGGCAGCATATTCATAATCAATCTCTCTCTCTCTCTCTCTTTCTCTCTCTCTCCCTCTCTCTCTCTCTCTCTCTCTCTCTCTCCATATATATATATATATATATATATATATATATATATATATGCCATAAAGAAGAGTGACTTCATGTCATTCACCAACAAGCAGAAAGATCTGAAGACTAACATACTAAGTTAAAGAAGTCAATCCCCAAAACGCAGATTGTATGTTTTCTATGTTATATGAGTAATATCATATAAAAAAAAGGGGGACTGAGGAGAAAAATAAAAGTTCAGTGGGTTATACAAGGGGGAAAGAAGGGAAGAGAGGGTAAATAGTATTAAGAAAGTCAGTGGTATGAATCTGACATAATCTTCCTATTTTCATGTGTATATCACTGTGAAACTCAACATTGTGTATATTCACTAGACTTGGATCCTGTTTAGAATAATATATATTTCACATTTGTAAAAATATATCAAAATAAATGTATAACTAAAAATACAATAAAGAAGAAGAGAAACATACCAAATAAAGAGTCTAAAATTAAATCTCAAGTCCCTTGATAAAGAAAAAACCCACAACAATATCAGTAGAAGAGAGAATATAATTAAAATGAGAGCCAAAAATCAATGAAATCAAGATTAAAAAAATATAAAATCAACAAAGTGTTAAACAAAGACTCAATCTACAAAGTTAATATAACCCTCATACCAACATTTAACACATCAAGGAAAGAAAACTTCATATCAGTGTTACAGAAGAACATATATGCAAAAATTCTTAATAAAAATTGGCAAATCACATACATAAATGCATTAAAAGGGGCTGGGGCTGTGGTTCAGTGGCAGAGTGCTTGCCTAGCATGTGTGAGGCACTTGGTACAATTCTCAGCACCATGTATGAATAAATAAAATAAAGGTCCATTGATAACTAAAAAAAATAAAAAAATAAATGCATTAAAAATATAATGCACCATGATCAAGAAAGTTTTATTCCAGCAATGTAAAGTTCATTGAATGTATGAGAATCAATAAATATAATTCACTACATAAATAAACATAAAGACAAGAATCAATGATTATTTCATTAGATGCAAAAGAAGCACTTGGCAAAGTATATCATCCATCAATGTTTAAAACTCTGGAAAACTAGGGATTATAGGAACTTATCCCAATCAAATAAAACTATATATGATAAGCCTGGAGGCAACATTATACTGAAAAAAAACCAAAAACATTCCCTATAAAAACAGGAACAAGAAGAGGATGCACACTTTCATCAATCCAATTCAACATATTCCTTGAAACTCTAGCCTAAGCAATAAGCCAATAGATAGAAATTAAATGGATGCAAATAGACAAATGAGAGCTAAAATTGTCTTTTAATGCTTACAGCATGATGCTATATAAGACCAAGAAACTCACCAGAATTTTTCTAGAGCTCATGAATGAATTTAGGAAGTAGCAGGATATAAGATATGTCATAAATCAATTACATTTCTATACCCCAATAATGAATCTGTTCAGAAAGAAATTAGAAAAATCTATCCCATTCACAACCTCAAAAAAGAAAAGGGAAAACAATAAAATTTTTGTAACCAATCAATAAAAAAAAAGAATTGCAGGAACTCTACAATGAAATTTCAGAACAGTAAAGAAAGAAATTAAAGCAGACTTTAGAAGATTAAAAATTCTCTCATCCTCTTTTATAGCCAAAATTAATATTGTCAAAATAGCCATACTACCAAAAGTTCTGTACAGACTCAATGAAATTCCCAGTAAAATTCCAATGATGCTCTTCTAAGAAACTGAAAAAGCAGTTACAAAATACATTTGGAAAATAAGACTCAGAATAGTCAAAGAAATCCTTAGTGAAAAAAGCAAAGCAGAAACATTACAATACCAGACCTCAAATTATACTACAGAATGATAGTTATCCAAATTGCATGGCACTGGAAGCAAAAAATCCATGAAGAGCAATGAAATAGAATACAAGATACAAAGACAACCCAGCTTTAATACAGCTATCTCATAAGAGACAAAGGTGCCAAAAACTTATGTTGGTTAAAAATAGCCATTTTACAAATGGCTCTGGCGAAACTGGAAATTCATATGAAGTAGAATAAAATTTAACACCTATCACCCTATAAGAAAATCTACTCAATGTGAATCAAAGACCTAGGAATTAGATCAGATACTCTGCACCTGCTAGAAGAAAATGAAATATAGGCCCAACAGTCCAACATGTTGGCACAGAAATCCACTCCCTTAACAAGACTCCTAAAGTGCAATAAATAAAATTTAAAAATTAATAAGTGAAATGGCATTGTCTCAGTCAGCTTTTTCACTGCTGTGCTCTGACTAAAGGACCTCATCAGAATAACTGTAGAGGAGGAAAAGTTTATTTTGGGGCTCACAGTTTAAGAGGTCTCAAACCATAGACAGCAGGCTCCATTCACTGGTGAGAATGAACATCACGGCAGTAGAATGTGGCAGAGGAAGCAGTTCAGATGATGATCAAGAAGCATAGAGAAATCTCTTCTTGCTAGTTACAAATTTGTACCCTAAAGTCACACCCCCAATGCCCCCCCTCCTCCAGCCACACCCCAACTGTCTTCAGTTACCATTCAATTAATCCATTTAGGTGATTAATTCATTGATTGGGTTAGGGCTATCATAACTCAATCATTTCTCCTTCAAACCTTCTTGCATTTTCTCACACATGAGCTTTTGTAGGACACTTCATATCCAAACCATAATATTCTACCCCTGGCTCCTAAAAGTTTGTGACCATCTCACAATGCAAAATACATTCAGTTTATCTCCAAGAGTCCCCATTTTCTCAAAGGTTCATACAGTAGAGGGACAAGAACAGGGGAATGGAGGAAGAGCAGGAAAGGAAAAGTATGAAGGACTGAATTATAACCAATTATATTCTATGCTTTTAATTATAGCAAAATTAGACCTAATGTTGTGTAATATAAATGAATTAAATGAATGCATAAAAAGAGAAAGAAAAGAGAGACAACAGAAAAAGAAATTTCTTAACTTTATCTAAAGAAAAATGGATTTCCAAAAAGAAGAAACCACATTATTCCATGACTTCATAACCAGCATACCAAGACAAATATGTTATCCTTGGGGCTGGGGTGGTGTCTCAGTGGTAGAGCAATTTCCTAGTATGTGTGAGGCACTGGGTTCCAGTCTCCAACACCTCATATACATAAATAAAATAAAGGTCTATTAACAACTAAAAATATTTTTAAAAAATATGTTATCCTTATTTTATTGAAATCGAATCACTATGCTGTCTATAATTTAATTTATCAAATTGTGATTTCCAGATCTTTTTTGAGACTGAGAATATTTTGGGTCCCAAAAATTAAATATTACTTCCACAATTATGCTAGGCATTATTTTTTTCTTTTGCACATGTTTGAATTGCACTCATGGTGCAAAAACTTCAACTGGTAAAACAATTGTAATTTTAGCAGAATCAAAGCAATGAATGACTCCCATTGCTAGTAGTTATGATACTTTTTTTTTAAAGAGAGAGAGAGAGAGAGAGAGAGAGAGAGAGAATTTTAATATTTATTTTTTAGTTATTGGCAGACACAACATCCTTGTTTGTATGTGGTGCTGAGGATCGAACCCGGGCCGCACGCATACCAGGCGAGCACGCCACCGCCTGAGCCACATCCCCAGCCCCAGTTATGATACTTTTTACCTCCATACTTTCACAAGTACAAAATCTAGTGTTACTTAAGAATTTCTGATGAAGCATTAATACATTTTAATTAAATCTTATTATTTGAGTATACTGCAAGAAAATAAATATGCCCAAAACACTTCTAATACAATTTTAAAATCTTTAAATTTGTTTTAAATAGTTTTACATGACAGTAGAAGGATTTATGTATTTTGATATATCATACATAGATGGGATATAATTCTTCATTTTTTGTGATTGTACATACACTTTTTAACACTATTGAAGTTCTGCATAAAGCACTTTATCTATTTTCCAAATGGCTAATGAGTGAATTTTTGCAATCACAAATGGGCAAATTATAAACAAGTGGGTTTTCATGTAACAGATTATGTGTGATGTTTATTGATATAGTTTCAGAGTCTACATTGCAGGTGCCATTTTAAAAATTACTAAGTCAGGTATAGTGGCACATGCTTTTAATCCCAGCACTCTGTAGGCTCAGGTAGGATTGCAAGTTTGAGGCCACCTCAGTAATTTAGTGAGACCATAAGCAACTTAGCAAGACCCTGTCTCAAAAACAAAAGTAACTGGGGATGTTACTCAGTGGTAAATGGCCCTTGGGTTTAACTTTTTGTACCAATTTTTTTAAAAAAGAAACAAATAAAAAATAAAAAGAAACCCTAACTGTGAATTTTGAGTTTGACATAACTCCAATAAATGTTATTCCCAAACTTTTGTCTTCACTGAGCTTTCAACAGGACATTCAACCATTCTATCAGTCGCTGCTTCTGGGTAATGGTAGACAACCATTTTCACCATGATATATTGGATATCATGACAATGCATCAGACATACTACACACAATCAGAGTACATTGCTGGCAAAGATGATTAAAATAATGTTTTAGTAAGGATGGATAAGTGCCCTCTCAAGAAGAAAGGGAACTAATTAATCAACTTGTCACCAGTTGTTTCCTGTTTACATCAAGTAATGGTGTCATATAGAAGTATTGGATCTATATTAGTTTCAGATACTGACATTTAACATTAATATAGTGCCAATAATTACATTAAGTTTGTGAAAAGGATCCTCTAATTTTGGGCCCACAAAATGGTCTCCATCCCTACCTCCATAATCACTCTATTTTCTTGGTCCAACAATTGAGAATTCTATAGAAAGAGACTGGCTAAAATCCAGAACAGATAATACTATGCACCTAGTTTATGAAAATATCCTCCATGCAGAAGATTCTGGTGGGAATTAATGTGTGGCACCTCTTCCCTAGACCATATTGTCAAGAATTCTCCAGTATTCTTGATCAACCAGCTGATTCACAAGCCATGGACCCCAATTCAGTGTCATATTTATGACTTATAATTAGTTTTTTCCATATGAAGCAGAAAATTGAGAATAAAAGAGTACTACCAAGAGGTTTTTCCACCAGGAGGATTACTTTTACTATTGTCTTTCAGGATCCTCACTGAATGTGTCTATAATAGAGCAACAGTATATATCTAATTCTATTATGCTGACATCTCAGAGAAAAAGGCTTGAGTCCTTTTTGACACCATTAGTAACTTGTAGAGATTCCCCTGTAAAGCCATTAATTTGGGTTGAAAGAGATGATTATGTAAAATTGAAGCAGTTAAAATGGGATTCAGTCATATAATTAATCATGCTTTCTGAACAAATAACTTGATACTCAATGTGCCATCTCTATAATTTAGCATAATATTTCTGTACCTACCTGATCTTAGGATATGGTGAATCTTTTCCTTATTGACTGTGGTGTCCCATGGCTAGGAAATCAGTCTCTATTTTATGACCCCGTAGTACATAAGAAGCTGTTGTTTGTCAAGCAGAGAATAGTTTACTGCTATAAAAGGCATAGTTCTGCCTACAAAATAGAAGAGGTTTATTCTATAGAAGATACACTGGAGATTGTTAAAGTGTCCTCATCCCACACAGTTACTGCTAAGAACTTTTTTGGTCTAGTTGTGATGCTAATCTCAATGTACATTAATGAATATATTTTATGTGGTACAAAAACTGCAACTGAAGGTATATTTGTTTATGGTAGACTATCATCATCTACATAATTTGGATTTTCAGAGAATAGACCTCTGAATTGAAAGGGAATAATATGAGGAACCACTCCCCTATGTTTGTATCCTAAAAGAATGTGAAAATGCTTTTTTTTTTCAATTAGAATTCCTCCTATCATTTGATGTTTCTTCTGATTTACTGTTTTGATGTGTGTATTTTGAGGGGAGCGGTTTTAGAAGTATCCAGGTGAGCAATTTCAGGAGTATCTACTGCAACTATTCCTGCCACAAAACCATTACTTTAGAACAAATGCAAACTTTTATGAAATCTGCTAGATATATCTACCATAATTTCGCATTTGGAGGTCTAGGAAATAACTGCAGTGAAAATCTGTTGGAATCACTGAACCCAATTTATCACCAACTCTAATTTAAGAACCATGATGGTGTTTGAAGTTTTATTTTATCTATGTTAGTTCAGACCTCATAAACAATAGTTCTTCTCAAAATGTCTGGGTATTCTTCTTTCTGAAATGTGGAATTAGGCTGACAACTTGCCACAAGGTGTCTGATGAATCCCTAAGAAATCCTGAAAAAGCTAGTGGTGTTTGAGGATGACAGGATAAAAGAGCATCTGGGACTCTCTGTTAAGCAAATGTCCCTTTTCCAAGAAATCAGTTAGTGGCAAGTAAATCTAAGGAAGGGCAAGAACTAGTCTTACTGAACCTTCTTCTTTTTTTTTTTCTCAAAACTCAAATGAATATTCAGCAAAGAATACACATTCAGTTTGAGTAATCACATTTTAATCTCTGTTATACATTGGCATTTGGAACACAGTAAATAGGAAAAAAAGAAAATAAGTAAACAATTGGAATATTTTTTTATCCAGATAATTTAGCATTGTACATTTAGCTACAATTTTTAAAATACTGATAATACCTATTTTATCATTAATAACAATAGTTAATATTTAATAAGCAGTTGCTATGTCTCAGTGTAGTGCCAATTATTTTGCATAAATTTGTGAGTTACACACATACACATACACATACACACGCATTTTAATCCTCAAATCATTTCATGAATTGTTTTTAATCATTCCCTGATCCATAACCCATAAGTAATACACTTATGCACATGTCATTACTACACATATGGTCGTTGATTTAGGATGTTTAAACTTATGATTGTTTTGAGTTAACAATATTGTGAAAGGAATATGAATTCATTAGAAATCATACTTCAAATTATGAGTTTTGAATTTTCATATTTTACCAGAACAGTGATATGCAGTTTAGCACTAACTCACTGATGTTGGTCAGTGGCAATGAGCTACCTCTTCCAGTCAATCACACAAACACAAGAGTAAATATATTATACTCTGCAATCTATTGTGGTTCTAACTTATGATTGTCAGTAGAATAGATATATTAAATGAATTTTCAACTCATGATGAGATTATTAGATCAAAACCCCACTGTAAATTAGGAGCATCTGTAATGATAAAGGCATTATATTTTGTATACCAGGATAATCTTTAAATCTCCTCTGAGTTTTAGATATTGGTATCAGAATAACATTATATGCTATTTTGCTATTTTTATTAACATATATTTTAAATTTTCCTGATATAAATATCATGCTAGAAAAATTAAAGGTATCATTTTTTACGAGAAGAGTCTGGTTTAATCACTCCAGTTGAAAACATTACAAATAATGTAGCTTCATTAAATGGGTCAAAGTGCTACTAACAATGTCATTAATAATTCTGGCTATAGAAATTCTATTTAAAATTATGATTAAAAGTGGTATAAGGGCAGTTGTGCTGCTGTTATATTAACGCAAAATTGATAAATGTGACTGGCCCTTATTCACTTATATCGTAAAAAGCTATAAACTCATTAGTGTCCTATTATTTTTTGCTGAATACATAGTTGAGTGGTATATGTGGGATATCTGGGATCAAGATTCATCATTGCCTTCTTATTATGTTGTTTTCAGCCACATTGCTCTGCTTATTCCAAAAAAAAATTGGTATTCTCTTTTTTGTTATCTAAACTATGATTATTTCATTTGTATACGAATTGTCATGCTAATGTAAAACTTGACAAAAAGTCTATTATAGGCCAGGTATAAAAAATTATTCTCTGTATTTAAATTTTTCATGGACTCAAAGTGTGAAAATACTTTTTAAATGACAGTGTAGATTTCCTATATTTTTAATCATTGTTAACTGAAATTTTACTCCTCCAGAGCAGAACAGACTGCCATTAGCTTTCCCTTAAGATTGCTTGCTAAATCATATTGCAAATGCAACAAGCTACACTTTTTTCTCTTTTGCCACAATAAATAACTCAAGTATATCTTTAGGAAATCACCAAATACCTTAATCACAGAATAAAAGAACTCCATTTCCTGGTATAATCAAACTAAGCTTCTTTAGCATGTCTTTATCTGTCAAATTGCTTCATTGTAGGCATTTCTATTAGTGAATCTGATCAATGAATAATGTCAAAACAGTGACAACATAAGGTGTTAAGTCAGAATTGTTAGCAGAAATGTTGTCACTTTAAGTGCACATTTTTTAAAGATAGCATACATCTTTTGTTGTCAAAAATTCCAGTTTCAATGAAACCACAAGTTATACCATTAATAAACCTAAATTAGGAAGTAAAAAGTCAGAAAGCCAATAACCATTCATAACCATTCAAATCATACATAGTCACAATAGGACTACAATATAATGATAATATTTCTACAAGAGAACTAACATTTTAAGGGGCTGTATTTTAAACAACAACATTATTTATTCATTAAAACATATGGTTTCAAATGCTGATTCCTGACAAAGTGGTTTGATTTATCTCTGCTAGATTCAATATTGTTAACTTTCAATCTGGTGGCAGTGGCAGCTAATTATTTCACTTATACATTATCCTTCCCTTATCTCTTTCCTCATCCTGAATATTTTCTGTATTGTGTTTGAATAAAAACTAAATAAGTAAATTTTCTGTTTTGTAATTATTATTTGAAATTCCCTGTAAATTTGGGTAGTTTTCAATTATGAATAAAATTCCCTCATATTTTCTTAATCAATACCCACAAAAAGGTCTTTGGCAAAAAGTTTGGTTTTTTATTAATCATGTGACAAAATTCAGAGTAGAAACGGATTTTATCCATTCATTCATTCGACAAATGCTTACTGAGCAACTATGATAAGACAAACATTGATCTAGAAGTTGGGAACTGAGTAATGAACCAAATGGTTAAAAAATACTGTATTTGTGGAACTTTATTTCTGGAAAAAAACAAATAATGAAACAATAGTTAAAATATATACATGATTTCAGTGATAAGAGTTCAAAGGGGAAAATTGCTGGCAAAAATTAGAATAGTTTTAGGAATTCAATTTAGGTGGGTAAGAGTGAAGGGTTTCTTTGAGAGTGACTTGAAATAAGTGAATTAGTGTATCCTATGGACATTGAGTTGCTTAGAGATGTAAGAAAAAAGGTTGAAAAGAGTATGAAATATACCAGTCTGGAATTTGGGGTAGTGGTCCCTACTCAAGATGTCAATGTTCATGCCATTGGCAGAGAGATGGGATTTAAAGTCATAATACTGGATGAAATCTTCTAGAAAATGAGGGAAGTTGACAGGATAAGAAAATTAAATACTGGAGCACTAAAGTTTCCAGTCATAAAAATGAAAAGGAAACATCAAGAGAAGTTACGAACAAGAAGCCAGGAATCATCAGGAAAAGTATGAGTGCAGTTGTTTTGGAATCAAAATGGAAAAATAGAGAGAGAGTTTAACAAGTGATCACCATGTCAAATACTTACTATATCAAGTAAGGTGATAACCCATAATTGATCATTCCACTTAAGAGTATGGATATAATTGGTGAAATTGACAAGAGTTCAATTGGAGCTGAGTATTATATCATAAGCCTCTAATGCCAGAACTTGGGAGGTAGAGGGAGGAGGATCACTAGTTAAAGACCAGTCTCAGAAAATTAGACCTTGTCTCAAAATTAAAAATAATAAATCAAAAGGACTGAGAATGTGGCCCATTGGCAGAGTTTTATTCCTTGGAACCAAAAAAAAAGAGGAAATTTAGGGTTAAATCTCCATTAGATACATATGTACATTCAAGAAAGTATTAGAGGAAAGTATGAGTATGCAATATGAATAAGATTCTCTAATAATGTATTTTTATGTTAATAGGGAATAAAATCTGGTACCTGAAGGAGTATAGCATTAAGTGGGGATACTTCTTAAAAATTTACCTACAATTGAAGAGGTAGCTTTCATGTTTATGTGTTGAAATTAAATAGCTGATAAAAATGAAAATGTATATGATGCAGTAGGGAAAGAGGGAAGTTGTGGGGCTGATGTGCTCAAATAAGCAAAAATACTTGGATTTAAGTAATCAAACAAGAAATGGTGATTTTTTTTTAGGGTAATGCTTAGTTTCTATACAGTAAAAGTAGAAAGTCAAAGTGGGTGGGTTCACATATAGTTAGGTAGGTGTGCCTGAAAATTATGGACATTTTCATCTGAATATTTTTGTTCTTCTGTTTTTTTTTTTTTTTTTTTTTGTAAACCAAAGACATTAGTTAAGAATGAAGAAGGAAAGGAATTGTTGTAGAAAATGTATAAAATAGTTGTTTAGAAGTGTAGAATAGTGAATAGACTAGAAAAAAGAGTATGACTGGTAAGCGTTAAACAGTTATGATAATGAATTAAAATGGACCTGGCAGTGTGTTTATTTATTTATTACTCTAAATAATTTGGAATTCATGAGTTTATGCAAGTAAATATAGCCAGAGTTGTATATATTTTTTGTTTTTGTTTTTGTTTTTTCGAAGAGAGAGAGAAGAGAGAAGAGAGAGAGATTTTTTTTAATATTTATTTTTCAGTTTTCGGTGGATACAACATCTTTATTTTATTTTTATGTGGTGCTGAGGATCGAACCCAGCGCCCCACACATGGCAGGCAAGCGCGTTACCTCTTGAGCCACATCCCCAGCCTGGGTTGTAGTTTACAAATCAAGAAAAAGACCAAAGGAGTTAATTGTACTAAAATGTGATTATAATAAATATCCAAATTTACCCGGGAAAGAAAGGACATTAGCTTACGGATGGAAAAAGAGAATGAAAAGTTGGTAGTGTGAATACATTGTAAATGTTGGTACAGTAATGCAATTATTGGAACTGGGATATTAGGAAAAGTAAGCTAGAAAAATTAAGTATTAGCAACAGGAGACCAAGATGTATAAACTTATGAATACGGAGGCATCAGAGTTTTTGATAATGGTAGGTTCTTTAATTTGACAATGATGGTAAAAAAAAAATGAGATATTGTCAAGCGAATTGAACTGAAAAGTTCCAGAAACTGTGATGGAATAGGTCTAAAACTATCATTCACAGGATTATTGAAATTGCTACAGATCAACAGTAATATTAAAGAGGTAAAGAATATGACAGTTTTTCCAGGCAGGGTGGCACATGCCTGTAATCCCAGCAATTTTGGAAGCTGAGTCAGGAGGATTTAAAGTTTAAAGTCAGCCTCAGCATCTTAGTGAGACCCTAAGAAACTTAGAGGGACTCTGTCTCAAATTGAAAAATCAAAAAGGACTGGGGATATGGTTCAGTGGTTAAATGTCCCTGAGTTCAATACCTTGTACCAACAAACAACAAACAAACAAACAACAAGAAGAAACACAATATTTTAAAGGATGAGAGAAAGTGAGTTAAATTGTGCTCCCCCTGGAAAGAAAAAAAGATATGCTGAAATCCTAACTTTCAATGCCTCATTATATTTTCTTATTCAGAGATTGGGTTAGTACAGATTAAATTAGTAAAAGTGATGTCATGCTGGAGTAAAGCAGTCCCTAAATATAATGTGACTGTTGAACTTACAAAAGGAAAGAGACACATATAAAAAGATGACTACTATGGTTTGTATGTAAGGTGTCCCCCAAAAGATCATGTGTAAAATAATGCAAGAATGTTCAAAGGAGAAATGATTGCATTGTGAATGCCTTAACCCAATAAGTGAATCAATCCCCTGATAAGGATTAACTCAATGGTAATTGAAGGCTAGTAGGGTATGGATGGAGGAGGTAGAGCATTGGGGGCATGGTTTTGGGGTATATATTCTGTATCAGGCCAGCAGAGTCTCTCTTTCTGCTTCCTGCTCATGTGAGATGCTTCCCTCTACCGTATTCTTACACCACAATAAAGCTGGCTGCATATGGATGAGACCACTGAAACTGTTAGTGCTTAAATGAACATTTCCTATTCTATGATTGTGCTGGTCAGGTTATTTAGTCACAGCAGTGAAAAAGCTGACTAAAACAATGGTCATTAGAGACAGAAGGGTGCTAATATAAACAAAGCAAGACATGAATCATTGTAAACATCAGAAGCTAGAAGAAAGGGGAAAAAATTCTCTCCTATGGGTTTCAGAGGAAACATGGCCCTGGTGAAAACTTGATTCCAGACCCTAGGCTTCCATATTTATGAGACAATAAATTTATATTATTTTAAACCACCCACATCGGGGTACTTTTTATGACAGACTTAGAAAGCTAATATAGTAGGTATCTACAATGAGAGGCAGATAATTATTGGAATAGGCTAATGGCCTCATGTTTATGAAGAAAGAAAGGAAAATGACATAAAAACTGTCAGTAAAGAACTACAATTTAGGTTTATCGCCACCAATTACAGGTCTAATTGTATCATGATCTTGGAAACAACATAAAATGAAAATCTTTTTACCAACAAAATGTCTTGCAGGAGAAGCAGTAAAATCAGCAAACCAAGAGACTTCAGAGTAAAGCAGTGAATAAAAAAATGATAACAGACTGAGGACATAAAACTTTTGATGAGGACAAATACTACAGTTTTTTCCCAATCTAATGGATAGGTATGGAGGTAGAGAGAATAAGGAAAGAGTAGTGGAAATCAAATAAATATAGAGATAAAATTTGGATGGAGACCAGATAGCAGAAAATCTTGCGCTTCTTGGAGTAAATGATATAAACATGTAAAAAGGAAATGATGGGATTAATCTTGGTGATATATAACAGTGACTGTAACTGTCTGTCTATGAGTCATAGGGATAATAGATGGGTTAGAATTCTTTCTAGGCACAGCATTGCTCTAGGACTTTTTATTCACTCCTGTTTATGGAGACGGTTATACAATTGCTCTCATCAGGAAAGGTATAGAACTTAGTGTATTCCATTCACTAGTTAGTCAAAGAGAATGGGAAGAATGTCACTGAGAGCATGCTAGCCTCTGTGGACAAACATTGATACCTTGTTAACAACAATGATGAAGCTTCTGCAAGAGTGATATTTCCAGAAATAGTGGAGTGCATTGTGGAAATGTTTATGAGGAGAATCAGCATGGTTAAAGAAAGCACCAAGAAGAGTTTAATTTAAAAGAAGTTAAAACCAAACAAAAGGTATTAATGTTCCATACTAGGATCATAACTGTGGAAATCAGTAAAACTGAAGAGATTCAATATAGTTTGTTGCTATGACCCACACAGCATAAAACAGTTCTCCGTTATATGGGTGATGAGCAGATTGAAAATATAGTGATAATAAGCAATAAAGACAAAAGACACAAATATAGATGAATCAGGGCCTGGTGGGTGAGCCAGCCCTGATGGGGTCTAGCTGAATAACAAAGAGCACAGTTCCACATATTTACTATACAGGCTTAAACATCAAAAGGATTTATTGTGAGAAAGCCTCTTCAAATAAGCAAAAGTGAGATGGTGAGGAAAACAGCCCACTTGGGTTTATGGGTGCACAATATCTCTCCCTCCTCCGGGCAGCTGATATCCCAAGGCTATTAAGCACACCCATATCTTTTCCACCCCAGGGACATCTGGCATTTGAAGCTAAGTCTATTTAAACCAATAAATTCTGTGAGACACAGAACTCTCTTTGAGCAGGGTGTCACCTGTGACTGAGCTCTCTCCAATCAGTGAGATACCACTGAGACTTCTCAGAAGGGCATCACCTCTTTCTAGATATGGTTCAAACAAACCTTGTAATTGATTCACTGCTCCTGACAGTTGAGTTATATGTTATGGTTAAGATATGAGGTGTCCACAAAAAGCTCAGATGTAAGAGAATGCAAAAAAGTTTAGAGGTGAAATGATTGGTTATTAGAGTCATAATATCAATAGGGCATTAACCTACTTGAATGGATTAACCAGGTGTTAATTGTAGGTGTGCCTGGAAGAGGTGGGTCATTAGAGTTGTGTCTTTGGGATATCTTTTATTGCTGGTTAGTGAGAAATCTCTGTTTCCTGATTGTCATGTACTGATTTGCTTTTCTCCTAACAACTTGATGTTCTCACTCATCTCAGCCCCAGAGCAATGGATTTGTCCACTATGGATTGAGACCTCTGAAACAGTCATTACCACTGAAACTCAATGGATTGAGACCTCTGAAACAGTCATTTCCTCCTCTGAAACTGTTCTTGTCAAGTGTTTTGGTCGAATCAATTAAAAAGCTGGCTAAAAAAAAATTAGTATTGAGAAGTGGTGTCATTGTATGATTAACCTGACCAGGTGGTCGAGAAGCTTTTGGAATTTTTTGAAATTTTTGGAACAAATTTTGAAAAGCTTAGCAATGAAAGCTGGAAAGCTTTTAGACTGTTAAAAGTGAAGCGTATACACACTGCATGTTCTGGTACGAATTCAAAAGACCAGAATATAGGTCAGTAAAGGCTGTATCAGGGATAGTAAAGACTGGGATCATAAAGTTTCAGAGGAAAAGAAGGACTCTATAGGAAATTGGACAAGAGCCATTCATATATATATATATATATATATATTTCTGTCTAGGAACATTTTGGCATTTTTCCATGTTTTGAAAGTTTATTTGAGACTGAATTTAAAGGTGATGGACTAAATAATCTGGTGGAAGTAATTTCTAGGAAGCATAGCATTCGGTTGGTGGCATGAGTTTTGATGACGGTTTTTACCCAAATTTATTATGATAATAAGATGTAGAAAACAAGCAGAAAATTTGAAAAACTTGCAGTTTGTCTAAAACAGTGCAAGTAAATTGGTGTCTAAGGAAGTGTGTTTGCTAAACAGATTATGACCACTAGAGAAATGCTAAATACTTTAACAAGAGACAGTAGGAAACATAAGTATATGGCATTTCAAGAATTAGCAAGACTACACCCATCTCAGGCTCAAGGATATAAAAGTAAAAATTATTTTGAGAAGAGGCAAGTGTCGCATCCTGCTTGTACAGGAGTCCTAAGAAATTGTTTTACCATGCACAGTCACCTAGGAACTTAGAAGCTACTGTATTTACTGTCCTGGAGGCTTGATACTGCTTGAGATATTGAGAGACCTTAGCATTAACCACATGGTGCTGGTTCTGCATGATTTCAGCATACTGGAGTTGGAGGGTCATAGAATTTTCCACTGAGATTTCAAAGGAAGTCCTGGGAAGACATGCAAAGTGCAACAGGGTCAAATTCCCTGTGGTTTTCCCCTGAAAGGTCAATGCATGGAGATGTGAGAAGGAAGCTGAATCTGTAGTGAAAAAAAAAAAAAACAAGATTAAGAAATGCCATTACTGTGGGATGTTTCCTGAAGGAAGCCACAGTAATTGGGCAAAGACAAAGCAAGAGAGAGGCCATATAGGCTGCAACCAGCAAAGTCAAAGTGGTGGAATTACCCAAGCACTTTGGAGAGAACATCAGGATACCATGTGCCCCCTATGCTGGACATGCAGCTACAGGACTTGTTTGCTCAGCAGTACTTCAAATTTGTTTGGTCCTATCACTTGTTTTGGAATGGAAATGTTTACTCTCTGTTTTTATATATGAGAAGTATATAACTTGCTTTTGATTATTGTACAGATTCACACTGAGAGTTTTTTTTCCTTGAGTCTGGATGAGAATTTGGACTTCAGCTGCAGGACTTGTTTGCTCAGCAGTACTTCAAATTTGTTTGGTCCCATCACTTGTTTTGGAATGGAAATGTTTACTCTCTGTTTTTATACATGAGAAGTATATAAATTGCTTTTGATTATTGTACAGATTCACACTGAGAGTTTTCCTTGAGTCTGGATGAGAATTTGGACTTCAACTTTGGGGCAATAATGAAATTGGGCTCAAATTGATTCTTGGAAAGAGACTACATATATTTTGCCTTGTGAAATGGGCATACACTTTTATGGGCCAGGGCAGACTGTTATAATTTATATATGAGGTGTCCCCCAAAAGCTCATGTGTCAGATAATGCAAGAAAGTTTAAAGGTGAAATTATTTGGGTTATGAAAGTCTTAAACTAATCAGTGTGTTAAGCTGCTTGAATGGACTAACTGGCTAGTAACTGTAGGCAGGTAAGGTATGTCTGGAAGAGGTGAGCCAATCAGAGTGTGTTTGGGGAATATATATTTTGTCCCTGTTGATGGAGCTCTTTTTCTCCTGTTGTCATGACCTGAGATGTTTTCTTCTGTCACATCCTTCCTCCATGTTGTTTTGCCTCAGTTTGGACTCAGACCAATGGATTTGGCCACCTATGGACTGAGACCTTTGAAAGGGTGAGCCCTGAATAACTTTTCCTTCTCCTACATTGTTCTTGTCAAGTCTTTTGGTCACAGTGGTGAAAATAAAACTGACTAAAACCATGTGTAAGAAATAATATACCTCTTGACTGTGCTGAAAGGAGAGTGAAAAAGAGAAAGCAAAAATGTATAACTACCCGTATTTCTGGATTGAGTTACTGAGTGATGCCATTAATGGAAACTGAAGAGTGAGAGAGGAACAAATAGTTTTAAGAAGGGTAATTTGTTTCATTCAAATTAATTTTATTCCATTTTGAATTGGTTCTCAACACTTTCATTAAATATTTTAATTTATTCTTAAATATTCTATTCCCTGTGCTATCTCTGCCTAAAAAAAATTTTGCCCTCCATGCCACCATATCCCTTCATTCTCTGTAAATGTACTGCATTGCTTTCTATTTTGTTGAGAAGTTTTTGAGAAGCCAATTACTTTATTTAAAACATCTTCTTTAAACTTGATTAAAGATACTTATTCCCATCCTAATCTTTGTCTTAACGGATACTTCTTATATTCTCAAAAAAAAAAAAAAAAAAAGAGAAACCTCTCCACTTTTATTCTTTAACATGTTTCCTACTGATCTTCATCATTGTTTTGCAGGCATTTCTAGTTGCAAACTCTGTAGTTTTTCTTAATATATTACTTGCCTGCATTATTTTTTGCTGATTCACATTCTTTTCTCTCCATTTTTGCACTTTCCTCCACCTGGGAGAACTTTTTTCTTTCTCTTTTGCATTGGTATTCAGATTGTTTCTGATATTTGTTGCACACCACCTTATTTGTGGTTATTTTGTATACCAATCTTCCTTTACACATTCTGATAGCTCATTAAGAAAAAAACTCTCTTTTTTTTTCAATTCTATGTTAGTATAATATCAAGAACAGTAACACACACACACAAACATATATAACAGATGATTATCAATTATTCAAATAACCAATAACTAGCCAAGGTAACTAAAGTGGAATCTCTGATTCACAAGGAAATCCTGGAAAACTACCAAAGTTAACATAAATAATTTGGTTTGGCACTTCTCTTTGGACAATTACACTGTGTAAGTTAGAAAGTGCCTCTGAAAATTGGATTAAGGTCTTCATGGTATTAAATATATAATCATCATCGATATATGTGGAAAATTTGTAGAGGAAAGAAAACATGGATTCTATTCATCTTCTAAAGAGTACTGACTATAATTTATGCAACCCAGCATATTTATAAATCAAGCCAATAAGTTAAAACATTATTTCAGTAAAATAATCAGGAAATTCAGTGAAAAAAATTAATATTTTCTATGAAAAAGTTCCTATTTTATATACTTGTTTTATAATGTATATATTATATCGACTCAGAATGAAATGGAGAAAAAAAACAGTAGAAACATTATATCCACACTTTGACTAGATTAATCTTCACATTTAGTTTTCTTTTTCTTTCTTTTTTTTTTACTTTGTTGTCTTCTTGAATAATCTTTCACTATCCATTTTGTGGTTAAAAAATATAACATTTTTTTCCTAACATCTGAATAGTCCAGATGTACCTGAAATTATTATCATGAATTAATATTTTTAGTCTTTTCTAAAACCAATAGCTTAAGCAGGTCTTCACAACCATCTGAATTGAGTGCTGCAGTGGACTTCTAAGTGACCTGATTTACTTACATCTTTCTCTGTTTCAGGTACTGTGAGACAATATGTGTGTGTTGCAGTGCTGAAAATTCTCCCCAGGGCCTTGCCTATGCTAGGCAAACACTTTATGACTGAGCTGCATCCTCAGCCCTGTGTTAATATTTTAAAAAATATTTTAGTTATAGATTGACACAGACATTTATTTATTTTATGTGTTCCTGGGGATTGAACCCTATGCCTAACATGTACTAGGCATACACTCTGCCACTGAGCAACAGCCCAGCTCTTATGTTAATCTTGAAGTATCATTTCATCACAAACTGATCACATTTTAAAAAGTCACATTTATTTTTCTAATGAAATTAGGTATATTTTTCACTTGAATGATTCACATTTTTTTTAAACTAGCACAAATATTCCAAGTTAAAATTATCAGGTTTAAGCAGGAGAGTCTGTGATGCTAAGTCCATTTTACCCATTTTGAAACTCATTTGATCCCTGAGAGTGCAGGAAGGATTCTGTTAGTAAGTGAACAAATAAATGAGGTAAATTTGGTGTAGTAGGGATTTGAAAAATGAGCACCTGTTCACAGAAGTCTCTTAATGTATTTACTCATTCAAAAGTCACCTGTGTAAAACTCAATTCATCTAGGACCTTTCTGGGCAATGTAGCAAATACAATGCAGTTCATTATAAGTTATGTAGCCAAGAACCATCTATGTAAACAGAGTTATGAAGAAATAATCATATTTCCCAATAGGCCCTATGAGAAAAAAATGCTATCAGGAGGAAAAAAAAAAAAAGCGGATCTTGGCAGGTAAAACTTAAGTTAATTATATACAAACTTCTAGGGATGGGAAATGAGCAAACTATTTTTGACTGAGACAAAACAGATCTACTTGATCAGAATAAATGATGTATATTTAAATTATACTATGACAACAAAATGAGGCCAGACATTAAAGGGAAAAATGGCAGAAGAAAGTACTGAAATTGATTATTTGGGCAATTGAAATATAATGAATAATTTTGATAAATGGTGATCAATTAAAATAATTATGTTTTCAAAAATCCATCTAGCAGAGGTGTAGAGGATGTTTTATTGTGGGGAAACAATAGAGAGATTAATAAAAAGATTGTTGAAGCATATCATGGTGGTGTACACCTGTAATCCCAGTGGCTCTGGAGGCTAAAGCAGGAGGATCTCAAGTTCAAAGCCAGCCTCAGCAAAAGCAAGGTGTTAAGCAACTCAGGCAGACCCTGTCTCTAAATAAAATATAAAATAGGGCTGGGGATGTGGCTCAGTGGTCGAGTGCCCCTGAGTTCAATCACTGGTACCCCAATCCTCCCCCCAAAAAGATTGTTGAAATAACTAAGTGCAGATAACTAAAGCTATAACCAGAAGGTCCAAATGTGAATAGAGGAAATATTACTAGGCAATATAAGAAGAATTATTATGATACTTGCTTTATTCTTTATATGTGTCTTATAGTATCTTACACACAAAATGTGGCAAGCACTATTTTTTTAACAAACAAAAATGTTTTATTGCTTTTCTAGCAAAAAAGAAATACAAGTGACTCCACTTTTTGAAGCTGTGATTCTACCCATTAGGGAAAACCCACCGATATAAATGAAGCTACTCAAAGGCTATATGCCAGTTTTGCTCTGGTAAAGAGTCCCATGTTGCCCTGATGGTAGGTTAGATATTCACTTCTTAGATCTTTTGGCTGATATCTCTGTTGTAGTTGTGCCAACTACAATAAATTAGAAGAAAAAGATAACACCATCTCCTTAATGTTCTTAGGTAGGGAGAGGGTAAGAAGAGAAAAAAAAATGTCCTTCTATAAATAAGCCTTAGAATAGCAATGGCTATGTTCCAATGGTAAAGTATATCACTGTTACATTTCCCCAGTGTCAATTTCTGCATGTATTTTTATGGGAAAAAGTGTGATGACATCTCTAAGCTTCTTCCTGATGAGAAAGGTCAAATTTGGCAGGAAGTGACCCAAAGTACTTGTTTTATGTCAGGTGGGGCATGGACAGTTAAGAGTATTCAACATTACAGCAGTCCAGAGGTCCATTGTGGCAACTTTCAGATGAGTGGACAAGGGATACATGGGGCAAGGATTATGCTAGGACAACAATCAACAAGAGAGCAAAGCATTACTTTTGTGAGCAATTAATACAAAAACAATTAGTATTTCAGCCTGTCTCTGAAGTATAGGACAGGCTTGTGTCTCTAGAGTTTTACATGATAGTTAAATATTGGACACTCTCACACAAGATCCCTTCCTTTATGGCCTCCAGGTTTTCTTACTTTTGGTAGGGCCGTCACAACTGTACATCTTAAGTTACACTAAAAAATGTGTTTCCTTTAAAACATTCAAGTAGGACTGTGGTCTGGCTACATTCTCCTGCCAGGTGTCTTAAGAAAAAGTTGGTTAAAAGTGACTTTGTTCCTATATACTGTCAGCTGAGATTACTCAAAGATCACTTTTGGGGGGATGTGAGAAGCCTCTTTGCTCCAGTAGCTTTCTTCTCTAGTGGTGTCATGTGTCAGGATGAGTCCAGTCAAGAGGTCTTGATGACCATATGTGGCTTCTCCTAAAATCATCAGACATTTAACTCTTCAAAGACCCTACTTTTTGTAGGATTTGCCCTGGTCAGGTTTCTGTTCTTCAGGGTTTCAGTGATCCTTCTTAATCAAGAGATCAGGTAGCTCAGGGCAAGCACTATTAACATGGCCATGTCACAAATAAGAAAAGTTAAAATTATTATAGATTGCATGCTCACTCAAGGGTACAAATAAAGCTATTGAAGAGGGACTGGGGTTGTGGCTCAGTGATAGAGTGCTCGCCTAGCATGTGAGGTACTGGGTTCAAGTCTCAGCACCACAAAAAAAAAAATAAATAAATAAAATAAAGGTACTGTGTACAACTACAACTAAAAAAATATTGATGAAAACCAACCACAGTAATGGTTAGAAGTTGGAATAACCAACTAGCTGCAACCAAACAATTGTGAGATACATATATAATATAAAAATTAATGTTTTCAATACTGAATGATGGCCAAGTATTTAGAAAGGGCAACATTTTAAAATACTTTACTAAAATAATTGTTATTATTCTCCTCAAAGAATTTCTTTTTATTTACAGCATTTTTCTTATCGTCATTGTCATCATTATCATCATTGGTTAAAACTATAACAATATAAACCCTGTTCTTTTTCTTTCCCAGTCAATCTTCAGGTAAAGCTTAATATTGTTTCTTATTTAACCTATCTACAGATCATCATCCTAATTTTTGAATTCCAGCCATACTTGTTCATGTTCTCAGAAGTATGCTGCTTCAATTTGTTCTTTGTTTTTCTCTGATACTCATCTCCTCTATATTATCTATATTATCAAATCAAAAATCAAGTGTCATATATGTATATAAAGCATTGAACATATTTATGAATTACTTTCTGAATGCTTTGGAATTTTGAAATAACAGATATTTAAACATAACCACATTTGTCTCATTACTAATTTTTGTACCAATCACTGTTCAATGGGAAAATGAAAAACTTTGCAACAAGAAAATTAGGCTAGATTTAAATGTAAATTTTCTGGAAGATAGAACAATTAAATATTTACATATGATTGGAAATTACAAAACATACCCTTCCCTGAAACATTTAAAATATAATTGTTATAATCCTGTACTTAGTTACTGAAAATATAACATTTCTATTTCTACTTAGGCAACAGCTATTGATCTTGTAAATGAAATTCATAAATAAAACTTCAACAATGAAAAAGAAAAAGCTTGCCACAGCAAATTAACAAATTATTTCAAGTTTTGATTATTTTGGTGACATCCTTGCTTTACATGTGCTAAAAATATAGATGTAACCTGTCTATTAATCATAAGATTTTGCATAATACAAATGTAATCATTTAATTGCTAAAATCTTATAATTTCTTAAGATGAAATGACAGTCTCCAAAATTGTAGAAGTCTGGTATATTGCTCTTTGTTTCATTGTTTCTCTATTTCTCCCCCATAATTCTCTCCCTCTTTCTCCCTTTCCCTCTTTTTCTTTTTCTTTTTTTTTTCATACAAATGTAACTATTTACATGCTAAAAAGTAGTCATCATGGCTTAAGACATTTTCTTTCTTCTTTGCGTTTTTAAATTGCTTCTTTCTTATGTTTCTTTCCTTTTAATTTTGATAATCAAATTTCCCTTGATGAAAAGTCAAATACTTTTTAACCTGTCAGAAAAAAATGCTACCAAGAAACTTCAGCTTTAGGCATTCACTGCATGCATTGAAAACATATTCCAAAGGACTGAGTCAGATTCAATCATTTGGGAATAATTTAAATATTTTGAATGGGTGACCAATTCCAAACACTTATGCAAAGTTGCTGTGCTGTGCTTTGCAGTGTTATCCAGGTGCAATATTCAAAATCCCATAGAAACCTTGCTGTCATACAATCTGTAGCAATATAAAACGCATACATTATTATGGCCCAAAAAAGTAATAAAAGAAGAAAGATCTGTAAATACATAATAAACAAAAGATAAAAAAGGCAAAAAATTCCCAGAGAAATGCAATATTGGATGAATGCATTGTAGAGTTTTTGTCTTGCAGTTTGAGAGTGGCCTTTTAAAGTAAAAGAATAAGAATTAAGAATTCATTTTAATGTTTCTTTAGAATGAACAAAACAAATTTCATTAAATAACAAATTTGTAAAAACTGCCAACTGTCTCAGAGATGATAATGTTCAGAAAAAGAAAATAGTATTTTTTAATTAGGTTTCTGAGGTACCTCATTTATATTATGTGCCCTACAATTCTTTACTGTGCACACGTCTATCACCTCCACATAGGAAAATTATTGTGTGACATAATTTCCTTTAGAGAAATATATTCATTCTTTTGTCTAACATAGTTTATGGGAATTTCAGTTTTATACCACATAGTGATAATGTCATAAAACTATAGGATTCTGATCAAATTTCTAAACATCTTGATTGTCTTTTCATGCATAAACTGTAAGATTTAAATTAAGTTTCCAAGTGCTTACTTGTTGACTGCACACATTCTAAACTTTGTTTATTCTTTAATATTTATACAATTGAATATTGGGTGTCATGGATAAGTTCATATGACAATACAATTCCTGGTAATACAACTTAATGTCATGATACATAATGAATTAGCAGTTCACATAAATTCATACAATAATGAGAGGACATAAAGTGCATGGTATATGGAAAGGAAACTGAGTTTGTTCAATAGAGGGGAGGCTGGAACCCTCCAGCTGGAAATCAATGGTGCTCATTCATGTAGCCACGTGGAAAAAGATTCTTTCCACAGTCATATATTTTCCATTCCAAAGCATTTCCATTCCTTCCCTTTTAGAACGGGTATATATATATAAAATTCAAATATATACATTAGAGGGAGACAAGAATGTTTAACCCATCATACTTAGTAAGTAGTGATGTAATCAGGAAATTTACTCTATCATTCCCTGCCACCAGGATTATACTGCCAAAAGGTGTACACTGAAATAGTTAATATGAAATGGTTATGCTTTTCTGTGGCAGAAAACTTAAGATTAGAATTCCCAAATCATATAAATCTTTACACTAATATTGTCATCTAGTTTCTGTAACCAGATAAGAGAACAGTTATCTTCTAACCCTGCAACCAAAGGAATAATTGCTTTAAAGTTTAAAAGCTGAAAAAGAATGCTGTCAAAAACTTGAATGAAAGTTTTTTTTTAACCTCTATTACATTTTGTTACAGAATATTCAGATCTTCAAAAAGGGATCTGACATTTTATCACTGAGAATGGATCATAAACACTGCCTTGGATTTTAAATGATTATCTCTCTCTCTCTCTCTCTCTCTCTCTCTCTCTCTCTCTCTCTCTCTCTCTATATATATATATATATATATATATATATATAAATTTTTTTTCAGTAAGACTCAAAACTAATAATAACAGATTTTTTTCTTCATTATAAATTCAGAAAACAGAACAAAATTGAAAAAAATACTTGAAGTATAACATAAAACAATATTATCTGTAAAAGCTCAGATTTTCTAACTCATTGCCTTTATATCCATAAAAATAGAGTTTTAAGCTTTTAAGGTGACTGTATCATTGACCTATGGTGCTTTCACATGCAACTAATTGTCCTAAAGTTAAGTTTCCTTCACCTGTAAATGTTAAATAATCTACTGTTATGAATAAGATTAGTAAAATTATTTTGTCCCATATGATGAATCTGCTTTGAACACTAAAACCATGGCTTGAACAATATTTTCCCAGGAAGATTGGTAACAACCACTGAAAGACCTAAGCAACCTCATTTTACTTGGGACCTCATTTTGCTCAGAAACTTAACTCCTGACTTACTGCAGTCCTAAAGTCAGGAAATACCGCAGAAAGCTCTGCACAAACAGTTCTCAAAAAACTGCAGATGGTGATTGCCTAAGATAGGCCAAGATATGGAAATATCTGAAATTCTAGATGGCCCTTACCTAGGTGTGGTGACCAATATCTAAACCAGAAGCCCTGCAGCTTGGTATGTACCCACCTTGAGACACCCTATGGGTTTAAACCAATCATTTTAAAGTGTGTCAACCCCTTGAACTAACCAATAATCCTTTCCAGATTCTTTCCTCTGCCACTTAATACACTAATCATGTTTTAGAGTTGTTTTATGATTTTCCCATGGTGTGTGATGATTTTCTAAGAGATGGTATGATGTATATGAAGTCCCTGCCTTCCCCAAAGAGTGTATAAAACTGCTGCAAACCCTGGGCTTAGGGCCTCTCAGCGTCAACAGTTGCTGTGTGCAAGGAGGACTGAGCTAGCTCGCAATAAACACCTCTTTGCTGCTTACATGGATCTTGGTCTCTGGTGGTCTTTTGGAGGTCACGAACTCGAGCATATCACCATGTATATGAGAAAAAATATTAATTACAAGAGATTGTGGGGAACTAGAAGGAAATTCTCCTTCAAAGATTAGCCTGACAGCCCCCTGGGAGACATTCTGCCCTGAAGGCATCCTGCAGCTACCTATCTCCCTGGAACATCCTGCGGTTATCAGGATCATCAGACATCTTGCAGCTGGCAGTTTACCACCCACATCCAGCAATTGCAGAGACCTTCCCCATTCCTAGCATATGAATACCCACCCAGCAATTGCTGATTAGAGAGCTTCCCCATCCCCAGCATATAAATACCCCTGTGTGAACAATAAAAGTTTGCAGCTTGATCAGAACTTTTGTCTTGCTGTCACCCTTCGTGTCTCTTGTCCCTTCATTCCTCCCCATCTAGGTTCGCTGCCCACGTTGATGTGTCCTGCCGGACGGGACAGAGATGTCTTAGGTGTAGCATAATATCCCTTATGAGTACCTACTTTTCACTGTTAGTATTAAAGATTTATTTTTATCTAATAGCACAGAAATTTTTAAAAATCTTATTTTCTTCAGGAAGCATTATAGAAGAGTGTTCCAATTTATCAACTCTGAAGAATGCTGATCATGCTACTTGTTTGGGAGTGAAAACATTTATTTATGCATTTCAGTTTGAGATTAGGGAGATTTGTGCTTCATCATTTATGTATGAATTGAGAGTATAATTAGGACCACTTTACACTATTCTACCTATAGTAGAATGCCATTTTTTCATATTTATTCTTCTATTTTCTTTAGAATCATTTGTGAAATGGCATAGAAATAAGATCCTTGCATTTTTGTCTTTGCCATTTTTAAAAAAAAATGTGGCTGATGGTTACAATTTGATAGAGTAATACCTTAAGCCATTCATTTATTATCTGTGATTACTGAGTTAATGTGACAATAATATCAATAATCACATTAATTGGATAAATATAGAAGTAGAGTATTCAGAATACATAATGCATCTTTACAGTTATTTCAAAATAGTTGATGTACAAATAAAATGTAAGATGTATCATATAGAGTCTTTTCCTTTGTCATGTAATTCACTGTAACAACCACATTAAATCCTTGCTTGGCCTCACCTCTATACCTTCAGTGGTATTAAAAAATGAGTAAATTGTCCCTCATGTTTTAAAAGAGATAAACTTTTGAAAGACCCAGATCTCATATTTTCATGTTTCAGTAGGTTATAATATTAAAACTGGAGGTCATGAAGTAAAAATTAATAAGGAGGTTTGGGTTGTAGCTCAGTGGTAGAGCACTTGCCTAGCATATGTGAGGCACTGGGTTCAATCCTCAACACTACATAAAAATAAATGAATAAGATAATATATTCTGTCTATATACAACTAAAAAGAGTTAATAAAAGAGTTAATGAGGAAGAAAAGCAAATACTTAAGCATTGAAAAACAATGGATGAGAGAAATGTCCTAAAGAATGTAATTAGTATTGCAGAGTATAGATCATTGCATAGACATTTTCAGGTTGTCAATGTATTAAATAGTTAATGATAAATAACAAAAAATATGTTCTCAATAAATATTAGCTGAATGAAGCTTTGCCTACATAATATATATACCTATGGGCACTTCTCAGCCTTTAAAGTAAAACTGTTCTTCTTTCTCAGGACATAAATCATGATATTAGCTCTCTTAATATCTAGGTTCACATTTGACCCAGTTATCCTAATGGTCGGCGTATACCCAAAGGAATTAAAATCAGAATACTTTAGTGAAGTAGCCATATCAATGTTTATAGCAGCTCAATTCACAATAGCTAAACTATGAAACCAACATAGATACTCTTCAACAGATGAATGGATAAGGAAAATGTGGTACATATACACAATGGAATATTAATCAACCATAAAGGAGATTAAAATTTTGGCATTTGCTGATAAATGGATAGAAGTGGATACTATCATGCTAAGTGAAATAAGCCAATTACATAAAACTAAAAGCTGAATGTTCCTTTTGATATTCAGGTACTGACACACAATGGGGGGAGGAAAGTGTCCTTGGATTAGACAAAGAGAAATGAAGGGAAGGGAGGGGAGATGGGAATAGGGAAAACAGTAGAATAAATTGGACATAACTTTCCTATATTCATATCTGAATTCATGACCAGGGTAACTCCACAGCATGTATAACCATAAGAATGGACATTTATATTTCATGTATATATAATATGTCAAAATATAGTCCACTGTCATGTAAAATTAAAAGGAAGAAATAAAAAAAAGAAATATATATTTGGGTTAAATGACAAAAGAGTAGCAGGTTTAAATTTTGAACTAAGAATAAAAATCAAATTGCTATTCTCTACATGCATTATTTCAAAATGGCAAACATATTTCAAGATCTGGAAAATAACTTGATAAATTGCACTTTAATCCTTGCTTGCTTTGGTTATAGACTTGCAAAACACAATGCTTATAATACAGATCCTGATATCACCTCCATAAATATAAAAAATTAGAAGCCAGTTTCACTTATATACAAATATAAGAGATCCAAGCATACAGATTGTTATCCTTTTATATAAAGAATGTTTATATTGAGCACCCAATCCACTGCAGATCCCCATCTACTAATGTGTGGCTCCCCCCAGACCACTGCCATCTTGGGTTACCTCTGTCACCAACTCTGACATCTTTAGTTGGGGGCAGCTTCCATCCTGGGACACCAACTGGGGCCTGAATGTTCAACAACAAGGTACCTAATGTTTTCTTTGCTACTGCCACCACCAATTAGGGTCTTGACCACTGCCATCCAGGGACAACTAATGGGACCTGAAAGCACATCACCAA
Organism: Urocitellus parryii; assembly: GCF_045843805.1. Lineage (NCBI taxonomy): Eukaryota > Metazoa > Chordata > Mammalia > Rodentia > Sciuridae > Urocitellus > Urocitellus parryii. The sequence continues at coordinate 49,479,393 of NC_135547.1, read as the reverse complement.
GGTCCCTGCAGGCCTGGTTATATCAGAGGTATACCTACTAGTTGTGCTAATAAACACCATCTTGTTTCAGAGGCAAAAGAGTGCTCTTCATAGAGGTGCCAATTTCCCTGTTTTCTCCTGCTAATAGCCACCTTTGTTTTGATTCCCCTTTAATTCTTATAATCAAACACCTCTATATTCTCACATACTACCTCTTAAACATCTCATCCTACACCCCCTTTCTCTTTCTGTACACCATTAGAAACTGTAAATACTTATGCAAACATACTATATGATTATTGAAAATAAAACACATCACTGTTTATAGCAACAAAACTGTAATTCTCTAAAGAGAAGCTATTAAACTTATGACTGTATATTGTTTGAATTGGTTATCGTAAACCTTGATCTCCCCCTTAAAGTCAAGGTATTGGTGACCTGCAGGGATGATACAATAATATAGGATAGAAAATGTAATACATCATATCTACATTGAAAGAGAGGAAGACACATGGACAACAAGAAAAAAAAAATAAAAATGAAAGTGCCCCAAACAAACCAAGATGTTACAATAATAGAATCCATTGACAGCAAAGTAGATGAAATGTCACAGAAGAAGTTCAGAAGGTCCATAAGTAAAATAATCTGCAAATCAAGGAATAACATAACAGAGCAAATACAGGCAACTATTGATCAGGCTGAAATTAATAAAATTGAAACAAAATAAATAATTGAAAAATCTGACAAAACAAAAAGCTGGTTTTAAAAAAAAATAACATTGATAAATTTTTAGCTGCTCTGAGAGAGAGAGAAAGAGAGAGAATGAAAATTACTAAAATTTATAATGAAAAAGGAAGCATCACTAGAGACACTACTGAAATACAGAAGATAATTAGAAACTATTTTGAAAACTTATGCTCTAGTCAATAGAAAATTTCAAAGACACCAACAAATTTCTAGAAGCATAGGATCTGCCCAAACTAAATTAGGAGTACATACACAATTTAAATAGATAAATTTCTTGCAATAAAGTAGAAGACACAATAAAAAAACCTAGCAACAAATAAAAAACCAAACACAGTGGATTCTCAGCTGAGTTCAACAAGACCTTCAGAGAAGTATTAATAGCAATACTCATCAAATTATTAGACGAAATAGAAAAGGAGAGAAGCATTCCAAACTCATTCTATGGATCTACTATCATGCTAATATCAAAGCCAGACAAAAACTCATCAAGAAAAGAAAACTTCAGACCAATATCCTTGATGAACATAGACACAAAAATTCTCAATAAAATTCTGACAAATTGAATACAAAAACATATTAATAAGATAGTGCACCATGAACAAGTTGGGTTCATCCCAGGGATGCAAGGTTAGTTCAACATATGGAAATCAATAAATGTAATTCACCACATCAATAGACTTAAGAATCATATGATCATTTCAATAGATGAAGAAAAAGCATTCAACAAAATACAGCACCCCTCATGTTAAAAAAAAAAACTAGAAAAACTAGAGATAATAGAAACATATCAACAATGTAAAAGCTATCTATGCAAAGCCCAAGGCCAACATCATTCTAACTGGAGAAAAATTGAAAGCCTTCCCTCTAAAAATTGGAACAAGACAGGGATGCCCTCTTTCACCACTTCTATTTAACATAGTCCTTGAAACTCTAGCCATAACTATTAGACTGATAAAAGAAATTAAAAAGATATGGATAGGAAAATAAGAACTCAAACTATCATTATCAACTGATGATGGGAGAAAACAATCTGTCCCTCTGGGTGCATCAAAGGCAGGGATAAGGTTTCAGGGGTGGAGCCTTGCTTCCTGATGGCTTCAGTCAGCAGGTTGATTGTCATCTTGGTAGACCACATCCATCTCCAAGGTGCTATGCGGCTATGACAGGTCACCCAATCTCTGGGACCATGTGGGACCTTGCAGAGCTGAATAGGGCTCACAATGTGTCTGGGCAGTCTTACACAAAAGAAATGTCCATTGGAAGTTCCCAGACATCAGATCTTCCTATTCATTAGGCAGCCATGCAATATAGTCCACACACAGCCCACAGATGGTTCTTGACATATCCCAAATGTGATATACCTTATTAACAGAACAAAGAATAAAGTCACAGGGTCATTCCAATAGATACAGAAAAATATTTGATTAGACTGAACACACTTTCATGAAAAAAAAAAAAACATTCAAAAAGCAGCTAGTATACTCAGTGATGATAAACTTAGAGCTTATTCTCTAAAATCAGGATCAAGGATATTTTTTCTTATCAATTCTTTTCAAAACTATAGTGGAGGTCCTAGCCAGATATCTTAGGCAAGAAAAACATAAGACACCCAAATAAGAAAGGAAAACATAAAACTATCTTGGTTTGCAGATGACATTATCGTATATGTAGGAAACTATCAATTTTCCACACAAAATTAAAAATCTTTTAGAAACTGGGGGGAGTGAAAACATCCTTGTAGTCCTAGATTTTTGAGAGGCTTAGACAGGAGAATTATTTGAGATCATGATTTCAAGACCAATCTCAAATACTGTCTGAAAAAAATAAAAACTAGTTAGAATTAATGAGCAAATTCTGTAATATTATAGGATGCAAAATTAATATGAAAATATCAGTTATATTCTTGTTCATTTGCAATGAACTATTAGAATAAGAAATTAATAAAACAAACCCATTTATGATGGTATAAAGAAGAATAAAATATTCAGAAATAAACACCCAAGGAGACAAAGACTTCTGTACACTGATAACTACAAATCAATGCCGAAAGAAATTAAAAACAACAGAAATAAATGAAAAGATATTTTGTGCTCATGAGCCACAAGCCTGCATATTATTAAAACATCTATACCACCCAAAGTATTCTACATTCTATGTAGTTCTTAGCCAAATTCAATGGCACCTATATATAAATAAAACCAATCTTAAAATCCATGTGGAACAGGTCTGGGATGTAGCTCAGTGGAAAAGAACATGCTTAAAATTAATGAAAATGTAGCACACACACATACACATAGACACACACACACAGAATTTATAAGGGATGACAATGGACCTTGAATAGTCACAAGAACCTTGATAAAGAAGAAAAATACTGGAGTCCTCACATTTCCTAACTTTAAAATATACTATAAAATGCAGCAGGGCTGGGGATGTGGCTCATTGTAGAGTGCTTACCTAGCATGTGTGAGGCCCTGGATTCTATTCTCAGCACCACATAAAAATAAATAAAATAAAGGTGTTGTGTCCAACTACAACTAAAAAATAAAATATTTTAAGAATGCAGTAATTAAAAATGAAATGTTGGAGGGGCTGGGCTACAGCTCAGTGGTAGTGCACTTGCATTACAACTGGGAGGCACTGGGTTTGATCCTCAGCACCACATGAAAATAAATATATTGTGCTTATTTAAAAAAAATGAAATGGTGGAAAGGGCTCAAAATAAACTCAAGGGCTGGGACTGTAGCTCAGTGGCAGAGCATTTGCCTAGCATGCTTGAGGCACTGGGTTTGGTCCTCAGTACTACATAAAAATAAACAAATAAAATAAAGACATTCTGTCTATCTACAACTATAAAAAATATTAAAAAAAACTCAAGCAGTATTGTAACTGAGCTTCAACATGGGTGCAAAGATTATACAATGTAAGGCATAGCCTTTTCAACAAAAAGTGATACAAAAAATAGATATCTACATGTGAAAGCATGAAATTCTACCCTTATATGTGCATGATACATGACATCAAAAAATTAATTAATTAAAAAATAAATAAAAGGACTGTTTTAGTCAGCTTTTGACTCCTGTGACTAGAAGATATGACCAAAGAAATTATAACATTTTGTTGAGGGCTCACAGTTTCATAGGACTTAGTCCATAGAAGGCTGGCTCCATTCCTTGGGCTTGAAGTGAGGTAGGACATCATGGCAGAAGAGTGAAAGAGTGACCTAGCTCTCATGATAATCAGAAAGCAGAGAGAGGCTCCACTCTGCAGACACAAAATATATACCCCATAGCCCTGTCCCCAATGAACCACTTTCTCCAGCCACATCCCACCTGCCTCTGGTTACTACTCAGTTAATCCCATCAGGGAATGAATTAACTGATTAGGTTAATGTATGACCCAATCAGCTCTCCTCCAATCCTTCTTGCATTTTCATACACAAACCGCATTTAAACATTAACAGGGACCCAAGACTTCAATTTAGGACCTGAAATTTTTGTAAATCCTAGAAGAAAATAGGAAAATATTGAAGACATTGGTCTTGCAAATGATTTGTTGAACATAACACCAAACATACAGGCAGCGAAAGCAAAAATAGACCAGTGAGACTTTATCAAACTATGAAATATCTGCATTGCCAATGCAATGATCAAATGAATGATTTGGCAACATATGAACTGAGAGAGGTATTTGCATATTACTTATTTGAAAATGGATTAATATCCAAAATATGTAAAGAAGTATGACAACTCAATAGAAAAAAAAAATAGCCTAACTGCCATATGAGCAAGGGACCTCTGAATAGACATATTTTTGCAGAAATGACAAATAAATGGAGAACAAATATATGAAAAGATGATGAACATAACTAATTCACAGGGAAATGTGCTGCAGTCTGGCTGGGCACAATTCAGGAGCCACTTGTCAAAAGAAACAAACTTTATTTTTAAAACTACAAACGCCAAACAAAACAGCTCCTCAGGAAAAACCCTCAGAGCCCAACTGCCACCACCGGCTTCCACAAGCCTCTCCACACACCAACCACCACCTCCCCCAATCCTCCTGCTCTTGAGGCCGATTGGCTAGGTCGCGTGGGCGGAGCCAAAGAAGTCCCCCAATGAGCAGTTCCGTAGTCTGAAGGGCAGGGAAACAGCCCAATGAACATGACCGCAGAGGAGCCAATCAGCTAGATGTTGCTGGGGCCACTGTGAGCCAATCATCAGCTGGCAGCTTGAAGGGCAGGGAAACAGCCCAATGAACATGACTGCAGAGGAGCCAATCAGCTAGATGTTGCTGGGGCCACTGTGAGCCAATCATCAGCTGGCAGCTTGAAGGGCAGGGAAACAGCCCAATGAACATCACCACAGAGGAGCCAATCAGCTAGATGTTGCTGGGGCCACTGTGAGCCAATCATCAGCCGGCAGCTGGAAGTTTGCTGGCAGCTGGAAGTTTGCTGGGGCCCCTTTGGCTGTGGCTCTCAACAGAAATGCAATTCAAATGACAATGATTCATCTCCTTAAACTTGTTAATATGGTCACTATTGAATAAACAGAAAATAAAAACTAAGAGTAAGGATGTAGGAAATTCAGAAGCCTTAAGCAACATAAATATATGATACTGTCACTATAAAAAACAGTATGTAGTTTCCTCAAAAAAGAAAATGGAACTACAATATGATCCTATAATCCCATTTGTGTGTGCATATTTCTTATCAATTCTTTTCAAAACTATACTGGAGTTCAACAGTGGGAACAAAAAAAAAATAAAAACATTATACTTATATAGGATATTATATATATAGTGTGTGTGTGCATATATCTCAAGAAGAAATTGGACTCTGGAACTTGTCAGATCAATATTATAATTTCCAAGTTTTTTCTTTATTTCTTTACCAAGCCATAGTGTTAAACATTTACACACTATAGAATTTAGTGTATGTTGGGTATTATTTAAATGCTATAGATACAAATATAATAGTTAATTAACAAAAGATAGACGTATTCCTTCAATCTTAACAGCAATCCATTCTACATATATACATGTATGTGTGTATGTATACATATAACTATACATTTGCATATACATATATATATGTACATATACATCCATGTATACAGATGCATATAAACATATGTATATGTGTGTATATATATATATATATATATATATAGGTGTGTGTATATATATATATATATATATATAGGTGTGTGTATATATATATATATATATATATATATATATATATTTAGAGCAGAATCTGTGATAGATTAAACACTCAATGAACATGAGCTAACAGTACATGTATCAGAGATAATTTACCTGGTTCATAAATATAATAGATTTAAAATGTATAGAACAGTGTATTATAAAATTTCTTTCAGTGGTCAATGTAAGGATCTGACATTCTTATGAGAAATAACTATAAGGATTAGTAAGGACTCTCTTCTATAATAACTGAATCTTGTAATCTTCCTGGGACAGAAAATATTCCATTATATTGTTTTTACTCTTATAATGCATATAAAATATTCAATACATTTCTTGAACACTTTCTTTTCAGCTTATAAATGGACTTCAGAAGTCCTAGATTTCTATACAGAAATCATTCACTTTATTTTCTTTACAGATTGTCCATGTTACTTTAAAAATTTGAAATTCCAAATGATGTTGTTGAGAGCCACAGCCAAAGGGGCCCCAGCAAACTTCCAGCTGCCAGCAAACTTCCAGCTGCCGGCTGATGATTGGCTCACAGTGGCCCCAGCAACATCTAGCTGATTGACTCCTCTGCGGTCATGTTCATTGGGCTGTTTCCCTGCCCTTCAGACTGCCAGCTGATGATTGGCTCACAGTGGCCCCAGCAACATCTAGCTGATTGGCTCCTCTGCAGTCATGTTCATTGGGCTGTTTCCCTGCCCTTCAGACTGCCAGCTGATGATTGGCTCACAGTGGCCCCAGCAACATCTAGCTGATTGGCTCCTCTGCGGTCATGTTCATTGGGCTGTTTCCCTGCCCTTCAGACTACGGAACTGCTCATTGGGGGACTTCTTTGGCTCCGCCCACGCGACCTAGCCAATCGGCCTCAAGAGCAGGAGGATTGTGGGAGGTGGTGGTTGGTGTGTGGGAGAGGCGTGTGGAAGCCGGTGGTGGCAGTTGGGCTCTGAGGGTTTTTCCTGAGGAGCTGTTTTGTTTGGCGTTTGTAGTTTTAAAAATAAAGTTTGTTTCTTTTGACAAGTGGCTCCTGAATTGTGCCCAGCCAGACTGCGGCATGATGTAAAGAAGTAATCTAGACTCCTGCAATGCAAGAAGAAATAACGTTCTGATAATTTCTGAATTCCTTCCATCCTTCCCCTATATGCCCACAGATTATTCTCTACTAGTTTCTTGTCTCTAGATTGTTTTCTGTATGTTTATTTTATATTTGTTACACATTTAACAAAGTTTTAAAAATTCAAGAAATGCTGATGATCCATGATTGATGACAGAAGAAAATATATGGCCTTTTATCTGCAGATACTTGGGAAAGCATATATTCGTTGTAGATTTTCCCTTCTGAAAGAATAAGAGAAAGTAAAGCCCACAATAAATATAAATGGTCTCAAACTAGTGATTGTATAACAGGGTTTAGAAACTTTTCATATACCCAAAGTCATTATTTCAACATTAATGGGCACTCAATATTCCACAGAGCAATTTTTATCACATAGAGGAGCTTAAGAGAAGCAGATATCAGAGATGTGATCAGAATAAAATTGAGTTTAGCTACTCCAGTGACATCTTTGTAGAAGTATGTTGTTAAAAATGGCCCTGGTGGTTATGGACTGATAGTTTATGTTACTCTCATGGAGTATTTTGAGTCTATTTATAAAACTACCAAGTCTACAGTAACTTTGAGTTGTTGTTTGAATGCATAAATTTATATTATTTTAAGGAGAAAAAACTGCAAATATCATGAAAAATGCACCATAGAAAATACATTCCAACACAAAGAGTAGAAGATTTTAATGAAAAAGAAATTGCTGATTAAATCATATATATATATATATATATATATATATATATATATATATATATAATGGTAAAATCAAGGTATATTTTTATCAACATAGTAACCTCTGAAAATATAAAATTCAACAAATCAGCCAGAATATTTCTGGAGTGGATGTGACAAATTAAAGAAATTTTATTAAATTTAAAGCATTGCAATACCTGCTTTATGTGGCTGTTTAATTTCTGAATTCCCCCAATATAAATACCTTGTTCTTGAAAAAAAAAGTGTATGCGAGTAACCTGAAAGATCTGGGTTATTTTGGTAGAGGGAGGCTATCTCCTTTTTTTATAATCTGTAGTATAAAAATAAAAATGTGAACACAACAAATAAAATCAAATGAGCAAATAGATTGTATAATTTCAAGAGTGAAACACAGAAAATGTGGAGGATGTATAAAAGAAATATGAAGCCACTTAGGCCCTTGGTAAGTGAAGAGTGAATAAATATGCAAAAATAATATAGATTTTAGTAAGCAATGTGAATATGTTTTTACATGGCCATAATTAATATTGGCAGTTTGGTGCTGTATGGAGATCTTACAGATTCTCAGAAAATGTTTTTAAAATAAAATAAAACACCAGAAGATCTTATCAAATATTTGAATGTTAAATACAGATTCTTAATTTAAATTGCCTTTACCATTTATGATTAGATTTTTCTGTCTTTCCACAAAATCACATCTCCAAAATCTGTTTCTTTTTTCCAAATATTAGTCTCTCCTAAAACTATTTCTGATGCAAAATTTTAGAAAGTTAACTGTTCATTAAAAAGAAAAATGCAAGTTTAAACCATGCCATTGTTAAATGAAATTCCTTTTAACTAAGTACTCAGTAATTCTCACTGACTGAATGAATACAAAAATCATTTGTGCATTCTGAGCAAAAATTTATTCCTAAAACATAGAGCATTCCACAGGAAAGCAAATTATAAGGTAGAATCAAGTACTCCAAAGGAAAACTTAGTACTCTTATAATTTTTTAATCTTTTCCATCCTCTCCGTGTATGCCTATTGATTATTCTCTACTAGCTTGAATTCTGTATTGTATAGACATTGCAAGAACATACATTTATATTTATGAAAGTAAAAAAATATATACAGGAAGGTGAAAAATAGAAACATATAGAGAAAATATTTTTTTCAAATAGTGCTTTGGTAGAAATCTAAGGGAAAATATGGTTTGCTTTCTGGAATACAAAATAGTGGTACATTTGAGAAGTTGCTTGTATTATATTGCATTATTTCATAATGTGTGAGGATGTCGGGGTTTTTAGCCCACCATTCCCTCCTGACCTGTGGGAGAGATTGGGGGAGCACACCTTGACCAGGACAGGCCAAGAAAGGTAGAGGTAGACTGGCCGCCCACACCCAGCCCTCCCTCCCTGGAGGACAATCAGATCTGCCAGGGAGAACTGTCAAAGCAGGATCTCCTTTAATGAGAAAACACACACAGCTAATATAATGTACAGGAGCCAATCAGGATAAAGGTCAGCAGGGTGGGGAGAATTTACATCTACACCCATCCTACAGGCAGTAATGGGAGACACAAGCTGTCTGTGAGGGCAGAAGGGTTCTGAGCCTATCCTAGAGGTGGTTGGATTCTTCATCTCAACCCATGGCAATGCCTTCTGTCTAATCAACAGGAGCTCTCTTAGCCACCTATTGCCCCAGGACTGGGAAGCGGGTAGCAGCCAGCAAGTTAAGTTTCCTCTTTTATCCATTCATCTATTGAAGGGCATCTGGGTTGGTTCCACAGTCTAGCTATTGTGAATTGTGCTGCTATGAACATGGATGTAGCAGTATCCCTGTAGTACGCTCTTTTAAGGTCTTCAGGGAATAGTCTGAGAAGGGCAATAGCTGGGTCAAATGGTGGTTCCATTCCCAGCTTTCCCAGGAATCTCCATACTGCTTTCCAAATTGGCCGCACCAATTTGCAGCCCCACCAGCAATGTACAAGTGTACCCTTTTCCCCACATCCTCGCCAGCACTTGTTGTTTTTTGACTTCCTAATGGCTGCCAATCTTACTGGAGTGAGATGGTATCTTAGGGTGGTTTTGATTTGCATTTCTCTGACTGCTAGAGATGGTGAGCATTTTTTCATGTATTTGTTGATTGATTGTATGTCCTCCTCTGAGAAGTGTCTGTTCAGGTCCTTGGCCCATTTGTTGATTGGGTTATTTGTTATCTTATTGTTTAATTTTTTGAGTTCTTTGTATACTCTGGATATTAGGGCTCTATCTGAAGTGTGAGGAGTAAATATTTGTTCACAGGATGTAGGCTCCCTATTTACCTCTCTTATTGTTTTTCTTGCTGAGAAAAAATGTGGCATTTATATACAATGGAGTATTACTCAGCACTAAAAAATGACAAAATCATGGAATTTGCAGGGAAATGGATGGCACTAGAGCAGATTATGCTAAGTGAAGCTAGCCAATCCCTAAAAAACAAATGCTAAGTGTCATCTTTGATATAAGGAGAGCAACTAAGCACAGAATAGGGAGGAAAAGCATGAGAAGAAGATCACCGTTAAACAGGGACGAGAGGGGGAAGGGAAAGAGAGAGAGAAGGGAAATTGCATGGTAAAGGAAGGAGACCCTCATTGTTATACAAAAATTACATATAAGAGGAAGTGAGGGGAAAGGGGAAAAAACAAGAGAGAGAAATGAATTACAGTAGATATGTTAGAGAAGATGTGAGTGGAGGGGAGGGGAGGGGAGGGGGGATAGTAGAGGATAGGAAAGGCAGCAGAATACAACAGACACTAGTATAGCAATATGTAAAACAGTGGATGTGTAACAGATGTGATGCTGCAATATGTATATGGGGTAAAAATGGGAGTTTATAATCCGTTTGAATCAAATGTATGAAATATGATATGTCAAGAGCTTTGTAATGTTTTTGAATAACTAATAAAAAAATTAAAAAATAAAATGAATTAAGCAGAAAAAAAATTTAAAAAATAAATAAATTTTCTTGAATTAAAAAAAAAAAGTTTCCTCTTTTCTGATGCAACATGCCCCATGCCCCATGTTACATTATGCTCTACATGAGGAGAAGTTTTTATATTTTTCATAATGATATGTGATTCTTTCATAGGGAGTGTAAATGAGAGCCAAAATGATGACTAACCACCCACATTTGCAATATAGGTTTGGAGCATAAGCAATACAAAGGAAATAGAGCTACATGTCCCTCATTTTTTATTGTTTTCCCTCCTCTACCCTTGGAGATACTTCATTAATTTATTAAGGAAAAAATACATACAGATGTGAAAAAATGATCAGATGAAATAAGAAGTATTAATATTAACCAAGAAAAGAGTTTGTAATCCTCAAATAGATCTGTCTATATTGAAATTAGAGAAATTAATGATTGTAAGCTTTAAATTTTGATATTCAGTTTATATTTATTCTTATGACAATAGCTATAAACTCTATCCTTGCATTATAAAGACTCCACAAATTCCTGGGTCTTTATGATGTGGTTTTTACAGGACACTTCTTTAATCTAGAACTGAACCTAATGTCTAGGTGTCTGATCCATGACCAGGTGTCTCCCTCACAAGAAACTTCATTATACTAGCATAGTTACTTGTGGTTCTTTTCTGACCAGTGTCTTTCGTACCAGGGATTGAAAGCAGGGGTTTCAACAACTGAGTCACATCCCCAGCAATTGTTGTATTTTATTTAGAGACATAGTCTTGCTGAGTTGCTCAGGGCCTCACTGAGTTGCTGAGGCTGGCTTTGAACTTGTGAGCCTCCTGACTCAACCTCCAGAGTCACTGGGATTACAGGCATGAAACACCATACCTGGAAGTTTCTCTTATTTTAAGTCACCCAATTTATGTTACTTTATGACAACATCCATAAGACAAAAATATTGAATAAATAATTATTTCATCATGCATATATTCATTTACTCATCCATAGAACAAATATGAGCCTAGCTCATTCTTTATGTTATGCATTATGCTGGATACTGGAATTCAGAAGCATCAAAAAATGGTCTACTCTTTTCCTGCTAGAGTTTATAATCAAGAGTTAGAGATATATACATCACATATAATATCACAAAATATATAATTACAAAATATTAGAATTTCTATGAATGTAGAATTTTGGTACATTATGAAAATACATATTATATATTGGATATGTGTAAGGAGGAAGGGAGGTCATAAAAGACTTATGAAAGGAAATGATGTAAGCAAATAGAAAAATAAATGTTAATTTAGTGAAGTGGAACAAATTGGAGCAAATAGAAAAATAAATGTTAATTTAGTGAAGTGGTACAAAGAGAAAAGAACATGCACATCAGATTCACAGGATCTGAAGTTTTTTCTACTAAAATTCCCTGAATAAAAAAAATATATATATGTCACCATGCTTGGACTCCAGAGGGCATCTTTAAGGATAGTGTGATCAAGACGATATTCATTAGGGGCTAAGGTTGTGGCTCAATGGTATAACGCTTGCCTGGTATGTGTGAGGCACTGGGTTCGAGCCTCAGCACCACATAAGAAAACAAATAAATAAAATAAAGGTATTGGGTCTATCTACGACAAAAAAAGAGAAAGAAACAATATTCATTGTGTTCATACATCAAACAGTAAGATAGAGTGAATAATATTCCTGAGTGTCAGTTGAGATGGATGAATTTTTTTGTGGGCCAAAGAATTTGATTTTACATAAATGAGCATGTATTTGTCTGAAATTTGTCTGAAGTACAATGAGAAACTACTGAATACTTTAAAAAATTCCACCACATGCTTTTAATTTGGGGGGGGGGTACCAGGGATTGAACTCAGGGGCACTCGACCACTGATCAAAATCCCCAGCACTATTTTGCATTTTATTTAGAGACAGAGTCTCACCGAGTTATTTAGCACCTCACCAATGCTGAGGCTGGCTTTGAATTTGTGATTACCCTGTCTCAGCTTCCTGAGCCACTGGGATTACAGGCATGCACCACTGCACCCGGCTTCCACCACATGCTTTTAAAGTGATCCAAACAAGATATGATGATAACTTATACTAAAGTTGTAAATATCAAGATGGATAAAAATGGAAAAATTAGTTATCTAACATTTAACATCAACTTAATATTAAATATGTGTTAAAAACTATAAATGGCTTGAAATTTTATACTGGTTTCAATACAGCAAGATGAAATAGGCCTGTACTCAGAGTAAGTTGCATTTTCCAAATCTTTATAATGGACATTAAACCTGCCTAATCTTCATGCTAGAGGAATACGCTATCTTTAGTATACTAGACAGTAAACAAACATTTCTCTTACTCTGGAGAAATATTTTCTTTATTTTATAAGACTGATAGTTGTACAAACATTCTTGAAAATATAGTCCAAAGGAAAGCAATTGGATGACAATGTTCATAAATCATTTAGAAAAACAGAACACTCATGGTGAAATGTCTCCCTAAAGCATAATAAGTTATGAAGAGATAATCCTCAAGAAAGATTTTGAAATATATAATTTATGCAAGACAGAGTGATTCCTGTCACTAAAATACAAATGCTAGTTTAAAACATTGGATTTCTTCTGTGCATATTCTCTTACTGTCATTAACAAGTTTGGAAAAAGGGAAGGGTAAATGAATGAAGGTGAAGTAGAGGGTCAAGAGTTAATGAGGCTGTAATTGAGAAATAAAAGTTTTCTCCTAGGGAACTAGGGCAGAAAGAAAGTTAAACCTGAGAATTCAGCAGTCAGTAGCATATGCTGAAACCACATAGATCATAGTGTAGTGATAAGATTGCATGAGATCTAGAAAACAAACAAACAAACAAAAAACTGAGTCAGCAGGTCAGGTCTTGGGTCAAAAGGTGACAAGTTGTGGGGCATGTAGTTAACCAAATATAGAAGCATTGTCAGTAAGCACACAAGGGGCTGGAATTATCCCGATAACAATGTCATGGAATTCAGGGTTTCCTAATTGGCTTGGTTCATGGTCTGTGTGGAAGGTCTCTGGTCAATGTGTGATACACACATGGACTCATGTCACCAGGAAGGCCACCAGTCTGGTGTATGAAGCTGTGCTGAGTGTTAAGTGGGTGACAATGAGAAAGTGCTATAGCCACTGACTCAGCTATTTTGGGGTCAAATAATACAAAATTTACTTGAATGCCAATCGTCTCCATTTTCATTAGTAGCCTCAGCCTCATGGCAGCAAAATGTAAACAGATCATTGCTTACTATGTCATGCAGTCTATTTCATTTATGTTATATAGGGATCAGGACTCAACTGAATATGTTACCTATATTACCAAAGACCCCATGAGTCAGAGAGACTGCTACATACTGTAGTGTCCCAGAGGGTTTGCCTAAGACATCATTAGCACTATTGTCCAGGCCTTCAAGTTGTGCTTCAAAAAAATATCTCAGGTACCAACAAAAGTTTATCATCCCCATGATGGGATACCTGGTTTTGATGGTTCAACTTAGAATGATGAGGGAGAAGAGTCACTCATCCATGAGACATTTAATGACTACCTGTGTAACAAACTATCTCTTGGTGATAGAAATGAGGCTTTGGAAAGGAGACACATGAGGGAATGCTCAAACTACACTGCCTAATACCTAAATCTCTAGCCACTTGTGAGCTACACTGCCTAGATGGCAACCTTTTTGGGGAAATCCAGAACTTCACAAAGAGATGCTATCTTCACCACCTTTCCCATTATCGAGATTTTTGATATCCCTTCTATTTTACTATCCAGCAAGTAGATAAAACTTGGAAAACACGGGGGTAGAGATGAGTTTCCAATCTTCCTATCATGGCAGCACATCCTGTGAACACTTTTACATGAAGTCCTTTTGAACATGCCCTTTGGGTGGGTCTAACTACTGAGTCAGTGTCAATAGATGAAGAGCTCTGAGGAGAGCCTTGGTTCAACTGGACTCTGAGATTGTGGAACACTGAGGGACTGCTTCTGCTAATTAGGGAATTACTGATTTTGTAGAACACAGCAATATCTTGTTAGTATATGCTTACCTGCTTTCAGAGTGGGCAGCCTGTGCTGCACCCTGAGCATGTGGTTTGGGCAAGGGATCACTGAACAAATGACAGTCAGATCTTTAGTTACTACATGGAAAATCAATTGCCCATAATCTCCATAGGGAGCAAACTGTGTACAACAATATAAATAGCAACAGTAATTTGTCAATCTCTTCCCAACAAGATATACTTCAACCCTTGCAACCTATTCCCTGACTCTCAGGGAGTATTCTGTGGGCCTGATATTATATAGAAGCTAAGAGTGTCCAGCTGAGAAAGAGGGTTTGAGTTAAGAACCTAGAGTTGAATCCTGCTTCTCCCCAAATTTTACCAAAGTATTAATGCACAGAGTGGCCCCTTTCTCTGGGGCTTTGCTGTACCAACCTGATATTTCTTCCCTAAGAAAGTGGGTGTTTGTAATGGAAAATATTTTGTGATGATAGAACAGATGAAGCATTTGCCCTTTTGGGGAAACAGGAATAAATCAAGCCTCTGGTGTACACTTGACCTTCCTATATTCCTCTCAACATCCCCTTTTTCCCATTTCTTAACTTTGCTTTTGACCATCTCCTAGGTTTAATAATATTTTAAGCAAAATGTTTTCATTTTCTGAATTTCAAGGATAAACATGCTGACACATTGTCTTTTTTTTTTTTAGTCTTTTTAAATTTTTTTATTGGTTGTTCACAACATTACAAAGCTCTTGACATATCATATTTCATACATTAGATTCAAGTGGGTTATGAACTCCCAATTTTTACCCCAAATGCAGATTGCAGAATCATGTCAGTTACACATCCACAATTTTTTTTTTTAAAGAGAGAGTGAGAGAGGAGAGAGAGAGAGAGAATTTTTAATATTTATTTTTTAGTTCTCGGCGGACACAACATCTTTGTTGGTATGTGGTGCTGAGGATCGAACCCGGGCCGCACGCATGCCAGGCGAGCGCGCTACCACTTGAGCCACATCCCCAGCCCACACATCCACAATTTTACATAACGCCCTATTAATAATTGTTGCATTCTGCTACCTTTCCTATCCCCTACTATCCCCCCTCCCCTCCCCTCCCATCTTCTCTCTCTACCCCATCTACTGTAATTCATTTCTCTCCTTGTTTATTTTCCCATTCCCCTCACAACCTCTTATATATAATTTTGTATAGCAATGAGGGTCTCCCTTCATTTCCATGCAATTTCCCTTTTCTCTCCCTTTCTCTCCCATCTCATGTCTCTGTTTAATGTTAATCTTTTCTTCCTGCTCTTCCTCCCTGCTCTGTTCATAGTTGCTCTCATTATACCAAAGAAGACATTTGGTATTTGTTTTTTAGGGATTGGCTAGCTTCACTAAGCATAATCTGCTCTAGTGTCATCCATTTCCCTGCAAATTCCATGATTTTGTCATTTTTTAGTGCTGTGTAATACTCCATGGTGTATAAATGCCACTTTTTTATCCATTCATCTATTGAAGGGCATCTGGGTTGGTTCCACAGTCTAGCTATTGTGAATTGTGCTGCTATGAACATGGATGTAGCAGTATCCCTATAGTACGCTCTTTTTAGGTCTTCAGGGAATAGTCTGAGAAGGGCAATAGCTGGGTCAAATGGTGGTTCCATTCCCAGCTTTCCCAGGAATCTCCATACTGCTTTCCAAATTGGCCGCACCAATTTGCAGCCCCACCAGCAATGTACAAGTGTACCCTTTTCCCCACATCCTCGCCAGCACTTGTTGTTTTTTGACTTCCTAATGGCTGCCAATCTTACTGGAGTGAGATGGTATCTTAGGGTGGTTTTGATTTGCATTTCTCTGACTGCTAGAGATGGTGAGCATTTTTTCATGTACTTGTTGATTGATTGTATATCCTCCTCTGAGAAGTGTCTGTTCAGGTCCTTGGCCCATTTGTTGATTGGGTTATTTGTTATCTTATTGTCTAATTTTTTGAGTTCTTTGTATACTCTGGATATTAGGGCTCTATCTGAAGCGTGAGGAGTAAAAATTTGTTCCAAGGAAGATGGCTCCCTATTTACCTCTCTTATTGTTTCTCTTGCTGAGAAAAAACTTTTTAGTTTAAGTAAGTCCCATTTGTTGATTATTGTTATTAACTCTTGTGCTATGGGTGTCCTATTAAGGAATTTGGTGCCAGACACCCCAATATGTAGATCAGAGCCAACTTTTTCTTCTATCAGATGCAGAGTCTCTGATTTGATATCAAGCTTTTTGATCCATTTTGAGTTAACTTTTGTGCATGGAGAGAGAAAGGGATTCAGTTTCATTTTGTTGCATATGGATTTCCAGTTTTCCTAACACCATTTGTTGAAGATGCTATCCTTCCTCCATTACATGCTTTTAGCCCCTTTATCAAATATAAGATAGTTGTAACTGTGTGGATTAGTCTCTGTGCCCTCTATTCTATACCATTGGTCCACCCGCCTGTTTTGGTACCAGTACCATGCTGTTTTTGTCACTATTGCTCTGTAATATAGTTTGAAATCTGGTATCGCTATACTACCTGATTCACACTTCCTGCTTAGAATTGCTTTTGCTATTTTGGGTCTTTTATTTTTCCATATGAATTTCATGATTGCTTTATCTATTTCTACAAGAAATGCCCTTGGGATTTTGATTGGCATTGCATTAAACCTATAGAGAACTTTTGTTAATATCGCCATTTTGATAATGTTAGTTCTGCCTATCCATGAACAGGGTATATTTTTCCATCTTCTAAGATCTTCTTCTACTTCTCTCTTTAGGTTTCTGTAGTTTTCATTGTATAAATCTTTCACCTCTTTTGTTAGGTTGATTCCCAAGTATTTTATTTTTTTTTTTTTTGAGGATATTGTGAATGGAGTGTTTTTCCTCATTTCTGTTTCAGAAGTTTTGTTGCTGATATACAGAAATGCCTTTGATTTATGGGTGTTGATTTTATATCCTGCCACCTTGCTGAATATGTCTAATGAACCTAGATGCAAAAATCCTCAATAAAATTCTGGTGAATCGAATACAAAAACACATCAAAAAAATTGTGCACCATGATCAAGTAGGATTCATCCCTGGGATGCAAGGATGGTTCAATATAAGGAAATCAATAAATGTTATTCACCACATCAATAGACTTAAAGATAAGAACCATATGATGATCTCGATAGACACAGAAAAAGCATTCGACAAAGTACAGCATCCATTTATGTTCAAAACATTAGAAAAACTAGGGATAACAGGAACTTACCTTGACATTGTAAAAGCTATCTATGCTAAGCCTCAGGCTAGCATCATTCTGAATGGAGAAAAATTGAAGGCATTCCCTCTAAAATCTGGAACAAGACAGGGATGCCCTCTATCACCACTTCTATTCAATATAGTTCTCGAAACACTGGCCAGAGTAATTAGACAGACGAAAGAAATTAAATGCATAAAATTAGGAAAAGAAGAACTTAAATTTTCCCTATTTGCGGATGACATGATTCTATACCTAGAAGACCCAAAAGGGTCTACAAAGAAACTACTAGAACTAATAAATGAATTCAGCAAAGTGACACATTGTCTTTAGGAACCCTCTCCTCTCCTTGCTAAACACCCCTGCAGTTTGGACAGATGTTCAGGGAAGGTAGATGTCTCCTCTCCCAGATGATGTGCATCCCTTAGGGATTGTCCTTCATTCACTCTCCTGGATAGGGAAAGATGGATTCCTCCCTTGTTTAGTGCCTCCTGGCCAGGTCCACACATCACAATGGGTCGTTTTATATATATTATAATTTAAACTCCTCTCAAGTTTTCTAATTATTATATCCTACAAACAAAGTGCAGCTCTTTCTCCAGTTTCCTCTGACATGCCTTCGCCTTTCGGAATAAAGGGATGACTGAATGTGGGCCACCTGTACAGTTAACTACTCTGAGTTGATTTTGTGGAGGCAGGAAAAGGGGCATTCACAATTTAGGCTGTAGATAATCTCCAAATACCATATATAGATTTATATTTTCATTCAATTTTAATTTTATAGTTGCATATAGTTTAGGTCTGAGGATTACTTTTGTAATTTTGTTTTCCATGGCTTATTTTTGGACACAAAGTGCTGATAATCAGTTACATTTATGCAGCATCTCTTTGACTTTTGAAGGCCTATTACAACTATTGACATTTTCTTCACTCAGGGCTGTGAAGATTTACAGAGACCATCATCATTTTATTTTTTACAAAAGTGACCTGAGGTAGAAATTGATTTTTATGAAGAACTAGAAAACCTTGAACTTTTTATTATGAAATTGGGAAGCAGAAGAAAATATTTTACAGTTTCATGAATCCAAACAACCTTACTTGTGGCTCACCATATCCAGTAACACACAGAGAAGGATTTCTGTGAAATGTAGTTCAACCAAGGCAAGATGGAGCACTGAAAATCTACCACAAAATGTTTTAGACTCTATGTCTTTGAAGAAAAGAAACAATTAAATTTATACTTCAATTATTAAACTATGATGATATGATATTAATAATGATATTTATCCTATTGGATTCTTTCAAAGGATCAAATGAAAATTAGTATGTAGAGTCTAGTCCAGTGCTTATAATATGGTCTATACTCCATGAACCATAAAGTATTAATAACTATATATTAATTAAGAATTTATATTTGCATTTTCTCTGTAATGAACTCTAATTTTATCCAGTTCTCCTGAAAATAGTTACCACTATCAGTACCTAACTTCACATTTAGAAAAGAAAAATAAAATAAAATAACATTAATCCTATTTAAACATTACCACATTAATTTGTCTATGTATTTTTTCTTAATAGCTCTTTTGGTGTATTATATTGCCATCAATGCTTTTTCTTTATATCATTTTCCAATTTTCAAATCATTTTTTCCCATTTCTTATTGCTGTCTTTCAGAGGATGCCCTCTTTTTTTTGAACCAAAACTATATAAGAATGTTCAGCATTTATGGTTCATGTAATACAGATTAGCATTTAATTTTTCATACATAATTTATTAATATATTTTATAAGTAAATTTATAATTATGCACATATAATTTATTAATTGACTGGTATATAATAATGTTGGATCTTCAACTGGGTTCCAAGTTAATGATTGACCAAGACAAAGTCCAATATTTCTTGTATTTCTATGTAGTCAATTTGAGGAAAGTATAAAGGTACTGACCAGAATAAAAAACAATTGTGATATAACAGAGACAATATAATGAGTGTTTGGTATGTGACAAAACAAAATTTTTGATATACTCATTGTGAGCCAAATGTATTATAGTGAACGATATAAATTAACAATGTAATCAGTAGATCACACCCCTGGGAGAAGAGCCATCAATTTTATGAAGTTTATTTTTAAAGAAGACAAAAATCACAGCTTTTAATTAATAACTTCTTGAGAGAAGAATCATTTATAGAATAAGGTATCCATCAGAAGACAATGTTTTATTGTTCTTTAGAAATGCTTTTTTTATGCTTAGATTGCATTGAAATATTTAAAATCATATAATCCAAACAACAGTTTGTACAGTATATTCACTGCATAAATAGCCATACAAATATCCTACACATGTTATAAATCTGACCTACTTAAGAAACAATAGAGGGAAACCATACCAGCTATATAGACTGTTTTTCTAAAAATGAGCAAATTACTAGAACTAATAAACAAACCCTCAGAAGAAAAATAAAGATCAAGATCAATAAAAACTATACCAAGAGGAAACAAAACTTATAAGAAAAAACATCTAATTTAAAAATTAGCCTTTTGGTAAGTTTTTCCATGCATAAAACAATAACAATTTTATTTAATAGTAAGAGAAAATAGAGAGAGTTCTTTGAATTTAAAAATAAAATTTCCAATATAAAACTTCAATAGGAAAACAGAAGAAAAAATTTGGATATTTCTTAAAATGTTGAGCATAAAGGTAAAGAGTCAGAAAATATGACAGTGAAGAGCTATACATGACCACTAACAAAGTTGAGTATTTGATCAGTTAGAGACAAAGTACATAGACTAGAGAGGAGGCAATTAAAAAAAAAAAAAAAAACAGAAAAGAATAAGTCACAGTCACAAAGACAAAGAAATTATACTTCAGACTGAAAAATGTGAGAGCAGAACAGTTTGCTTTAATATAGTCATTTACAGCTATAAACTTGCTCCTGAGAACTATTTTTTCTGCATTTCACAAATATATTAGACTTCACAAGAGGAACAAAATAGAATGTACATTTATATAGAATAGAAATACATTCATTATAAGGAATTTGGTCATATGACTATAAAAACTGGCAAGTCTAAAATCTGCCTATGTGCTGGCAGACTAAAGATTTTGGAAAACTGATGGTACAGTACTAGCTTTGAAGGTCAGCTACCTAGAGACCAAGATGAGCCAATACCATAGATGAAGTCCTGCAATCTGTAGGTGAACAGATAATTCACTCTTCCTTAAAGCAGCCAATTTATTGTGTGTGGGGGGGTGGGGTGGGTGTGTATGTGTGTGTGGAGAGAGAGAGAGAGAGAGAGAGAGAGAGAGAGAGAGAGAGAGAACCTTGTGCTTATTTCAAGGTCACTGGTTTAAATGTTAATCTCATGAAAACCCATGCTTCTATTTGAAACAAAAGTAACCATCACAATAACCTTTGGTGTATTATATTTTTATTTTTATTCATCCTAAATTATTTTCTGATTCTTAGTGCTTTTTTAATTCTTTAGTTGCTTAGTAATGGGCTCTCTAATTTCCATATATTTGTCAATGCTCCAACATGCCTTCCTTTATTAATTTCTTGTTTTATTTTATTGTGGACAGAGGATATACTTTGAGTCCTTTTCATCTTTTAAAAATTGACTCTTGGGCTGGAGCTATAGCTCAGCGGCAGAGCAATTGCCTAACATACACATGGGGCACTGGTTTCAATCCTCAGCACTACATAAAAAAAATAAAATAAAATAAAGACATTTTGTCCATCTACACCTACATTTTTTTAAACTACTCTTGATTGTATTGTAAACTAACATTATTTTTCCTGCAGAATATTTGATATATACTTGCAAAGAAATTATCGATTGTTATGCTGTGCATGTTGGTTAACATCTGCTTGTTTATAGTATTTTTGAAACCTTTATTTCCTTAAAGATCTTCTGTTTAGATGCTTTAAAAATTACTGAAATTGTGAAATAGAAATTTTCATACAATATTGTACAAATACTTTCCACTTAAATTATGTCAATGTTTGATTCATATATTTTATCATTCTGATGTTCAGTGTGTATGTGTTTATATTTTATGTATCTGCTTAAATGACTTCATTTAGAAAAGAAAACAAAACAAAACAAAACAAAAAACTTATCCTTTGCCTGTTTTAACACTGGCCAGTGCCAGTTTTTGAACTTCCTTCCATTGCCCCTCCCACCTGCCCTTCCTTATGTCTATTGAACACTATTCCATTTCATGGTTTTCTGAGATTGTTTGGTTAGTTTCCACATAGGAATGAGAAAATATGACATATGTCCTTGAGTTTTTGGCTTATTACCTTTAACATAATAACCAACAGTTTCATCCATGCTGTTACAAATGAGAGTATTTCATTTTTTATCATTGAATAATATTCAATTGTGTTTATGGACCACATTTTCTTTTTATGGTTTTATTAGTGCATAGTACTTATTCATAATATTGGGGTTCATTTTGATGTAATCATGCATGCATGCATGGGATATAATTTGCTCTACTTCAGTCCCTGATATTTTCTATTTTCCTCTCCTCCTTCTTCTGCCAAATCACTTCCCTCTAATCCATTGGTCTTCCTTCTATTCATTTATAGTTTTTAAAATTGGTGCTTTATAGATCCACATAAAGAAAAAAAATCACTGTGGTATTCTTATGTGTGTATATGGTGTGATTTGTTCAATTTTATTCCACTACTATTCCCTTTATTCTTACCCTATATCCTCTTTCTCTACTCCACTGATTTGCCTTCTATTTTTATGGGATTTACCCACTTCTTCTTTCAATTATTTTGTTCTAGCTTTCCCATATGAGAAAAACCACTTGACTGTTTACTTTTAAAGTCTTATTATTTCACTTACCATGGGATTCTCCAGTTCCATTCATTTATCAGCAAATGCAAAAATTTCATTATTTGTTATGGCTGGATAAACCTCCATTTTCTATATCTATCGCATTTTATTTTTCCATTTATTATGTTGACAAGCACCTAGGCTGGTTCCATACTTGTGAACTGTGAATTGCACTGCTATTAATATTTTCTTTATCTCTATAGAATGGACATTTTAGATCTTTAGAAGAAACACCAACGAATAGGACATCTGGGTCATACGGTGATTCCATATTCCTTTGAGAAATCTTCATATAGCTTTCCAAAGTGGTTGTATCAATTTGAAGTCCAACCAATAATGAATAATTGTACATTTATCTACACACATTCCCTGACCATTCTTATTGGAGCAACATGGAATCTCAATAGAGTTTTTGTTTGCATTTCCTTGATTGCTAGGGACATTGAATATGTTTTCATATATTTCTTGGCCATTTATATTTCCTTTGTTTTGAAGTATACATTTAATTCTTTGGCTCGATTTTACATTTTTTTTGTTTTGTTTTTAATTGGGTTATATGTTTACTGTTTCCTTGGTATTACTTTTTTAGTTTTTTATGCATTCTGAATATGAATTAAGTATCAGAGGAAGAGCTTGCAAAAATCTCCCATTTGTCAGCCTTTCTATTCTTGCTATTAATTCTTTCATTTGCTATGTAGAAGCTGTTTAAATTCATAGCATCGCATTTGCTTATTGTCAGTTTTATACCTTGAGTTTCAGGGGTCTTAAAAAGGAAGTCAGGGCACTACATACTGCTCAAGGGAATCATACAAAAATAAGACTTAACAATTATAAATATGTATATCCTAAACAATAGAACATCTATATTCATCAAACATACTCTTCTCAAGTTCAAGAGTCAAATTGACCACAACACAATAATTTTTGGGTGACTTTAACACACATCTTTCATCACTAGATAGATCTTCCAAAAAAAGTTGAACAAAGAAACTATAGAAATCAAAAATAAAATCAATAACAGACTTAACTGACATATATAGAATATTTCAACCTTCAATGAGAGAATATACTTTCTTCTCAGCAGCACATGGATCCTAGTTTAAAGTAGATCATATACTATACCACAAAACAACTCTTAGCAAATATAAAAAAGGAGAGATACTACCCTGCACTGTATTAGTTCATAATGGAATGAAATTAGAAATTAATGATAAAATAAGAAATAAAATACATTCCACACCTGGACACTAAATAATACGCTACTGAATGAACAATGGAATACAGAAGACATCAAGAAGGAGATTAGATAGTTTTTAGAGGTGAATGAAAAACACAGATAGAATATATCAAAATCTTAGGAATGTAATATGAATACAAGATGCATACATAATTCCAAATGGACAAGATTAAAATAAATCCTTTCCAAAACACATTATAATGAAAATGCCTAACAAGGAGATATTTTTTAAAGCTGCATGACAAAAATGGCAGATCATGTTTACAGGTAATCCAATTTAGATTTTAATTGATTTCTTAACCCAGACACTTAAAGCCAGGAGGTCTTGGAATAATATGTACCAGTAATAAGATAATATGGATGCCAACAAAGATTTTTAGATCCAGTAAAATCATCCTTCATAATTAAAGATGAAATAAAAACTTTC
Organism: Urocitellus parryii; assembly: GCF_045843805.1. NCBI lineage: Eukaryota > Metazoa > Chordata > Mammalia > Rodentia > Sciuridae > Urocitellus > Urocitellus parryii. Next base: position 49,454,881 of record NC_135547.1, on the reverse strand, counting down.
TATGTTGAGCATACTCAATGAATTTTATGCATAAGAAATGAAAAATAAAAATGACTACCATTATAGAAATGAATTTCAATATAATAATAATCAATTAAAAGTGAATCAAGGGGCCGGGGTTGTGGCACAGTGGTAGAGCACTTGCCTAGCATGTGTGAGGTAGTGGGTTTGATCCTCAGCACCACATAAAAATAAATAAATAAAATAAAGGCGCTGTGTTCATCTATAACTAAAAAACATATTAAAAACGAGAATCAAGACTAGAAGAATATTCAGTTACAGAATCAAGAATTAATTACGCTTTAGAAATAAACACAAATGGCAGGAAACAAAACTCATCTTTCCACAATAACATTATATAAACATATATGGTATGAACTCTTCATTCAAAAATCATAGATTTGCAGATTGAATTAGAAAACAAGACCCCCAAATATGTCATTTGCAAGAAGACATTCACAGATAAAGATATACTATGAATATCTTTGCCAACATTTATTGTTATTTGTATTCTAGATACAAATTATTCTAGATAATTGCCATTCTCATTGACATGAAATGACATCTCAATGTAGTCTTAATTGCATTTCCCTAATTGCTAAAGATGTTGATTTTTTTTCTTATGTTTGTTGAAAATTTGTATTTTTCTTTTGAGAAGTTTCTGTTGAGTTCCTTTGTCCATTTGTTAATTCAGTTATTTGTTTTAGGGTGTAAAGTTTTTTTTTTAGTTCTTCGTATATTCTGGATATTAATATGTTATATGAGGAGAAAGGATCAAGGATCCTTTCCCATTCTGTACACTCTCTCTTCATGTTCTTAATGTGTGACAGTCAACACATTTGTACATATTTGGATTTCTGGATATTTCTTGTTTCAGGAAAACTGTGCAGAGATTTAAAAGTAAAGGAAAAAAAAATAGAACAGTTAGCAATAAGAAAGAGGAAGGGGAACAAGAAAGAGAAATAGAGGACATGGGGAAGTATTGGGAAACAAATCTATCAAATGAAATTATGTCTATATATAAATATAACACAATGAATGCCAAATATGTATGTACATATGTATGTATGTATACACACATACATACACATAAATATAAAAGCACACACATATGTGTGTGTATATATTATATATATATATATATATATATATATATATAATATATATATATATGCTTATAATGCACTAAATAGTAATAATAGAAGGAATGTCATCAGAGCTGAGTGCATATATCAAGGGGATAAAGGAATGGAGGGAAGGGGTAGGTAATGGGAAATGAGATTGATCGTGTTATGTATGTGCATTTTCAAATTTGGCACAATGAATTCCACTAATACTATATAGTTTTAATGCACCAACAAAAAAGGTGCATAAGTATGTACATAATCTGGAATTGTGCCAATGCGAAACTTTCCCTTTGCCACTGTCCTTCATAGATGTCTCACAAAAGGAGGCTGTGGTACTGAAGCTGTCCACTTTCATGCAGAAAAATGTATAAATGAAGCCCAAGTCATCCTTTTTTTAAAACTGATCATATGTACTTCCTGCAGATCCATAGGTGAAGACTGGGAGAAAGAAGACAGAGTAGTAGATATTGGAATCATGGATATTTATCTTGTTTCTTCATGTAACATACTTGTGCATTCAGAATTTGCTGAAGCATGATAATGCATAGGATACTTGAAAATGGAGTGATGTCTGTGCCCAACTTTATGGCCTGGTTGTTCACATAATGACTAGTTAATGATAGTTAGCTTTAGCATATGGTAACTTTATAATATATGGTTAAGCATTCAGTTTCCATCAAGCCAAAATCTGTCTCTCAAAGGGATAGTAGTTATTGTTATGTGATGGCAGGGACTTAATTCAAAATTTGAAAGGCTTCCCCTGCAATTCACCTACAGGAGATTAACAAACTCTTCAAAAATCATCTCTATCTGCCATTGATACCTTAATTATGATTGTACTTGTTGGATTATATAGCCCTAGTGTCAGATCAATTTGCACAGCATATTGGATGTGTTGCAGAGCCTTCTCTTATTCTGGGATCTATTAAACTGGCAGAATCAATTCACTTGGTAAATAGATCAGATAAGACACCCACCTAAATAATGTGTTGCCTGTAAAATCCAAATAGGCCTTCTAGGTATGATGCCTTTTACTTTGCTATAGGATGGGCCAGGTGCAACAATATCTTTCAACTCAGAAGGGATACCTGGATATATCACATATCACTGATACCCAGAAAATTCATTAATGTAGAAAGTCCCTAAATTTTAATTGAATTTATTTTCCATCATCTAATACACAAATATCTTACCAATAAGTCCAAAATGCTTGCTACTTCTTGCTCACTTGATCAAATCATTATAATGACATAAATATAATAGCCTAATGTGATATCATTGGGAAGGGAAAAATGTTCAAGATCCCTGCAAAGTTATGATATAAGATTAGATCATTATTTTACTTCTGAGGAAGGACAATGAAGGTGTATTTCTCGATTTTTCCATCCAAAAGCAAACTGATCCTCTATGGTATGGTGTGAAGTAAAAAAAGTTTTTGTCAGATGAATAGCTGCAAATTGAGTTGCCACGAGATATATTAATTTACTCAAGTAACACAATAGCATCTAATATAGCAACTCAAGCAGAGTCACTATATCTTTACTTTTATGCTAATTCACTGTCATTCTAAAAGGTCTCTCTGCATTCTTCATAGTCCAAACAGGAAAATTCAAAGGGGAAATGGCGGGAATCCCCAGCCCTGCTTCTTTTAGGTCCTTTATGGTGGCACTAATCAATACAATACATCTAAAAACCTAATATTAGTTTTTATTTGCTATTTTCATTGTAGAGCCAGGTCTAATGTTTCCACTTGGCCTTTCCCACTACAACATGCTTCACTGCACAAATTAGGGAACCAATGAAATGATTCTGCCAGCTGCTTGCTAAGGATTTCTATTCTAATCATGCTTTCTGGAACTGCATAAATGACAACAGAAAGTGCTTGAGAAAACTGTGAACTTATTTTGATTTAGATCTACACTAAAAATTTAGTATTACTTGAGTTCCAAAATCTACTACACATACTAGAGAGCCATAATTATGTTGCAGGTCTCTTAAAATAAATGTCAGTTCAGTGATCCTAAAAAGTCTGATTATTTCCTTTTATTTCAGTTTAATGTTATCCAAGTAAATTCAGGATGGGAGAATGGTAAAAAGTGTTATTTGTTGTTGTTGTTTGTTTGTTTTTTGGGGTTTTGGGGTTTTTTTTTGATAATACTAAGATATTTCCTTTACAAGACTCCAACTCCCCATCATTCAATGGCTTCTAGGTCTCAATTCTGGCATTAGCCCCCTCAAAACAAAGGTAAAAGGTAAAAAGGTAAATACTACTGGAAGAATGGGTGGGGGTGGAGATGCCACTGCTGTGGGAGGTCAGCACGTCACTTTTCATAAAAAGTAAAAAAAAAAAAAAAGTAAAATAGAAAAAGAAATTTTAAGAGCTTAATGTCTCTAGACTAACCAGGGTCCTCCCACACATCTCTATCATAAATTACTGGATCCAATATCCTCACTTTAACAGTAGTCACTCTCAAAGGTTGATGGTTAAATCTGTGTTGTAATTCAGTCAATTGCATAATGATGTTTTGTATTTTGCTTTTAGCAACTTCAGCTCTGTGGCTACAGGAGAGAAAATTCTCCTTCTGTACACAATTGGATAATTTTAAGATATTTATATGTATCCTGAGGCAACAATGTGAATTCTGAACTTGTCCTTTTCTGTAATCACTTTCCCCAGTCATGATAAGAACAAGCAACTGATGTCATTATATAACTTTGTTTCCCACAAATATTACTTTATGAAATTACTACATTGCTTGTCTTTCATTAGTGGTGAAATATGAACATCATAAATATTTATTTTGCATACTGTAGCCAGATTTTGGGGTCCAGAAACAATGAAATTGAGATCAAATCAAGAAAGAAAATTCAACTACAGAAAAAGCTTTATTGGGCTTTCTGCTCTAACAAGAAGTAAGATGTATCTCTGACAGAGAACATGTCAAGCTGGCCTTCTGAACAAAAAAGGGGCCAGTATTTATTCATATTTAGGAGTAGTGGAATTTTCAATGGTTTTGTTCACAGTTTTTTTTTTTTTTTTTAAGTTTTATTTCCCTGTGCAATCATTCTGGCTATAAGGATTGGGCGGTCAGCTTGGAGCCTAGTAACTCTTGAATTCCTTCCACTGGTGCCTCATAGTCTTTTGAAAAGCATGAGTATTTCTGCAACTGTTAAGAGAACACATAAGTTGGTGCAGGAGTGGAAGAAAACACAAATTATGTAACAGGTTGAGAGCCCTGGAAATTTGCCTTTACCCCTTCTACAAATATTGATTTATTTTTTATCTAGTTCATCCGTGGGGATATTACTCTGAAGACATCTGGTTTTAACAATGCAAACTGATGTTTGACATCAACAAGGCTGTTTGAGAGAGTGAGGTACTAGACAATACACATTCCATGCTTTTAGTGAGTAAAAGGTCCTGAGAAGAACAAGAAAAAGCACATACAACACTTAATGGTTGATGGCTATGAGTTAAACTCCCAGTAATACATTAGTTGTTTCTCACAGGGACCCTTGAGAGTCTCATGTAATATTTTATGCCATAGAGTATGTATTCTTTATTCTATTTTAATTATAATCCTTATCTTTTTTAGTCTTTTTATATTGCAATCAATTCCAGAAATTCCTTTACTAATAAAAAAAAAATCCCTAAAAGGATGTCCCTCTAGAATCATTCCCATTATCAAAATCTACATTATATAAGTTTCTCCAGGGAAGCAGAACTAATACATGAGTATATATTTATATTTGTATTTTAAGTATATATATATATATATATATATATATATATATATATATATATATATATATATATATCTGTAGCTCAGTGGCAGAATTCTTGCCTAGTATGTGTGAGGCACTGGGTTTGATTCTTAGCACAACATAAAAAACAAACAAAGACATTCTGTCCATCTACAACTTCTATGAATTTTTGTTTTACATTTTTAATAAATAAGCAAAACTGGCCATTATGTTATAATATCTTTGATCATACATTACATATAATGCAACATATGGGGTGTCAGTATATCTTACTTATTTCTAAACTAAAAATGCAATGAATAGGTATTTTATGCAACTCAATGCAATTTGCATGTGTTCAGGGTGACTTTTACCATTTCATCATTGGGGGTTATTTTTTAAATTCATCTACATTTCTCTCTATTAAAAATGTGTGTAGTGTGATCATGTATTCACACAGCTCCTTAGTCTAAGCAATTTAAAATATACAGATCTCCATCCTCATTAAATTTCATATTATTCTCTGGAAAGTAAGAAGTATGTTGCTTTTTACCTCTTTTTCAGTTTCTGAAATGATATATCATGGGTTATACACACATTTAGAAGTAGAGTAGAATAATAATATCTGTGTTTCCTTAGGGTTTTTTTTACATGATATGAAAGCTTTCATTGCATACTGGTTTTAATAATTTTTGTTTTTCATTAAAAAGATATTTGAAAAATATAATAGATTAAATAAGACAATGAAAAATCTCAGCAAATTCCCTTGTTGTCTAATCCCTGGACTCCATCTCCCATTCACTGACTAAGTAACTCTGATACCTGTGATATATGCTATTGATTAGTGCCACGCAATCTTTTGTGCAACTTTATGTTTTATCTTCCTCTTTGTTTCAAAATTCTTACTTTGTTTTCTCCACTTCATTGTTTCAGAACTTTTATCTTGTTTTCATCAAATCATGAACTCAGTGAAGGTACCCCTTCTCTCTCTCCTGGTTTGAGTGTTGAAAACAATACTAAAATGATCATGACATTCCCATTTCCTTTGTAACTAATCAATTTAGGCAATGGTACATAATAAAATCCTGATCAAAATGATAGATGGGCCATTTGGCCATGGCACTTTACTGAATTCTGTCAACTGTCTTATGACCATAGTAATACAATTAGCCTTAATACTCAACAAATGAGTTGATAAAGAAAATGTGGTATATGTACACAATGGAATATTACTCAGCCTTAAAGTCAGTAAATAGTTGGAGCTGTAGAATATTATGCTAAGAAAAATAAGCCAATACCAAAAACAATGAAGGCCCATATGAGGATACTAATTCACAGTAAGTGGGGAGAGCCAGGGAAAAATAATTACTTTGGATTAGGTAGAGGAGATTTAAGGAAGGGGCAGGTACTGAGGATATGAAGGATAGGAGAATGAATTGGACGTTATTACCCTATGTGTGAGTGTGTGTGTGTGTGTGTGTTTCATGACCTGTGTGATTCTACATCATGTACACCCAGAAGAATGAGTAGTTTTACACCATTTATGTATGATGTTTCAAAATGCATTCTACTGCTGTATATAACTAATTAGAACAAATTTTTAAAAATCTTTAAAAAAGAAGAAGACAAATAAAAAGCCTTAATACATATGAACCTGGAGGAACCAACCCTTAAAAAGCACAATATACTGGTGAGATAATACATATTTTCATCATTTAAATAATTTTATTTATTTTGTATTACAATCAACAAAATTCACATGGTAAAATACCTAAATACTGTTTAGCAAGCATGTGTTGCACATTCTTTGTTGACTCTATTATCAATTCCAATCAAATTTCCCAAGGCTTATACCAAAACCTAATTTATACAGGTTATATTTAACTGACCACCATAATTTAATTTATATGATTTCCAACTCTTTTAGAACCCTCATATCAACTATTGCAAACAGTATATATTTCAAGGCTTTTAAATTTTTTATTAGTTTATAATAGATATATATAGTATTAGGGTTCATTTTGAAATAATTATACAAACATGGAATATAATTCTCTCAAATTTAGTCCCCAATACTTTGCCTTTCTTTTTCCTCCTTGCTCTTCCTTTTCCCTTTTCTCTACTCTATTGATCTTTCTGCAATTTACTTATAGTTTTTAAATTAGTGAATATCAAAGAAAGTAATTCAGTTCTTCTTCAAATATTCAAGTAAATCTAAATTTTTAACAAAGAACAGACATAAAATAATATTTCTCAATTTTAAATAGCTCTATTATCTTAATCTTTTAAAATTTATTATATTTATATTAATTTATACAATTCAATTGGATTGACCAACTATAATCATATTATATTACTTTTTTTAAAAATTTTCAGGTTATTTATTTCCTTAAGATCATACCATTTTGAGCTAAAACTTTACAGGAAAAAAGTAAAAAAAGTGCAGTTAAAACCTTACTCAAAATTTGAAAGATTTATTATTATTTGCAATTTTTCTATATTCATGTTAATGGATTATTTTAATAAATATGGAATTATATTCTACATGCTATGTTTAAATAATATTTATTATCTTTAATATGTGCAACCAGAAGTATAATTTTTATCTTTTAAAAAGCTATGTAGTCAGGCATGGTGGCACATGCCTGTAATCCCAGTGGCTTAGGAGACTGAGGCAGGAAGATTAATAAGAGTTCAAAGCCAGCCTGAGGTTTGAACCTCAGCACCACATACATGTAAAATAAAGATATTGTGCCCAACTAAAACTAATATATGTGTATATATATATATATATATATATATATTAAAAAATTAACTGATAAAAAATCATAATGATGACTTCAGAAGTTAGTAAACTGCCACTTGAAAACTTTTTATTTATTTATTTATTGTAAATAAAATGTCATTTAAACAGACTCAAGCCTATTGGATTATTATCTATGGCTGTCTTTTCCATTAATGGTATTGATAAATTGCCACATAGATTGTGTACCATGCAAGGATGACACTATTTATTGTGTGGATGTTGAAAACAATTTTGCTGATAAATAGTTTCTATTTCAAAACATTTAAGCAGTTTTTGAAAGTTTTCAAAACTACTAAACACCTCAACAAAATTCATGTTGCTTATATCTTTAATGCTATTTTTATTGCCTAAAACTAGAATAATGTGGACCTCTCAAAGCAGATAAAATGTTTCGAATGAAACCATTGACAAAGTAATGTTTACTTTTAAGTTCAAACTTTGCTCTTGATGACCAGCAACATCTCACATTACTGTGAGGGAATTGACTCTCCACTGTTTTTTTTTTTTTTGTAAATTTTTTATTTGTTTTAATTAGTTACACATGACAGTACAATGACCTTGACGTATCATATATTTTAATCAGATGGGATATAATTTCTCATTTTTCTGAGTTGTACAGGTTGCAGAATCAAATTGGTCACGCAGTCAAGTATATACTCACAGTAATAATAATGTCTATTTCATTCTACTATCCTTCCTTTCCCCCATCCCCTCCCCTCCCCTTCCATCACTTCTCTCTACCCAATCTAAGGTGATGCTATTCTTTTTTTTTTTTGTCACATCTTCATACATGTATTTGTATAATGATGAGGGTCTCCTTCCACCTTCCATACAATTCCCTTTCTCAGTTCCTTTCCCTCTCACCTCTCTTCCCTATGTTGAGGTAATCTTTTTCCCATGCTCTTCCTCCCTACCCCATTTTGAGTCACCCCCTTTATATCAGAGAAGACATTCGGCATTTGTTTTTTCCATATCATTCTAATAGTCCACTTAGCATGATCTGCTCCACTGTTTTTAATTGAAGGGAGAGAAAAAATGTTTCTATTCTGTGATAATGCAAACAAAGTAGCAAGATAAATGCCAGAATTTTAGTGTACAGTAGAATAAAATAATTGTCATTTGATAGAATCATTATTTCTCAAATAAAGTTTGAGACATGTTATATCAGTGAAGAATGAAAATAAAATTTATTGGTTAAAACCAAAAGCAAACTACAAATTGGAAAAGCTTAGAAATGCCAGAGTTTTCTATAGATAATAAATATGCAATACAAAAACATGGGTGATATGTAATGTGTTTAATAGATCTTGAGCTTGTGCAGTGACTGTAGGTTAGTCAAGATTGGCACAGAATCCAAATGTCTTCATATTACAATGTTAGTTTTGTGAAAATCTAAAGAATGTTTTTTCATTTTTTGTAAGATTCAGACTCTGGTAAATATTTGATAAATGCTTTGATCTGTTTTAACTTATATCATTTTTTGCAACATCTTCTTAAATTTTTGAATTTACATGTGTAACCCTCATAAAAAGGATCAGCATGCTGTTGTCGTACACATACATACAAACAATTCTGGAGTCATAGTATGCATGACAAAAGAATCCTAGAATGGAAAGGATAACTCTGGGTAGTGTTATTAACTCTGCAGCAGACACCAATTATTGTTTGGATTACTCATTATTTTTTTATATATAAACTCAACATGATGACAATGCTTATTTTACTAATGTTAAAATCTCTTAGAAAATATGCTGCAACTGCAGTTGCCAGTTTTCCTACATGTCAGTCCATATTATTTGTGTGGCTAGTGACTGCAGAAACAAACACTTACTCTTATAATCTTATGGACATAATACTCTTATGGACATAATATTCTTATGGACATAATAATCTTGTATTTTGTTTTGTATTTTATTTGAACATAAAACTTAAATAATGGATTAACTATTTCTGTAAGCACACCTATAGTAAGTAAGTAAGTAAATAAATAAATAACAACTAATAAATAAATAACAATTAGAAAAACAAAAATCCCAAAGTTAAGAAAAGCAAATTTAGAGCCAGGAACAATGGTGCATGCCTATAATCCCATCATCTCTGGAGGCTAGGCAGGAGGATCATGAGTTCAAAGCCAGCCTCAGAAACTTAACATGCCCTAAGCAACTCAGTTAGACCCTGTCTCTAAATTTTAAAATAGAAATAAATAACTAAAAATAACATGAAAAAGGGTTGGGGATTCATCTTAGTGCTTAAGAGTGCCTTGGTTCAAGCCATGGTAAAAAAAAAAAAAAAAAAGCAAATTTAAACTGAATATGAATATGGTGGCACATGCCTGTAATCCCAGTCGCTCAGGAGGCTGAGACAGGAAGATCGCAAATTGAAAGCCAGCCTCAGCAATGGCAAGGTGCTAAGCAACTCAGTGACACCCTTTGCCTAGATAAAATATAAAATAGAGCTAGGGATGTGGATCAGTGGCCAAGTGCCCCTGTGTTCAATCCTTGATTCAAAAAAAGAAAGAAAGAAAGAAAGAAAGAAAGAAAGAAAGAAAGAAAGAAAGAAAGAAAGAAAGAAAGAAAGAAAACTAATGGAAATATATATGGGCATTTCTATATCATTCTAATAGTCCAGTAAATTCATAGAGTTAAGAAGGAGTATATATTGAGAGAATCATGAAGTGAAATCCTAGTGGTTAATGTGTACAGAAGCACTTGTTTGGACTCATTTCTGTCTCTTTAGAGACATTGATCCAGTAATTATCCTCTTCTTCTCTTATACCTTTAATTACTTTCTCCTCATTGATTCTTTCTGCTTGTTGCAAACATGCTCCTGCTCTCTGAAAAAAAATTTCATTTTCTTAGGACGAATGGCTGCTTAAAGCTACTCATTTCTTCTTCTCTAGTCAATATAAAGCACCTTAGGAGAAAAATCTGCTCTGATTTTTAACTTTTACCTCTCATCTTAAACTCTTACACTATTGAATATTTGTTTTCTGGAGGGTATCCAAAGATCCCTTATTTTATTTTATTTTTTCATTCTCACTGAGCTCTCTGTCACATTTGCTTCCATCTTTTTCTGCTAACTTTTGTGGTTTATTGTTCCATCTAAACACAATACAAACATTCTCTGTTTCAATCACAAATTTTGACAATATTTCTTAAGTATATGCTACAGATACATTCATTCTTTCATATTTCTGTTTACGCTATAACCTTAAACTACATTGTTCTTACTACTCCACCTTGTTTCTACCCCATTTTGTTAGCTTTTTTCACTGTGATCAAATTACCTTACATAACAACTTAGCGGAACAGTGCATGGCAGAAGGGCATGGTGGAGGAAAGATGCTCAGCTCATGGAAGCCTAAATAAAAGCAGTGAGAAAAGAAGGGGCCTGGACAGATAGATATAGTTCCCAAGGACATGCCCCAGTGACCTACTTCCTCCAGCCACACTTCACCTGCCAAAGGTTACCACTCAATAGTACATTCAAATTATTAATCCATCAAATGGATCAGTTAAATGAGATCAGAGTCCTAACCATTGCCTAAAAGTTCCACATCTGAACCTTGCTGCATTAGGGATAATATTTCTAACACATGTATTTTGAGGGACTTTGAAGATCCAAAACATAACACCCATTTTTGCCAACCCATTACATCATTGATGAATATTGACATTTCTTCTTTTTAATCACCTTTATGGTTCAATTCTCTGCTCCTAGGATATCTTTCAGGTCCTATATAAGTGCAATAGTTCACTATGAATCATATAATTCTTTTTATAAAAAGATAGTTTAGCACAATTTTAGGTTCATAACAGTATTGAACAGATGCCCTTGATTTCTCCTATGTCTCTTCCCCCACATCCATAACCTTTATTTGTTGTCAACATCCTTCACCAGATTGCTATTGTTATAATTGATAAGCTTAAACTGATCCACCATAATCATTCAAAATTTGTAATTTTCCTTAAGTTTCATTTTTGGTGTTTTACATTCTCTCGATTTGGAGAATGTATAAAGGCATGCATCCATCATTATAATATCATACAGATTCTCACTGCACTAAATTTAGTCTGCATTTTGCCTCTTCATCCTTCTCTATCTCTAACTCTGGAAATCATTAATCATATTTTACCATCTCCTGAATTTTCTGAAAAGTCATACAAAAGAAATTATATATTAATTCATACTTGTCAAATGGGTTTCTAATAGTAATATGCACTTAAGTTTCTTATGAATATTTTAATATTTTCTTACCTCATTTATTTTTAGAAACAATAGAAATCCTTGAATATATATTCCATATTTTATCTATTCACCTACTGAAGGACACATGGGCTGCTTCCATGTTTGGACAATGATGAATAGATTTAATACAAACATTCTTGTGAAGATTTTGTGTGGACATAAATTCTTAAATCCTTTTAGTAAAAACAAAGGAGCATAATTATTGGATTATGTGGTAAGAATGTATCATTTTATTAAAACTTACTAACAGTCCTCCAACATAATTATGCCATTTTACATTTCCACCAGCAATAATGAGTTATTTTGTTGCTCTATATCCAGATTCTTGGACTGAGTCATCACTACTATCATCCTTGGATTTTCCAGATTGCAGACAGCTATTATGGAAATTTTCAACCTTTGTGATAGTGTGAGCCAATTTTCTAATAAATCCATATAGATAGAATTAGAATAATTTATATATATAGACTATGAACACATATTTTCTTTTTTTAAATGAAGAAAATTTAATTTATTTTTTTCAAAACTGATGTATGTTTGTCAAGAGAAAATGCAAAGTTGCAAAATAAAGAAAATTTAATTTGCTTTTTCAAAACTGATGTATAGGACTGAGGTTGTAGCTCAGTGGTAAAGTGCTCTCCTCGAAGTGGAAGACACTTGGTTTGATCCTCAGCACCACATAACAAATAAAATAAAGGTATTGTGTCCATCTACAACTAATTTTTTTTCTTTAAAAACTGATGCATGTTTGTTAAAAAAAATCAACATTGCAAAAGAGTTTCATTTAAAAACATAGAGTGTTACTTCAAATCCTGTTCACCAGAAAAACAGTAACAGAGTAACACTCTAATTTATTGACAAAAATTTGATATCTGTCTTTTCCAATATATGCTAATAGATGCAATAACAATTTAGCAGCTCCAACACATCCCCAATCTCATGTTATATTGGATTCAGAAGATATAAAATAAAACACACACACACACAAACACACAACACACTCACATACACACATATACATATATATGTATATATAATTTCAGAATTATACATGCTTTTGTAAAGTACAATGTAAATATTGTGTACTTAAACAAATATTACAATGTATGTGGGAATGCAAGTTAGCACTGCAATTACAGAATACAGTATGAAGGTTCTCAAAATTTTGCAAACAGAAATACCAGGAGATCTGGCAATCACACCCTTTGGTAAATATCCAAAAGAAATGAAATGATATGTTGAATGAAGACTCATTTGCTTTCTCATGTTGATTGCGGCACTATTCACAATAGCCAAAACATGGAAACAACCTAAGCATCAATCAATTGATGAATGGATAAAGAAAAAATGGTACATATACACAATGGAATACAATTCAGTCATAGAAAATAAAGTCCTGTCATTTGAAAGAACATGGATGGAAATGGAGATCATTATGTTAAGTAAAATAATCCAAGCACAGAAAATCAAACACTGCATGATTTCACTCTTATGTGTAATCTCACAAAATTTACCTCATAGAAGTTGAGAGTAGAAAGGCAGTTGTCAGAGGCTGGAGAGTGTAAGGGGTAGAGGGGTGGGGAAAAATTAATTAATGAACATCAAGTTGCAGTTAGATAGGAGCAGCAAAAAGTTCTGGTTTGCTACCATATAGTAGGTGACTATAGATAGAAATAATGTATTTTATATCTCAAGAAGACAAAAGAAAGAATTTTCAAATTTTTCACCATAAAAATGTCTTTCAAGAGATAGATGTTTAGCATATTTTAAATATTATACCATGTATACATATATCAAGATATTGTGTCACCTCATTAATATGTAAAATTTTATGTTTTCATGTAGCAGTTAAAATAAATTTATTTTTAAAATGAAGTTTTTTTTATTACCAACTATGAAATGTTAATTATCTGAAAAATCTACATTGTTCAAAAAGAAGGAGTGTATAGCCCCTTTCTTAATCCTTTTTCAAATATAGGATGTTCTCACTATTAATATAGCTTAGTTCTTTTCTTGTTTTATAAGACCTCTGTTACAGCTTCAAAAGAACTTTGACTTGGAAATAATTTGAGATGGAGTCAAAGATGGTGCACCAGTAGAGTAGTTGATCTCACATTTAATGTTTTTCAAATAAATTACTTGTGAATTTTTTTAAAACATAGATTCTATGAATATACTTCTAAGTTTCTGAGTTAGTAAATCTGGGAAGAGACCCAGGAATGTGAGTATTTAGTAAGCACTCTGTATAAATCTGATATATATGGCAGGTGAGTCAACCTTCAGAAACACTGCCCTGAATGCATTCTCATTAGTTTCTCCTATAAAGAAACTAGTAGTCTTTGCTGTGTAAATAATTTTCTTTGATCTAGAAAGCACACTGAATATATATTTAAGAATTTGTAAGACTTTCTTATGCATAGAATATCATAATCATTTCATGACTAGAGCTCCTTTTGAAGTTTGTGACAGAAGTAGGGGATACTTTAATATGGTCTTATAAGTTGCAATGTTTTTATTTGTTCATAGCCATTATATTGGGAAATAAATTAAGTAAATATCATTAAAATATAATTATTTTTAAAAGTCTATTTATAACAGCTCATATAATTTTACAGAAATCCTACTTTTTGTGCAAGAGACATTATTTTTAAATTATAAATTATGTGAATCCTGAATATTCTCATTAAAACTGTGTAGCTTGTTTTATTATTTAAGGCATTCAATCTTATTTTGTATAACTCTATATTAATTTTAAATATTTTCAAAAAAGCAATTATAAAATATTAGTAAATCATAATTCCTTCCATCCATACCTTTTCAAGGACATCCAATCCAAAAGCACTATTTCAGGAATTTTCATTTAATACCCCTCATATCTCTCATGATCACAAACCATTTGTTAATTTGCAATATGCATATACTTGGGTTCAGTGTGTCTAATGATGGTTATACATTAATATAATGTCTTCTCATTAATTATAGATTTGTTCAGGATATAGAAAGTCAAAGATTTGGGTCAGATCTGAAAATATTTTACACACCCACACACAATTAAAAAAACCAGGCCCACAGCTTGAATTTTCAACTATGAATAGACTTAGACTTATAGATAATTTTTATGACATTGTTCAAGCACTTTTTATGTCCTTACAAGTGTGTATTGGTGGGATGAAGGATGGTAACATGGATTAATAAAGCTCTTCATGTTCTGAGCTTAATAAGCCATCATAAGTGCATACATTTAATCCATTATTTACATAATTATGAGGATTGGCCCACCTTTGTGCTTTGGCAGGTTTGTTGGGGAATGGAATCCCTTAAGGTAAGGGCAGATTTGGGGGCTGGAATTGCTAGGTGTACAGGTAGGGGGTACGTAAATAAGAGCCATTGTGGTTGAAGCTGTCTGCAGTAGCAACAGGATGTTTTAGCTAAGAAGGAGATGTTGTACTTGAAACAATCAGTGGCAGTAACAGTATGTCTCTGTGGTACATTGTCTCCTTTCATCATGGCATAGTCTCAGTAACTATTTCTCTTCTACAAGGCATTGATTCTATATTCCTATGGATGGTTTACCTTCTTGTCCCATTTCCTGAACTGTACTGCTGGTAAGTTTTCTGTTACTCTAAAAAATCCCTGAGATAATCAATTCATAAATAATAGATATTTATTGTAGCTCACAGTATTTGAGGTTCCAGTCTATAACTGGGCAAACCTATTACTTATAAACCACTAGTTGTAAGGGGTGAGTACATCATGGTAAAAATAACTGGTGAGGCAAACCTGCTTATATTATGGCTTGGAATTGAAAGAGAAAAAGAGAGAAATGGGCTGAGGTGCACTATTACCTTCAAGGTATGTGGGGACAAGTGCATAGAATACTGCATATATGTCACATGTTAAGGGTGACTGGATGGCAAACCACTCCCCTTGTGCTATGCGCATGAGAAGCAAACCACTTACCCTATAGGTACAACCCTGGGCATGAGGCCACATGTTGTGGTCCCAGCACTTGCTCCACTGTCTGTTCCTCTATCAGTTGCCAAAAGGACAGCTGGCAAGAAATTTTATTGGTGGCTGCCTATAATCTGCTTAGCTACTGCCTGAATATATATACTTGGTAACTATGCAATAAAATCAGACCTGCTTGCAGCTTGGTCTCTCAAGGTCTTGATTTGTGACTCCACAGCCACACTCTCCACATCCAGTTCCATGGATCTCCTTGCTGGATGAGAGAGAGCTGGTGACTAAACAAGAACTTGAGGTAAGCCTATAAGAAAGGGTGTGGCCCTTCACAGAATGGTAAGAAAGAGGAAATTGGGGAACCTATTTAGTTTCACCAAAGACTCATCGCTGCAAGTGCTATGCACTCTACTAGACACTAGAGGTTTAATCCTGAATAAGAAAGAAATCCATAAGTTTTGAGATGTAGTGATAGACACTGGCCCCTGGATTAGTACTGCTGATGTTTTTGATTCTATGATATGGTACAAGATAATGGCAAATGAGTGGCAAGCTGAAGTGAGACAGGAGTATACTTTACCACTACATTTATTTTCCTATTGGGACAGCCATTAAAGCTTGATCTCAAATGGCGCAAGTGAGCCTTCTACTGACAGGCAAATACCGTATCCTTCCCGGAGTCAATGGAAACTGCCTCTTTATGAGGCAATGCCAAAGCCTGCAAGGGACCATGAAAGCTTAGAAATGACCAGGCCACCAGACATACACAAGCCATGGTCTCCCAGAAACACATGCCAAGGGGCCAGAGATCCTTTTGAAGATCTATGTAAGATAAGAGATGAACAATAAGGTAACGGGATACAAGACTTCCCTGTCAACATGGCCTCCACACCACAACACCCTGCCACTTGATATCCACACACATTGGATACCCTGAAAGAGTTGAAGAAGGCAGTAAAAGAGGATGGACCCTGGGTGCTATTTGTAGACCAAATGCTCGAAACACTCAGTCTTGAACATAATTGCCCTCAAGAGTGCAAAGTACTAGACAAATTGGCTCTTAAGCCTACAACATTTTGAAGTGGAAGGTATTTTTCTATGATGAATGTGAATAGCTGTGGGATCATAACCACACCACAAATGTTAACCTTCCAGCTGAGTGCTTGCAGGGAGAAAGAATCTACAGTTCCCCTGAGTTACAAGCTACATGTCCACCAAATTATTTTGATCATGTGCCACTTTGTGCATTAAGAGCCTGGAGGAAGTTTCCAGCTGGAGGAGGTACAGTTTCTATGCAAGGCCTAAGACAGAAAGCCACTGAAGACTTGCTGAAGTTTATTGACAGAGAAAACAAGGCAGTAAAAAGGAAGGTGTTTCATGAAGGAGCTAGGGCAGCGATAGCCCAGGAATTGATCTGGGACAGACTAAATAAGAAACATAAAACAGCAGTGGTGCCAGTAAAAAATGGCACAATGGATGACTGGCTTTTAGCTGCTCAAGATATAGGGATACCAGGACAAAAAGCCATGGTAAGGGCCTTGGCATTCTTAGCTCTGTCCATGAACCACCAAAATAAATCAGATGGGTGCTGGAACTGTGAAGGAAAAGGTAATCTCTCTCAATACTGCCCTTCTCAGAGAGAAGGGGACAAACTACCTCTCTGCCCATGGTACAAGAAGGGATGGCACTGGGCTAGAGAATGTTGGTCAAGCTGAGACTGTGCAGGGAAGCCTTTAAACTCTTCTCGGGGCACCCCTCAGCCCCACAACCAAGGGAGAATACAAACAGAAGGAAGCAAAGACAAACAACCAATCAGATGGATATAAGGGGTCTTGGAATATGGTGGATAATCCCTATTAGTGAGGACAATAAACCCAGAGCAATGCTAAAGGTAAAGAAGAAAATTTTCAAGGGGTTGATGAACACAGGGGCTGACTTAATGTTGCTGAGGTTGGAGGAGGTACCCAAGTCATGGGCCACTAAACCAGGGCCCAATGTTACAGGCATTGGAGGGCTAACCCCCTCTCAGCAGGCAGCTCAGGGCTGGTAATGGGAAGATATGTACAGCAACCAAGGGAGCATCCACCCCAGAGTGGTGGAGGGAATATTTAACAACCTATTTGGCAGAGGTATCTTAGATTCCAAGGGAGCAGTACTCACTATTGATGACCAGGATTTCTATGATGACATAATATACATGGATTTGAAAAACCCAACGTTGAGAGGAGAATTCTGGATGCCCCCCACAATATTAAAGGCCACTGTTTATATTACAGCACCTTTCCCCATGCTATTACAATGGCTCTCTGATGAACCTGTATGGGTGGTACAATTGTCACTTACCTAAGAAAAATTACAGCATATCTTGGAACTAATGAAAGCATATTGGCTTTGGGGCATATTGAGCCCTCTCATAGTCCATGGAATACTCCCATTTTTGTATTCAAAAAAAGGCAAAAGGCAAATGAATATTAATTCATGATTAATGAGCCAAAAATGAGACTATGCAAAAGATGGGCACCACTCAACCCGGACTTCCATTGACTTGTTTTGTTCCACATGGCTACAAAATTCACATAGCAGACATAAAGGACTGTTTCTTTTCCATTCCACTGCATCCATCTGATAGACAACGTTTTGCATTTATGGTACCTATCATTAACAACTTGGTGCCCGTGCAGTGTTTTCAATGGAAAGTATTATCACAAGGCATGAAAAACAGCTCCACCTTTGTCAGTTGTTTTTTGTTCAAGCCCTAAAATACCTTGAACATATAAAGATCTTGTTTTTGTATAGATGCCACATTTTTTTTATCCATTCATCTATTGAAGGGCATCTAAAATGACAAAATCATAGAATTTGCAGGGAAATGGATGGCACTAGAGCAGATTATGCTTAGTGAAGCTAGTCAATCCCTAAAAAACAAATGCCAAATATCTTCTTTGATATAATGAGAGCAACTATGAACACAGCAGGGAGGAAGAGCAGGAAGAAAAGATTAACATTAAACAGAGACATGAGATGGGAGAGAAAGGGAGAGAAAAGGGAAATTGCATGGAAATGAAGGGAGACCCTCATTGCTATACAAAATTACATATAAGAGGTTGTGAGGGGAATGGGAAAATAAACAAGGAGAGAAATGAATTACAGTAGATGGGGTAGAGAGAGAAGATGGGAGGGGAGGGGAGGGGGGATAGTAGGGGATAGGAAAGGTAGCAGAATACAACAGTTACTAATATGGCATTATGTAAAAATGTGGATGTGTAACCGACGTGATTCTGCAATCTGCATTTGGGGTAAAATTGGGAGTTCATAACCCACTTCATTCTAATGTATGAAATATGATATGTCAAGAGCTTTGTAATGTTGTGAACAACCAATAAAAAAAATCATACACATGAAAAAAAAAAAGAAAAAGAAAAGATCTTGTTTTGGTACCTGGATGACCTACTCTTAGCACATGAGAAAGAAGCTGTTCTACCACAAGCTTACAAAGTTTGATTGAAAATCTCAATGAATTGGGGTTGATCATTTCCCTGAAAAAGTTCCAGAAAGAGCCCACTTCTAAAATTTTAGGGCATTGTATCCTGCCAGGAGCAGTTATGTAAGTGGGTTCTCATATCACTCTCTCTGAAAAGCCTACTTTGAACCAATTGCAAACTATCCTGGGACATCTGATTTGGCGCAAACCTTCTTTAAAGATCACTACTCAACAAATGAGGCCCTTATTTGATCTGCTAAAAGGAGACCCACATTTAAATTCCTCCCAGACGTTAAGCCAAGAAGCTCTTAAGACTTTAGAATTGGTTAATGCATCCTTAAACAACATGGAGGAAAGAATGTATGGGCAATAGTGTGCGTAACTCCTGGGCTTCCTACTGAAGTCTTCTGGAAAGAGCCAGAAAATATCATATCATGGGTGCACTTCTCCAGTGCACAAAGGAAAGTTCAAAGTCAAGTAGAAGGCATCTTACAGATGATCACCTCTTAGAGGAAGTTTCTATTATGAGTTCTGGGGAAAGAAACAGAAAGTCTCATGACTCCTCTCAAAATTTTGGAGTTGAATAATCTCATGATGATTACCCCTACTTTCCAAATGGCCATAGCTAATTTCACTGGGGTCCTTGACTGTCATATGCCTCCATTAAGAATCCTTCAAATCATTTCTCTTTTTCCTCTAAAGCAACAACAATAATACTGGACCAACCAATCCCTAATGTGCCCTTGGTGTTCACAGGGAAAATTGGCATAATCTATTTCCACCCTTAAACTGGGGTAAAAAGGACCTTTTAATATAATTATTCCCCTGGGTCTCTGCAAGCACTAGAATTGTCATCTATAAACTTGGTCTTGCAACAATTTCCTGAACCTATTAATGTTGTGACTGATAGCCAGTATTGTGCTGTAGCTGTTCCTAGACTGACTTTTGCTTTCATAAAGAATAATACCAATATGGTTACCCTAATCCAACAATCTATTCAAACCCTTCTAGAAGGAAGGATTAATTCTCTTTACATTCAGCATATCTGAGCACATTCTCGGTTGCCTGGGCCTTTTTCAAAACTAAATGAGGAGGCCGATAACCTGTCCTATGAGGCTTGTAACGCCTCTTTATCCAAGTAGGCAATCAAGCTGCACAGTAAGTTCCATCAATCAGCCCACAGCTTGCACAAACTGTTCCCTCAATTAACAAAATAAAATTTCAAGCTAATTACTAGAAAGTGCACTAATGCACCCCCTTCTAGCCCATAGGACCTTTACAACTGCAAGGTGTTAATCCTAGAGGTCTAAAGTTCAATGTTGTATGGCAAATGGATATCACTCATGGGCCATCCTTTGGCCATTTGAAATATGTGCATGTATACATAGATTCCTATTCAGGGCTCCTCCTGGCAACAGCAGCCCCAAGAGAGAGAGAGATCCAAACAAATCTGTTCTCACCTCTTGTACTGTCAAAAACATGGGAGTACCATATTAAATAAAAAAGAGACAATAGTCCCACATATACCAGCAAGGCCTTTACAGATTTCTGTTTGAAATGGAATGTTAAGCAAACCACTGGTATTACTTACAACCCCGGAGGACAAGAAATTGTGGAAATAGCCTCCCCCCACAAAACAAGGGGCCACCATTTTTAAACAAAATTGGAGGAGACAGTGCCTCTCCATGGTCTCCCCATGATATTCTTAATACTATCCTCTGTACTTTAAATTTTTTAACATTTTCTAAGGGTGATGATTTTATGCCTGCCTGCCTTCAAACATTGGGTTCATTTGACTGGGCCATCACATTTAACTTTACTACAGTACAAGGACCCCTTAATCAATCAGTGGTTGGAGCCTTCTCTGTTCCTGGTGTTAGGTAGAGATTTTGCTTGTGTCTTACCAGAAAGAAACTCACAGCCTATCTGGATTCCAGCCCACCATTTCAGACCCTGGATGCCTACCCATGATGATGGCCTGCTGCATGATCCAAGAAGAGTGGAAGCAAAAATGCAAGCGAGAAAAAAGACACCAGAGGAAACCCTGTCACAAGATCACATGGGGTGATGTAAATGGGCTAATACAAAGCCAGGGTCATGGTTCTAATCTTCCTAGACAGGTCTTCCTTCTACTGTTATGCACAACTCTAACCACCAACATTACAATGGCTTAGGTAAATTGGGCACTGGTCACTAGACAACCCCTCTGGCTGTTGCTAATGGGAAGGATCCCTACTAAGCTCTTCTCTAATAATTCCAACCTTATTGATCCTGAGTTATCAATATAGGAGGTGACTGTACCCTGGAATGCCAGCATATCCATACATACTCTGTCCATTTATTTCTTTGTTGTTGATAATAAGACCTACAAGCAGGACAATCCTCTCTGTTTTGCTCTTGCTAATGAAACTATTGTAGATAAATATAACAAGTCATATGGTGGACTATCTGTCACTGACTTAAGAGTTATAGTTAATGCTATCAAAAGCCATGCACTCCCCCATGGCAAGTGCAAGAAACCCTTGCTGTCAACATGCTCAACAATGCTTTTTGGAAAGTCCCACTCAGATAATGACAGCATCCCATGGAATCAATGTGTCATGGCCATATCCTATCTCCTTGATTAGAGGAATTTCTCTGGGGAAGAACAACATCTATGCACCTGGATGGGTACAGCTCCCTGGAATGTAACTGATGTGCCCCAAAACCATATGGGCTACTGCAGTGCCTGCTACATGGGACAACCTGTTAACATCTGTTACACAGAAAATCAATATGGCATGATGGATATCACACTAATATTGCTGGCTTCTATACCCTTCAACAGGGCAGCAACCTACTGGATGAATGTGTAGATATTGAGTCCAGACCACAAGATTTGCCTTTATCTTGAATTATAGTCATACCCACTATGCACAGGCTTGTGATACGCCACACTTTGCTATGCTAATAATCAATGATGCTGATGGCATAAATATCACTAATTCAGAGATCCTTTGAGCAGTCAATGCATCCTGCTGGCTCACAAATTGTCTAACTTCTGGTATGAAAGCTAACACATATTTATCCTAAGAGTGCCCCCAGCAATCTGGCTTCCAGTGAACCTGTTCAGGGAGAGGAGAAGTCCATGGGACATGAAGATAAAAATCTTATGAATAAGATGCTGCACCAGACAAGGCATGCAATTAGCCTCATCATCCCTGAAATTATTGCCCTAGTAGCCACCATCACTCCTACAGCCACTATGGCTGCTTTGCTCACTCAGAGTATCCAGACTGGTTAGACTGTAAAAGATTTGTCTACTGCCATAACAAAATCCTTTGCCATTCAAAATGACTTAAATTAACTGTCCTGAGCTGCTGTTTTAGTTATTCAGCAAGAACTAGACCTCCAGTAGGTACAACTAGTTAGTCTGTTTATGTTGCAAAGGCCCATTTGTGACCCTGAATTTCTTAGTATTTGTGTCAGCCAATATGCTGTATCTAAAAATGTAACCTTACAGTTTTCTAATTTTTCTCAGAATATTAAGAGAACTTGGGATACCAATTATATTAGGATTATGCAAAACCTTATTAAGGCAAATCTCAAAATCAATGTAAAGGCCTCTGAATGAAAAACAACAATGCTGGCTGAAGTCCTTGTGGCACAGAGGGGAGAAATGTGGGAACAAGTACATAGAGTACTGCAAAGTGGCACTTGAATGAATATGTACCCTTACTGCATAAGAGTACCTGCATGGCAAATCACTTCCCTAGTGCTATACTCCTGAGCAGCAAACCACTTACCCTATAAGCACAGCCCTAGGCATAAGGCAGTTGTCTCAGCACTTGCTCCACAGTCTGTTCCTTGATTGGTCGCCACCAGGACAGCTGGCAAGAAATTGCATTGATGGCTGCCTATAATCTACTTAGCTACTGCCTGAGTATATATGCTTGGAAACTGTGCAATAAAATCAAACCTGCTGCCAGTTTGGTCTCCAGAGGTCTTGATTTGTGGCTCCACAGGCACACTCTCCCCTACCCTTTTCTGTAGACTTCCTCGCTGGAAGAGAGAGAGCCAACACAGAGGGAAAACTTCTAACTACTTGAAAATTTCACACCAGGCTCCAACTTATTAGTATTTATTTATTTATTATAATCCTGGGAGTTGAACACAGAGCCTGGAATGTGCTGAAAATGTGGCCTACCAGTGAGCTAACCCCTTAGATCCAGATCCTGTTTTTTAAAGTTTTGCCTCCCAATATTACTAAGCTGAAGACCAAGCTTTTAATACTTGGGCATTTGGGGGGCACTCCAGATTTAATCTACAATATGTGGTAATATATATTCAGTAGGATGGTTAGTATTCTAAACAAAATATTGAAAATTTTTATTTTGTCTGAATATTGTTACCCTAAATTATGCAGAAGATCCTTTTTCATAAGACTTACTGTGAGTGACTAGCTACAACAATCAATTATAATGGTACCTAATATTTGTTTCTGCTTACAAGGTCCCTTAGTATCCCCAAAACTTACAACAATAATCTGATGACCAAATAACCTAATGATCTCAAGAATAAATAGAAGCAGATTATATCTCTCTATCTCTCATCTATCTATCTGATCCAGTTGATGTAGTAGTTATAATTAAAGTATAAAGAAAAAGAATAAAAAGCCTTAACACTTTTGTTATGTTTTCTAGAAGGCCATATAATTGTACATGAATATGAGCATCAGAATTGTGAAATATTTGTTATTCTAACTAAATTAAGTTTTATGCCATGCTCTTTTTAAGGCCTTTATCAGGCTGATGTTTAACATAGTGAATGAAAACATCTTTTTCTAACCACTTTTGAGCTCATAAAATTTTCTTTTTGCAACATGAATGAAGCAGAGTAACAGAGATAGTGAAAATAGGTGAAGAAAAATGATAAGGGCCCTTCAACTGCTTCCTGCCATTTTTGCATGTGGATTCCACTTGATTGCTGCAACTGACTTCAAATACTGTGTCAGTTAATTTTTCTCTGTATATCTCTTTGCATCTCTTGTGCCAAAAGGCAAACTTTAAACTAGATATATCCAGATTTTAGGGGATAGAGAGAAAAAATATGGCTTGTAGTTTGAAAGAAATTTGAACCTGTCAAAATGCTACATTGCGAATTTTGAAAAAAATGTAAAACAGTTCAAGAGTATTCCCAACCAAGAAAAACTCCTCCCAGCCTTGGGAAATTAAGGGATATTACTATGAGAAAAGAGACAATTTATTACAAAAAAGAAGCATTAGCAAAAATTTACTGTTATACTTCATATTTACTGTATAGTTCTCCCAGTACAAATGACACAAAAATTATCATAAAGTAAAAATATGTTTTAAAATCTCATGAAGCTTGATATAAAAATGAATCTACTAATTCTTGTATCAAAAAATGATGCAAATCAATGCCAAGGAAATTATGGAATACAGGCAATATCGACTAATTCCTGTTTTTGTGCCATACATGGATCAAGAATCATTTACAAATGAATATTTGCAATTGATGTGAAAATAGAGAACATTAACTTTGAACCTCAATAAGCAAACTTTGCCCATTCATATTTTATTATTATTATATTTTTATTACAAAATATTCAATGGTTAATATTTTGAATTTGATCAATATAAATTTGTAGAAATCTTCTCTTGCCAATGTTGCCTCTTAGCCCATAAAACCTCAAATATTACAATTATCTATTTATTTTGTATTTGGTTACTTCTACTAATTAAAAAAAATTATGAAATTGCCTATGACCTATGTTAGTTAGTTCTGCTCTGCAAACAAAATGCTTGACAATAACAACTTTAGGAATAAAAGTTTATTTATTTTGAGCTTATGATTTCAGAGGAATCAATCCATGGTTTGACAATCCCATCATTCTAGGCCCTATGTGGAGCATCACATCATGGCAGAAAGCCATGACAGAGGAACTTTTTTTTTTTTTTTTTTTTTTTTTGCTGATGACTTCCAGGAAGCAGAGAGAGAAAAAGGGATTGACCAAGGAAAGATATAATCCGAGGTCAAACACCCAGTGACATACCTCCTCTAGCCATGATTCACCTGCCTACAGTTACCACCCAGAAGTCCATTCATCTATTCATAGATTAATTCATCCAATATATTTATACACTAGTGGGGTCAGCACTCCAATCATTGCCTTCAAGTCCCACCTCTGAAACTTGCAGTATTGAGTACCATGTTTCTAATACATGAATATATTGAGTGCTATTCCAATTCCAAATCATAACATGAACAGGTTTTATAATCATGTGAAATAAAATGGAATATAATATGATGCTATGGTATAATTTCAAGACTGATAACTGTTTTAGGGACTGCAGTTTTATAAATGATATATTTTTATTCTTTATCAGAAAATTTCCAATATCATATATATTACATATGGTGTATCCCTGCAATTTTTTTTTCTGCCATAACATAACACAAGAGGCCAGTAGTTTATAAAGAAAAGGGTTTAGTGCCTAGAGCTAGAGATTCAAGAACATGTCTTAGGTATTTGCATTTTTATGAATTTTTATGGGTACTTCAGGACACACAATACCACAATGGTGGAAGTACATGTAAGTGTGATCACATGGTGAAATAAAAAAACGTAAATCAGAGAGTGGACAAGCTTACTCTTTTATAATGAGTTGCTCTTGTCATAAAATATTTTAGAACAACATTAGAACAACATTAGTTTTTTTTTTTTTTTTTGAGGGTGATACCCCTAGTGACCTTCCAATATGTCCCACCTTGTAACGGTTCTACCACCTTTAATATATCCACTTTGTGGACAAAGTCTCTATCTCATGACTGCCTGGGAGATAAACCCATAATAAATGAGTATAATTCATTCTAAAAGAGAATAACATGACAAACCACTGAAGGTTCTTTTCATCTGCTAGTACTCCAGCTAGTTAGGTTATAGAATGGCAATAGAATATACACTGATGGCTCTCATATATCACTATGCACATCATTTGTTTAAGTGAATTTATTTCCTAGAATAGTATTGAAAATTTACTAACATTTACATTGCATTTCAGTTTTGCTAGTTCTTAAAACCCAGAATGTAAATTCTTTGTTGGTTAGGATCAGGTCTTATATGTATCTGATATCTCCTTTTGCTCCCATTCCATAGCTCCCTCTTATATTCTATAAATATAAGTATTTCATATATGTTCAGTTAATTATGTTCCCCCAATCATAATTGTAAAGACCCTATTTAATTTTTCCAGAGCAGAATCTATAAATACTTCTTCTGAGTAGTTTGGCCACATTTCATTTTTTTTTTCCTGCAAAAAAGTATCTGTGAGTTTTATTGTATGTTTCAAATAAAATCAGCCATATTATCTTGGTTGTGACTAAATTAATGAGGAACTAGTACCTGAGCCAACAATTATAATGGTACATAATTATTATTTTATATTTTATCAATTATTTTAATGCTCAAATCTATCTAAACTTTTTGGCTAGAGTAAAGGTCCTATTGGATATTTTTGCCTTAGGGATTTTTTTTTTTTTAATGTAAGGAGAAATTAAACCGAAGAACAGTTAGTCATTGAGCCACATCATTGGCTTTTTTTTTTTTTTCAACTTTGAGACAGGGTTTTGCTAATTTGCTTAGGGGCTCTGTATGTTGCTGAGGCTGACTTTGAACTTGTGATCCTCCTGCCTCAGCCTCCTGAACTGCTGTGATTACAAGCAACCACCACCACTCCCAGCTGTCTTGGAGAATTTAATTAGGCAGGACACACTGATTTATATATTTATTTATACACTAAATATTGGAAAGTCAATATATGTTTCTGAAATAATTCACTGTGGTGTTTCAGTTTTCCTTATGTTCCTATAATAGGTCCATGTCAATATCACTAATCTAAGATATCTGAAAGTATTTCTAACTTAAAAATTTATCAAATAAAAATGAGTTAAAGTTGTTTTTAAGAAACAAAATTAGACATAACTGATAGATGGATTGAGATATAAAAATACATTTATTAGGAAGAGTTGATTGGCTTATGTATTATAGAGACTGAGAAGTTCCATGACCTTTTCTCTATAAGCTGGAGACCAGAAAATCTATTGATATAGTTTCAATTCCAGACCAAACCCTGGCATATGAGGAATTCAAAATTGTAAATATCTGTCCAAGTCTGAAGCCTTGAGAAGCAGGGGCACTGATGTCTTACTACAAGAAAATATGGATGTCCTAGTGCCTAAATAAAGAATAAATTTGTCCTTTCTCCACCATTTTGTTCTATTTAGGCATTAAACAGATTGGATGATGAATACCCATGGTGTTGAGGCTGATCATCTTCTCTCAGTAAACTACTGATTCAATGCTAATCTCTTTCATACACTCTTTTATGGGCATCCCCAGAAGAATGTTTCACTAGTTACTTGGGTATCCATTAGCCCAATCAAGATGGCAACTAAATCTTACCATTACAATTAATTTGAGCTTCCAGGATCCCATAGGTCCATTGTTTGTGAGTGGCAAACAAAAGGAACAAACTGTTTCTATGTACATAGGTAAGAAACTCTGTGCTTTAGTTTTTTTTTCTCATTTTTGATAGGAGGGTAACAGTAATAGTACTCCACAAGGCTATCAAGATCATGTATGTACTCCTAAATATTATGTGAGTTTATTTGTGATAGTTAGGCCAAAATGACTTCATTTCGTAAAACAACTTGGAACTGTATTTAAATTGCTTGTGCTGACATTGAAGACTTTTGCTCCAAGGATATTGGTGAGACTGGCTGTCGATCCCTGGACTGACTCCACCATTCCCTGACATCCAGCCATTGGCTGGAGAGAATCACCAGGCAAGGACAACATCTGCTATTTGCTAACAGAAGTCAGGTGGCATCAGAGGTATTTTGGGACTCATGGTTGCCTTAGAATTGTGTGATATGCTTACAGTGTTCAATTGGTGTGCACTGAATGCTAGTTGGGGTGTTCCCGCACACCTAACATTTTTTGTCAGTAATTGTTTATATTTGATGATTAGTGTCATCAAATATATGCTTGCATTTAAAGATAATCCACCTCCAAGTAATTATGAATAGTGCCACTCATGACACTAATAAATTAACAACGTGTCAGTTTAGTAATCATCAATGGATAATACTATATAGAGATAAAAATAGTAATAGAAATATGTATTCCTACTTATGACAAATACTTACCAAAATAATTTATTCTGAATCTGATCAAACATCTAATACACTCTTGTCTAATAGCATTTTCTGCAATTGTTACAGTATTCTCTAGCCAACACTATCTAATATGCTCAATCAATAACCACTTGAAGCTTATAAGTAAAAAGCAAATGAAGAACTGAATTTTTAACTTATTTTAATTAATATAAATTTGGATAGCTACATATAACTAGTGTCTATCATATTAGACAACACAGTTTGTATGTAATAATCAATTTACAAGCAATCAAGTGGATAGAGGAAAATATTCAAAGGTATCACAGGAATTGAAACAGGAAAATAAAGAATGGAAGAATTCTATTACACAAAATTCACTTAACTTTGAAAAATAAATTGTAAAGTGAAAAATCAAAAGAAATGGAGAAGAAATACAGGCGCTCAAAAGATATATATAAATACATGTATATTGTATGTTTGTGTAATATATATTAATGTAATATACCATAAATATTATATAATATACTAATATTATAAAATTTTACATAATATATTTATGTGTTTATATAATATGTATATATAAATATTACATATAATTGTATTTTATATAATATATCTCAATTAATGTAGGAACCTAAGTTTTATCCTGATATGATACCAAAAACTTACAAACTACAAAAGTAAATTACAAGAAAACTTGAAAATCTACTGATTATTTGATGATATTAAAGTGGTCAATCTCTGTATTTGAAAGGTAAACAGTGAAGTATTTATGAATATAATGACATAATGATGTCTAAGATTTGCTTTAAAATTTTTCAGTGAATATTCAGTGAGAATGATGGGAAGGAGTAGTGTTCAGATGTTAGAAATATTGGTTATTATCTCTATTATCTCATAATTATTAAAAATGGACAATGCCTACACAGACCTTTATTACATAAAGATCTCAACTTTTGTGAATGTTTGATATTTTACAAAATATATAAAGGCTTTATTTTCATTATAGTCTCAAGTATATTGAGATCCACCACATTTCTCTATTATGGTTGCAGAGAAATTGCAAAGACAGAAATACAGATTCATAACACGGTGGGTGTCTGAAGGAATTCATTATAGATCTACATTTGTTTGCCAGAGATTCAAGGAGGACCAGAGATTCTGTTCTTGTAAACATGATAACCCAAGCCTAATCAGTTCTAGCAGTGATACTGGTGATGACGGTGGTGTTGTGGTAGCACAAAGGGAAGGGCAATTCAAAGAAACAGGGCAAATTTGTCATATAAACAACTGTGAAAGGCAGTTCCTACATAGCTAATACAAAGACTGTGCAGTGAACTGGTGTTTTAAGTGTGCTCAGTGTTTGTCAATTATAAGCCAAGAACTCAGGTGGAGATCAAGCTTGAGGAGATTACATTGAATCTTATTCCTATTGGAATCTAAGAGTTCTAAATTGTACTCGGTGGATCATAATCCCCAAATAGTCACAAAGGACAATGGATCTAGAGAAATTCAATACAGAGATACAGAGAATAATGCAATTCACTCTTTGAATTCTGTGGGTTGTGGGACCAGATGAAAAGGATCAGGGGATAATGAAGAGGCAGGAGTGATTTTATTTGAGAATGAAGACTTGGAAGTTCATATTTGGGGATGAAAGGGTAAGAGAAAACCTATCAAGGTCCATAATCCATGTAGATACTTGCCTTTCCCTAGAATTGAAATCTCTGGCAATGCTTGAGACCCAGTAGCTCATCTAAGACTGGCATAAAACAGGCCCGAAGTTTACAATGACTTAATCTGTAATAAATACCTCAAACAAATGTCCAAAGTTCTGCTTAGGGCTTAACCCCAGCTGCCAGAACTTCCCAAGTGGATCTTGGTTCCGCTTCCTACCTGGAAGCGCAGCCATTTAAGACATCCACACAAAACTCCAATAGCAAGTGCTTCCAGTTCCACCCTAACCTGCACTGATGGGTAGAAAAAATAAAATCCATTTCCACCACCTGCACCACCGGGCTACCCCAGGAGGCAGACTGCAGAAGATCATAAGAGGAGGATGGGCTTAATAACATCCAGCCCTTGCTGTCACTCAGGGTGCGTATTCCAAGAAGAAACAGAAAAAAGTTGAGTGTGAAATAGGCGGTAAATATCCACAATTTCAGCTATCTCAAGGACAAAATTTACATCTCATTTGAAATACTTTATTTTCTTTTTCCTTTTTTCTAGTTTCTTTTTACAAAATTATTTATTTATGTATTTAAGTATTTTTTAAATTATTGATGGACTTTATTCTAATTATTTATATGTGGTTCTGGGAAACGAACCCAGTACTTCACACATGGTAGGCGAGCGCTCTTCTGCTGAGCTACAAACTCAGCTACTTAAAATTCATATTTGTTATTGTTTTGGATATATTTGCTGATTGATTCATAAATATATATGAACAATATGTTTTTTCTTTTATCATTTATTTTCTTTTTATTAATCTTTTACTATGTAGTTTTTATTTTAAGAAGTAGTGGTTGTTTTTATTTGTTTTTCAGTTTCAGGAGGTTGTTGTCTTGCTCTACTAATTTGCTTGTTTTATTACTCTCCTTTCCTCTGCTTCTAATGGAAAATTATCATGTGTCTCCTCTTCTTTACTTCCTCCTTCTTTATGACTTTCATATACTATCTCTCTTCTACTTTCTCTCCTCTCAACTTTTGAATTATTCTAACTTTCATTTTGCCATGATGCCCCAATATTTTCTTAATGAAATATATTTTTAACATCATTTTAAGATATTTGGTTTAATCTTTTCGGGAATATAATTATGGTGGATCAGAAAAATCCATTCTATTATAGTAGCTCCACAAGAGTGAATCAAAACAGCAATTCTGCACTCCAAAATTGATTCTACAAAGCTGAGGAGAGTGAAGATTTCTTTCACTTGAAATAGGTTCTTATTTGAGGGATAATTAGCCTGGTGGAATAGGGGGAACACCGGAGGAACAGGGCACTGAAACATTACATTTTATCCAAATCTTACAGTTCCTGAGTCACCTCTTCCAAACCTAGAAGAGGCCATAGAATATTCTGAAACATCCCAAACTTCTCCTTATATCACATGAACTAAGGCTCCAAAAAGAAGGAGTGCATCAGAGCTGGTCAGGCAAGAAGTGAGTGAAACTCTGCATAGACTTGTCTAAAGAGTTTGAACAGATTCGGTCAGAGATTAGAATAAACAAACCACACAATATCTGAAACCCCAGAAAGAATGTCTGTATTTTAAAAATCTCAGCAAGAAAAAAAATATGTGTGTGTGTGTGCGCGCACACACACACACACACACACACACACACACACAACACACACACACACAGACACCCAGAAGTTTATGGAGGGGAACTCTATAATGCCATAGCCCAGAATCAAAGAAGTGAGAGAATAGTTGACTAGAGAGTCAAACATTTTATTAGTAATTTTGCTTTCTTTCTTACTTATTTTATCAGCCCATTCAAGCAAATTTGTTCTATATACTGCTAAAATTAGTGGTCTCCAGGAGAACATTTTAATGTTTTAAGGATTATTATTACATGACTTTGTTACTAGAGATTAGTGTCTCCTCTATCAGCAGATTCATATTGCCTGAAAATATTAACTAAACACCCAAGCCAGGGAAATTAGTAAAGAGAAAGCAGCTCATTAAAAATTCCTTATATAAAGGTAGAAGTGATAATCATCCCAGAAGATGGTAGTAAAATGAAAATGAAAAGGAAGGATAAGAGTAACACCAAATAGCTCACAACATGACAAAAACCAACCACATTAAAACAACAGTGGAAGCAATGGCAGATAAAGAATTTAGAAAGTTGATAATTTTAAAGTTTCAATGAACTAAAAGATAGCTGAGCACAGTGGCTTGTAATTACAATCCCAGGAACTTGGGAGAATGAGTCAGGAGGATAGCAAGTTTAAGACCAGGCTCAGCATCTTAGAGATCCTGTCACAAAATAAAAATAAATAATAAAGAAGGTTTTGGAAAGTGGCAAAATGGTTAAGGACCTCTGATTTTAATCCCTGGAACCAAAAAACATAGAACAACAAAACAAAACTAGAAGATAAAAGAAATGAACAGAGACAAAAATAAGGAAGTGCAGGGAGTAAAAGAACATTTCAATAGAGATTCTGAAAAAAATAATGAAACACAAATATGGGGAAATAATAAAATCATAAGGAATGAACTAAGAGAAAATATAGGAAATAAAAGAGCATTTCAGTAAAGAGAGTTTCTTAAAATGAACCAAATACTGGGCACAGTAGCTCATGTCTGTTATCCCAGTGACTTGGAAGCTGAGGCAGAATGATCATGAATTCAAGTCCAGCCTCAACAACTTAGGGAGTCCTGAGCAACTTAGTAAGTCCCTGTCTCTAAATAAAATACAAAACATGCTGGGAATGTGACTTAGTGGTTAAGCACCTGTGGGTTAAATCCCTGGTATCAAAATGAACAAGCAAACAAAACTGCTGGGAACAAAAAGACTCCATATATCAAATTAAGTATTTAGTTCAGGGGCTGGGATTATGGCTCAGTTGTAGAGAGCTTGCCTAGCATGTGAGAGGCACTGAGTTCTATTATCAGCACTGCATATAAATAAATAAAATAAAGATCCATTGACAACTAAAAAATATTTTTTAGAAAATTCAGTGGAAAATATCACCAATAGACTAGACACATAGATAACAGATTTTCAGGCCTCCAATACCTATTATATAATCTTGAAAATAAAGTTTTCAATATAGAAAAGTTATTAAGAAATGCAACAATATTCAACCTGGATCCCTATTCAAATTCAAGGTGATCAAAGATCTAAGAATTAGAGTAGAAACTGCAACTTATAAAAGAAACAGGATTAACATTCCAAAAATTTTTGGCACAGGCATGAATTTTCTTAACAAGACCCCAAAACCTAAAGAAATAAAAAAAAGGATAAGTGGGATGACATCAAAATTAAAAAGTTTCTGCACAAAAAAGGAAATAATTAAAAATGCAAAGAAAAAGTTTTCTAATGGGGAAATATCTTTGCTAGCTATATTTTCAATAGGGAATTAATATCCAGATAATATAAAAATTCAAAAAATAGCATAAATCAAATAGTTCTATTAATAAGTCAGATATATAAGTAAACAGACTATTTTTCAAAAAATATTTTTAGTTGTAGATAGACAGTATAAATTTATTTTGTTTAATTTTTTTTTTCTGTTGGGAAACAAATCCAGTGCCTCATATTGAGCCAAACCTGCAACCCCAAATAGACTAGTTTTAAAAGAAGTAATATGAATTGCCTTAAATGTATGAAAAATGTTCAACATCCCTAGTAATCAGAAAAATGCAAGCAAAATCTATTCTTAGATTTTAATCTTACTCCAGTTAGGATGACAATCATCAAGAATACAAAAACAATATTTGTTGGATAGGATGAAGAGAAAAAGTACACTTATACATCTGTTTCTGTGTTGTGGGATTAGTAAAATCACTTTGAAAAGCAATATGGAGATATTTTATTGGTCTAGGAATGAAAGCACCATATGACCCAGCTATCCCACTACTTGCTATTTACCCAAAAGAGCTAAAACCAACATACTACAGTGACATATTGATATTAATATTTATATCAGCATAATTCACAATAGCCAAGATGTGAAAACAGCCCAGGTGCCCATTAACAGGTGAATAGATAAAAGGAAATGTGGTATAAAATGGAATTTTACACATCCATAATGAGGAATTAAATTATACAATTTGCTGGAAAATGGATGAAACTTGAGAACATTATCCTAAGTGTAATAAGCCAGCCTCAGAAAGCCAAAGGTCAAATATATTCTCTCACATGCAGAAGCTAGTGATAAAAAGGTAGGATCCCATGAAAATGCAAGGGAGAACAGTAGAGTAGAGAAAGGAAATGAGTGGGAGGGAGGAGGGATGGGGAAGGGGAGAAAATGTGAAAATAATTTGCCAGATTATGTTATGTTTACATATCGATGTGTCACAGTGAATTTCACTTTTATATATGTGTATAAAGCTCCAATTTTAAAAAAAATCAATAAATAAAGTGAAGAAAGAGCAGTAGTTCAGAGGAAGGAGAATACAAGGAAGGTGGAGGTGAGGAAAAATGGAAATCCTGATGCTTTATATAGAGCAAATTATATTACAGGCATATAAGACTATGTCAAAATAATTTCCACTATTATATATAGCAATAATGCACTAACAATACCATTTACAAACATAAAAAAGTAATTGAGATCAGAGACATGACGTAGCTTGTATAAAGTTATACATTTAATAGTGATAAACATACGAAAACAATGATAAAACTACAAAAAATGTTTTTTATTGTTTCTGTTGTTTCATTGTATTTTTTGTTTTGCTTAATTTTGTGGTCCTTTTCGTAGAATGAAAATGTTTGATAAATTGTGCAGACAACTATGTTTAAGGTGTCAGGAAGCCTTCTGATATTATCCCTACTGACTCAGACTAAATGTACATTATTAATAAGTTTTGGAAGATGCATAATAAAAGTTGTGGTCTTTGAATCAAGGCTGGTCAGTACTAAAGTGTGTCTCTACCTTTGATATATTTGTGACAATAAGGAGAGTGCTTAGTTCAGTCTAGATTTTTTTTCATTGGTAAAAAGAGTATAGAAATAACTACTTTTAAGGTTGTGTAATTAGAGTTGACAAATTAATCATATTCAGTCTAGAGCCTTGCACATAATAAAATTTGATGTATTATGTTTGGTTAAACTATCTTAAAACTGGGTAGCAATGCACAATTTACTTATATTCTCAATACCTCAATTAACTCATATAGATTGGGAACAGTATTGATAGTTTGCATTATAAAGTTTATGAAATTTACAAAATTAACTTTTTATAAGTTCTTCTAAGAGCTGAGCTTTGTAATTACCAAATGCTATATAAATTTTAGATCTTTTTGCATTATATTAATGTAAGAATTATAATTAGTATAAAAATCAATGTCACACCTAAATTCTTTCCTGTGGCTTACAGTACACATGACAGATTATCAAAATTATGTAAAGCCACCATAAAAGTGATTAATTTATCTAAATAAAAATTCACTATAAATTTTCACAACAATGAAAATCATCAAAGATTACATGGTTTGAATCTAGACATTGTTATTTAGGACTTACCTATGTGAAAAAAATATCAAATAAGGGAAGCATGTCAAATCAATATGAAAAAATATATCAGTAATTAAGAAATGTGGAAGGATTTTCTGAAAAAAAATGATTCCTACACATAAATCTAAATCCTAGATTCATTGAGGTTCTAAATGCAAATGAATGCAAAAGGATTGTAAAAATTTAAGTATGAAAATATGTTCCCTCAAAGCCTTCAACTCCATCATCCTGATGATTATGAAATGGTGCTTTGTAATGGGTTTAATTTGAGTTTCCCTCCCAATAAAATTGAATGTGTTTGGATGAACAAAAAGCAAATATGTCCCCTTTGGAAATAAAAAATGCATTTATAATTACAAATGTAAAACAAAAACTATAAAATGATAGATGTGACTAACACAAATTAATGATGATAAAGATCTTGTGGCCCAAAAGCAGTCATTTTTTCATCAAATTAGAAATGAGTCTGGGGATATAGCTCAGTTGGTGAAGTACTTCTGTCGCATGCACAAAGCCCTGGGTTCAATCCCCAGCAACACACACACACACACACACACACACACACACACAATTAGAAATGATTAAAACATTTTAGATTTAATTTGTATTCAACGAAAGGACACACTCACCCTCTGCTGGTATGAATATTAATTTATATGTTCTTTGTTCAGAGCAATTTGACATTATATAGGTATTTAAAGAAGGAGGGAAAGGAGTGAAGAAAATAGCTTAAAAAGAAAAGGAAAGAAAACACTTCACAAAGTCACAGTTTTTCACCAGTTGCCTTAATATCTAGAAATCTACTCAGGAAATAATCATAAATACATTCAAATATTTAGGTACACGGCTCGTCACTGAAGTCTTTTTTAGAGGTTAAAAATATTCAAAACTGGGCTGAGGTATAGCTCAGTTGTATACCACTTGCCTAACACATATGATGTTCTGGGTTTGATCCTCAGCACCACATAAAAATGAATAAATAGAATAAATTCATTATGAAAAAATTCTTTAAAAAATGTGCAAAACCATCTAAGCTAAAATAATGATATATTAAATACTTCTTGTACAACCATGTGATGAAACAAGTTGTAGCTATTAAAAGACTAGTGTAGGGGAAAAAGTAATTACATGGGAAATATTCACTTTACAGAACAAAAAATATTATGAGATATGCATAGATGTCAAAACTACATATGTATGCATAGAAAATATCCTGGAAGAGCATACGCAAAAATATGAATATTGCTTACCACTGCTTACCATTGTAGCAGATTAAGGCAGAACTTCATTTATGCATTTATTATTTTCATGGATTTACAAGGTCACCAGAGCATCTATTATCTATCTATCATCTATTCATCTATCAATCAATATACTCAAGTACCTGTCCATCTACCTATTACCTATGTATATTATGTTGAGACATGCTCTATATGCATATAACATCTGGAAATTAAAAGTAAAAAGAAAAAATAGCACATTAAGTCTTACCACAGATAACTATCATTATATTTATTATTATTATTATTATTATTATTATTATTATTATTATTATTTCTGTGTTAAGGATCAAACCCAGGGCCTTGTTCCTGCTTCTAGGTTAATGTCATACTGTTGAACTATAGCCATCTCCGTATCAAATATTTTTACCCTTTCATTTTTTTTCTATGTACCTACAGTCTTTTGTAAATTGTTTTTGGAAAAAAATTATGAGAAAACTTTGTGAAATGGACTAAAAATATTACTATGTATCCTATCAAGTTTACAGAAGAGGATTTTCTGTGTATTTCCTTGCATTTAAAAGTTAATTTACAAGTATATAAAATGCATCATACTGATAATAAAATAAATGAACTTTGTATAAAAATGGTAATTGGTTCCAATGTAGATGCTATTGGTAACTTCACTGTGAATATTCACCAATTTTATATATATTTGTAAATCATTGTTCAGCAAACCTTATGGCTTTTATAAATGTGTTTTATAAATTCTGTGCTGAATTATTTATAATAGCTTCTTTTCCCAAATTAATTGATGTTACATAAAATACTTGACAAATGTTAGTTATATATATATGATTTTATGAAAAATCACCAAGATTTTCTCTTTTTAATAAAATATGTTGTGAATATATTTTATGGAATTAATTATACATTGGCATCATCTGTTTATAGGATTTACAGTGTTCCACTGCATAGATTTGCTATACCCTCTATTATAGGTCACTTATGTCATTAATATTTTTTATAAAGAATGTATTAATAATAAAACAAAAAATGTAGACTTTCCAAAGAATACAAATTCTCTTGGGACCAGTATATTTTTTGATGTCTTTTGACTTTCTTTGCAGTGTATAATCTATAAGAATTCTGAACATGTTATATGCATTGGAAATCACTAATTATTAAATAAATGATTTATCATGCTTTAGATCTATGAATATTTATCTAGAACATTTTTATCTGTCATATTAACAAAATTTAAAATTGTTGAAAACATACAGTGTTGGAAATGGTGTAGAAATAAATATTTTCTTTTAGTCTTGGTAAAATTTCAAGTTGATATCTTTTTCTGGTAGGAATATAAGAGTGTCAAAATTTCAACTGTGAACTGTGAACACTGATTACACATTGAACTCAGTTTTTATAATTACAAAAATCTATGTCTGGACTGGGGTTGTAACTCAATGGTAGAACACTTGCTTAGCATTTGTGAGGAACTTGGTTCAATCCTCAGCACCACATAAAAATTAATAAATAAAATAAAGACATGGTTCATCTACAACTTAAAATATTTTTTAAAAGAATCTATCTTGAGCTGGGATGTGGTTAAGTGGTAAAAGTGCTTGCTTAGCATGTGTGAGGCCATGTGTTCAATCCCCAGCACCACAAAAAAAAAAAAATTAAAAAAAATCTATCTCATGAGAGGAAAATTATAAGCACAAGGACATATAAAATTATAATAAAATTAATTGTAACAGTGAGGATTGGGGGCAACCTTTAGTCATAAAAATGTGTATATTATATGCATATATTGTGTGATATTACTACAAAATACAACTGGTATATGGATAGAAAATGAATCTGAAAGGATACATACTAAACTTTTGCCATGATTATTTCTGAAAGGTAGGGTAAAGAAAAGAATTAAAAAATGTTTTTTTGTACTGTGCATTTCCATATTATTTTATTTTTTTTAAAAAAATATTTTTTAGCTGTGAATGGATCTTTTATTCTATTTTATTTATTTATTTATATGTGGTGCTGAGGATCGAACCCAGCAACTCATACATGCCAGGCAAGTGCTCTACCACTGAGCCACAGCTCCAGCTCCTATTTTAGCTTTTATGCTATGAGCAATTTTATTCTTATCAATAAAAAGTAAAGATGCTAAATAAATTTGTATCAGAGTGGAGGAGTTAAAAACATGAAAAAAAATGCTGCTCTATTATATTGAACATTTTAACTGCCTTTTGTTTTTTAAAATAAGATGAATTTTAATGTGAAATACGTCCTTCCTATAGGGAAGAAAAAAATTATACATCATTAAGGACAGTTAGTTAAATACCAGGGAAGTCTGTACAAACAACCTTTATTAAATGAATGCATATCTTCCAAGCAATTTCTCCATCAAACTAAATACCCAAGCTCAAGACCATTTGCCTTATCACATTTTCATAATTTACTATGCTTTTCCAATTTAATTTGTATGTGTTCAAATCTGTGTCTTTGGGTCTTCATTGACTAATGAAAACTCTTGTGCCATAAAATAAATATTAAATTTGTGCGTCTATCTCTTGTTTAAATGTTTTATGTTAACTTAATTCTAGATCATTCTGGGGTTAAAAAAATAAAAAGAAAGAAAGCAGAAAGAAAAAAAAAATACGGCTAAGTGGGTGGAGGTAACATTTTGCCCACATAAGATATTGAAAAAAGGAAAGGTCTCAGTGTGAGGTTGATAAATCTATTGATACTGATAGTAAAAAGAAAATTAAAAATGTAAAATGCAAAATACAGTTATCACCATAAGGATTTTTATGTTAGTCATTATTGTTTTCCAATAGATTATAGTGTTTTCTGTTCAACAGAATCATGTATGTTGTCCCATTTAAGTTTTAAGTTCAAGTCCAGATAATGTGGAAAATATTTTCTGTATAAAAATCTGGAAGAGTATAAAAATAGTTTTTTTAGAAAAAACTCACTTATTTCTTAGAACAACTATATTTATTTCAGCACTTTAATTGACTAACATGGCATTAACATTGATCAATGAGAGGAAAAAATAAACATGTGGCTACTCAGCACAATTCTTCATTTTACCAAGAGAAAAAGAAGTCACATTGGATTATATGTTAATGACAAATATATTGACTATATCACAGATATTCGAATCCTATTAATTTTTCCATAGTTATTTCTCACATTGTGTATGTATGCACACACATTTTCTCAGATACATAAACTTCTTTGCTAAGTGTAGAATTTGTATTTACATGTTTGCAAACAAATTAAGACAAAATGTGGATTATTAAAAAATTATTGTTGGACCTCAGGAAATAAGAGAAAATACAATTATTCAACAAGAATTATGTCTGCAATGTATTTGGTTTAGTTTAGATACTAATATCTTCTGCATATTTAAAAAATGACTCATCCTTTCTTGAGCATTACATAAAATTTTATTTCCCAAAAGAATATTCTTAAAACTCCTCAACTCCTTAATTTATATTCTCATAGAAGATAAGAGAACTTCATGTAAGAATCAGTAGTTATTAAAATTAAAATCCCTATATTGAGTCTAGCAGATTGTATTGCATCACATATTTGATTATTGTTTATCAAATTGCATTAAAATACAAAATAATAGCAAAATAAAATCAGTTAGTAGATTTTTTTACATGTGTTATTGGATTATATTTATTAACATAAAATATTTCTTTGATAATTAATTTTTTTAAGAGAAAAAGAATTTTTTAATATTTATTTTTCAATTTTTCGGTGGACACAACATCTTTATTTTTTTATTTTTATGTGGTGCTGAGGATTGAACCCAGTGCCCCGTGCATGCCAGGTGAGTGCGCTACCACTTGAGCCACATCCCCAGCCCCATTGATAATTAAATTTTTAACAGAATGCAAAATCTACTCAATAGCACAAAATACTAAAACACACTAAGAGTAAAGTAGTTAAATTATGAGAATATACTCTATTACCTGTCTGAGTTGAAATCTTAGCTCTGTGATTTAATAGCTATATGGCCATGGACAAGTTGTTCTACCTTTTAATGTTTCAATTTTCTTATTTGAAAAACAGAGAGAAAAGTAATAGGCCCCATGTGTTAAAGGAATTATAATGATAACATGAGTTATTTTATGCAAATTTCTGCAAAGGGTACCAAATAAATGTTATATTTATTTGGCTTTAGTTCCTGATGAAAAAGAACCATTTGTATACTGAGTATGTGTCAGTATACAAACTATGTGTCAAGGTCTGATGCATCAAGAAGGGGAGAGAAAGAAAAAGCAGAATCAATTAAAAATAATTAATCCTCTTAGGGGTACATAAGACACAATTTCTTATTTTTTTTTTAAGTTATACATGATGGTAGAATCCGTTTAGACACAACTATAGCAGCATGAAATATATCTTGTTCTAATTCAGACCCTGGTACCAATCCTTCCCCTTCCTTTATCCCTGCTCTGTTCCCTATATTGGACTTTCTGCCTTTATCCATAGATTTCTTTAATTAATGTATTGTGAATGTATATGATGGTGAGATTCACTGTAGTATATTAATACATATATGGGGAATTTACATCATATTAATTTCGTTCTTTCTCTTTTTCCCAGCCTCTCCCTTTCTTGTATTCCCTTTGTCTACTGTACTTCACTTATATTCTCCCTCTGCCCCCTTATTGTGAGTTAGATTCCACATATCAGAGAAAATAGTTGTTATTTTTTGGATTGGTTTATTTCACTTACCAAGATAGTCTTCTAAACTATCCATTTTCTAGCAAATGCATAAAGTCATTAATTTTATGGCTAAGTAATACTACTGTGTGTGTGTGTGTGTGTGTGTGTGTGTGATATTTTCTTTATCCAAACTTTTGTTGAAGGGCACCTAGATTGACCCTATAACTAAGCTATTGTGAATTGTGCTGCTCTAAATATTGATGTGGCTGCATCACCATAGGATGCTGATTCTAAATCTGTTGGATATATACTGAGGAGTGGGATCGCTGGGTCAAATTGTGATTCCATACCTACTTCTTTGATGAATATGTGTACCACTTTCCAGAGCAGTTGCACCAATTTGCAATAACATTCTCACCACATCTTTCCAAAGCTTATTGTCACTTTTATTCTTGATAATTGCCATTCAAACTGAAATGAGATAGAATCTAGTGTAGTTTTAATATTGAAACTGTTTTTCATATATTTGTTGATAATTCTTATTTATTCTTGAGTGAAGTGTCTGTTCAGTTCCATTGTTCATTTATTGATTCTGTTATATATATTTTTTTGATGTTAAGATTTTTGAGTTCTTTATATAGCCTGGACATCAACACCCTTCCAAGGTGCAGGTGGCACAGATTTTTCTCCAATTCTATAAGCTCACTCTTCCTGCTTTATTGTTTCCCTTGCTGTGAAGTAGGTTTTTTAAATTTGATTTTATCCCATTTATTGCTTTTTGAATCTACTTCAGTTCTTGAGCCAATATGTAGGAGTGTAGGTCCTCATTTTCTTCTATCAGGTTAAGGGTTTCTGGTCTAGTTCCTAGGTCTTTGATTCACTTTGTGTTGACTTTTGAGCAGGATAAAAGATAGGGCTTAAATTTCATTGTGGGGAGAGCCACCCCCTCCCCCCACGCCTGCAAGGTAGGCGGACCTGCAACCCACCAGCAGAATACGCCCAGCAACCCGCGGAGGGGACGTGCCTGCAAGGTAGGCGGACCTGCGAACCACCAGCAGATCAGGCCCAGAGGCCTGGTGAGGGGCAGAGCCGCCCCCTCCCCCCACGCCTGCAAGGTAGGCGGAACTGTGACCACCAGCAGAACAGGCCCAGTGGCCTGCTGAGGGGCAGAGCCGCCCAGTCCCCCCGCGCCTGCAAGATAGGCGGACCTGCGACCCACCAGCAGAACAGGCCCAGTGGCCTGCTGAGGGGCACAGCCCCCCCCTTCCCCGTGCCTGCAAGGTAGGCGGAACTGTGACCACTGACAGAACAGGCCCAGCGGCCCGCGGAAGAGCAGAGCTGCCAACTGAGTCTGCAACGTAGGCGGACCTGCGACCCACCGGCAGAACAGGCCAAGAGGCCTGCAGAAGGGCAGAGCTGCCCCACGCGCCTGCAAGGTAGGCTGACCTGCGACCCACCAGCAGAACAGGCCCAGCGGCCTGCTGAGGGGCAGAACCGCCCCCTCCCCCCACGCCTGCAAGGTAGGCGGACCTGCGACCACCAACAGAACAGGCCCAGCGGCCTGCCGGTGTGGTAGGCACATTGCCCCAATTGGAGGAGGAACAGAGCCGCCGCCCGCACCTGCTCGGGAGACTTTGCAACTATACAAGAGCAATACAAATATATAGGGGGAAAATTCAATAACACAACAGGTTCACCAAGCAGAAAGAAACGCAAACAGTATGAAGAGACAAGGAAAGAAAGGACCACAAGCAATGCAGGTCAACTCAATGTTAGAAGAGGTAATATCTGCAGCAGATGGAATGTCAGATAAAGAATTCAGGATATACATGCTTCAGATGATCTGGAGTCTCAAGGAAGACATTAGACAGCAAAATCAAACAATGAAAGAACACTTCAACAATGAATTACATAAACAAATCCAGGAAGCAAAAGATCATCTATACAGGGAGATAGAGGTTATAAAAAACAAACAAACAGAAATCCTAGAAATGCAGGAAGTAATAAACCAACTTAAAAACTCAATTGAGAATACTATCAGCAGAGTAGAACACTTAGAAGATAGAACATCAGACAATGAAGACAAAGTATTTCAACTTGAAAAGGACATAGACAGCTCAGCAAGACTGTTAAGAAACCATGAGCAGAACATCCAAGAAATATGGGATAACATAAAGAGACCAAACTTAAGAGTCATTGGGATACAGGAAGGTATAGAGGTCCAAACCAAAGGAATGAGCAATCTATTCAATGAAATAATACGAGAAAACTTCCCAGACTTGAAGAATGAGACAGAACACCAAATCCTAGAAGTCTACAGGACAATGAATGTGCAAAATCATAAGAGATCCACACCTAGACACATTATAATGAAGATGCGCAACATACAGAATAAGGAGAGAATTTTAAAAGCTACAAGAGAAAGGAAGCAGATTACATTTAGGGGTAAACCAATCAGGATAACAGCTGATCTCTCAACACAGACTCTGAAAGCTAGAAGATCCTGGAATAGCATATTTCAAACACTGAAAGAAAATGGGTTCCAACCAAGAATTGTGTATCCAGCAAAATTAAGCTTCAGGATGGAAGATGAAATTAAAACCTTCCACGATAAACAAAAGTTAAAAGAATTCGCAGCTAGAA
Organism: Urocitellus parryii; assembly: GCF_045843805.1. Classification (NCBI taxonomy): domain Eukaryota; kingdom Metazoa; phylum Chordata; class Mammalia; order Rodentia; family Sciuridae; genus Urocitellus; species Urocitellus parryii. The sequence goes on along the minus strand of NC_135547.1, from coordinate 49,410,586 downwards.
AACCATCTCTCCAAAAAATCCTCGGCAAAACATTACAGGAAGAGGAAATGGAAAATAACAATGAAAACCTACAGTGGGAGGTAGGACAGTAAAGGGGGGAAAATAATCAAAGAGGAAAACAAACCATGTTTAGTAACATAAATAAACAAATATGGTTGGAAGAACAACCCATATCTCAATAATAACCCTAAATGTTAATGGCCTAAACTCACCAATTAAGAGACACAGGCTAGTAGAATGGATCACAAAACATGACCCAACAATATGCTGCCTACAGGAGACGCATTTGATAGGAAAAGACATACATAGACTGAAGGTGAAAGGTTGGGAAAAATCATATCACTCATATGGACTTCGGAAACAAGCAGGAGTGTCCATACTCATATCAAATAAAATATATTACAAGCCAAAGTTGATCAAAAGGGATACAGAGGGACACTACATACTGCTCAAGGGAACCATACACCAACAAGACATAACAATCATAAATATATATGCCCCAAACAATGGTGCAGCTATGTTCATCAAACAAACTCTTCTCAAGTTCAAGAGTCTAATAGACCACCATACAATAATCATGGGAGACTTCAACACACCTCTCTCACCACTGGACAGATCTTCCAAACAAAAGTTGAATAAGGAAACTATAGAACTCAATAACACAATTAATAACCTAGACTTAATTGACATATATAGAATATACCACCCAACATCAAGCAGTTACACTTTTTTCTCAGCAGCACATGGATCCTTCTCAAAAATAGATCAGATATTATGTCACAGGGCAACTCTTAGACAATATAAAGGAGTAGAGATAATACCATGCATCTTATCCTAATGGAATGAAACTGAAAATCAACGATAAAAGAAGGAAGGAAAAATCATGCATCACTTGGAGAATGAACAATAGTTTACTGAATGATCAATGGGCTATAGAAGACATCAAGGAGGAAATTAAAAAATTCTTAGAGATAAATGAAAACACAGACACAACATATCGGAATCTATGGGACACATTGAAAGCAGTTCTAAGAGGAAAATTCATTGCTTGGAGTTCATTCCTTAAAAAAAGAAAAAACCAACAAATAAATGATCTCATACTTCATCTCAAAATCCTAGAAAAAGAAGAGCAAAACAACAGCAAAAGAAGTAGAAGGCAAGAAATAATTAAAATCAGAGCTGAAATTAATGAAATCGAAACAAAAGAAATAATTGAAAAAATTGATAAAACTAAAAGTTGGTTCTTTGAAAAAATAAATAAAATCGACAGACCCTTAGCCATGCTAATGAAGAGAAGAAGAGAGAGAACTCAAATTACTAGCATACAGGATGAAAAAGGCAATATCACAACACACACTTCAGAAATACAGAAGATAATCAGAAATTATTTTGAATCCTTATACTCCAATAAAATAGAAGATAGTGAAGGCATTGATAAATTTCTAAAGTCATATGATATGCCAAGATTGAGTCAGGAGGTTATAGACAACCTAAACAGACCAATATCAATGGAGGAAATAGAAGAAATCATCAAAAGACTACCAACTAAGACAAGCCCAGGACCGGATGGGTATAAAGCAGAGTTTTACAAAACTTTTAAGGAGGAACTAATACCAATATTTTTCAAGCTATTTCAGGAAATAGAAAAAGAGGGAGAACTTCCAAATTCATTCTAAGAAGCCAACATCACCCTGATTCCTAAACCAAAGACACTTCAAACAAAGAAAACTACAGACCAATATCTCTAATGAACCTAGATGCAAAAATCCTCAATAAAATTCTGGCAAATCGGATACAAAAACTCATCAAAAAAATTGTGCACCATGATCAAGTAGGATTCATCCCTGGGATGCAAGGCTGGTTCAATATACGGAATTCAATAAATGTTATTCACCCCATCAATAGACTTAAAAATAAGAACCATATGATCATCTCAATAGATGCAGAAAAAGCATTCAACAAAGTACAGCATCCCTTTATGTTCAAAACTCTAGAAAAACTAGGGATAACAGGAACATACCTCAATATTGTAAAAGCAATCTATGCTAAGCCTCAGGCTAGCATCATTCTGAATGGAGAAAAATTGAAGGCATTCCCTCTAAAATCTGGAACAAGACAGGGATGCCCTCTCTCACCACTTCTGTTTAACATAGTTCTCAAAACACTGGCCAGAGCAATTAGACAGACGAAAGAAATCAAAGGCATAAAAATAGGAAAAGAAGAACTTAAATTATCACTATTTGTAGTGACATGATTCTATACCTAGCAGACCCAAAAGGGTCTACAAAGAAACTATTAGAGCTAATAAATGTATTCCGCAAAGTGGCAGGATATAAAATCAACATTCATAAATCAAAGGCATTCCTGTATATCAGCAACAAATCCTCTGAAATGGAAATGAGGACAACCACTCCATTCACAATATCCTCAAAAAAAAAATAAGATACTTGGGAATCAACCTAACAAAAGAGGTGAAAGACTTATACAATGAAAACTACAGAAACCTAAAGAGAGAAATAGAAGAAGATCTTAGAAGATGGAAAAATATACCCTGTTCATGGATAGGCAGAACTAGCATCATCAAAATGGCGATATTACCAAAAGTTCTCTATAGGTTTAATGCAATGCCAATCAAAATCCCAATGGCATTTCTTGTAGAAATAGATAAAACAATTATGAAATTCATATGGAAAAATAAAAGACCCAGAATAGCAAAAACAACTCTAAGCAGAAAGTGTGAATCAGGCAGTATAGCGATACCAGACCTCAAACTATACTACAGAGCAATAGTAACAAAAACAGCATGGTACTGGTACCAAAACAGGCGGGTGGACCAATGGTACAGAATAGAGGACACAGAGACTAATCCACAAAGCTACAACTATCTTATATTTGATAAAGGAGCTAAAAGCATGCAATGGAGGAAGGATAGCATCTTCAACAAATGGTGTTGGGAAAACTGGAAATCCATATGCAACAAAATGAAACTGAATCCCTTTCTCTCGCCATGCACAAAAGTTAACTCAAATGGATCAAGGAGCTTGATATCAAATCAGAGACACGGCTTCTTATACAAGAAAAAGTTGGCTACGATCTACATACTGTGGGGTCGGGCTCCAAATTCCTCAATAGGACACCCATAGCACAAGAGTTAATAACTAGAATCAACAAATGGGACTTACTCAAACTAAAAAGTTTTTTTCTCAGCAAAAGAAACAATAAGAGAGGTAAATAGGGAGCCTACATCATGGGAACAAATCTATACTCCTCACAATTCAGATAGAGCCCTAATATCCAGAGTATACAAAGAACTCAAAAAATTAGACAAAAAGACACAAATAACCCAATCAACAAATGGGCCAAGGACCTGAACAGACACTTCTCAGAGGAGGACATACAATCAATCAATAAGTACATGAAAAAATGCTCATCATCGCTAGCAGTCAGAGAAATGCAAATCAAAACCACCCTAAGATACCATCTCACTCCAGTAAGATTGGCAGCCATTATGAAGTCAAACAACAACAAGTGCTGGCGAGGATGTGGGGAAAAGGGTACACTTGTACATTGCTGGTGGGACTGCAAATTGGTGTGGCCAATTTGGAAAGCAGTATGGTGATTTCTTGGAAAGCTGGGAATGGAACCACCATTTGACCCAGCTATTCCCCTTCTTGGTCTATTCCCTAAAGACCTAAAAAGAGCATGCTTCAGTGACACTGCTACATCGATGTTCATAGCAGCACAATTCACAATAGCAAGACTGTGGAACCAACCTAGATGCCCTTCAATAGACGAATGGATAAAAAAAAATGTGGCAGTTATACACAATGGAGTATTACTCTGCATTAAAAAATGACAAAATCATAGAATTTGCTGGGAAATGGATGGCATTAGAACAGATTATGCTAAGTGAAGCTAGCCAATCCCTAAAAAACAAATGCCAAATGTTTTCTTTGATATACGGAGAGTAACTAAGAACAGAGTTGGGAGGAAGAGCATGAGAAGAAGATTAACATTAAATAGGGGTGAGAGGTGGGAGGGAAAAGGAAAGAGAAGGGAAATTGCATGGAAATGGAAGGAGACCCTCATGGTTATACAAAATTACATAAAAGAGGAAGTGAGGGGAAAAAACAAGGGGGAGAAATGAATTACAGTAGATGGGGTAGAGAGAGACGATGGGAGGGGAGGGGATGGGGGATAGTAGAGGATAGGAAAGGCAGCAGAATACAACAGACACTAGTATAGCAATATGTAAAACAGTGGATGTGTAACCGATGTGATGCTGCAATCTGTATACGGGGTAAAAATGGGAGTTCATAACCCACTTGAATCAAAGTGTGAAATATGATTTGTCAAGAACTATGTAATGTTTGGAACAACCAACAATAAAAATAAAAAAAAAAATTTCATTGTGGGGCTGGGGATGTGGCTCAAGCAGTAGTGCACTCACCTGGCATGCGAGGGGCACTGGGTTGGATCCTCAACACCACATAAAAATAAAATAAAGATATTGTGTCCACCTAAAAACTAAAAAATAAATATTTTAAAAAATGATTTTATATGAGATTTTAAAAAATCCATGGTACTATATACATATTTTCAGTTTTCCTAGCATCATTTATTTTTAAAAAGGTTATATTTTCTTTATTTTCTTGGTACTTTTACCTATTATAAAATAACTAGAGTTATGTGTTTGTTTCTACATCTTCATTTCTATTCTATTCTTCGTGTCTCTTTTAGTGAAATACTATGTTGTTCTGTAGTATAATTTAAGGTCTGGTATTGTGATGCCGCCTCCTTCACTTATCTACTAAGGATCATTCGACTATTCTTGGCCTCTTATTTTTCCAAATGAGTGTCATTACTGCTTTTTTATTTCTATGAGGAACATCGTTGGGATTTTGATGGAAATTTCATTGAATCTGTATAGGCTATACACAATAAACCCAAGGACAACATCATTAGTAATGGACAAAAATTGAAAGCATTTCCTCTGAAAACAGGAAGAAAACCATGCCCACTTTCACCATTTCCATTCAACATAGTTGTTGAAACTAGCAGAGCATTTTGGCAAGAGAAAGATTTATTAAAGTTATAGAAATAGTAAAAGAAGAGCTGGAACTATCTCTGTTTGCTAATAACATGATTCTCTACTTACACTATGCCAAAAAAATCTAACAGAAAAATTCTAGAACTCATAATAAATTCAGCGAATTAGCAAGATACAAAATCCACAATCATAAATCAATCATGTTCCTAGACTCCAAAAATGAATCTGCTGAGAGAGAAATTAGGAAACCTATCCTATTCACAATATCCTAAAAAATCTTGTTAATCAACATAACAAAAAAATGTACAGGACTTCTACAGTAAAAATTATAGAACGTTAAAGAAAGAAATTAAAGAATATCTTACAAGATGGAAAGATGTATCATATTCTTATGTAGGCACAATTGATATTGTCAAAATGACAATACTATCAAAAGTGCCATACAGATCCAGTAATACAAATATCAGTGGTGAAATGCTTGCATTTTTGTCTTACCTGTGAGATTAACAACACATTCATTCTGGAACTAAATGGTGAATGCTACATAGATGTTAGTGACAGTATTTCTATTTTGGAATTTAACTAACAGTAACTAATTATTATTCACTGAAGCCACATGAGCCAGACAGTTATTGAATATTAATTTCCCAATGATACAGTTAGGGTAACCAAGGAATAAATCAATTTTTATCAATTTGATTTTATCGACAAACTGCATCACTGATTAGATAATCTCAAAATTATTTTTAAATATTCATAAAATTTCTTGAAGACAGGATGTCAAGTTTATGAGGTTCTTTATTGGTAATTGAAAAATAAATGATCCAGTTAAATATGGGAAATATTTTTTAATTCCTTGAATTCCTAAATGGGATATACATAAATGGAAAAAAAAAAAGCAAGGATGAAAACAATGACCAAACTGACCTTTTGAATACACACTAGATGATTTTGTGTGCACATACACATGTGCGCACACACACACACACACACACACACACACCTTTATTTAAAAATACTAAGAGTATTTCATTGCTTGGGCAATAAATTCCCAAATCCATAGAAAGGTACTCAAGGACCTTCCAAGATGTAAACAATAACAACAAAATACTTTCTTCCGTATTTTGCCCCTTCTTTTTTCTTCCTCTTCTTACCTCACCTATTTTACAAGCATTCTTTTTTTACAAAACCTATCTTATCTTTACAAGCATTCTTATTTACAAAACCTATCCAACTCACCAAGGAGCTCTCTGGTACTCTTTTGAGAGTTAAATCTTTACACAAGTTGTTCTTAGCATTTTGAAAGTTTATTCTACTTTTATCCCTTGGTGAGCTCTAAGTATTTAAGACAGTTTACATCTCACCTCTATAATTTTACAACTCTTCTTCAACCTACTTCATTGAATTAAATTACTTGATTCTAATTCTGTACTCCTATCACATTGTATTATACCAGGATATTTACATAATGCTCTCCCATCACAGACGATTAGATTTAAAGATAGAGATTAAATCACTGTAATTCCACTGACTATATTTGTTATGTGTTTTTATAGTTCTGTTACCTAGTGGCAACTTAAAGACAGTAAATAGGTACTTGACCTAGATTCAACCAATTGAATATTTCTTTTCTGGATATTATATCATGAGAGGGAGTGAAACAATAAATGTGTCTATTGGTAGTAGCAATACTAGTGAAAGTGTTCCACTTAGAAACTATTCTTTACAGCATCTTGGATTCTCTATGATTTATGCATCTGTGGGTTTCTGCCATTTTCTTTTTAGCATTCTAGAAAGTGTAATTTTAGAAAGACTCTTTTATAATATAAATGAATAAACTTTACTTTGGGGGAAGTTTTAGATTCAAAGCAATCTTGAGCAGAAAGTACAGAGCATTCCCATATATAACCTCTCTTCCCATACACACAACCTCCACCTCTGTCAATATCCATCAAAAAATATTACAGAAGTCTAAAACAATTTTTAGCCTATGAGTGTTCAGACATAAGAATGCAGGAAAGGGGAAGATAATTTCTTCTACCCAAGTTCTGACCTGAGATACCTATAAGAAAACAGATTAACTTGAGAAAGCAAAAATATGTATATTAATATGTTTATTTTATATATGCACAGGTTATCTTGAGAAATGCATAAATGTCAAAGATGTGGCTTAGAACTCTGGCTTATGTAGCATTTTCAATTAACTCCCCCCCAAAAAATGATAGTTGTGAGAAAATAATTGAAATGTAATAAAGAAAATCATGATAAATACAATGGCACATTTAAACCAGTGTCTTCTCCATTGTCATCTTTCTCCATGATACAGATATGAAGACACATTTAAAAGGAGAATTTTCTTTACTTTTGAAATTTTACCTGATAAAAGGATGTTACTTTGGTTTCAGAGTTTCTTCTGGGTTTGCTATTTCTCAAAATAATCAACACAAAATAATCCTAACAAAATGTGTATTCAGAGAGGCATATTCGGTCTCATATATATCCTATTTTCATAGTTTACATTTGGTGTCACACATTCTGTATATTTTGACAAGTATATAATGACATGTATCCACCATTGCAGTATCCCACAGAATATTTTTTCTACTCTAAAACTCATCAGCACTCTGCTCTTTTCTGACACCTGGAAATCACTGATTTTTTTTTTTTTTTTTTTTTTTTTTTTTTTTTTTACTATTTCCATAGTATTTTATTTTCGGAATGTCACATAGTTGGAAACACACATCTTTTAGTTTTCTTAAATTGACCTCTTTTACTTAGAAATGTGAGGCTAAGATTCCTCCATGTCTTTTCCTAGATGGAATGCTTATATCTTTTTGGTAATAGATAATATTATACTGTTTAGAAAAACAATAGTTTAGGTCTTAGAATAATATATACCAAGCTCTGAAAAAAATGGAAGCCAACAAAGAATACTATACCCAGAAAAGTAAAGCTTCAGAAGTGACAATGAAATACAAATTTTCCATGATAAAAAAAATATGAGAAAATACACTTATAAGTTGGAAAGCTCTCTCAAGTTCTTGGATAGACAGAATTAGTATTGTCACAATGGCCATAATACCAATAGTGCTATGCACATTTAATGTAATTCCTATTAAAATTCCAATGATGTTATTCATAGAAATAGAAAAAGCAGTCATGAAATTTATTTGGAAAAACAAGAGGCTCAGAATAGTAAAATAAGTCTTTACTAAGAAATGTGTTGAAGGAGGTATCACAACACGATACCTTAAATTATACTACAGAGCAAAAATAACACGGTATTGGCACACTAAGAGAGACTAAGACTAATGGAACAGAGTAGAAGACAGAAATGAACCTGCATAAAGTTGAATTGAAACTACACTTACATCCCATATCACTTCAGTTTGAATGGCAATTATGAAGAATACTAGTTACAACAAATGAGGGAGAGGATTTGGGGAGAAAGGTTCACTAATATATGGTTGGTGAGAGTGCAAATTGGTATAAACACTCTGAAAAAGCGTGCTGATTCCTCAGGAAACTTGAAATGAAACCACCATTTTACCCAGTTATCCTACTTCTTGGTTTACACCAAAAGGACTCAAAAAGTATCATACTACAGTGATGCAGCCACACCAATGTTTATAGCAGCTTAATTCAAAACAGCTATGCTAGGGAACCAACCTAGGTGCCCTTAAACATCTGAAAGGCTGAAGAAAATGTGGTACATATACAAAATGGAATATTACTCAGTCATAAAGAACAATGAAATTGGAGCTGGGGTTGTAGCTCAGTGATTGAGAACTTGTCTCACATGTGTAGGGTACTGGGTTTGATCCATAGCACCACATAAAAATATATAAGTAAATACATACATACATACATACATACATACATACATACATTGAAATTATGGCTGAGTAAATGGATGGAGCTGGGTACTATCATGTTAAGTAAAATAAACTAATCCCAAAAAATCAAGGGTCAAATATTCTCTATGATATGTAAATACTAACACACAATAAGTGGGTGGGGGAAGAATAGAAGTTTTTTTTTGTGTTAGAGCAAGGCAAATGAAGGGAAGGGAGGTGCAAATAGGAAAAGAAGTAAAATGAATAGAACATAAGTTTCCTATGTTCATATATGAATACATATCCAGTGAAACTCTATATCATGTTCAATGACAATAATTGGATCCTAATTACAGTAAGTTATATCCCTTGTATGTATAATATGTCAAAATACACTCTACTGTCATGTGTATCTAAAAACAACAAATTGAAAAATATAACAGTTTAACCATTCACCTTCTGAAAGACATCTTATTTGCTTCCAAGATTAGGCAATAACGAACAAGATTGCTATAAATATGTCATTGAGTAGTTTTTCTGTAGATATGTATTTTCAGGTTATTTGTAAAAATAACAAGGAGAGAGCATTATTTTTAAATCATATGTTGAGAGCATGGTTAGTTTTGTAAGAACTGCCAAATGTTTTTCCAGGTGGCTATAATATTTCTAATTTCCAATGTCAATGAATGAGAGATTTTGTTCCTCACCAGCATTTGGTATTGTCAGTTTTTTTTGAGGTGGTGCACTTTAATAGGTATGTAATGGTACAAGACCCTTTGTAACTCTCTGTTTGGTCTAAGAAGTACTTTTTCCTGATATAAAAATTAGGTTTCATTGGAAGAAATTAGGACCATGCAGTGCTACCAAATTTCCACAATTGAAGACACCCATTACCTCAGGGTTTGTTAAATACATTAAATAACATGGAGAAAATAACATCTGTATGTGTGTATGAGGTGAAATGAAATAAAAAATTAAGCCAAAATGCATGAACCAAATGAAAACTTTTACTGACAGTTCACAGAGCAGTTAGCAGTTTTGTTATAAAGTCTGAAGACAGCAGGATGCCCAATCAGTAGGTGAGGAGCAAGAAACAAAAAAGAGAACACCTGTAGGAGTATGTCTTTATTAAAGTTCATGGGCATTATCCTTTGGACTTTATCATTATAGATTGTAGATTGGGTAATTCAAAGAAAATGTACATGAAGAGTAATTTTTTTACATAAATCTAATAATTACCATCAGGTTTTATTATGGTGGGCAACTCTAGGGTATATTGGCTCAGTGAGATGATCCAACAGGCTATTTCACAAAAAAACTATGCAGGGAAGGGAAATTTTAATGAAAGTAAAATAATGTGATATGTATGGATTATAAACAAATTATATATGAGCTAAAATTGATGTTGAGGAAGATACTATATGCATCTATTATTCCATATTTCACATTACTTGATATTTTAGTATTGTTTATTTTCCAACATCTTTATATTACCACAATTAAATCATAAGTCAGTTGAGCAAAGTATAAGTCAGTTGAGCATAATGAATGTATATAGGAAGTACTTGATATAGGCTAATGATAATGGTGACTAAATTAGTATACTATATGCACATAAAGCTTAAATTCATGTATTCTGTATATATTATATTATTTAACATGTATATTATACATATGTGCATTTATAAGCAAATACTTAAAACAGTGAAATGTTGGGTTTTGTGAGCAAAAGATTATAGAACTTTTAGGACTGTACCTTGTAATTATAAATCTGAATAATAGATCCTCAGAAATCTTCATTTAATTGTCAAATAATATTTTCTGACACTAGAAGGTATTTCTGTGTTAAGGAGAGATAATGTGATCAAAATAAGTATAGCTAACTCACCCTTATTTCATTTGTATACCTAATCTGTATTTACAACTGTAATTCCAATTGTTTTGAAGTTGTTTCAGCATTTTGAAAGACATATTTAATAAGAATAACTTGGTTTTGACTTGTTTAAATATTGGAACATTTGGAATCAATTGCATTACAATGTGTGGATAATTCATTTTTATATAAGATCTCACTGCTTCTTAGTGCTCTGCACTTTCTCAATAGAACATAAGTTGGACAAGATTAAAAAAAAAACATACATAGTAGATTGAATTAAACATAGCTTTCCTATGTTCATTTACAAATACACCACCAGAGAAATGCCACATCACATATAACCACAAGAATGGGACCCTAATTAGAATAAGTTGTACTCCATTTATGTATGTCAAAATACACTCTACTGTCATGTATATCTAAAAATTTAAAAAATTAAAAAAATAAAATTTTGCAACATGCTGTGTTTAGCCTATAAGGTCCAAGACGATTCTATTTCCTATGCTGATGTGCATAAATGTTGGAAATCTTCCTGAAGCATACTGGATGTAAGCATGCCTAAAAAGTTTTGTAGACTCTCATTTTCTTCTCATTTCTCCCTCCTTTCTATGGTTTATTTTGTTTTTATTCATTCTCCAAGATGCATTTACATTTATGCTATAAAAACCATTTATTTCAGAAATGTCTATTTGTGATCTCATTTTCTTTTACTCTATTAATTATCAAATAGATACATTATTTTGCCTAACCTAAAATTTATAAATATTTAGTTTTAGTCCTTTTGGTATCTTTCACTTATAATTTTACATTTTGTAATAAATATCAACTATCATAAAATATACATTTTCTTAAAATTCATAGCTCATGAATTTGACAGTAAAAAATTTAAAGAAAATTGTATTAATTATATTTCAGTAACAGATTTTGTTTGATAAAGTGCTTACATCCATTTATTTAATTGATGTCATTTAATTACACTTGACTTTGAATCATAGCATTATGAACTTCTTCTGAAAGAAGTATGCATATGTTTCAAAGCAAATAGGAACTTTTTTTGTGATTCCTAATAATAGACTAGAAAACAGGAGGTCTCCTTGAGACAAATTAACCTGGTTAAATACATAGAATGGGTTAGTAATATACACTTTTAATTTCTTTGTTAGTTTTGTAATGATATATAAAGGTTAATGTTACACACAGCCAATACGCTTGTTGGGATAAATATTATGTTGAGAAAATTAGAAGTGATAAAATAATAAATAATTTCATTAAGACTAACCATCATTCTACAATTGTTTGCTGGGAAATTTTAGAATAAATACAAGATCTGAATTTTTGTTTTGATTTTACTAAATTAAACAAGTTATTATTGGATGGGTATTTTTTTCTTTTTCTATAATTTTCCTAATCTAGGACAGAAATTGATAGTAATAAGTTACCTATAGAAAAACAAAATTTGAAATGAGGTCAATTTGTTGGAAAAAAATCTTATCTTCCACAAAAATGGCTTGACTCATGCATTTTAAGGATCTGTAAAAATAATGGAAGATATATCTGAGGAATTTTATTGCATAATCACTAGAAACCTAAACAGAAGCTCATGTGGATCTATCACAAGAATTTGAAATATGTTATCTTCAAATTTGCTTCTTTGATTCAGCAATACACATTGAAAATTCTTCTATGTCTTTTGGTGGCTTGGTAGATCATTTCTTCTTACTGCTCAGTAATACACTTATTACCACATAGTATTCTGCTATACAGATATGCAACAACTTGTTTATACATTTTATTACCAAAGGACATCTCGGTTACTTATAATTTTGGGCAACTATAAATAAAACTGTTAATTTTTTATAGACATATAAGATAAAAAAATGAATATGTTTTATTGGAAAGTGCCCTTTTGAAAGAACATAGACTATAACTAATAATGCAGGCCTTTTATCTTTGGCATTATACTCTTATAAAAAATTGTTAACAGTTGACTTCATTGGGTAAGAATATTTGATATAAGGTAAGTGTATACAATGCATATTTATTTGTTTTATTATCATTGTGCTTTATAATGTCAGAATAGGACACATTTTTCATTGGTAACATGAAATATTTCCAAAGGTACACTAGTCATTAAAATTATGTTGCCTTTTAGTAAAACTGATAAAATAAAACAAATACTACCCTCACAAATTATAGCATATTCTTAATTTTTGCACAAGCAACAGGGAGCATGTGCCAAACTTCTAGTACTCATACAATTTGAAATTTTAAAAAGATAATAATTAAAGTAGTTAAAATTCGGACCACAAGACCAGTGCACATGCTACTTCAAAGATAATGTCTATTAGAGTTTCAAGCTCAAATTGAAAATTAAAAATTGAATCTATAACAAACTTCAAAATAGACATATTGACCTGATGTACTTTAATAGTTTTGACAGAATAAAGAAATTTCATGATAATATACTCATTAGAATTTACATTAACATCGATGTGGCAGTATGCCTGAAGTACGCTCTTTTAAGGTCTTCAGGGAATAGTCCGAGAAGGGCAATAGCTGGGTCAAATGGTGGTTCCATTCCCAGCTTTCCCAGGAATCTCCATACTGCTTTCCAAATTGGCCTCACCAATTTGCAGTCCCACCAGCAATGTACAAGAGTACCCTTTTCCCCACATCCTCACCAGCACTTGTTGTTGTTTGACTTCATAATGGCTGCCAATCTTACTGGAGTGAGATGGTATCTTAGGGTGGTTTTGATTTGCATTTCTCTCTGCTAGAGATGGTGAGCATTTTTTCATGTACTTGTTGATTGATTGTATGTCCTCCTCTGTGAAGTGTTTGCTCAGGTCCTTGGCCCATTTGTTGATTGGGTTATTTGTTATCTTATTGTCTAATTTTTTGAGTTCTTTGTATACTCTGGATATTAGGGCTCTATCTGAAGTTTGAGGAGTAAAAATTTGTTCCCATGATGTAGGCACCCTGTTTACCTCTCTTATTGTTTCTCTTGCTGAGAAAAAACTTTTCAGCTATTGCCCTTCTCAGACTATTCCCTGAAGCCCTTAAAAGAGCGTACTACAGGGATAGTGCCACATTGATGTTCATAGCAGCAAAATTCACAATTGCTAGACTGTGGAACCAACCCAGATGCCCTTCAATAGATGAATGGATAAAAAAAATGTGGCATTGATACACCACGGAGTATTACGCAGCACTAAAAAATGACAAAATCATGGAATTTGCAGGGAAATGGATGGCACTAGAGCAGATTATGCTTAGTGAAGCTAGCCAATCCCTAAAAAACAAATACCAAATGTCTTCTTTGATATAATGAGAGCAACTAAGAACAGAGCAGGGAGGAAGAGCAGGAAGAAAAGATTAACATTAAACAGAGACATGAGGTGGGAGGGAAAGGGAGAGAAAAGGGAAATTTCATGGAAATGGAGGGAGACCCTCATTGTTATACAAAATTACATATAAGAGGTTGTGAGGGGAATGGGATAATAAACAAGGAGGGAAATGAATTACAGTAGATGGGGTAGAGAGAGAAGATGGGAGGGGAGGGGAGGGGGGATAGTAGAGGATAGGAAAGGTAGCAGAATACAACAGTTACTAATATGGCATTATGTAAAAATGTGGATGTGTAACCGATGTGATTCTGCAATCTGTATTTGGGGTAAAAATGGGAGTTCATAACCCACTTCATTCTAATGTATGAAATATGATATGTCAAGAGCTTTGTAACGTTTTGAACAACCAATAAAAAATTAATTAATTAAAAAAAAGAAATTACATTAAAATATAATGTGAAGATTTTTCAAGATGGCAAAATGGCAAAGGTCACTTTTTTGGGTGCTCTGTGGAGTGAAATCAAGAAAGAAGATAGATAAATTCTTGGCAAGGTTAATAAAAAAATACTGGACATTCAAAGTAGGTTGGGGAGTCAGGAGGTTGTCTATAATAAAATAAGAAAGAAATTCTTAGGAGTATGGCTGATGCCATGGCCAGAGGCACCAGCCAGAATGGTCTCTCTGAGAACAAATTGAAGGAATGAGGGAATTAAAGAATCCCACATTTTTAAGAGGCCTGTGATATGGAGAGATCAGAAATCAAAAACAGCCTGACTAAACTGAAAGGTGCACTGCACAATATCCTTGCACAGAACAGAAGCCACATATCTCCCAGCTGCATGCAAAGAAAAGAGAAAGGAACAATTTTGCAACTGCTGCATGGGGGCCAATAGCTGAGGCAGCCAATTCCTGTGAACTATGAGTTTGGCCCAGAAATGCAGGTCTTGAAAATCTACCCTGCATGACATAGAATGTGCCTAAGTGACAAGAAAAAAAATCAAATATGCAGAGGGGTTTACACAGGGGAATACTGATCATAGAAACCCACCTGGCTTCTTCCCTCCCACTTCAATCCAGCTGCTTGCAAGACCATGTGGGAAAGTTACACCTAGCCAAAAATTTAAAAGTATTGTGGCAGGAGAGATTGAGATTGAAGACTGAACCCAAGAGACCAAGAAAACTGAGGTCTGCAGGTGATGGAGGAACTAAAAATTGACCCTTTCACCACATGAGTGGAACCAGGGGAGATTTCTTGGGTCTACTCTACAAGTATAGAGAAGCAAATACTGTGACATGGAGATATGCTTATTTCAATCTTCAGACCAATCTCCTATCAACAAAGATGCTAGAGATTACCTAAGCCTAAATATCACCTTCAGGAGTTCTGCCTATGAGATTTTCTCTTAAGGTCCAGAAAGCCCATCCTGAGCATAGAGCAGGCATCAAATTCCAGGCCACCCCACCTAACACTGTTCAGAAGGGAACCTGAGAATGATTTGAACTCCAAGGAAAAAAAATATTTTAATTTTCATTAAGATCATTTTTATTTTTATTTAATTTTTTTCTGTTTAATTATGGATTGAAACATCATGGACACTTACACATATGCATATATTTTCCCATTTCTAGCAATTTTGAAGCCAATTATTTTTCATAGATTAATATTTTGAGGACTAGGAACTTTCATTAGTATATTTTGGATTTTGCTTTATTTTTAATTGCTTTGTTTTTATTTTAAAATTTTTACCATATGTGTGTGTGTTTGTGTGTGTGTGTGTGTGTGTGTGTGTGTATATATATATATATATATATATATATATATATACACACACACACATTCCTCTACGTATAGAATCATGTCATCAGTAAATAGTGATAGTTGAGTTCATCTTTTACTATTCATATCCCTTTAATTTATTTAGTCTGTCTAATTGTTTATTTAGTCTGTCTAATTGCTCTGCCTAGAGCTTCAAGGATTATGTTAAATAGAAGTGATGAAAGAGGGCATCCCTGTCTTCTACCAGTTTTTCCTATTAAAATTCCAATGACTGTTCTTCATAGAAATAGAAAAAGCAGTCATAAAATTAATTTGGAAAAAAAATAGAGGCCTAGAGTACCCAAAGCAATCCTTAGCACAAAAAAGTGATCAAGGAGGCATCACAATGCCAGACCTTAAATTACATTATAGAGCTATAGAAACAAAAATGTCACAGTATTATCATCAAAGTAGACATTAAGAACTATGGGACAGAATAGAAGGCACAGAGACAAACCTACATAAATACAGTTATCTCATATTAGGAAAAGACACCATTGATATACATCAGATAAAAGACAGCCTGTACAACAAATGATGCTGGGAAAATAAAAATTCTATATCTAGCTGAATGAAATGAAGCCCTTATGTCTCACCTTGCTCAAAACTTAATTCAAAATGGATCAAATTAGACCAGAGTCCATGTGCCTACTAGAAGAAAATGTAGACCATACTCACCATCATGTCTGCTTGGGAACTGAATTCTACAACAAGATTTTAAAGTGCAAGAGGTGAAATCAAGAGTCAATGAGTGGGATGATATCAAACTAAAAATCTTCTTTACAGCAAAGGAAACAATATGGAAGGTGAAGAGAGAGCCTACAGAATGTGAGAAACTATTTGCCACCTGCACCTAACATATAGCAATAATCTTCAGAATACATAAAAACTTAAAAATTTTAAATATATATATATATATATATATATATATATATATATATATATATTTGTATCAGGGAGAGAGAGAGAGAGAGAATTAAAAGTACACTGAGATTCTATGTCACTTCAGTCAGAATGGCAATTATAAATAATACAAGTAACAGTAAATGTTATTGAGGATGTGGGGGGAAATGTACAAACATGGTGGAACTACAAATTGTTGCAACCACTCTGGAAATCATTACAGAGAATCCTGGGAAAGCCTGGAATGGGATCACCATTTGGCCCAGCTATCTCACTCCTCAGTTTATATCCAAATGACTTAAAACCAGCACATTACAGTGATCAAGCACATCAATGTTTATAGCATCTCAATTCACAAAAGCTAAGCTCTGAAACCAACCTAGGTGCCTTTCAACATGTAAATGGATAAAGAAAATGTGATATATAAATAAACAATGGTAGATTATTCAGTCATAAATAAGAATGAAATTATGGCATTTGCTCATAAATGGTTGGAACTGGATACTATCATGCTAAGTGAAATAACCCAATTCCAAAAAAAAAAAAAAAAAACCAAAGGCTGATTGTTCCTTCTGATATGTGGATGCTGACACACAATAAGGAAGTGGGGAGAAAAAAATACAATTTCATTGGGTTAGAAAAAGTGAAAGGAAAGGAAGGGAGGATGAACTAGAAATAGGGAAGACAGTAGAATGAATTGGACACAACTTTCCCCTATTTATGTATGAAAAAATGACTATTAAATCTCCACATCTTGGGGGCTCCTGTTGCGGCTCAGTGGTAGAGCTCTCAAATATCATGTGTGAGGAACTGGATTTGATCCTCATCACCACAGAAAAATGACATAAAGATTAAAAATATAATAAAAATAAATAAAAAAGACCTCCACATCTTGTACAAACTCGAGAATGGGATCCCAATTAGAACAAGTTATATGACATACATGTATAATACATTAAAATACACTATACTTTTATGTGACTTTTATATCTAAAAAGATCAAATAAAAAATATTGTCCCAGAATTTTTGTATAATATGATCATGATCCTAATTTTTTACTGATTATTGAGAATACAAGTCCACATACCCCTTATTCAAGGCCCGAAGTTCTGTTTTTTCCATAATCCAATAAATTAGTGATGCTTTCAACTGAATATTTAGTTGTATTTATTTTTTCTATTGTTTTATTACTTCTAATTTGTTTCTTTACAGAATTTCTATCTCTTCATTAAAATGTTCTTTTACCATATGCATTTTTTATTTATTCCTTGGGTATTCTTTTAGTTTAATTATTTTAATAATCAACTGTATTCTTTTAGTTGAAATTTCATCCTCTTTTATATTTGTGAATTTCTTTGAGTATTAACTTTTGTGGTGAGACTTGTTTCCCTCTGTCTCTATGTCTTTGTAGGTACTAGACTTGTACTTCTGTTGAGAAGGATTCCTCTTCCTCTTCTTTGTAGGAGTTCTTTGCTGAGTAATTCTTTGAAATAAAACCTGTGACTTACTTTACCTTCAATTCATCAACTCAGTCTAATTCAAGTGCTTCTTTGAAAGGAGATAGTATTGAAAGTCATGTTAGTCATTTAAAATTGAACAATATATGAAAATATACTGTAAATGGAATTACCATATATGCAACTATTACCCAAGGAGAAATCTGTGTGAGGAGTAATATGAAATACTAATTAGAATCAGCTATGTTCCATGTATGTATAATATGTCTGAATATACTCTACTGTCATATATATCTAAAAATAAGTTTTTAAAATGTAATATGAAATTGTGAGATATTGATATTGATAACATAATTGGTATTGATAACCATAATTCACACATAAAAGTGAAAAGCATTGAATAGCTAAAAGATAAATAAAATAAGATAAAAATTTTAAATATGATTTCAGCTTTTAGCATTTCAACTTATGTTTCCATTTTTATCAGCAATACCCTATTCTAAACCATTGACTATATTTTATGTGAAAGGTAATGTCTTTTATCCTACCATTTTCTTTTCTACAATGTTTTCTGCTGATATGTTTCAGAATAGTCTGCTCACATTTGTGACAGAATTAATATTAAAGAAATCAACAACACATTTTTAAATGGTTAGGCTAGTTTTTTTGTATATTGATTTCTATTATTAATATGCTCTGTATTTTAATTTGAAATAAGCAGATATTTCCATACCCCACAAAACTGCCAGTGTAAATTTTTTTTGTACCAGGGATTGAACCTAGGAGTTCCACCCCCTGTATTATGCTTTAGCATCCATATCAGAGAGAAAATTTGACATTTGTTGTTTGGAGGAATTGCTTATTTCATTTGGCCTGATAGTCTCCAGATCCATTTGTTTGCCAGCAAATGTCATAAACCATTCTTATTTATGGCCAAGTAATATTCTAGTATGTATATATTACACAATTCCTTTATCCATTCATCTATAGTTGGGCATCTAGAATGGTTATAGCTTAGCTATTATGAATTATGCTGCTATAAACATTTATGTGGCTGCATTACTGTGGTATGCTGATTTTAACTCCTTTAGAGGAGTTGGGTAGCTGATCAAATGGAGGTTCCATTTCTATGTTTTAATGCAATCTCTATGCTGCTTTCCAGAGTGATTGTGCCAGTTTGCAATCCCACCAGCAATGTATGAAAAAAGCTTTTTCTTTATATTCTCGACAAAATGTGTTTTTCCTTATGTTCTTGATAATTGCCATTCTGATTGTAATGAGATAAGATCTCAGTGTGGTTTTGATTTCCTTTTTAACAATTGCTAGAGATATTGAACTTTCAATTCTCATCTTTTATATTCCCTAATATTGCAATTGTAACTCCCTCTGTACTTTTCCTTACATATCCTTCTTTGCCAAATAGTACCCCTGCTTAGATGATGAATATTCTCTGGAATATATCCAGCACTTAGAAATGTGTATAACAAAGAAATATTCTATAAACACATTAAGGTTGAATAAGTGTGACCTTAAGTAATAATGAAAATCAGCTTTCTTTAAGTTATAACCAAAAGTCTTTTTGATATTTAAAAAATGTTGTTATACCTCTCTGTATATTAAAGAATAAAATATTAGAAACTTGAGAATATTCACTTTTTAAAAGAAAACACAATCATGAAATAAATGCATTGAAATTTGCTTTCTTAGCTGGCACTAATCCATATGCACAATAAGAATGAATGGAGGAGCAGAGCCCAGGTTGGAACCCCGTGAATGCCACTTTGCCTGGAGCCAGGAACCCCTGCACCTGTGAGGAGAGGAACACTGTGCTGTGGTTCCCTATGTACCAATGTTTGGCTACACCTAAACCACCTACAACTTGGGACACTGTAACCACCACCATAGCCCTTCCCACATGGTAATCTCTACCATAGAGAAACAGAGAGAGCCAGGAGCCAGCTGCCCATTGTAGCACCACGTGCTACAGTGTGCCATCACTGAACAGGCCACCTATGCAATTGCACAGCCCATCCTTGTAGCCTTATCTCTGAAAGTAGTTGCCTCCATCTTGGGACACCTCCACTGTTATATTGGGTTAACTTCCATTTCCACCCCCACCTCCTTTAGTTGGGGAAGATTTCATCTTGGGATTCTGACTAAGGCCTGGAAGCCCAGCAGCAAGTACCTACAGGTGTGATGCTACTGGTGCCACCAACTATGAATGTGGCAGCTTCCAGGACTAGGGACAGCAACCAGGACTGGGAAGACAGTCACCAAGGTCTCTGTGGGCCTGATTGCACCAGAGATTTTCCTACTATGTGTGCTAACAGTCACCATCCTGTTGCAGAGGTAACAGGGAACCTTGCATGGGATTGCCTCTCTCACTTTTTTCCTCCTATCTAGAGCAAACTTCTTTTGATTCCCCTTTCACTTGTCCTATAATCTAATACCTCTATATTCCCACATTCTATATTATAAACATCACTAGAAACTGTAAACACTTATGCAAACGTACTGGCTATATGGTGAAAGGTAATCATACCCATAATTTCTGTTTATAGCAGCAAAACTGTCTCTAAATAGAAGATAAGTGATTTAAGGCTGTATATTAGTTGCATTGGCTGCTGTAAACATTGATCTCCCCTTTAAAGGTAAGTTATTCCTAACATGCAGGGACACTATAAGATTATAAGTTGGAAGCTGTAATATCTTAGATCTGCACCACAAGAAAGGAAGACATATAGACAACATGAAAAAACATGGGAGGAAAATATCCCAAACAAATCAAGATACTAGAATCAAGATAATAGAATCTACTGACAGTAAAGTAGATGAAATGACAGAGGAGGAGTTCAGAATGTGCATAATTAAAAATGACCTGTCAATTAAAGAATTACCTAAGAGAGTAAATACAGGCAACATCCATCACTCCAACAAAGAGATAAGACAATAAACACAGGCAACTATTAACAACACAAACAAAGAGATAAGAGAGCAAATACAGGCAACTATTTATCACACCAACAAATAAATAAGAGAGCAATTCAGATAGCAAAAGATTATTTTGAAAAAAGTAGATATTTTGAAAAAATAATAAAACACCAGAAATCCTTGAAATGAACAAAATAATAAACCAAATAGAAAACTAAATAGAAAGCATCACCAACAAACTAGATCACTTTGAAGACAGAACCTCAGACAATGAAGACAAAACATATGATATTGAAAATAAAGTTGACCACTCATGGTAAGAAACTATGAATAGAAAATCCAAGAATTATGAAATAGCATCCAAAGATAAAATCTAAGATTTATCAGGATAGAGTAAGGCACACAGTTTGAAACCAAAGGAATGCAAAATCTCTTCCATAAAATAATATTAGAAAATTTCCCAAAGATGAATAATTAATTGTAAAATCAAATACAAGAGGCTTACAGGTCGCCAAATGTATGAAATTACAACAAATCTACACCAAGGCACATTATAATGAAAATGCCTAGCATAAAGAATAAGGATAGAGTTTTAAAGACAAAAAGAGAGAAGAATGAGACTACATATAGAGGGAGATCAATTCAGATCTCAGCAAATTTTTCAACCCAGAATCTCAAGCCTGGGAGACTCTGGAACAACATATACCAAGCTCTAAAAAGAACATAGATGTCAAAAAAGAATCATATATCCAGCAAAACTAAGCTTCAGAGTTGATAATGAAATAAATGTCTTCCATGATAAACAAAAGTTAAAAGAATTTACAGCAAGAAAGCATGCACTACAGAGCATTCTTGGCAAAATATTCCATGAGGAGGAAATGAAAAATAACAATGAAAATCTGCAAAGGGAGGAGCTACACTAAAGAAAAGTCCAATAAAATTATGAACCAAGTAAAGTTAAAAACAAAAAATGAACCAAAATGAGCTGAAATTTAAAAAAAACATATTTCAATAATAACTCTGAATGTGAATGGCCTAAACTCATCAATGAAAAGACATAGACTGGAAGATTAGAGTTTAAAAAAATCCAACAATATGCTGCCTTCAGGAAACTCATTTCACAAGAAAAGATATCCACAGACTAAAGTTGAAAGGCTGGGAAATTACATATCACTCACATGAACCATGTAAACAAGCAGGGATCTCCATCCCCATAGCCGGTAAAGTGGACTTCAAACCAAAGTTAGTAAAAAGGGAAAAAGAAGGACATTGCACACTACTGAATGAAATCATAGATCAAGAAGGCATAACAATACCTATGCCCTAACCAATTGGGCATCAATGTATATCAAACAATCCCTTCTCAACTTCAAGATTTCAATTGACCACAACACTATAATACTGAGTGACTTTAACACACTTTTTCCTACTGGATAGATCTTCCAAACAAGAGCTAAACAAAGAAACTACAAAAGTCAATAAAATAATCAATAATTTAGACTTAACAGACATATATAGAATAATCCATCCATCAATAAGCAAATATACCTTTTTTTTCTTAGCAGTACATAGATCCTTTCCAAAATAGATCACATCTTATGTCATAAAGCAAGTATTAGCAAATCCAAAAAATAGAGTTATTACTCATTCTATCTGAGTGTAATAGAATGAAATTAGATATAAATGATAAAATAAAAAATAGAAGCTACTCCAACACCTAGAGAATAAATAATATGTCACCGAATGACAGATGAATAACAGAAGATATCATGGAGGAGATAAAAAATTCTGAGAAATAAATGAGAACTCAGATACAACATATTGATACCTCTGGGATACTATGAAGACAGTGCTAGGAGGAAAGTTCATTTCATTAAGCTCTTTTATTAAAAGCAGAAAACGTCAACAAATAAACAACCTGACATTATATCTCAAAGCCCTAGAAAAATAAGAATAAACCAACATCCAAAGTAGTAGAAGACAGGAAATATTATCAGAGCAGATATCAATGAAAATGAAACATAAGAAACAATTCAAAAAATTGACTAAACAAAAAGCTGGTTCTTAGAAAAAATAAAAGAGTTGACCAACCCTTAGCCACCCTAACAAAAATAAGGAGAGAAAATAAACTCAAATTACTAACATTCATGATTAAAAAGGAAATATACCAACAGACACTACTGAAATACACAAGAAAATTAGAAACTATTTTGAAAATTTATACTTCAGTAAAATAGAAAAGCTCAACGACACTGACAAATATCTAGAGGGATATGATCTATCCAAACTGAACCAGGAGGGCATACACAATTTAAAAAGATCAATTTCAAGCAAATAAGTAGAAGACACCATCAAAATCCTACTAAGCAAGAAAAGCTCAATACTAGAGAGATTCTTAGCAGGGTTCTGGTAGACCAACAAAAAAGAATTAATATCAATAATCCTCAAATTCTTCCATAAAAAGAAAAGGAAGGAATCCTTTCAAACTCATTATATGAGGCTAGTATCATTCTGATATTAATATCAGACAGAGAAATATCAAGAAAATTTCAGATCAATATCCCTGATGAACATAGATGAAAAATTCTCAAAAAATCTGGCAAATTGTATACAAAATATATTAAAAAATAGTGTACCATGATCAAGAGGGGTTTATTCAGGGATGCAAGGTTTGTTCAACCTATGAAAATCAATGAACATAATTCATCACATCAGTATACTTAAAGATAAGAATCAAATGATAATATCAATTGATGCAGAGAAAGCATTTGAAAAAATACACCACAATTTCATGTTCAAAACAACATAAAACTAGGGATATTTGGAACATACCTCAACATTGTAAAAGTTATCTATGCTAAATTCATGGCCAACTAATCCTAAATGGAGAAAAAATGGAAGTATCCCCTCTAAAAATTGGAAGAAGACAGGGATGCCCTGTTTTGCCAAGTCTATTAAACATAGTCCTTGAAACTCTAGCCAGAGTAATTAGATAGAAAAAAATAGGTAAATAGATAAATAAATAAATAAGTAAAGGGATATGAATAGGAAAAGAAGAACTCAAACTACTATCATTATTTGCTGATGACATGATTGTATACTCAGAGGATCCAAAAAATTCAACCTGAATATTTATAGAATTAATAAATGGTACTGAAGTATAAAACCAATACACATAAATCAAATTTATTTCTATATATCAGTGATGAATCCTCTGAAAGAGAAATTAAAAAACAACCCAATTCACAATAGCCTCAAAAAATAAACTTGGGAATCAATATAACAAAAGAGGTGAAAGAACTCTACAATAAAAACTAAAGAACACTAAAGAAAGAAATTCAAGAATATATTACAAGATGGAAATATCTCCCATGTTCCTGGATAAGGAGAATTAATATTGTTAAAATGTCTATATTACACAAAGTGCTATAAAGATTCAATGTGATTCCAATTAAAATCACAACATCATTCCTTATAGACATAGAAAAAGCAATTATGAAATTCATTTGGAAAAATAAGAGACCCAAAATAGCCAAAGCAAATCTTAAGAAGAAGTATTAAGCAGAAAGCATCATAATACCAGAACTTAAATTATATACAAAGCTATTGTAAAAAAAAATGACATAGTATTGGCACCAAAATAGACATGTAAACTGATGGTACACAATAAAATACAGAGAGAAACTCACATAAATATAGTTATCTCATACTAGACAACAGCACCAAAAAAACACATTGGAGAAAATATTTCCTCTTCAACAAATGGTGCTGGGAAAACTTGAAATCCATATGCATCAAAATGAAACTAAACCCCTATCTCTCATCATGCACAAAACTCAACTAAAGTGTATCAAGGACCTAGGAGTTAGACCAGAGATCCTATGCTTAATAGAAAAAAATGTAGACCCAAATTTTCATCATGTTGAATTAGGCACTGACTTCTTTAAAAAGACTCCAAAAGCACAAGAAATAAAATCAAGAGTAAATAAATGAGATACATTCAAACTAAAAAGCTTTCTTCTCAAAAGAAACAATCAATGAGGTGAAGAGAGAGCCTAAATTTTAGGAGCAAATTTCTGCCACATAAATCTCCAGAATGTAAAGAAAGCAAAAATCTTAACACCAAAATAAATAAATAAATAAATAAATAGGCCAAGGAAATGAACACATACCTCTCAGAAGATGATATACAATAAATCAATAAATATATGAAAAAAATCAACGTTTTTAGTAAATAGAGAAATGCAAATCAAAACTAATCTAAGATTTCATTTCACACCAGTCAGAATGGCATTTGTCAACAATACATACAAAATAAGTGTTGGTGAGAATGTGGGGGAAAAGGCACACTCATACATCACTAGTGGGACTGCAAATTGGTGCAACTACTCTGGAAAGCAGTATAGAGATTCCTTAGAAAACTTTGAATAGAACCAACATTTGACCCAGCTCTCCCACCCCTTTATCTATACCAATAGGATTTTAAAAGAGCATAGTACACTGACACAGCCACATCAATGTTCATAGCACCACAATTCACAATAGCTAAACTGTGGAGCCAACCTAGATGCCATTCAACCAATGAATGGATAAAGAAACTGTGGTATATATACATAATGGAATATTACTCAGCAATAAAAGAGAATAAAATTATGGCATTTGCAGGTAAATGAATGGATTTAGAGAATATCATGCTAAGCAAAATAAGACAATCCCCCAAATCCAAAGGTCGAATGTTTTCTCTGATAATTGGATGTTAACCCATAATGGGGGGGGGTCTGATTTGAGTGGAGGAAATTTGGATGGGGTAAAGGAGAGGGAGGCAGAAGACATGGGGGTAGGATAGATGGTGAAATGAGATGGACATCATTACCCTAGGTACAGGTATGATTGAAAAAATGGTGTGACCCTACACTGGATAAAACCAGAGAAGTCAAAAATTGTTCTCCATTTGTGTGTGCAATGAATTGAAGAGCATTCTGCTGTCAAGTATAACTGATTAGAAAAAAAATGGTTAATTTAAAAATAATGAATGAAGGAAAACAAACATATAAATAAAAAAATCTTATTTCAGTTTGAGCAGTTTGGATTTATAAAACATATTCCTTCATTTTTTCAGAAGAGTGGCCTAGCTTTTGACAATTCACTTAACGCTCACAGGTCTGTAAATTGAGAAAAAATATTTAAATTTACATAAATGTTGAGAGACTTAAGTTGTTTTCCAGTATACTACTTAAATAATAAGAATAGGAAGCACTAAAGGGAAAATATTAGCATAATTGCTATTAAAGAGGATAACTACAAAGTGAGGAATAGACACACTCTAGATAGGGAAGAGGGGTGGGAGGGAAAGGGAGGAGGCATGAGGTTAGGAATGATTGTGGAATGTGATGGGCATTATCATCCAAAGTACATTTATTAAGACACAAATTGGTATAAATATACTTTGTGTACAACCAGAGATATGAAAAATTGTGCCCTATATATGTAATAAGAATTATAATGCATTCTGCTGTCATATATAAATTTTTAAAAAATAATTTAAAAATAAAGTATTTGAAAAAAGATTTTCAATCATTTTTATATTTTTTTTCAGTTATAAATAGACACACTACCTTTATTTTATTTATTTATTTTTATGTGGTGGGATCAAACTCAGTGCCTCACATGTGCTAGACAAGTGCTATACTGCTGAGCTACAGCACTTGTCCTTTATTTTTAAAGTAGGTAAATAAAAGGAAATCACACCTTTTATTCAAAGCAAAAATATTTCTAAGATATTAATAATCCTTCAGAATCTCTTATTAAGTAGGTTTAAAATGGGTATAAATTTGAAACCCTAGAGAGAAACAACATGTA
This sequence comes from Urocitellus parryii, assembly GCF_045843805.1. NCBI lineage: Eukaryota > Metazoa > Chordata > Mammalia > Rodentia > Sciuridae > Urocitellus > Urocitellus parryii. Next base: position 49,383,510 of record NC_135547.1, on the reverse strand, counting down.
TATAACATGCACAGATAAGAAAGCAAGTATTTTGTGTTACTCAGCAGCAAAAATTAGAGATGGAAAATAATATTCTGAGTAAATTTAACTCGTGCATAAATATCTTTGTTAGAATTTATTTAATGATCACATTCAGGGGGAAATTATCTTCAAAGGAATGGAGGCTGCTTATGAGAAATATAAACATGTTCTGATTTTAATTTTTAAAGTCATCCTCATTTTGAAACTTTTTTAAAGTCTAAACTCAAAACATATTGAAAAGATATGCACCATAATTCCAGTAGAAAGACATTTAATAATCTTAACAATTTTATATGTAGGCAAAGAGACTGCATAAGTGTGTGCATCAGTATGATGCATATATGTTGTATAAGTATTATTCTAAACGAATATTAAATTTTATAATTTAAATTTTATTCAATGTTCCTCCAAAATAATTTAATTTCTGCTTATTCTTCCATCTCATGGCTATCCCTCAATTTATTATAGTTATTGAACATAGAAATTGAGATTCCTAATTTTACAGCCTCCAATTTCCGTAACAGCACTTGAATAAGTGATCCTTCTAACCTCATAATACTTATGACCTTCTTTGACCCCCTTTGTGCATTCCCAGATCCTTATGATAATATCCTGCTGATTTCTACATGTTTAGCATATTCAGAAATACAGGAAGCCTTTTACAAGATAATTTTGGACATATTCTATGACTTCTCTATCTAAGATAGTATTTGTGCTATTCTTAGAACTGAATTAATTTAAATTTTATTTATATTTAGATAGACAATTATAAATTTATTATCATCATAATCATTTTTACTTGAATGTACAGTGTGTATATAGATTTGTGTGATTAGAGCCCAAAGTGAAGAAATATCTAAGAATTAATGAGTGTGTGCTAGTTCCAAATTACTTTGGAATTTCTTCTTGTCCAGTGTTCTCATGAAAACATCTTTGGTAAGAGAAGAAAATAAAGACATTTTTTAGTCACTCATGTCAAGAAAACTTACATGTAAATGTAGCAGAGCCAGTGCCAAATATTTGTGAAAAGATTGGAATTATATAACCAGTCTTCCATTTATTTAATTGATGTGTTTCTTAAATTTGTTCAGGTGTATAACTTAACCCTCATTTTCCACCAGGATACTCTCATTTCTCCAAGTTTCAACATGGACACCAACCCAATAGAAGCATCCCCTATTACAAGTGGCCAAATAAAGACATATATATATCCAAAGTACATCTATTGATTAAGCATCTCTATAAATTTTAACCTTTGTTTCTTATAGTCAGAAATGGGAGATGAAGGTTTCTGTATTTTAATAGTCTAGATGTTTCTAGCCTAGATAATTCTAGCACCTTTCAAGTTTTGGAGAGCATTTTAGGATATTTAAAGGCAAGAACCACATCTGGGTTGATGTAGCTGCAAGCAAGCTGGTATAGAAGCTGAATTGTGCAGTTTGTGAGACAATTCAATGGGTACATTGGTATTTCCCATGGGCCTTTTCAGGTTTGCATAGAAGCAAGCAAGCAGAAGGAAAGTGGGTCAAAAGACCCTAGTTCAGTACAAGTTAGAGAATGGTTACTAATGTCTACACAATCAATCTCTGACAAGGTATGTTGCCCAAGAAACATAGAAACCAATGAGAACTATTTTACATTATATAGGGGTTGCTATTTTGTGTTGCCAAGTATATTATGCTAGGTAACTGTTAATGGGTATACAGAGGTTGGGCTTTCCCATGGGAGAAGCATTTCTTACATAATATGGAGTCTCAGGGTAAAATGGAGCCCATATAGTCTGGCCTATACCAATGGTACATGGCTAGAATATCTTTTGTTTCTGGACTTTTACATTTATAATGACTTTTCTTAATTAATTTTATTTTAATTGATTAATCATATTTTTGACTCAATAATATTAACATTAGATACAAGCTTGTATCTTCTCTTTCTGACCCAACTCTAGGACTTTCTAATTTTTTTTTAAACCAGCATCCTCTAGGAAGAATAAATCTCCATGGATATTGAAACTTGTGTACAAACAACCTCACAATGCCTAGTTTCATATCTGAAGCCCTAATTTATTGCCTTCCTGCATGAGTTTTCCTTATTAATGTTGAACATAAGATATCTAATCTAAGTACTGCTTACAATCCAGAGATGTGGAGGAGAGAATAATATAGAGGATGAGTCTCTGATTGCTTGGAGAATTAAGATAAATTCTCCTTCTTTCATACGTAAGTGGATTATTATACTGTGTAGCAGTTCCTTCAATCCTTCAGAAGATTGCCCTGGGTAATTTATTGATAATGTTTTGTTCAGCTCCATTACACATTCTCTCTTTCCCTGACTCAACCTCTGTTTTTCTATCCTTTATTTGTCATGAAACTTCATATAACCTATGTATATTTGGAATAAAATTTAAATAAAGGGTTTTGTTGTTACTATTCAAGTATAGCAATATGTTGGAAGTAAGACATAGGAACTTTATGGGAGCATGATAAAACCCTCAGAAAGAAAGAAAACAATTTACTTACACTTGGTTCCAATTTTATATGCACATGCTTCTAAATGAGAGTGAGGGGTATAGGTCAATATCCTACCCCTAAGAGAAATCATAAGTGAAATACATATATAGCAGGGGTTTTTATGACTGGGAATTGAACAGAGTGGCACTTAATCAATGAGCTACATACCCATCCCTTCCCATTTTTGTATTCTATTTAGAGACAGGGTAGAACTGAGTTTCTTAGGGCCTCACTAATTTGCTGAGGTTGGCTTTGAAATCATGATTCTCCTGCCTCAGTCTTCTGAGCCACTGGGATTATAAGTGTTACAACACCATGTCTAGCTATGTAGTAGGTTTTTAGACTTGTAAGGTCAGCTAATATGTAATCTAATGAAGTCTGAAAATAAGCAAGAATAACAATTAAACTAGATTTTTACTCAATTACTTAACAGATTTCTCTAGACTCCAGACTCTTCATGAAACTGAGGTCTTTGTTTTAACTGAGAAAATTCAAGTTGTGTCTTTTAAATATTTTCACAGATGCATTGTCATTATACATAAAACTAGGGTTCATTTTCATATAGTCATATATGCATTGAATCTAATTAATTCCATTTCAGTTACCATTACTTGCCTTCTCCCCTGTCCACTTCCTCTACATTAGCAGTCTTTCTTCTATATATTTATTGTTTTTAAAATTTGCTTTAATAGATAAACATAAATGTAAAATTCACTGTAATATATATATACACAGACACACACAGCACACACATACATAGCATAATTTTACCAATTTCATTCTCCTTTTTCAAATCCTTCATCCATTTCTCTCTATTCCTTTTTTCTAATCTGAAGATCTCCTTTCTATTTTATGCCACCCCCCCTTTCTCTGGAATTCACTCTATCTATAGCATAGAAAGAAAATGTCTGAGCATTGACTTTCTGAGTCTGGCTTATTTCACTTAGCTTGATGTTCTACATATCTACCTATTTCCCAGCAAATGCCATAATTTCATTCATTTTTATGTCTGAATTAATTTCCATTGTGCCTATATTCCACTTTGTATTTATCCATTTATCTGTTGATGGACACTTATGCTGATTTCATAACTTGGTTATTTTTAATTCACTGCTTCACATTGGTGTGCCTGAGTTAATACAGTATTCTGATATTATTTCTTTTGGATAAATAACAAGGAACGGGATAGCTGTATCATATGGTGTTTCCATTCCAAGTCTTTTGAGGTATCTCCATAATGTAATCTAAAGGGTTTGTACTAATGTGCAGTACCATCAACAATGTGAGTGTATATTTTACTCCACATCCTCAGCAACATTTATTGTTACTTTTATTCTTGGGAATTACAATTATAACTGAAATTAGATGTAATCTAAAGATAGTTTTGATTTTCATTTCCATGACTTTGAACATATTTCATATATTGACTGGCCATTTTTGCTTAATTTTTAAATAAATGTCTATTTAGCTCTTTTGGTCATATATTTAATTTTTAGTGTTAACATTTCTGCATTATTTATATATGCTGGATATTAATTGTCTGTTGGAAGAGTAACTAGCAAAGATTTTTCTCTCCTTGTGTAGACCCTCTCTTTGCAGTCTCATCTCCTTTGCTGTGGAGAAGCATTTTTAAATTTGATGGAATCCCAGTTTTTGATTTTTTGTTTTATTTCTTAAGCTTTGGGGGTCTTGTTAAGGAAGTTGGTGACACTATCATTATGTTAGAATGTTGAGCCTATGTTTTCTTCTGGCAGTAACAAAGTTTCTGTTCTAGTTCCTAGGTCTTCAATCCACTTTGAGTTGACTTCTATGCAGGATGATAGGGATCTAGTTTGATTCTTCTACATGTGAATATCCAGTTTTCCCACCATGATGTGATAAAAGGGCTATTTTTTTTTAAAGAGAGAGTGAGAGAGGAGAGAGAGAGAGAGAGAGAGAGAGAGAGAGAGAGAGAGAGAGAGAGAGAGAATTTTTAATATTTATTTTCTAGTTCTCGGCGGACACAACATCTTTGTTGGTTTGTGGTGCTGAGGATCGAACCCAGGCCGCACGCATGAGAGGTGAGCGCGGTACCGCTTGAGCCACATCCCCAGCCCAAAAGGGCTATTTTTTCAGATATCAGATGACTGTATTTATGGGCATTTCCATTTATGCCTTCTATTCAATTTCATTGATAATTATGTCTGTTTTGATGCCAATACCACATTGTTTTGTCGCTGTAGCTCTGTAGTATAATTTCAAATTTGATATGGTTATGCTTCTAGCATCTCTCTTATTGAGTAGTATTTCTTTGCATATTCCTCATTTTTATTCTTCCAAATAAATTTTGGGATTGTTTCTCCCAATTCTGTGAAATATGTCATTGGTATTTTGCTGACAATTGCATTGAATATGTATAACCCTTTGGGTAGTTTGACCATTTTGACAATATTAATTCTGCCTATATAAGAACATGGGAGATCTTTCCACCTTCTACACTATTCTTTAATTTCTTTTCTCAGTGTTCCATAATTTTCACAGAAGATGTCTTTCATTTCCTTGATAAAATTGATTCTCTTGCTATTTTTTTCCCTGAGATTATTGTGAATGGAATATTTTTTCTGATATTCTCCCAGGAGATTCATCATTTCCATACAGAATCACTATTGATTTATCTATGTTGATCTTATAAATTGTTACTCTCCTGAATTTGTTTTATCAACACTAGAAATATTCTGGTGGAAATTTTGTATTTTCTACATGTAGGATCATGTCATCAACTAACAAAGTTACTTTGAATTCTTTTTTACCCATTTGTATTCCTTTAATTTTATCCCTTGGATGATTATTCTGTCTAGAGTTTTAAGAAATTTGAATAGGAGTGTTGACAGTGGACATCCTCCTATTGTTCCTGATTTCAGAGAAAACGTATTCAGTTTCTGTTTAATAATGTGTGGGCCTTGGGTTTGTCATATGTAGCCATTATAATGTTGAGTTCTTTCTATCCTTAATTCCTCCAATATTTTATATATTTATATCTTTCTCCAACATGTTAAAGATACTGGATTTTCTCAAATATTTTTTCTGCATATACTGATATGATCATGTGTTTCTTGTCCTTAACATACATATATCAATATATTGATATATGTATGTTAAGCCAAATTTACATCCTTGTGATGAAACCCTGTTGTTCATGACATACTATCATCATGTTTTTTTGCATGCAGTTTGGCACTCATTTATTAAGAATGTTTTTAGCCAATATTTATCAGGGATACTGGTTTAAAGTATTTTTCCTTCATACATCTTTGTCTGATTTAGGTGGCAGGCATGATATTGGCTTCATAGAATGAACTTATGAGTTGTGCTGCTCTCTATTTTAGGGCATAATTTGAGGAGAATTGGTATTTGTTCATTCTCTATTTCTCTCTTCTTCTTCTTCTTCTTCTTCTTCTTCTTCTTCTTCTTCTTCTTCTTCTTCTTCTTTCTCCTCCTCTTCCTCCTCCTCCCTCCTCCTTCTCCTTCTCCTCCTTCTTCATCTTTTCTTTCTTTTATCTTTTTATATTTTGCTTGGTCTCAAACCCAAAGCCTTGCACATACTAGATGAATAATCTACTACCAAGCTCCATCCCTAGACACATGTTAGTTTGATAATAGTCTGGTAGCACTCAGTTGAGAAATCCTCCAATCCTGAACTTTTCCTTGTTGCTCTTCAATTTTATTTGCTTGATACTGGTCTGGATATGTTCTCTATATCCTTGTGGTTAAATTTGGGAAGTTTGTATGTGTTTAGAAATTTCTCAATGTCTTCTAGATTTCCCAGTTTGTTAAATTATACATTTTGAAAATATATCCCAATGATCCTTGGAATTTCAGAAATTTTTGTGTTGATAAACTGCTTTTCATCTCTAATTTTGTTTATTGCAGTCTTCCCTGATTATCTTTTGGTTCATTTGGTTGAGTATTTATCAACATATAACCATGACCTTTGAATGTCTTTTTAAGAAAAACTATCCTTAAAATCATATGCCTAAATAAAATATCTTTTAACTCTCTACCTTCTTCTTTATCTAGTCATAGATATTCATATTATGTAAATTATATTTCACCATTAAATCTTGAATATATTTCATAATATCTTTGATATGAATGACATGACATTGGATTGCATGTTTTAAAAATATAATTTCAAATAATTTTCTCTAATTAATATGTGAATGATAATATAACATACATCAATACAATAGAGAAACTAGTTTAACTTTCTATTGATGTCTGGCTTGATGATTTCTTTCTCTGTATTTTTACTGTCTACATATAAACATACAGGTAAATATGTATGTGTTAGTTCATTATCAGTAGTCTCTCAGTTCCACACCTTCCTTTCTGTGCTGTATTCACTACTGGTGAACAATTGTTCTGTTCTGTACTGGTGAATCAATTTGCCAGTGATATTTCCCAGTATCCATTGCACCTGGCAATTATTAAATTTTGTCAGTTAGAGGCATGAGTGGGAAAACAAAGGGATAGGATGAGTTAACCTTCTTTCTTTTGTTTCTGAACATACACCATTGTTGTTGGTTGTTACTGGAATAACAAAATAAAGGGAAGCACTCTAGATTTCAGGTGGCTGGTTAGTGACAAGACACTATGGCAATGGTCATCATGACTGATGCATGCTTCTTAGCAATTTCCCAGGATATGTTAAAGTTTCAAGGAGACCAGAAGCACATGTAACTTAGAAGAATCCATTCGAGGTTTTTCTAGCTTTTTGACCACTGGATATCATTCTCTCTAATATTTTGTTTGTTTGATTTTTCTTTTCTTCAGGAGTCACTCATCCTTTCTTTTGCCCCTTAAACTTTTCCAATATATTTGTAATATTGTACAAGTAAAATTTCATGTGATTGAAATTTCTAACTTATTATTTGTTTTCCTAGCTTGACTCTGACCAATAATCTATTTCTTCTATTTAATGAAAAATATTAATTGAATTTAGTAAAATGTTTTGCTTTTAAAAAATATTATTCATATTTCAAAAGAAGTTACAGATTAACATGTATTCAGGGGTCAAGAATGTAATAAATATCTATTTTGTGGACATAAAATGGTGACAAAAACTATGATTTATCTAATATACAAAGCATATCAAAAAGCATTCAAAATAAAATTGTTCAGTCTATTATCCAATTAAATCATGATTTTGCATTAATTATGAATGGACATAATGATTAATTAATAGGATACATCCATTAAAAATATTTAATAAATTAATCTGTTTAATGATAAAATAAATATTTAATTATTTTGACTAGCAAAAATTCACCTCATTCAGTATTCAATTGTCATATGAATTTTTTTCTATTCAAATGAACTATGTCCTTAATGGCAATTGCAGAATTATATGAGGGAAATTTATAAATAACAAACATAAATAAAGAAATATGGTTTTCTTTTGAAAGAACCTTTTATGATTCCAAAGGGACTACTTGGCACAGATTAGCAGTTACATGAAAAAAAACAGTATAAACTATAAATCATGATTTAAATGTAACATAACAGAAAGAAACACTTTATGAAAAGAAGAATGTGTCAATTAGAAAAGTCTCCTGTCAATCACAGAAAATTGTGAAGTAAAAATTGTTACAGTGTTCAAGCACAGACCACGAAAGAGAGAGAATTCTCAGATAAACATGCAAATTTGCTCTCTTCAGATTTAGTAGATTCTCAGGCATAAAGATTACCAAAACATTTGTAGTGCTTTGACAAAAATGAAGGTAATCAAATAGTCTTCCAGCTCACTGATGCACTTTCATGTGCCCTTATCTGCAAGGAGTGAATATAAAAAATGGAACAAAGAATATCTTTTATGTTTGATACTTATATTTCTTAGAAGAACTCACACCAACATTCTGGTTTTGTGAATTTGACAAAAGCCAGTTTCCAGGAACCTGATCAGATTTTAGTAAATTGAGTTGAATGACTAAAATTAAAGGTAAACATCCCAAATTCTGAGATAATTGATCAGAAATGGTAAAGCTATAGCATAAAAAGTAGGTATTAAGTATTGTAATTGTGGGAATGATGGTTATACTAAAGAATGTAGATGTTTAAACCTAAATTAAATGTAATTAAATGACCTGAACCTTAGAGAGAGCATTCATCTTCAGGATATATGAATAACTTAACCTCTCTCTTTCTCTCTCTCTCTCTCTCTCTCTCTCTCTCTATATATATATATATATATATATATATATATATATATATAATAACCCAATCAATCAAGGAAGTGTATATATATATATATATATATATATATATATATATATATATATATAATAACCTAATCAATCAATGAAGTGGGAAAAGGAACTGAGAAGGAACTTCACAGAATAAATAGGATATGTCAACAAATATATATAAAACAATGTTCAACATTTCTAGCAATTAGAAAAATGTAAATTTAAACTACAGTGAGATTCCATCTCATATCAGTGAGAATCCCAATTATCAAGAATTCAAGTAACAATAAATTTGGTGAGGATATTAAGGATAAAGTATACTCATGTATTGCTGATAGAACTGTAAGTTGCTGCCATCGCTCTTGAAAAAGTATGGAGATTCCACAGATAACTTGGAATGGAAACACCATTTGACCCAGTTATCACATATATCTTTGGCATATATCCACAGGACTTAAAATCAATATATTACATAGATGGAACCACATCAATAATTACAATAGCTCAATTCATAATAACTAAGCTATGGAACCAAACTAGGTGCACTTCAACAGATGAATGAATAAGGAAAATGTGGTATATATAGACAATGGCATATTACTAAGCCATAAACAAGAGAAAAATTATGAAATTTTTTGGTAAATAAATGGAACTAGAGACTATCATGCTTAGTGAAATAAGTCAGTCTCCAAAAAACAAAAGTTGAATCCTCTCTCTGATATGGATGCTGACACACAATAAAGGGGTCAGAAGGGAAGAATAAGTGTTCATTGGATTAGACAAAGGAAAATGTGTGGAAGCAAGGGGGATTATAACAGAAAAGACAGTAGAATAAATAAGACATAAATTTCCTATGTTCATATATGAATATATAAGCAGTGTAACTTCACATCATGTGGAACCACAAGAATGGGAAATTATACTCCATGAATGTCAAAATACACTCTACTGTCATTTCTATTTAAAAATAACAAAATTTTAAAAAATCAAATAATAATAATAATTATAATTTAATAAGAGATCAATAAACTAAGAGATTACTAATAAATTTGAAAAGTAGTCAATATCAGTGGAAGAAGAGAAAATTGGAAGCTGGAGTATACTAATTTTCAAAATGTGAATTCTATTGATAATACTTTATATTGTAAATTGATAAGTGATTTAAAAGATGTCATAAATCTTCAATTTAAAGGTGTGAGAATAGGCTCAAATTTAAAAATACTATACATTTAGATTATTTTTAAAAAGAAATGTAAAGTGGAAAATGATTACTTAGGAGCAAAATTGATAATCGAGAAATGAATATTACCTAAAACTGAGACTTAATAAAATTAAATGATATGTTTAATTTCAAATATATCTGCATCCAATTAAATAAATTGTACAAATTAGAAGTTTAAATTATCAGGTTTATAAATTACTCAAATATGCAAGTGTGTGTTTGTGTGTAGGTAACAGTAGAAATTTCTTGAGACAAATATTTAATGGATGGTTGTAAATGGATGAAATGGAGAGTTTTCCACTTCATACTTTTTACCCTCACATTTACTTAATTAACATAGGATATTCAAACTAAAATTACTAAATTTAATAAAAACATTCTTACTATTTACTAACTTCATTATTAGGCTTGCCACTGCCTCAGCTACTAAAAGGCATAAACCTAAATAGATTACCACCATAGAGTGTGATAAAGAGGGCTAAACACTGTTTGCAATGGTAACATTCAGGAGGAACATTTAACAGATTTAGAGGGCCAGTAATAGCTTCCTAATGAGAACAAATAAGGCATATAATTGTAGAGGAACGAGATCTGTAGAAAATGTTCTGTCTTACTGTGAGGATATTTTGCCACAGTCACAGAAAACTGACTAATAGAAAATTGGAACTGAGAGTGGGGTAATTGCTGTGAGTATACCTGACCATATGGTTCAGAAACATTTGGAAATGTATTGTGGGAGGAATGTGAAAAAGTTTGGAGAAGCAAGCTAGATAAGCTCCCACATGTGGTTCAGATCTTTTTTTAGATGTAGTTTAACACAATATCTTTATTTATTTTTATGTGGTGCTGAGGATCAAACATGGTGCCTCACAAGAGCGAAGCGGGTGTTCTACCAATGAGCTACAGCCCCATTCTTGGTTTGGATCTTAATGAAAGATTCTGGTGTAAGCTCAAAAGACCAAAATGCTGATAGGAATCAAGACAGTAAAGACTGTGCTTATTAGGTTTCAGATAGGAATGGGGGTTGTATTGATAATTGGATTAGAAGCCATTCTTATGTCAAAGAACTGTTCTGTATTTTCTCCATGTGTTAAGGTTAGTTCTGTTTTATTTTTGTTGTTGTTGTTGTTTTGTTTGTTTGTTTGTTTTCAAGTTTTCATTGAGAATTAAAATCAAGAAACAAAGAGAAAAAAATTGAAAAAGTTACAATTTGGCCATAAAAGGATCAATCTAGTATAAATTTGTAGACACAAAAGATGTTGCTAAAGAGATTAGAACCATTAAACAAAATCAAATACTTTGAGCAAGGACAATAGAAAAAAATGCATTGATAGCATTTTATAGTAATTGACTTGAACCAACCCATCAGAAGCTCAAGGGTGTGAAGAAGTAAAGGTATTTGAAAGACTTTATTTGGGAAATAGAGTGGCAACCTGTTAGCTAAGGGCCACCTAGAAAATATTTTCCTGTAGGATTCCATTTTCCATGTTTAGTTGTCCAGGCACATATAAACCACTGCAGCTGTGGTCAAAGCATACCTTGATACTACTCAACACAACTTGGCATTGTCCATGTGAGGCTGGTTTTGCAAGCATTCAGAATGCAAGAGTTATAGGGTCTTGGAAGTTTTAATCAAGATTTCAAAGGAAGGGGAAGGCCTGGGATGCCAGGCATTCTATAGCATAATTCTTGTCCTTGAGGGCATTCTCTGAAAGGGTGATGCATGGAACTGGGATCATGAAGCTAAAGTGGCAGTATAGATTTTTGGAAGCTGAACATGCCAGGAACATGGAACTTCTATTAAAGAAAAGTGCAGGTAATTTTCAGAGTCATTCCTAGGGAGTGGCCATGTTGGCTACAATTGTCTAAGCCATAGTGTTGTAGATGACAAGTCTCTTTGAAGCTCACATTGTGTGACCATATGCCACATATACTAAATATTGAGATATAGTCATTACTGTGCTGGGTTTTAGTCTTGTTTTGATTCCAACCCTCCTTTCTATGTCCCATTCTTTTCTTTTGGAATGAGTATGTTTTTACTGTACCTAGCTCACCTTATATTTGTCAGTATGCAACTTTATTTTATTTTTATATAGACTCACAGCTAAGAGTTTTCCTTGAATCTTAAAGGAGACTTTGTACTTGGACTTTTCAGTAAACAATGCTTGAAATGTTGACACATTGGAATTTTGGGAGATAAATATATTTTGTACAATGAAATGGACATGAACCTTTAAGAATCTGAAAAGAATGCTAAGGTTTGGGTCTTAAATTCCCCCCTCAAAGATTTATGTGTTCAAGATTTGGTTCACAGTTCATGGGGGCTATTGGGAGGTGGGTCCTAATTGTTAGAAGTGAGTAATTTGAGGCATATCTTTGAAGGGAATGTCTTTTTCCAACCCCTCCCTCTCTCTTCCAATTTCTGATTTCTAGCTTCTATCAGGTGAGCAGAATTCCACTACTACACACTTTTGCCATGATATTTCCACCTTGTTATAGACTTAAGAGCAATGAAGACAGCTAATCACGAACTGAAAATTCTAAAAACATAATCAAAAATACTATTTTTCCCTTCAGTTGATTTTATAAGCTATTTTGTCATTGTGACCAAAAGCTGAATAACACATCCAGGGACTAGAAGACAAATCATAAATAGTGTGTCCGAATTTATTGACTTCTTTTCAATATGAGTTATGAATTAACACAGCCTGTTATATATTTTATAATGACCTCATGCTGTGAAATCAAACACATAAGACTCTTTTATTTCTGTGGAAGTTTCATTGAGTTAAAATTCACAAACTGAACTTTTCATTTGAAATGGAACCCAAAGTCTAAATTACAGAGTTTTATTTATTAACTATGAAAGTAGTAAAAGTATAAATGCAGATTCCCAAAGATTAATATAATATGCCCACTTATGTGACTTCTGATGCTTACAGACCTCATTTTATGATAAGAAAGAGAAAAGCAATATTGTTTAAAAGATTAGAGATGGTAAAGTAATAAGACCAAGAAATAAAAATGAGTAAAATATAAAATACTAGTAAAAGATAATTCCAAAAAGTATTTGTGAATGTATTATTTTTAGGAATATGAAAAGGGAATGCAAGATAAAAATACATACTCAAATAATAAGATAAGTACAATAAGTTATGTATGTCCAGTGAGGAATTTATGCACGTTATGTGACATTATTTTTATTATTTTTCTTTAGTTGTCTAAAATTTGGTGCAAAATTCTGTTTTAAAACTCAGTTTAGGAATGAGATAAATTTTCTTAAGAGCTGCATAATGACTTCCCTGGTTATGCTTTTGACGAATAATTGCCTTTGTTAATATTGCTGTTTTATAAGAGATTTTAAAGATGCAAATAATATGGTGTCAAGATATTTTTCTCCCCAATCAGCACAATTGAAATCTATCAATAAGATATGAGTTTCCATGACAACAAAATTCAAATGCTATAAGAATTAAGCAAGTACAGAAGTGTATGTCAAAACACTACTTGAATCAAAGCAGAATATATACAGAAAAATAAGTCAAATAATTGGGGAAAATTTGGGACTAAAACAGACTTGAAAATTTCATTTTGCATAAGTGTTTGGATCTGTATTTCCAGTAGTTCCTCTCAGTTAATGTAAGTAAAACAAGATTTCAAACTTTTTGTTTTATGTAACTAGGATCCATCTTTCATGCTGAAAGCTGAATTTGCTAACTGGATGCAAACACATTTTATTAAATATCTATATAAAACAGACATGAAATGCTATTTAAATTATCTCAAACCTTGAAGTATTTATTTTAAAACTCATTTAAGATTATTTTACAGGGATAAAAAACTCCTCAATGACATTCTTTTTAAAATTACACTTTATGAATGTCCAGTACTTATTTGTTACTTAAAAAAAGACTAGGGGCTGGGGATGTGGTTCAAGCGGTAGCACGCTCGCCTGGCATGCACAGGACACTGGGTTCGATCCTCAGCACCACATAAAAATAAAATAAAGATGTTGTGTCCACCGGAAACTGAAAAAAAGTTCTCTCTCTCTCTCTCTCTCTCTCAAAAAAGACTAAAATAATAAGGCTTCTAACTTCATAGTCTATCTAATATTTCTTATTAATCATTTAGTATAATGGTTTAGTTGTGAAATATGCTATAAATTTAGTAATTAAACAAAACACAAATATATAGCATAAAATGAATATTCGTGAAATAATATGTAATCACCATCTGTACAAAGAGATAAAACATTGCTAGAACTATCTCACCAACCCTATTTATTCTCAATCCTCTCGTAGACATAATACTTGTTATGACTTTTGTGTTAATCACATCATTTTATTCTTCACATATATTTTCTATGTATGCAACTCTCATATATCAATATCAACTCTCATATATCAATGTATGTGTAGATATTGAAAATATATATATTCTTCCATCCTGGGTTTGATTTTTTATAATTCAAATAGCATTTTTGATGAATAGAAAATATATTAATATATTTATTTTATTGTACTCTGTCTTGATTAAAAATTGCTTTCCTCCCTGATAACTTGAAGATATTCTCATCTTCAAAAAATTCTCCCTCATTCTCATTTTGTGACTGGCCCATTTCTCACAGGTTGACTCCAACATTTATCCATGTTGTATCATGTAACATGATTTCCTATCTTTTTAAGGCTGAATAATATAACATTGTATGTACATACCACTTCATTTATTAATTTAACTGTGCAAAGACACTTAGGTCATTTCCTTTTGGGGGTAATACATAGACAGCCGCTGTAATTATAAAAACATTTCTTCAAGTCAATTTTGATTCTTTCATATATAACCTAGAGTCAAATTGCTGGATTACATGCTTAATATTTGGAAGAAAACTCCATACTATTTTCATAGTATTTTCCACGGTGCCGTTTAATGTACCACTAGCAATACACAAGATTTTCAACTTCTTCATATTTTCACTAAATTATTTTGTTATTTTTTAATAATAGGCATCCTGATCAATGTGAAGTGTGTTTTTAATTCCCAATTCCTGAAGGATTGGTGATGTTGAATATATTTTCAAATGATTACTCATCATTTGTGCACAGGCATCCAAAGTTTTTTGCAGAGTGCTTTTTTGCATGTTTCAGATATTGATATGTTTAACAAATTGTGACAAGACTGTTGCAAGAAAGTTTGGAACTGTGAGTACATTTCAAGCATGTACTCAATTCATGTCTCTGTGTTACCATATTTTGGTAGTTTTCACAGTATTTCAAACATTTTAATCTTAAATATTTTTAAAACCTGTTGTGATACTTGATCAGTGATATCTGATGTTTCAGGGTGCCATAAAACATGCCCATATAAGATGGTGTAGTCAATTATAAATGTACTCATGAAACTGGAGTTTTGTGATGAAAGTTAATTCAGTGCTTCTGTTGGGAGGTAGGGACTGCAGAAGCTACAGGCCTCTGAAGCCAAGAATTGTTATAGATCTTAATGGCAGGCCAGGCCTGACCCTAGCAGCTCATCTTCAATTTCTATTTCTTTATGGCTTCTTGTCTTATGAATTCAAAGAATGATCCACAGACCAGGATGAGTGAGTGTAACTGCAGGACTTATTGAGAATCGGAGCACAACATTTGTAGTGCAAAAGCAGACATGTTAGTTTTCACCATGAGTGCACTAGTATAAGGGTTTTTATAGCCCTTGGTTCACTGTTATTGGTCAAAATGATGCTAATTGAGGCTTAGAAAGGTACTGACACTGTTGGCCAATTCTTAAGTGCAATTTTCATTCAAGTATGCCCAACTTCCTTTTTCTCATTGCAGGCAGGAAGCTGGAGATTGAGGTCTTCAGATGGAGTTGCAATGCTTTGCTGAGTGTGTTTCTGCAACAGGCATCACCACTGCATGAAGGTGGTGATTCTGTAGAGTGACTGGTCCATACACCTTGGCATGCCTTAGTGCTGGCTCCCTGAACAGGCCCACCAAGCCTATGTAGTGGGCTCCATACAACCAAGCACTCCAACCCACTCAGGATGCCACTCTGTTGCTGCTTCTCAGCAAGTTATCAGTAGGCAAGTTGCATGGCTTGGTAACTGGGTAGTCATGTCATTTGCTTTGAATTTTCAATTGACTCACCATTCTCTTGCCTTCCATCTTCAGTCCATCCTTAATCTATGAGACAAAACAATATTAAAATTAGACCCAATAAAAATTCTACAATGGTCTCCAATTATTCAAGCAAAAAGAAAACTCACATATCTCTCATTTTAACCCAAAATCTATAAATTTTTAACATTAGTGAATATGGTTTATCAAAAGTTGATATATGGTAAAAGTTAAGTTGCTTGTGAGGAACAGCCAAATTGTAAATGCAATGTTCCTGAATGAAATTAAGCACACATAAGAAAGTAAAAGAGCTTTATTCTTAATAAACAAAAAAAAATTAGTGTTCTAGTTAGAAAATTGAATCAGACGTAATATTTTCTCCTTTGTGTGTGTGTTTTATGTGTTTTCTTTTACTTTTTTTCACCTTTTTATTGGTGTATTATAATTGTTCATAACGATGGGATTTATTGTTACATGTTCATTCATGCACACAATATAAGAACATAAATTGTCTAATATACTTCCCCAGAAATACCCTTCTCCCTCCTTGACTCCAATTCTTTGGTACCTTTCCTCTACTGAATGCCCACTGATTTTAATGAGATCTACCCTCACCTTTGTTTTCCTTTTTCCTCTCTATCTTTTGCACATGGAAAAAAAACATATAATACTTGAACTTCCAAGTTTGACTTATTTTGCTTAATGTGATGGTCTATAGCTCCATCCATTTTCCTGCAAATGCTATAATTTCATTTTTCTTTATGTCTGATTAAAATCCATTGTGTTTATATATTATATTTTCTTTATCCATTCATCATTGATGGAAACCTAGGCTTGTTTTAGTTTGTGTGTGGTAAATTTTGCTGCTATAAACATGGGTATGCATGTATCACTTTAGTAAGATGAATTTAGTACTTAAGATAAATACCGAGAAGTGGAACAGGTGGGTCATATGGTGGCCCTATGCCTAGTCTTTTGAGATGCCTCCATAATGATTTCCATAGTGGTTGTACTAACTTACAGTCCTGCCAAAAGTGTTAAAGTGTTCCTTTTTCTCCACATCTTCTCCTGTGTTCATTATTATTTATATTCTTGATTGCCATTCTGATTGGTGTGAGAGGAAATCTCAGAGTAGGTTTAATTTGCATTTTCCTAATTGTTAATGATGTTTAATATTTTTATTGTAATTGTGGGCCACTTGTATTTCTTCTTTTGAGAAGTGTCTGTTTACTTCATTTGCCCATTTATTGTGTTATTTGATTTTTTTGGTGTAAAGTTTTTCAGCTCTTTATATATTTTAGTACTAATCCTCTGTCAGAAGAGTAGCTAGAGAAGATTTTATCCCATTCTGTGGGATATTTCTTCACATTCTTAATTGCTTCTTTTGCTGTACAGAAACTTTTTAATTTGATACTATCCATTTATTAATTCTAGGCATTAGTTTCTGATCA
This sequence comes from Urocitellus parryii, assembly GCF_045843805.1. Taxonomy (NCBI): domain Eukaryota; kingdom Metazoa; phylum Chordata; class Mammalia; order Rodentia; family Sciuridae; genus Urocitellus; species Urocitellus parryii. The sequence goes on along the minus strand of NC_135547.1, from coordinate 49,365,972 downwards.
TTAGGTGTCCTATCAAGAAAATTGTTGCTTGTTCCTAAAAGCTGGAGTGTTGACCTTATTTTATTTTATTTTTCTAGAAGTTGCATAGAATCTAATCTAATTCACAGGTCTTTGCTCCATTTTGATTTTATTTTTTGTGTGGGGTGAGAAATAAGTGTTTAGTTTCAGTTTTCCACATATGTATTACCAGTTGTTCCAGTACTATTGGTAAAAAAGGTTGTCTTTTCTGCAATGTATGTTTTTGGCACTTTATCAAGGATCAGATGACTGTATCTGTTTGGTTTTGTCTCTATGTCTTCTATTATGTACCATTAGTCTTTATGTCTGTTTTTATGCCAGTGCCATGAAGTATGTATTACTATAGCTCTGTAGAATAATTTGAAGTTAGGTTTTGTGATGCCTCCAGAATTGCTTTTTTGACCTAAAATTGATGTGGCTGTTCTGGGTGTTTTATTCTTTCAATAGATTTTAGGACTATTTTTAATGGTGTTGGCAAAACTGGAAATCCATATGTAGCAAAATTAAATAAAATCTCTATCTCTCACCCTACACAAATGTCAACTCAAAGTGGATCAAAGACTTAGGCACTAGAACATAGACCCTGCACCTAATAGAAGGAAAAAAATAAGTCCAAATCTGACTTCCTTAGCAGGATTCCTAAAGCGCAAGGAGTAAAATCAAGAATCAATAAATGGGATGGATTCAAATTAAAAAGGTTCTTCTCAGAAATAGAAACAATACTGTGAGGAATTGTTTTTATTGCCTACAGATTGGGAGAAAATCTTTACTACATGCACCTATGATAAAAAATTGATCTCTAGGATATATAAAGAACTCAAAAAACTTAACACCAAAAAAACAACTAGCCAAATCAATAAATGGTCAAAGAAACTGAACAGATAGATATTTCACAGAAGAAGAAATATAATCAATAAACAAATATATGAAAACACGTTCAACATCTCTAGCAATTAGAGAAATGCTAACTACACTGTTTTCATCTCACTCCTGTCAGAATGGCAATCATCAAGAATATGGGCCACAATAAATGTTGGCAAGGATATGGTGAAAAATGTACACTCATATTGCTGATGGGACTGCAAATTGGTGCAACCACTATGGAAAACAGTATGGAGATTCCTCAGAAAATTGGGCCTGGAACCACCATATTGCCCAGCTATCCCATTCCTTGGTTTATACCCAAAGGACTTAAAATCAGCATACTACAGTAATGCAGCCACATCAATGTTTATAGCAGCTCAATTCACAATAGCTAGACTATGGAACAAACATAATAGATTACTGGATAAAGAAAATTTGGTAAATATATTCAATGGAATATTACACAGCTTTAAAGAAGAGTGAAATTATGTCATTCACCAGTAAATAGAGGGAGTTGGAGAATATCATGCTAAGCAAAATAAGCCAATCCCACAAAACCAAAGGTTGAATGCCAATGTCTGGGCTTGGCACAAGATCACGAGCCACCACACACCTTGTAGATTCAAACAGCAAATCTTTATTCCTGAACTCACAGTGGCCTCCACACAGGTTCAGGGGAAAATCTAAATCTGCCTGCACAATTCACCTACTCCAAATCCCATTTTGATCTCACAAGAACTCAATGGGAACAAACAGCAGGAACACCCTAGTCCCAGCAGCAATAATCTTCAACCTCCAACTTCCCTAAAACCCCTATTGTCTTAAACTGGGAACGCCTTAAACCGGGAACACCCTAAACCCAAGGACTGGGATACTTCCTCAAACCTGCAGGATACTTCCTCAAACCTGGATCCACCCTCGATCACCTTGAGCAGGGTCATCTTTCTCAAACACACATGCAAGGTCGCAGCAAATTTCCAAGACAAGTCCATTTAACATGGGGTACGCTGGCAAGGAAATATCGATGCATCATTCCCACTTGGCAATGGCCCTCAGCAGTTGAATGTTTTCTCTAATATGCAGATACTAATTCAAGATAAGGCAGGGAGCACTAGAGAAGAATAGCATTACCTTAGATTGGGTAGAGGGAAGTGATAGGAGAGGAGGGAAGGTGATGTGGGGATAGGAAAAATAGTAGAATGAAATAGACATGTACACTCAGAAAAATGAGAAATTATATCTCATCTATTTATGATATATCAAAGTGGATACATGCATTCTACTGTTATGTATAACTAAATAAAATAAATAAAAAATTATTAAAAGTAATGTCATTGGTATTTTGATGAGGATTGCTTTGAATCTCTTCATTGTTTTGGAAGAATGGCATTTTAACAACATTAATTATGCCTATATATGAACATGGGAGGTCTTTCCATTTTTGAGGTTTTTGTCAGTTTCTTTCTTCAAAGTTTTATAGTTTTTTTTGTAGAGTTCTTTCAAAACCATGGTGAGATTTAATCCTAGATATTTTATTTTATTGAGGATAATTGTGAATTGTTTTCCTAATTTCTTCCTCAAAAGATTCGCTGCTGCTATTTAGGAAAGTAATTGATTTTTGTATGTTGATTTTGAAATTTGATGTTTTGCAAATTTGTTTCTTACCACTAAAAATCTTTTTTGGGGGTGTTTTTTTTTGATCTTCTATATATGGGATCAAATCATCTGCAAACAATGATAATTTGACTTATTTTTTTCTATTTTATCCATTTTTTTCTTCTCTTGCCTAATTTCTAGCACCATTTTCAATATGATTAGTAAGAGTGAACATCCTTGTCCTGTCCTAAATTTTATTTTATTTTATTTTTTTAGATGTAGATGAAAGCAATAACTTTCATTGATTGATTGATTGATTGATCTTTATGTGGTGCTGAGGACCAAACCCGCCTCATACATGGTAGGCAAACACTCTACCACTGAGCCATGCCCACAGCCCCTGTCCTAAATTTTAAACGGAATGGTTTTACTATTTCCCCACTTACTATGAGTTTTTCTTTGGCTTTTTCCTATATAGCCCCTATGATGTTGAGGTAGTTTCTTCTATCCTTATTTATTCAGTGTTTTAATGAATGGGTGCTGAATTTTATCAAAATATTTCTCTGCATCTATTGTGATTAGTAAGTGATTTTAGACACAATGTTTTCTAAGGTCAAATAGTAGTTCTGATGAAGCCTCTATTCAATTATATAAATTGTAACAGAAATGAAGAAGCTACAGAAGAAAAGCTTGAAGTTAGTAGACATTGTTTCATTTGAATTAAAGAAATAATTTCTATAATATAAAACTGAAAGGGGAAACATCAACTGCTGATGTAGTTATCTAACAATATATTAAGAAAATTCATGAAGGAGGACTACACCACAAAACAGATTTTTGGGCTCAGACTGTATGTAGCTCAGCAGCAAAGAACTTGCCTAGCACACATGAGGCACTAGGTTCAATCCTCAGCACCACACACAAAAAGTAAACAAATAAAATCAAGGCATTCTGTTTATCTACAACTACAAATAAAAGTAAAAACAAACAAAAACATATTTTTAATATAAACAAATCAGTTTTATGTTTAAAGGAAATGTCAGGTAGCAATTTCATAGTTAGAGAGGAAAAGCCAATTTCTGAATTCAAAGCTTCAAAGGATAGACTTACTATATTTTTCATAATAATTTACCTGGTGAATTTGAGTTGAAACCAATACTCATTTACCATTCTGAAAACACTAAGTCCATGAAAGATGACACTAAATATATGCTGCCTGTGCTTTATGAATGGAACAACAATGTGGTGATGACAGTATTTTTGTTTACAACATGGATTACTGATTATTTTAGCATACAGTTGATTCCCAGTACTTAGAAAATTGTGCTTTTCAAAATATTATGGTTCATTGGCAATGCACCAGATCACCCAAGAGCATTTATAAAGATGTATAATAATTTTATTATTTTTACCCTTGCTAACACAACATTCATTTTGCAGCTCATTTTAAGGAGTAATTTAGATTTTCAAATATTTTTATTTTATTGATTACTTTTCATATGATTATAGCTGCCATAGTTAGTGATTACTCTGATGATTGTGAGAATTTAAAACCTTCTGGACAGGATTCATTGTTCTAAATATTATTGAAGATAGTCATAATTCATAGGAGAATGTCAAAACATATCAGCAGGACATTGGAAGAAGTCAATTTTTAACTTAATGGATGAATTTGAGAGGTTACAGAATTCAGTAGAGGAAGTAACCACAGAAGTGGTGGAAATAGCAAGAGAAGTGTGAATCAGGCGGAATAGCGATACCAGATTTCAAACTATATTACAGAGCAATAGTAACAAAAACAGCATGGTACTGGTATCAAAACAGGCAGGTGGACCAATGGTACAGAATAGAGGACACAGAGACCAATCCACAAAACTACAACTATCTTATATTTGATAAAGGGGCTAAAAGCATGCAATGGAGGAAGGATAGCATCTTCAACAAATGGTGCTGGGAAAACTGGAAATCCATATGCAACACAATGAAACTGAATCCCCTCCTCTCGCCATGCACAAAAGTTAACTCAAAGTGGATCAAGGAGCTAGATATCAAATCAGAGACTCTGCGTCTGATAGAAGAAAAAGTTGGCTCCAATCTACATATTGTGGGGTCGGGCTCCAAATTCCTTAATAGGACACCCATAGCACAAGAGTTAATAACAAAAATCAGCAAATGGGACTTACTCAAACTAAAAAGTTTTTTCTCAGCAAGAGAAACAATAAGAGAGGTAAATAGGGAGCCATCTTCCTTGGAACAAATTTTTACTCCTCACACTTCAGAGAGAGCCCTAATATCCAGAGTATACAAAAAAATCAAAAAATTAAACAATAAGATAACAAATAACCCAATCAACAAATGGGCCAAAGATCCGAACAGACACTTCTCAGAGGAGGACATACAATCAATCAACAAGTACATGAAAAGATACTCAGCATCTCTAGCAGTCAGAGAAATGCAAATCAAAACCACCCTATGATACCATCTCCCTCCAGTAAGAATGGCAGCCATTATGATGTCAAACTACAACAAGTGCTGGCGAGGATGAGGGGAAAGGGGTACTCCTGTACATTGCTGGTGGGACTGCAAATTGGTGCAGCCAATTTGGAAAGCAGTATGGAGATTCCTGGGAAAGCTGGGAATGGAACCACCATTTGACCCAGCTATTGCCCTTCTCAGACTATTCCCTGAGGACCTTAAAAGAGCGTACTACAGGGATCATCAAGCCTTTTTAAATATAAAATACTGCATCAAGTATTTTATGTTTTAACTGAATCTTAATTGCAACCTTAAAAGCATATACTTTTAGTCAGTTCCATATTTTGGCTTGGTTAAAGAACACAAAATTTATTTCCTCACAGTTCTGAAGGCTAGCATTATAAGAAAATTGTCCAAAAGAGCAGATTTATAGTGTGAACTCTGGCTTGAAGATGGCCATCTTCTTCCTGTGTGATCACAAGGCATAAGCAGAAAGAAAGAAAGCAAACTCTGGTTTGGATTTGACTGAACAAGGACACTAATACCATCATGAAGACTTCACTCTCCTGTTTTTATTTAAAACTATCTACCAAAGACTTCATCTCCAAATACCACTATATTTGGTGCTAGACCATCAATATATGAGTTTTCTGGGAATGAAATTCAGTCCATAGCAATTGTTATATTATTTTGCAGATAAAGAAACAGATGCCAGCTATGCATGATGGCACATGCTCTGGAATCTGAGACAGGGGGATTGTGAGTTCAAAGCCAGTCTCATCAATTTAGTGAGGCACTAAGCAGCTCAGTGAGACCCTGTCTCTAAATAAAATACAAAATAGGGCTGGGGATGTGGCTCAGTGGTTGAGTGCCCCTGAGTTTAATTCACAGTACACACACACAGACACACAGAGAGAGAGAGAGAGAGAGAGAGAGAGAAATAAATGTCAGAGAAGTTGAGTAAATTACCAAAGGTCCCATAGTTTGATAGAAGTCAACCATGATTTGAATGTAGGGAAATATGAAGATATATTTCAAAGTAAGAAAAAAAGCAAAAACAAATACAAGTATATATATACATATATATATATATGTGTGTGTGTGTGTGTGTGTGTGTGTATTTCTGATATTTATATTTCTGTTTTAGTCAGCTTCTTTGTTGCTGTACTAAAATACCTGACAAGAATAATTTTAAGGAGGAAGAGCTTACTTTGGTGTTCACAGATTCAGAGGTCTCAGTCCATAGACAGAAGCCTCCATTTCTTGGGATCCAAGGTGAGGCAAAACATCATGGCAGAAGTGTGGCAGAAAAAAGAAGGTTTGGACATGGACACCAAGAAACAGAGAGAAAGAGCTCTGCCCAACAAAGATAAATTATAAACCCAAAGGACTGCCCTAGGGACCCACCTCATCTAGTCATACCCTACCTGTCTGCAGATACCGCTCAGTTAATTCTTTTTTTTTTTTAAGAGAGAGAGAGAGAGAGAGAGAGAGAGAGAGAGAGAGAGAATTTTTTAAATATTTATTTATTTATTTTAGTTTTCAGCGGACACAACATCTTTGTTTGTATGTGGTGCTGAGGATCGAACCCGGGCTGCACGCATGCCAGGCGAGCTTGCTACCGCTTGAGCCACATCCCCAGCCCTCAGTTAATTCTTATCAAGGGATGAATTCAGGGATTAGGTTAAGACTGTCATAATCCAATCAATTCACCTCTAAACCTTCTTGCACTGTCTCACATATGAGATTTGGGGATATATATATATATATATATTAGAGTTCTGTCATGGAGTAACTCCCATTTTGTAATGAGATCTACAGAGTACTCCTCTCAAATCATTCAATTTCCATAAAGAAAAAATATTAAAGTATGCTGTTTTCTCTGTTGAAAAAATTCCTATTAAGATTTTCACATTAAAAATTACTTTCATTTTCTGGAGGTATATATGTAATAATTTATAGGACATATAATAAGTTAAAATGTCTACTAAACTAATCATATCTTCCACTTTCAGACTTACGATTCTCCTGAGTACTCTTCAAGAAGAAATCATGTGTAATATTTCCAGTTTGGCATTAATAATATGAATTATCTGAAATCTTTTACTTGTGCCAAATAAAAATGGGAGAAACATTCACTCTATATTTTTGCTGAAAAACTAGAAGTAGGTTTTAAATGATATTAGTTATTTTATGGAATAAACCAATTGGAAATTTTGGAAATGATCTTACCTTATGATAAAGATGCTCAATTACTCTTAAAAAAACAATTTAATCACAAACCGAGTACTTTATTTTTTTAATTAAAACTAACCATCACACGGTAGAATATAATAAATTTAATAAGTAAAATAGTTTTTGTTATAAATAAAATACTTTTGGAAATTAAAAAATCCTATACTTATTAGGGCTCTGTTTACATAAGATTTATAACAACATTAAACATACTAGAACTTTGACTCATGTTCTATTTCAAAATAAAAAGTTCTAAATTTTTTCTACCCAAAGTTTTATTTACCTGATTATATTAGAATTAAAAAAGAATAAGTTTCTGAGCAAATAAGATATACTTTGTACAAATTTGGAGGGTAGAGGAAGATCAGAATGTGTGTTGTTTGCCTTATCAGAAATTTGGCAATCAGGAGGGGAGATAAGAGTTAATAGATTTATGGAAAGACAGAGACAAAGACAAAGAAACAGATATACACAGAGAAAGAATAAAAAAGAATAAAGCATGATTAATGAGAAGAGAACCACTTTATATTTACTTTACATTTAGTTAGTATGACTGAATTTAGACATTGCAATATTGGTGTCCCCATTATAATTACATTAGGAAGTAAATATTTTGGATAATCAATATAGAGATAGCTATAGCTATCACAAAGAAGTTTACCACATCAGTTGTCTCTCTCTTTCACACAAGATTTATCTACAGTATGTCATTCTGTTAACATTTTAACCACATTAGAACCTCTAAAGTGGCATCAAATTTCTCAAAAATCTGTGAATATATTATCAATTAATTTATGTAATATTTGGAAAAAAAGAGTTGTCATTTTGAAAATGCAAAAAGCATCTATCTTAATCAGAAGTAGATTTCTAAAGAAATCATCTTCTTTATTTATCTTCCACCAGTAGAGTCATATTATAAAATTGCATCAATTTAAGTTCTCACTTCTATTTCTCGTCCTCCTGCTATTTCTACCATATCTTAATGTAATTCCTGAACTGAAGTCTTGAATCTTGAAAGTTGTCCACAAAGGTTAGAATCTACTTCTTGCAAAGTCCTGTGAAGGTTGATAGTTTAACTTCTTCCCATGAACCTTTTTTCACTTTTTTCCTTTTTATCTTTTTTTTCTTCAATTTACTTTGTATCCTTCAGAGGTATCTCTTTGTAAGGCAGCTATGATCTTATAAAATATATTTCTAAATAAACTGTGCCACAAACAAATGTCCTGATATGTGGATTTTGTTGTGCCATTTACAGAGCACAGGCAGAGTAGATTTAATATTATTCCTAAGTGCCCTAGGATTTTTAGAATTTTTAAGGAGCATTGACTTCAACTTAAAGTCATCAGCTATATTAGCCCCTAACAAGAGAGTCAGCTTCTCATCTGAAACTTTGATGCTGGTCATTGACATCTCTTGTACAACTATGACAGTACTAGGTGACATCTTCTTTCAATAAAAGGTTGTTATTATTTACCTTGAAAATCCTGTGATTGGCAGATCACCCCATCAAAAACCTTTGCTATATCTTCTGTATTACTTTCTACAGCTTATACATGGGCATTTTCTGCTTCATCTTATACTTTTATGTCATACATATAGCTTCTTTCTTTAAGCTACATGAACCAACATGTACTGACTAATGTTTTTTCTTCTATAGATTCATTACATCTTTCTGTTATCACAGAATTGAAGATAATTAAGTCCTTTTTCTGAATTAGGCTTTGGCTTGGGTAAATATTGTGGCTGGTTTGATAATTTATCCAAACCACTAAACTTTTTTCACATGAGTAATAATCCTGTTTCACTTTCTCACTATTCTTGCATTAACTAGAGAAACACTTTTAATTTTCTTAATTTTTTTCTTGGCATTCACAACTTGATTATTTGTCATAAAAGGCATAGCTTTATGATTCTATTGAGTTTTAACATACTTTCCACAATGAACTTATTCATTTCTCTAGCTTTTCTTTTAACATGAGAAATGTGTGATTCCTCCATTTACCTGAATTAGGATTATTCATTGGCATAATTTATATACAGTGGTGTCTCAGAGAGGAGGGAGGCCTGAAGAGACAGGGAGAGATAGAGGTAGAGGGAGAGAGAGAGAGAGAGAGAGAGAGAGAGAGAGAGAGAGAGAGAGAAATATAATCAAAATATGTAACCAATACAATTTAGAGGAGGAAAAGCTTATTTTGGGTCAGTTTCAGAATTGTAGTCCAAGGTTGACATTTCAGAAATGTAGTCCAAGGTTGACTCCATTACTCTCAGCCTAAAATGGGACAGAAAATCATTGCGAAGGACATGGTGAAGGAGTGCTACTCATATCTTGGCTGCTAGGGAACAGAGAGAAGGGAAGAGGTGATAAGGAAAATGAATTTTATCAGGGTACACCCTAATGATTCATCTTCTCTTAATCATGCCTCACCCACCTAAAATTATCACCCAGTTGGTCCCATACAAAGTAGGATGAACTGATTATGGTATAGCTCTTATAATTCAATCATTTAATTTCACCTCCTAACATTCTTGCATTAACACAGGAGCTTTTGAAGGACATCTCACATCCAAACCATAATACGAATAAAGGATAGAAACTATATTTAAAGAATGAGTTTGCCATATTTATAGGTGTAGTTTGATGCACTCTAAAATCATTACTAAAGTAATTTCAAAGGTCAGTGATGACACACCACCATAACAAATGTAACAATAATCAAAAGTTTGAAATATTGCAAGGATTACTAAAAATTGACAGAGAAGTAAAGTAATGAAACTATTTTCTCATTAAACTGATACTTTGTATCACCATTTTCTCTTTGGGTTCTTGCCTCAAAAATTTGAAGAATAAAATTTATGGACCATAATGGAAAGAGAAGCAAGAGTTAATGGAATAGGAAGAAGAAGAGAGAAAATTCCCACAATGTGAGAGAGGAAATTAATATCAAGTTTTTTGTTTCTTCGTTTTTGTTTTTTTTTTTTTTTTGGTTTTTACTTAAATATACTATACTAAGGGCTGGGGTTGTGGTAGAGCACTGACTATCATGTGTGAGGCACTGGATTCAATTCTCAGCACTGCATATAAATAAATAAAATAAACGCCCATTGGTAACTAAAAATATTTTTACAAATATACTACTCTAGGGGTTAATATAGATTCTGAGTATGGGTTTCAATGAAAATCCATACTAAAGAGGTATTCCAAAACTGTAAAGGCTATTGGCTTGATCCATAATCCTCCAACTGGCTGCAGCATTTAGCTCCCCCCCCCCTAGTCTCCATTGTGGTTCATCCCCACTTCTGTTTTGCTGCCACTCTGTGACAAGAGTTGGCTGGAATGTTTGGAATGTTTCTACAGGTCAACCTCATGGTAACCTCATGAAATGGTTTTTGCATTTAAAAAAATACAATTAATTTAAGCCCATTACCCTGATTGTCTGTGCATTAACTATATGTTCTTCTTCAGTGAATACAAGTTATTTTTAAATGGTGGGATAGACTTGCTAAATGCAGGCTTGTCATAAACTTTCAATTTATAAAATATGAAATATAAGTAAATATGATAAAGCAAAATACAAAAACATTTCTATCCCTATACAGTCAATAATGAGAAGCAACCTCATATCTTTCACTGAAATCAGATGCTACATTAAACTAGGTTTTGAATATGCTATTTATTCTCTCTGTTTTTCTTTTTCTCTAAGATTACTTTTTGTAGTTGCATAAATATTTTTTGAGTGTTTGATGTAAACAAATCTCTGAAAATATCCTTTAAAATTGTGACTTTTTTTCCTTTTTTATAAGCTTCTACAAGGTTTTATGAAGCTTCTCTTGATCTAAGATTTTGCTCCTTGGTGACATTCTCAGAAGGTTGTAACAAGACACCTTTGTCATTTCTGTTTTATTTTCCTTTAGTTGTCTTAGAAAGCTTCTTAAATTTGTCCCTTTCCTCAAATCATAGAAAGTAAACCTTTTTCAAGATAATAATAATAGCCTATATCCTTTGCCTCACTGGAATTTAAAAAAAAAAACATCTGTGGTACATTTTTAGCTCTACTGCTTTAATCATTCTTAATTTTTCATCATAGCATAATTTGTTTATTGAATAATTGATTCTTAGTTTGATTCCCCCTTCCTTCCCACTTACACAATACCTTGCTGAAACTCATTTATGCTTCTGTTGTAGTCAGATTTGCATCACTATAATAAAATATCTGAGGTAGACTACTCATAATGAAAAGAAAATTTATATTACTGCCTTAATGATTATGAACAAATATTTTCTATGGAAGGTCTTTATTTCATCATCAATAATTAAGGCTAGTTTAGCTGGATGTGTCAATTTTATTTGGCACCTCTTAACATTCTATGTATTTGTCTAGATCTATATAAGTGTATATATCTACATTAAATATCATTTAAAACCTTCCCTTCTGATTTTTATTGTTAGGGCTAATGAATCAGTAGTAATTCTCATTGGCTTGCCTCTAAATATAAGCAGTCATATATTTGTTTTAGCTTTTAAAATTCTATCCTTATTCTGCATATTAGGTATTTTAATTATAATATGCTTGGAAGTGATGTGTGTGTGTTTGTGTGTAAGATAATATATATATATATATATATATATATATATATATATATAAATTTGGTCTATTTGAAGTTCTAAAAGCCTCCTATATTGGGATTTTTATCTAATTTATGGTCATGGTATATTAAGATCTTTTCTTTGTAGTCATTTTAATTTTCAAAATTATATAATTTGTCTTTGAGTCCTGAAAATCTGTCTTCTTTTTGGTATAATATGTTGGGGATATTTTCCTCTGAATTATTATTTGATTTATTGAATCTTTCATTCCAGGGTTTCTATTTAGTTCTTTTTCAAAGTCTTTATCTCTTTACTAAAATGATCTTTCAATATTTTTTCTCTATTTTCATTACTTACATCTTATTTTCACTTGTCAAAGTGAAACTTTGTAAACTTCCTTGAATTATTTCTCAAATATTTCCTCCACTATAATGTTAATGGTATCAGTTGTTGTAGAGTGGTTAGCAATTTGCATTCGTTTGTTTCCTTGTTTTTTCATGCTGTTTATTTCTCTAACCATGCGTTTGAATGAATATCTTCTCTATTTTCATCCAAGGGCTTATTTAGTGGATTCCTTTCTAGTACTCTGGGATGGATAAATATCCAGGTATTGATACTTTCACTCACCCTGTGTTCTATCCTGTTCATAGTATCAATACCACTTTGAGAGAATATACTAAACCCTACTTACTACAATAAACATACAGCAATGCCATGTACTAACGTACCAAGCCCTGAAAGATAACAAGTGCCAAACAAGATTGGTATGTCAAGAAAACTATTCTTCTAAATTGAATATGAAAGAAAAATCTTCACAAAAAGCAGAAACTAAAACAACTCATAACCACTAATCCAGCACTGAAGGACATAATCAATGAATTGCTTCACCCAGAAAAAGTGTAAAGTAAATATCAGTGTCAGTGAATGGATGAATCTCCCTAGAATATCAGTGAATTAAAGGAGAATCAAATATGAATTAGGCATTAGAAATACATTTCAAATGACAGGATATAAAAAAATTACCTCTCCAAAATGAATAAAAATACTAATCAATCAAGTGTATCTAGTAGATATTAATATACTATTGCATCCATCAAAAAACACAATTAATTTTTGTCTCAGCAATACAAGAAACATACTCAAAAAAAGACAATATTTGGGGCTCAGGTTGTGACTCAGTAGTAGAGCATTTGCCTAACACATACTAGGCCCTGGGTTTGATCCACAGCATCACATATAAATAAATAAATAAAATAAAGGTATTGTGTCCAACTACATCTAAAAAAAATAAATATTAAAAAATAGTGCATATTTTAGAATACACAGTAAGTCTTAACAAATAAAAAGTGGTGATTATTTACCTTCTATTAGAACATAATAAATTGAAAATAAAAATCAATAATAAGACAAAACAGAGACATTTTAAACCATGGGGATTAAATAATAAGCTCTTAAATGAGGAAGGGTTCATAGAAAAAGGTGAGAAATTAAAAAAAAAGACTTAGAAACAAAGGAGAACACAGATCTCAAAATCTCTGGGAGAGTATGAGGGCAGTTCTAAGAATAAAGTTTACAACATTTAATGCCTACATTTAAATAAAAACTAAAATAAGAAATAAGTCTAAAATCAGTAATAATAGGAAATGATTAAGATCAGAACCAAAATAAAGAAATTGAAAATTAAAAAAATAAAAAAAAATAAAAAGGATCAGTGCAACAAAAAGGTGTTCCATTGAAAAGATAAACAAGTCTGGTAAATCTGTAGCCAAAGTTACCAAAAGATAAACAGAAGAAAATTAGAGATGAAACAGAAGATATTACCACAGAAAATTCCAAATTAAAGAGGATCATTAGAAACTATTTTTGAAAATTTATACTTCAATGAATTAGAAAAACTGGAAGATATTAAAAAAATTTCGAAACACACATGACTATCAGAATTGAACCATAAAGTTGCAGAAATATAAAAAGATCAATATCAAGCAATGAAGTTTATGCATTAATTAAATGGCTACAAAAAATAAAAGTCAAGAATATGGTGGATTATCACTTAAGTTCTACCAGAACTTGAAACTTGTAATGCTAGTCCTCCCCAAATTAGTCCTTGAAAAGTAAAGGGAGAGAATATTCCCAAATTTAATTCTGTGAATCCAGTGTCATTTTGATATCAAAAGCAGACAAAGATATATCATGCAAATGAACTTAAAGAACAACATCCCTAGGGAGCCTACATCCTGGGAACAAATTTTTACTCCTTACAGTTCAGATAGAGCTCTAATCTCTACAGTATACAAAGAATTCAAAAAGTTAAATAACAAAAATAAATAACCCAATCAACAAATGGGCCAAGGACCTTATCAGACACTTCTCAGAGGAGGATATATAATCAATCAATAATTACATGAAAAAAATGCTCACCATCTCTAGCAATAAGAGAAATGCAAATTAAAACTACTCTAAGATACCATCTCACTCCAGTAAGAATGGCAGCCATTATGAAGTCAAACAACAACAAGTGCTGATGAGGATGAGGAGACTGCAAATTGGTTCAGCCAACATGGAAAGCAGTATGGATATTCCTTGAAAAGCTGGGAATGGAACCACCATTTGACCCAGCTATTCCCCTTCCTGGACTGTATCCAAAATACCTAAAAAGAGCATACTACAGGGACACAGCTACATCAGTGTTCATTGCAGCACAATTCACAATAGCTAGGCTGTGGAACCAACCTAGATGCCTTTCAATAGATGAATGGATAAAAAAATGTGGCATTTATACAGTATGGAATATTACTCAACACTAAAAAATAACAAGATCATGGCATTTGCAGGGAAATGGATGGCATTAGAGCAGATCATGCTAAGTGAAGTTAGCCAATCCCTAAAAAATAAATGACGAATATCTTCTCTGATATAAAGGGGTGACTCAAAATTGGGTAGGGAGGAAGAGTATAAGAAAAAATTACCACTAAATAGTGAAGAAAGTTGGGAGGGAATGAGAGGGAGAAGGGAAATTGCATGGAGGATGGAAGGAGACCCCATTATTACACAAAGTACATGTATGATGATGTGAGGGGAAAAAAAGAAATGTTTCACATTAGATTTGGTAGACAGAAGTGATGGCAGGGGGAGGGGAGGGGAGGGGAAGGGGGGACAGGAAGGGCAGCAGAATAAAATAGATACTAGTATTGCTGTATGTATATATGTGTCTGTATAACCAATGTGATTCTGCAACCTGTACACTTGGAAAAATGAGAATTTATACCCCATTTGATTCAAATGTATGATATGTCAAGATCATTGTATTGTCATGTGCAACTAATAAAAAAAAGAACAACATCCCTAATGAACATACTTTAACAACTATTGGCAAACCACATTCAAAAACACATTAAGGGGCTGGGGCAGTAGATCTGTGGCAGAGTACTTGCCTTGCACATGTGAAACACTGGGTTTGGTCCTTAGAATGACATAAAAAAGTAAATAAAATAAAAGTAAAAAATAATAAAACATTATGAAAACATTAAAAAATTCACATTAGATTATAGTTGACCCCAATCTAGTGGATTCCATCACAGATATGCAAGATTGGTTTCACACATTTAAATCAAGAATTTTATACGTGCCATAAATAGAATTAAGGTCAAGAAACAAGTGATAATCTCAACAGTTGCAGATAATAGCCTTTCACCAAACCTAGCAACCACTTTTGTTTTAAAAAAAATCTGGAGAATCTAGTGATAGAAGGAACTTACTTCAGCATTATAAAAGTTACACATAACAAATTCAAGGTGAACATCATAGTGAATGTAGAAAATCTGAAATCATTTCCTTTAAAAAGAGGAATAAGACAAGAATGTCAACTTTCACTACTACTTTTCAATGTAGCTCTTGAAACTCTATCCAGATCAATTAAGCAAGAGAAGCCATTAATGGACACAAATATGAAAAGAAGAAATCTCTGTTTGTTGATGATATGATTTTATATCTAGATGAAACCAAAACAAAAACAACGTCAACAGAAGACTTCTAGAACTGATAAGCAAACTAATCAAAGAAGCAGGATATATCAATAACTTTTCTGTACCTCAGTAATAAATCTGCTGAGAATGAAATTAGGAAAACTACTCCATTTATAATAACTAAAAAAAAGAAATATTGGGGAATAAATCTAACTAAGAAGGTGGAAGATCTCTGGAATGAAAATTATATTACATTGCACAAAGAAATTGAAAAAGACCTTAGAGGATGGAAAGGCTTTTTATGTCTTTGGATAGACAGAATTGATATTGTCACTCTGAGCAAATTTTAAAAGTGGTACACAGAGTCAAAACAATCCTTAACCAAATACCAATGACATCCTCCACAGAAATAGGAAGAAACAGCTATAAAATTCATTTAAAATGATAAAATACTGAATAAAGTCAAAACAATCCTGAGCAAGAAGCATGGTGCTGGAGGCATCAGAATGCCTTATCTCAAATAATACTTGAGAGCTGTAGATTAAAAACAGCATGATATTGGTCAAACAAACAAACAAACAAACAAACAAAAACAGACATGCAATAGAATGGATTAGATGTTGGAGAGACAAACCTGCAAAGAGATAGCCATCAAAGTCTTAACCAAAGTGTCTCTTTTCACATGTTGGTGAAAAGAGAGCCTTTGAAACAAATAGTGCTGGGAAAACTGGATATCCATATGAAAAGAATTTGACTACCTTCCTATAGTTCACGATGCACAAATGTCATCTCAAAGTGCATCAAAGACATAGGAATTAGGCAAGAAATTTTGCAACTCCTAGAAGAAAGCACAGTCTCAACACTCCAACATATTGATGTGGGCATAAACTTTCTAAGCAGGACCCCTGAAGCTCAAGAAAAAAAACCAAGAATCAAAAAGTGGGGCATCATCAAATTAAAAACTTCTGCACAGCAAAGGAAACAAAAGTATGAAAATAAAGCCTATAGATTAGGAAAAATCCTCCCAGCTACTCATCTGGAAAGGAATTACTATTCACAACATATAAAGAACTCAAAACATTTAACACCACCTACAAAAAACAAAAAGAAAACAAGATTAAGTAACCCAATCAATAAATTTGCAAATGTACTCAACAGACATTTCTCAAAAGTAGTGATATGAAATGCCCAACATATAGAAACAAAAATATTTAACATCCTTAGTAATCAGGGAAATACAAATCAAAACTACATTGAGATTTCATCTCACTCCAGTTAGAATAGCAATCATTGAGAATTCAATTAATCATAAATGCTGGTGAGGATCTTAGGAAAAAGCTACACTTATACATTGTTGGTTGGACTGCATATTACTTCAACAACTTTGGAAGTTAATATGAAGTTTACTCAAAAGACTAGGAAACAAAATACCTTATTATCCAGCTATTCCACTCCTTGGCATTTATCCTAAAGAAGTAAAACCAGCATGCTATAGTGTTACAAGCACGTACATGTTTATAGCATCAAAATTTGCAATGTCCCAGTTATGGAACCAGCCCAGGTGCTTGTCAACAGATGAATAAAGTAAATATGCTATATATACACAGTAGCATTTTAGTCAACCATAGAAAAGTAAATTATCTCATTTTCTGAAAAATAGATGGACCTGGAGAACCTCATGTTCATAAAATAAGCCAGATTGAATATTTTTTCTCATATGCAGAAGCTAGAGAAATATAAGGGGAAAAATAGAGGGGGGGGAAATCCATAAACATTCAAGAAAATCAGGTAATAGAGGGAATGGGGGAAGGACAGGAAAGGAAGGAATTATAGAATAAAAGTATGCTATGTACATATAGGAATGCACTGCAGTGACTCATACCATTATGTGTATCTATAAAGCACAAATTAAAATATAAATAAATAAATAAATGCCAGTAAAGTGGAGGAAAGGAAACGGGGGTGGGTGGGTGAGGAGGAGATGTAAAGAGGAAGTAGTGGCAACTGAAATGGAGGAAATCATATTCCAGGCACATATGATTATGTCACAATGAGCCCCACTATCATTAATGAACTAATAAAAATATTTTAAGAAAAGAAAAGAGAGTATATCTACTGCACAGCTTTGTAGATTTAAATCAAGACCACATGGTTACATAAATTTTTATAATTAATCAGTATGGCAATTATGAATGGTGTAATGGTGTGTCAGAAAAAATGGTCACATCTCCAGCCAGGAAACAGAGAGAAAGAGAGAGCAAGAGATGAAGATGGGGTGGCGTTCCACAATGTTTTTTAAGAATATATGCTCAATGACCTATGGGCCTAACACTAAGCCCCACTTCCCCCAAGTTCTAGAGTATCCCACAATACAGCCACCCTGGAAACAATGTATTTCATATATGTATCTTTGTGGGACTCTGCTCATATTCAAACAATAGAAACTGCTTCTTGTATTATTTTCACAGCATCAAGAATTTGACTCTCATTCCTTTGATAAAATATTGATAACTAAGTTTTTTCAAACTCTCTCATTTTTTATTTTAATGGGGAGGTTCTTAATATGATTCAGTTGTAATAACATCATATTTATTATATGACTTGATATCTGGAAAATGGTTTGGATGTCTTCATTCTTACCATAGATTTTTACCATCTGTTTTCTCACCAAAATTACTATCTTAAGTGGTAATATCACTAAAAATGAAATTGCACATCCTAATAACTTATTAAGCTTCATCAGAGGATCTATGTACCAGCCCCCTTTTCAAGATAATTCACCTCTGTTATTGTGATGGTTAATATCATGTATCAACCTATGTTAATTGAATATAGGTTGCTAGTAAAACATTTTTTTCTGTGTCTATAAGAGTGTTCCAGATGAGATTCGCATTTGAATCAGTAAACTGAATACAGAAGATAAACTATCTCCAATATACATGGGCATCATCTAATCCAATGAGGACCTGAATAGAAGAAAAATTTATAGAAAGAGCTAATTCACTCCTATTTTCTTAAACCAGAAGAACTTAGAGCTCCAGGTTCTCTTGCCTTTTTGGACTCATAGGCTTACATTAGAGTCACTTACCCTTGGTTCTCAGGCCCTCGTCCAAGAATAATATCATCTGCTTCCCTGGTTCTTGGGCCTATGAATTTGAACTGAATCACACTTTCTAGTTCTCCAGATGGCAGACAACACAGAACTTCTTAGCATCCATAAGCACATGGGCCTAGTCAACTTCCATAATAACACACATACTCTTGCTCTCTCTCTGTATGTGTGTGTATATATGTACACATATATAAATATATATTAATTATAATTATGTATTTGATTTAAATTATATATATATATATTTATCTGGGAAAGACTCACTCATATCATCCTTAAATGAGAAATACCTGACTTTCTATTTTTTTAAAATATAATGATGAGATTCCTTAATCCCCTAAGAAAATAAATCTTGCTCCTCAGTAGAACCATCAACCAGGATTTTCTAATATTCTTGGTCAAATTTTCTTGATTGATTTTGAAGTGTCACTCTCATTCCTCTACTGATTTTACATTCATATTAATTTCTTACTCATAGAAATTGGAATGACTACAAATAAATCTCATATTCAACCAATTACAGGGATAGTCAGAACAATTCAGGCATATGTAATAAACACAACACAATCACTTTAGAAATTAGAATCTTGCTCACTGGGTACTTACTTAGTAATGTGTAAAAGAAATTCATTGAAAAGTTTTCACAATGACTGAACTAGCACTATCCCATCATAGCTTCTTCCATATCCCTATCTTCTTTTAATTTGCACAGAAAGAAAAACAAAATTACCAACATTTGTTCTTTTCTTATTTCTAGTTTATTTCTCTCTCTGCCCTTTGTTTAACCTTTTCATTTATTTAATTCAGCTCAAATCTTGTATTGATTTCTGTGCTGTCCTTACAGATTCCTTTTGCTGCTAGTGAATGGTGCTAAATATCTGCTATAAATAACATAAGGGAAATAGCTTGTTCCTGTTCTGTCTTATTTAAGGCTATACACATAAATCACTTTTATCTTTTGAACTGAATTTAAGGTATTTATACAGGACATGTCAACCCTTTACTCAATACTTGGACACAATTCAATTTTCTCTACTGCTTATTCCTCTTTGCAAATTCTGCACTGTAAGGCCTGGGGGTGTTATCTCTCCTTTTCTCAACATGGATAATATTAGCTTAAATTAAATCAGTGTCACACTCTGCCAATATTCATTATAATTAGACAATTCTAACAAGATGCCATGTATAATTAATTAATAATGTTTCTATTTCTTTTTTTTTTTTGAGTAGTATGGCCTTTATTTTTTAGGGATAATAATAAATAAAAGGAAGTTAGGACAGTTCTGTTTTCACAATTTTAAGCAACATTTTGTATACTATATTATCTAACAGAACAATGCAGTAACTAATTTATGATGTCTCTAAACCAGTTTTATAATAAATAATAAGAATATAGTTAATATAAAGCTCCAATAATTTCTACAAGATCTTTGCCTTCAATCCGAGACATTTCTTTTTTTTTTATTATTATTTTTTTTATTGGTTGTTCACAACATTACAAAGCTCATGACATATCATATTTCATACATTAGATTGAAGTGGGTTATGAACTCCCAATTTTACCCCAAATGCAGATTGCAGAATCACGTCAGTTACACATCCACAATTTTACATACTGCCATATTAGTAACTGTTGTATTCTGCTACTTTTCGTATCCCCTACTATCCCCTCTCCCCTCCCCTCCCATCTTCTCTCTCTACCCCATCTATTGTAATTCATTTCTCTCCTTGTTAATTTTCCCATTCCCCTCACAACCTCTTATATGTAATATTGTATAGCAATGAGGGTCTCCCTTCATTTCCATGCAATTTCCCTTTTCTCTCCCTTTCCCTCCCATCTCATGTCTCTGTTTAATGTTAATCTTTTCTTCCTGCTCTTCCTCCCTGCTCTGTTCATAGTTGCTCTCATTATATCAAAGAAGACATTTGGTATTTGTTTTTTAGGGATTGACTAGCTTCACTAAGCATAATCTGCTCTAGTGCCATCCATTTCCCTGCAAATTCTATTATTTTGTCATTTTTTAGTGCTGCATAGTACTCCATTGTGTATAGATGCCACATTTTTTTTATCCATTCATCTATTGAAGGGCATCTGGGTTGGTTCCACAGTCTAGCTATTGTGAATTGTGCTGCTATGAACATCGATGTGGCAGCATCCCTGTAGCATGCTCTTTTAAGGTCTTCAGGGAATAGTCCGAGAAGGGCAATAGCGGGGTCAAATGGTGGTTCCATTCCCAGCTTTCCCAGGAATCTCCAAACTGCTTTCCAAATTGGCCGCACCAATTTGCAGTCCCACCAGCAATGTACAAGAGTACCCTTTTCTCCACATCCTCGCCAGCACTTGTTGTTGTTTGACTTCATAGTGGCTGCCAATCTTACTGGAGTGAGATGGTATCTTAGGGTGGTTTTGATTTGCATTTCTCTGACTGCTAGAGATGGTGAGCATTTTTTCATGTACTTGTTGATTGATTATATGTCCTCCTCTGAGAAGTGTCTGTTCAGGTCCTTGGCCCATTTGTTGATTGGGTTATTTGTTATCTTATTGTCTAATTTTCTGAGTTCTTTGTATACTCTGGATATTAGGGCTCTATCTGAAGTGTGAGGAGTAAAAATTTGTTCCCAGGATGTAGGCTCCCTATTTACCTCTCTTATTGTTTCTCTTGCTGAGAAAAAACTTTTTAGTTTAAGTAAGTCCCATTTGTTGATTCTTGTTATTAACTCTTGTGCTATGGGTGTCCTATTAAGGAATTTGGAGCCCGACCAAACAATATGTAAATCATAGCCAACTTTTTCTTCTATCAGGCAAAGAGTCTCTGATTTGTTATCAAGCTCCTTGATCCATTTTGAGTTAACTTTTGTGCATGGCGAGAGAAAGGGATTCAGTTTCATTTTGTTGCATATGGATTTCCAGTTTTCCCAGCACCATTTGTTGAAGATGCTATCCTTCCTCCATTGCATGCTTTTAGCCCCTTTATCAAATATAAGATAGTTGTAACTTTGTGGATTAGTCTCTGTGTCCTCTATTCTATACCATTGTTCCACCCGCCTGTTTTGGTACCAGTACCATGCTGTTTTGGTCACTATTGCTCTGTAATATAGTTTGAAATCTGGTATCCCTATACCGCCTGATTCACACTTCCTGCTTAGAATTGCTTTTGCTATTCTGGGTCTTTTATTTTTCCATATGAATTTCATGATTGCTTTATCTATTTCTTCAAGAAATGCCTTTGGGATTTTGATTGGCATTGCATTAAACCTATAGAGAACTTTTGGTAATATCGCCATTTTGATAATGTTAGTTCTGCCTATCCATGAACAGGGTATATTTTTCCATCTTCTAAGGTCTTCTTCTACTTCTCTCTTTAGGGTTCTGTAGTTTTCATTGTATAAATCTTTCACCTCTTTTGTTAGGTTGATTCCCAAGTATTTTATTTTTTTTTGAGGATATTGTGAATGGAGTGTTTTTCCTCATTTCCGTTTCAGAAGTTTTGTCGCTGATATACAGAAATGCCTTTGATTTGTGCGTGTTGATTTTATATCCTGCCACTTTGCTGAATTCATTTATTAGTTCTAATAGTTTCTTTGTAGATCCTTTTGGGTCTTCTAGGTATAGAATCATGTCATCTGCAAATAGTGATAATTTAAGTTCTTCTTTTCCTATTGTTATGCCTTTAAATTCCTTTGTCTGTCTAATTGCTCTGGCCAGTGTTTCGAGAACTATATTGAATAGAAGTGGTGATAGAGGGCATCCCTGTCTTGTTCCAGATTTTAGAGGGAATGCCTTTAACTTTTGTCCATTCAGAATGATGCTAGCCTGAGGCTTAGCATAGATAGCTTTTACAATGTCAAGGTAAGTTCCTGTTATCCCTAGTTTTTCTAATGTTTTGAACATAAAGGGGTGCTGTACTTTGTCGAATGCTTTCTCTGCGTCTATCGAGACGATCATATGGTTCTTATCTTTAAGTCTATTGATGTGGTGAATAATATTTATTGATTTACGTATATTGAACCATCCTTGCATCCCAGGGATGAATCCTACTTGATCATGGTGCACAATTTTTTTGATGTGTTTTTGTATTCGATTTGCCAGAATTTTATTGAGGATTTTTGCATCTAGGTTCATTAGAGATATTGGTCTGTAGTTTTCTTTCTTTGAGGTGTCTTTGTCTGGTTTCGGAATCAGGGTGATGTTGGCCTCATAGAATGAATTTGGAAGAGCTCCCTCTTTTTCTATTTCCTGAAATAACTTGAAAAGTATTGGTATTAATTCTTCTTTAAAGGTTTTGTAAAACTCCGCTGTATACCCATCTGGTCCTGGGCTTTTCTTGGTTGGTAGTCTTTAATGGCTTCTTCAATTTCATCCATTGATATTGGTCTGTTCAAATTGTGTGTATCCTCCTGACTCAGTCTGGGCATATCATATGACTTAAGAAATTTATCGATGTCTTCACTATCTTCTATTTTATTGGAATATAGGTTTTCAAAATAATTTCTAATTGTCTTCTGTATTTCTGTAGCATCTGTTGTGATATTGCCTTTTTCATCCCGTATGTTAGTAATTTGAGTTTTCTCTCTTCTTCTCTTTGTTAGCATGGCTAAAGGTCTGTCGATCTTATTTATTTTTTCTAAGAACCAACTTTTAGTTTTGTTAATTTTTTCAATAGTTTCTTTTGTTTCAATTTCATTGATTTCCGCTCTGATTTTAATTATTTCTTGCCTTCTGCTACATTTGCTGTTGTTTTGCTCTTCCTTTTCTAGGACTTTGAGATGAAGTGTGAGCTCATTTATTTGTTGGTTTTTTCTTTTTTTGAGGAATGACCACCAGGCGATGAATTTTCCTCTTAAAACTGCTTTCATTGTGTCCCATAGATTCCGATATGTTGTGTCTGTATTTTCATTTATCTCTAAGAATTTTTTGATTTCCTCCTTTATGTCTTCTGTAACCCATTGATCATTCAGTAACATATTGTTCATTTTCCATGTGATGCAGGATTTTTCCTTCCTTCTTTTATCATTGATTTCCAGTTTCATTCCATTATGATCAGATAAAATGCATGGTATTATCTCCACCCCTTTATATTTACTGAGGGTTGCCCTATGGCATGATATATGGTCTATTTTGGAGAAGGATCCATGTGCTGCTGAGAAAAAAGTATATCCATTTGATGATGGTTGATATATTCTATATATGTCAGTTAAGTCTAGGTTATTGATTGTGGTATTGAGTTCTATAGTTTCTTTATTCAACTTTTGTTTGGAGGATCTGTCCAATGGTGAGAGAGGTGTGTTGAAGTCACCCATAATTATTGTGTTTTCATCTATTTGATTCCTGAACTTGAGGAGAATTTGTTTTATGAATATCGCAGCGCCATTATTTGGTGCATAAATATTGATAATTGTTATGTCTTGTTGGTGAATGGTTCCTTTTAACAGTATATAGTGTCCTTCTTTATCCCTTTTGATTAACTTAGTTTTGAAGTCGATTTTATTCGATATGAGGATGGCCACCCCTGCTTGCTTACGAGGACCGTGTGCGTGGTATATTTTTTCCCATCCTTTCACCTTCAGCCTGTGTATGTCTTTTCCAATCAGATGTGTCTCCTGGAGGCAGCATATTGTTGGATTTGTTTTTTTAATCCATGATACCAGCCTATGTCCCTTTATTGGAGAGTTTAAGCCATTAACATTCAGAGTTACTATTGATATATGGTTTGTACTTCCATCCATGTTTGATTATTTATCCTTTTTTAAAAAAATTTAGTTTGTTTCTCCATGATTATCTTTCCCCTCACCCTCTGTCTTTACCGAGGCATTTCCCTCTGATGGTTTTGGTTATTGTTTTTCATTTCTTCCTCGTGTAGTGTTTTGCTCAAAATGCTTTGCAATGCTGGTTTTCTGGCTGCAAGTTCTTTTAACTTTTGTTTATCATGAAAGATTTTTATTTCGTTGTCATACCTGAAGCTTAATTTTGCTGGATACAGAATTCTTGGTTGGCATCCATTGTCTTTCAGTGTTTGAAATACATTGTTCCATGACCTTCTTGCTTTCAGTGTCTGTGATGAAAAATCTGTTGTTAATCTTATTGGTTTACCCCTGAATGTAATCTGTCTCTTTTCTCTTGTAGCTTTTAATATTTTCTCTTTGTTCTGTATATTGGATATCTTCATAACAATGTGTCTTGGCGTTGGTCTACTGTGATTTTGTGTGCTCGGTGTCCTGAATGCATCTTCAATTTGTATATCTGTTTCCTTTTTTATTTCTGGAAAGTTTTCTGTAATTATTTCATTCAGCAGGTTACTCATTCCCTTGGTTTGAATCTCTGTGCCTTCTTCTATCCCGATGACTCGTAAATTTGGTTTTTTTATGTTATCCCATAACTCTTGGATGTTTTTCTCGTGATTTTTTACCAGCCTTTCTGAGTTGGCTAGACTCTTTTCAAGATGATATATTTTGTCTTCAGTATCTGACGTTCTGGCTTCTACTTGCTCCACTCTGTTAGTGATACTCTCAGTTGAGTTTTTAATTTGGTTTTCCTTCATTTCTAGAATTATTGTTTGATTATTTTTTATAATCTCTATCTCCTGATAAAGATGCTTAACTTCTTCTTTTATCTGTTTATGTAACTCATTCTCAATGTGTTCTTTTGCTGCTTGAATTTGCTGTCTCGTATCCTCTTTAAGGTTCCATTCCATCTGTCTAAGGTGTTCCTTGAGTTCTTTATATGAACATTTTTCCGATGACTCTAGGTCCTCCTGAATATTTAGGCTGTCCTGCATTGTTTGTACTCCTTTTCTTCCTTGCTTTTTGAAGCTTCTCATGTTACTTCTTGTTCTGTTTGACTGCTGAGTTACTGTTTACTCCTATAAATTTATTTGATGCTTGGGAGGAAAGGTATTAGAAGGGAAGGGAAGAAGTCACTAAAGAGAATGAGAGTAAGCAGGTAGAATTCAAGGAAGGGGGGATAAGATAATTGAAAAGAAATGAAAAGACAAAAGAAGAAAAAAATAGGAAATAAAAAAAGAAAAAGAAAAAAATTTATAAAAAAAGAATAAAACAAAAATTAAAATTAAAATTGGAAGAAAAAAATTTTTTTAAATTGTAAAAAAAAATTTAAAAAACAAGAAAGAAAAATGAAAATGAAAGAAAACCCCAAATCAAAATCAAAAAAAAAAAAAAGAGAAAAGAAAAAAGAAAAAAAAAACACTAATAAATGCAGTCTTAGAGTTTGATTAACTTCTCTTCCAGTAGGTGGCGCTGTGCCCACCAGGCCAAGTTTCTCCTGTCAATACACGGGAACCAATCACTGTGCAGCAGCTACTCCTCCCAGACTGGGCGAGTCTCCAATCCTGAGTGCCTAGGGCCTCCTCTTGTGTCTAGTCACTTCCCCACTTTTCCTCTAGCCAGGCCCCTCTCACGGGTGCCGCTCACCACAATACTGGGTACACGCCAGGTCTGCTGCTCCCAGGAGCCCTGTTTTCATGGACGATTGGGCACACTCTCCCAGATTGCCTGTCCCTCAGACCCTAAGTTTGTGGAGCTTAGGGCTGAGAATCCTCAGCAAATTTTTACTTGCCCTCCGGTAGCCACGCCCCCGGTAGCTGGTGCACGAGACCTCAGCTGTCAGCTCTGGTGGGAGTGGTAGTTCTGCGCCGCGGGTCCCTCGCCACCTCTAATTCCCTTGGTCTGGCTACCGCGCTCATGGGAGAGCTGGGAGGGGCCCTTACGGGAGAGCTGGGAGGGGCCCTTAAGGTTTCCCCGATGTGTGGAGAGGGAAGGCTAGGGGATTACACACCTGTAGCCGCAGGATTCAATGAAGTTATCTCCTCCGCCGGAGTCTGATGACGTCAGTTCTCTGCCATGGTGGTATCTCTTGCAAATGGCGACAGTTCGTTTCCCTTTGCCGGGTGACCAATGCAATGGGTGGGTCCTTACTGTCTCTCCCAAGCCCTGTTTGAAACCTGTGGCCACCACCTATGAAGGCTCGGTTGCCATTACCTCCGTAGGATCAGAAGGGCTGACCAGTTGTTTCAGCCGGATGGATTAGTGCTGAGTCGCAGCTGTTTGTCTGCGGGAATCAGGCGAATGGGAGCTTGAATTCAGCCGATCCGGGCTCAGTGTGTGTTCTGAGAGGTCCAGATTGATCACCCCAGATCCACGTCAGCTCAGCATTGCTTAGTGATCCTGAGCAAACAGATTTAGGCTGTTTACGACTCCCTATGCCTGCATAGCTGAAGAGGTCAGAGACTTGATCTCTCCGCGCCCGCCGCCATGTTGGAATCTCTCAATAATGTTTCTATTTCCAAGAACAAATAAAAGCACCTGTTGTCCCTATAAAACAATTTTAAAAAATGAAAATTATGACTACCATACAATCAAAACCCAGAGAAGCTAGAATACCATTTTATTGCACACAAAATAACAATTATCTCAATATTCTCTTAACAATGTCAATCCACTGCTTGTTGTTCCAACACTCTGCTATTTAGGTAGTTTATTAACTTTTTTCTCTGCTTTTAAATATTTTGTAGATGTCCATAACCTGAATCACTTCAAGCTTCTGCAACAGGGCTTGTAAACTATTTCTATCTAGTGTCTGCCTCTTTGAATGTCTCATGCTCAATGACTTGCAAACACAAGATTTGGCACAGGTATCTAATCATGGTCTAGTTCCAAGAACACTATTGTGGATGAAAATTAAAACAAACAAACATAAATCATCTAATAAGCAGATGAGTAGCCATTAGATATTTGTCTATGTAATAGACATATAAATATACCACCTAGATACCCATTTGAAGGAATGTGTTGTCCCAGCTTCTGGAAATGCTTCAGCAAACATTCTTTTGTGTCACTTGGTTGCACAGACATGATTTTCCAAGGAGTAAGCCCTTATTTCATAGAAAAACATTCAGTGACTGATCCTAGGGGAACCATAAAATCCTGATCATTTCAATCCGTGATTGGATACTTTGATAGTTAATATATACTTCAATGATACTCTTGGAGTTGAGGCTTCATTGAGTTTGCATGCCATAGTAACAGTTTCTTCCTATTCTTCTTCCTTTCTCTATCTTTCATGAGTATTAATCTTTAGTGAACATTTTTTAAAATAAATTGCACATCAGTGTCTATTTCTGACAACACAACCTGTGAAATTTGGAAACAAAAATACTCTAAGCAAGCCAGTGATAAGAAGTTGTTTCAATACTGAATCTGTTATCTTTTAGCTATTGTGAGAATCACTTCAGTGGTGGTAGGTAAAATGCAGAGAGGACATAAAATAAAGTCATTTATTGATTAATACCTTCATTAGAGATAAATTCAGATAGTAAAACATTACTGAGAGCGTCTGCTTGAACAATATCAAATGGAGTCCTTGGAAGAGAGCCATTCCAGGACTTCAGACTAGTAATTCCACCAGCATATGATTCTAGCCTGAAGAGCTTCAGCACATGGTTCCAACTTATAAGACCTGTGAAGCAATGGGGGCATGGTTACCTAGAGACTTTGGTGTACATTTTTCTGAACAGGGAAATGAAAAAATGAAAGCTATAGCACATTGGCTTAGAGAACAAATATTAGAGTCAAAGATTCTTGAGGAGCAATAACAGGTCGTTTTGTTATTGTTGAATTTTATACTTCTTTTAGACCTATTATTTCTTTCTTCTTTTATTTTCCTTTCTTATGAATGGAAATGACTACAACATGTCTGTCACAAAATGAAATTTGGAAAATTACATGAAAAAAACATGTTTAGTTACATGTTTGATTTCACAGGGTCATAGTTGGAGAAGAATTTGCCCCATTGTAAGTCAGAACATGAGATTCAACTATATCTAATTTAGGTGACATTTAGATGAAACTTTAGACTTAGACTCTAAAGTTGATATTGATAGGTGTGTGGAGTGGTGACTCAGCTTAGGATCTCTGACTGTCTTGCAGCAGGAGCCTGCACCTGCACTGGGAACTTCCTGTGCAAAGGTGTGGGTCAAGATTTCCCAGTTGCTATGGTGGTGCCCTGCTTAAAGAGGTTTTGTGCAAGGCACAGGACTATCAGTCTTGACTCAGATTTGAGACACCAGCTTCCAGGAGTGGAGAATTATGAGTGCAAAAATATAATTATAATTGATTGCCAGTACTTCATTCTTCAAACTGCCTTCTTTGAAGAAACTTTTTCACAGAAAATCTTTTGATGACAAAATCTGTATGATAAATGTGCTCATCTAGCTCTGAATCATGTTTCTCTATCGGAGGATGGTGTTCCACCTGCTCCCTGCTTTCTCTCTCTTTCTCTCTATGTTTGTCTTTTCTAATTCTTCATTGCTCCTTGCTGGTTTCTGAATAATGACCATGCAGATCACAACAAATAGGACTGATGACTTGGAGGAGGGGAACTATTGAGATGAATCTAGCATATTTTTTTATGTGAGAAGGATGTTAATCTTGGGGAAAAGTGGTGGAATACTCTGGTCTGAGTGTTTGTCTCCCCCAAATTTATATATTGAAATCTTATCCCCCCACCAAGAGATGGTATTAGAATATAGGACATTTGGAAGTTTATTAGATCATGAAGAAGGTGTGCTTATGAATTAGATTAGCGCCCTTATGAAAGTAGCCAGAGGAATCTTGTTTGCCCCTTCTACTATGTGATAATATAACTAGAAGAAATTGTCTACAAGAAAGCAGATTTTCATTAGACACCACTATTGCCTTGATGTTATGTTGAGAGCCATGGCCAGGTCAAGATGGTGCCTGGCATTTTGCCAGAAGAAGCAGGTTCCTGCTGCCTGGGGTGCACGCTATTTTTGAGCTCTCGCAGAGTTCCTAGAGAGTTCCTGTGGGTGGAGTTCGCGGGTTGAGTTCCTGAGTGCTCGGAGAGTTCCTGAAGTTCCAGTAGAGCTCTCGGGAAGTTCCTGGAGAGTTCGCATGGATGGCGTGGGGCATGGGTTCTAAAAAAAAAAAGTTTGTTCCTGTTTGAATTTTCAAGTGGCTCGTGATTTGTGCCCAGCAAGAGAGGTCAAGATGGTGCCTGGCATTGTTAGATATCACTCCAGAAACATGTATAATAATATTTCTCTGTTGATAAGCTAATCTATGATATTTTTTAAAAGATCCCTAAAGGAGCAAAAACAATACTCCATAAACATATACTAAAAAAGTTGCACCTGGTTGCTGTCGTGTGCACATGTAATCCCAGTGGCTTGGGAGGCTAAAGTAGGAGGATCATGAATCAAAGCCAGCCTCAGCAATTTAGCAAGGCCCTAAGCAACTCAGAAAGACCCTGTATCTAAATAAAAACTATGACAAAAAAAGGCTGGGGATGTTTCTCAGTGGTTAAGTTCCTCAATTCCCAGTAAAAAAAAATAATGATAACGATAATAATAATAATAATAATAATAACATTAAAATTGAATTACAATTTATAGATATTTATTTGAAATTCAACTATGAAAGCCAGAATTCCTCCATGATTGCTTATGAAATGCATTTAATGTTTTTAGTGGAAGGGTGGCAAAAGCTGAGTTCCAGGCCCAAAATTAATATTCAGAGTAAAAAAATACCAGCGAATGCTGAAAAGACTAGAAGACTGGTATGTTAGGCAAACACCAGAGCTCTAGTGGTGAAAAACAGAGATCTTTTTTCTTTGAATTGAGATATCAGGGAGGATGCCCTACCCAAATTTTGGACCTGCAAATTTTAGTGGATCCTTTGAGTCTTAAGAGTTGGTATGGGCCCATTGCCTAAATGCATTGTCCTCTGAATGGTAATGTGTGCCTTCCATAAGGGTTCTAATCTAATTCATATATGCACTCAGGATATTCCTCCAAGTCCTCCCCTGGCTAACAGGCCAATTATTAGTGTTAATGTTTAACACAATACATGATATTTTTCCATTCTAACCTTGAAAAGTGAAGAAAATGATTATGCCCCCATGAAAGTTGCCAGATTGTGCCAGGATGAAACAAGGAAAAATATATAGAACTGGATTCTAAGTCTTCCTGATCAAGGGAGCCAGAAGTTTAGGTGTAATAAGGGAATTTGTATTGACTTTTGAATACAGGATTTAGCATTGTAGAAAAGTTCTCAGAAATGATGGTAACACACTACCAGGATGGCTCTGTACATATGATAAAAGCATTGGTAAGAATGCTATGGAAGAAAATTGAAGAAGATTTTAAAGGTCTCATACTCAATGGCTGAGGAAAGAGTAAAAGGGTGAATCAAATGAGATATGCAAGGCATGCAACCTAAGGAGACATTTGCATGACTCTGAGAGGGAGTGCCTTCTTAAAGTAAATTGAATCTTATGGGGGTCAATCACTCTTAATGCTTGACCAGTGGACAGTCAATGCCTATACAATAATGGGAAAGAATACCTCCTTAAAATCTGTGCCCAAGGAACATCTCTCTCTTTAGTCTAAATAAGGCCTTCCTCAAGAAAGTGTGTGTGCTAGCAAAGTTAGTATATAAAGCTTGAAAATACACCAGATGTTACCTACCATAAAAAGATTTAAAGAATACAAAATTTACCAAGGCTGTCAGAAATGCACTTGTGAGAAACACCAAGATTGGTAAGAAGTACAATAGTAATTATTTCTGGGGAAAAACTGATGATAAAAAAGTCCATTATAAAATAAACACACAGCAATACAGTTTAACAATAAGAATCCAATATGACAGAGGTCATGTGGTGGCATTTAACGGCCCACATCCAGAGAGATGCCATTTTTATTTTATGTGGCAATGTAGATACTGCCCAAAATGGGATCTGACCCACAAAAAATCATGATTTTTGTTAACAAAAATGGTGTGCCTTGTGCAAAAAAATGGATAGACATTGAGGGTTGTACCACCAGAAAATATAAATAATAGAACACCAGGAAGATGAAGTCTCCTGTCTCAACAACAAAGTAATATTTCTTGTCCATTCTCAAATATTAGGTAATTTTCATATCAAAACTCATTTTCAGAATAGAAGGTCATGTCTCTGGGTAGAAAAACCTGCAAGAACAATGATTAAATATGTGTGATACTGATTTTCCCAAACATTCCCGCAAAAGATCAGGAGCCATTTACTCAGGTGACTGTAAGTTAAGAATAAAAAGTTTTCCCAGGCATATGGAAAACTACTGGACATAGACTTCAGTTGATATTAATACCTGGAAACAAAATTCATATCATGACTCACCAGTGAGAATGCTGGCAAAATGATCTATAAAAAAAATGTCGTATTCACCAAGGTTCAGCAATCCAATGATTCTTTGAATCTCTTGACCCACCTAATAATTATTTCCCTTACTCCTTTTATACATTATTGGGGTTGGCATAGTAAATAATTCTCCCCATTCCTTGGATCCTCACTTTGTAGGTAAAGAATTAAAATACCATGGGGGGCATACCTCTTGGACAGTCTTTTCCTTCCATAAAATCATAAATAAAAATAATAGAACATCCTAAAGGAGGGTGATGGAAATTGTCCTGCCATAAAGATCAAGCTGCATTGATGATATTCCCTATCATAGCACTATTTAATCTAAAAATTTTGCTCCCCCCAAAAGCAAGTAGTCTACCTACCATCAATTTCAATGACTCACTGTGGACTTTGTGCTGCTTATTACCAAAACTCTAGGTACTAGAATGTTAGAAGTCTTAGTCTCCAAAGGAGAAACACATTCCCAAGGGAAAACTTGTTCTATTGAACTGACTGGATGGTTTGGGACCCTTGTGTCTGAATTCAACAGGCAAGTTGAGACATCAGCATCTTTGAAAGGCAATTAACCTTTTATATCATGAGGAGGTATCACTGCTGATATGAAATGTAAACACATAGAAATATGTACACAATTTACATAATTGACTAATGTGGATCTTTGCATTCTCTTGCCCATTGTGAAAGTAAGTGAACAAATATGGTTACACTGGCCTGAGAACACAGTAATCAGAGGCACACACATGTCAGAGATGAGGATCTGTCTCACAAGTAAACCACTGAGACCAACAGAAGTAGTAGTAAATGAAGATGAAAAGAACCTTCACAGGGTTCTCAGAGGAGAAAGATATTATTTATTTATGTTTTGGCCTTAAATGCAGCTACAAAGCAGCGGGTATTAGTTTGTCCTACTAACTTTTATCTTATAAGCTTCTACCAAAAGGAGAGATCCATCAGAATATTGGAAGAGTTGCTTTCCTAAAGTTATAAAGAAATGGTTCCAAATAACACAAGGGATGGACTGTTTGGAGCTCAGAGATGTGCCATCCAGATGGAGGGAAGAAATTTTTGCCTCAGCTACTGAGAATGCTGCTCTTGAATAATCTGTAATTCCTAGGTCCTTCCTAATAAGCTTGAGGGGCAGAGAGTAATGTCCCCCAAGAATGTACTCTTCTCAGGCTAGCAATTATTTTAATGAAACATATTTGCTATTTTTATCTTTCATTCTATAATGTTATTAAACTAGTTCATCAGTTATATTTGTAACATAGATTAAGATTTTTCTTATAAAATAACATATAGATTGCAAATAAAGTTATTTTCAGTTTTTCTTTCAAATATGAAGTTTCCTTATTTAAGTTTTTGAGAGTGTAATTGCCCTGGTTAGAATCTTCAGCACAATGTTGAATAAACATGGTGAATAAAGGGGTTTTATGGCTTATCTTAGGGAGAAAACTTTTTTACCATTAATTATGATAAACAGCTATGTGATTTCTTTAGATGCCCTTTATTATGTTTAGGAATTCCCCTTCTATTCCTCATTTGTCAACTTCTTTGACCATGAAAGTTTGTTTTATTTATTATTGAATTATTTATCTGTATCTGATGATCATCTGCTTTTTTAAACTTTTATCTTACTAAAAATATATGTATTATTTTTACTATAGTACATAATATATTATGTATTGTAAGAATGAATTCATCTTTACAAGATCTGATAGTTAGCCTCTGGGCATTAATTACAACCTATGAATCCTGGATGATAATACATTTTGTTTTATAGCCTTATTTAAGATAGGTACTCAACAATAGCAAAACTACTACTAATGATAATCTCATTGTTTGCACACTCTTAAGAAGTTTGCATATATCAACTCATTTCATTCACAACAATTCTGTTAAGTAGGCACTTTCATTATCCTTAATGTATGAATGGAATTATTGACATAGGAAATGAATAAACTACTTGCTCAGCCTAGTTTTGATAATAATGGCAAAAAAATAATTCAAACCCATACAATGTAATTTGTCTATGTGCTTATAATCACTATATTACACTAAAAATAATATGATGAAATTTCCATGAACTTCTTTGAACACATAATTCTCATTGTCAGGAAATATAGAAAGGGTATATATCATATCACTGCTTTTGAAAAAGAACATTTATTATTTAATTAATTATTGAAATCTTAGAAGTTTTTCTGTAATTAAATAAATGCACTTTTAAAAATATTTTTATTAGTTATTCATGGACCTTTACTTATTTATTTTATTATATATGGTGCTGAGAATGGAATCCAGTGCCTCACACATGCTAGGCAAATGCTCTATCACTGAGCCACAACCTCAGTCCAAAATCAAACACACTTTACAGAGAGATGCTTAAATTCCTTTGATCATGGAAAGTAATTTTGCATTTTGTATAATAACACCTTGAGAATGTGCTTAAAGAAACACTATGAAATTGATGGGGAGCCTGTAACAATATAAAATCAATGAAAAAATTAAGCTATGCCAACAGCTTTCTGTGTGTGTGTGAGAGAGAGAGAGAGAGAATAATTTTAAACTAAGGGATCTTACATTAAGACCAAGATAACAGGAGTTAGCACTATCAAATAGGTAAACCTGTTTCTTATTGGTATTTTATGAGTGAGAGTTATACAGATTTGAAAACCTTCTGTGAAAATGAACTGTTTTTTTCAGATTACATCACCTTTTTTCTGAGATCTGCAAATGTGAAACAAGAGTTGATTATTCATAGCTCAATCAATTGTGTCTTTAAATTATTTTTAAATGTTTGCTGCATGTTTATAAAGTGTTTTACTATACTTTGAGTACAATTTCCTCTCCCTATTCCATTTTTAAATAATATCTTACTGTAATGAATGAATCAATGTGAATTTAAAATATTTGCCCAAACCAAAAAAACTTTACCCAATTTATTATGGGTTCCAATAATCTTTCTACTATTGCCCACAAGGACTCTGTTAACTGGGATAAATCACTTAAAATGTATTCACATCTCCCCTGAGGAGAATTTGAATAAAACTTTCATAAATTCAGATAACTATACATGTAAATCATAAAGTCATTATAGGTAACACTTGTGCCATTTAGTTACTTCATTATGTACTAAGTTTGCTAGTTCTGACAACGAGGATAGCTGATTTGGGAACCAAGTTCAGCCTTGCTAGTTGTTAATAAGAAACATAATCTGGATATTAAGAAATAGCTCCCAATTTCCATTTGTGTTTCTGTGGGAAAAAATGTAAATGTTTTTGTATTTATTTGCTGTTGCACTTTAAACTTCTTGAAATATGAATTGCCAGAAATCAGAATATGTATATCAAAAATTGAAAATAGAATTTTATGACAGCTCCCTGATGTTTGCTTCTTTGGGTATAATTTATGTTTCTGAGAAAGAAGGAAGTTAAGTTGATTAAGAATTTGATTATCTCTCATTTTTAATGCAAGGATTTCCTGCTTAGTATATCCTTCATATCCTCAAGGAAATCAAATTGATGCTATATTGAACATCAGAGAGATTCTGTGACAACAACTGTGTCACAGTGTCCTTTTTCATTTCTCTATAGATTATCTTCTATGAAAGCAATTAAAAGGAACACATTGAGGCTGATTTATCTCCTTTCTCTCGGGGAGAGAAGTTCTGTCAACAGCACAGATATGATTGATTCATTCTTCTGGGATCCCTTCAAAAGGTTTCTTAATATAGGGAAATTCAAGGGTATAAAAAGTTGAATGTAAAAACATTTCATTCATTTACTAACCTGAACTTTAGGATCTCTCCCAATTTTTGATGTAAGCAATGAATCAGATTTGCATTAGTAATTTTATGTTATTGTCAGTAGAAGAAATAATAAATATGATCATTTCACATGATATTTGTGACATGAAATATCATGAAATAACATCTAAATTTATCACTACACCAATTGACATTAGTTATTATACCTTATTATTTAATCTTCAATAATATAAACATATATTCTTGTATCACAATTGTATCACAAACTTTTCGAAAAAATATTTGCATAACTATATTTCCATTTGTGTGGTTTCCTCTTTAATTCTGCACAATTTATTTTATGTATTTTATAATATTATTCTAATAAGAATTAGGATTCACCAGAATGCCAAAGGGGACCATGGCATAAAAGGTTTTAAGTATCCCCTCAACAGGGAAAGAGACTTGTTTCCCAAGGATAGAGGAAATACTAAATCGTCAAAATGCACAAGTACCATTTAAATCTAAAAAAAAGTGGCAGGAATGCTGTTTATATAACATTGAATTTACTTTCTGATCTACCAATTAATGAGACATAAAAAACCCCTCCCTAATCTGAAGTAATTAAGTAGCTCCAAGGAACTGAAATCCCAGCATTAATTGCAAAGTTTCAAGATCTTAGATCAATTTTCTTGGTATTGGTACTGAGAATGGAACTCAGAAATGCTCAGTCACTGAGCCACAACCCCAGCCATTTTTGTATTTTATTTAGAGACAGGGTCTCACTGAGTTGCTTAAGAATTCGTTAAATTGCTGAGTCTGGCTTTGAACTCAAAATCCTCCTGCCTCAGCCTCTGGAGACTGGGATCACAGGCTTACTCTACTGTGCCCAGCACTTAAGTTCATTTTAACTGGGACAAAACATTATAAAATTAGATATGTTGATTATTAAGAAGATAATGCATCTGAGTTTTTTATGGACTGTGCAGTATAGAAGAAATAAATTCCTGTTTTTGTTGTATTATCAATTCTATCAAAAGTAAACATAGTGCATAAAACTTGCAATGTAATGTTTTTATTTGTTCATTCATGCCAATTGAAATTTGGCTAGGAGCAAGTAGGAATGTCTTGGATCAAGATATGTCATCTTCGTTAAGAATAGTAGAAGAAAAGGGAAAATGACTAATAGAAGCAGGATTTGATATAAGTACTCCTTAAATAGAAAGGAAGTATAACAACATAATATTTAGATATAAATCATACAAGGCATGAGGGAGAAAAGAAGAAAGTGAATAAGTGGTAGTGACTATTGTCCCATAGAATCTGTGAAATGCAGAATAGAGTAGATTGCCGCAGTCCAGCTGCACCAAAATAACCGGGGGGTGATGAACAACTTGTGTACATTGCTACAGCAGGAGTGGGAGCCGTTTATTGTAGGACAGGAGGGGTATATATACATTCCACACAACTTATCTTAATTAACATAAACTTGTTACAGCAGTCAACCAATAAGGAATCTCCACACTTAATGGCTCGCTGGCCTTACTTCAAAAACCACTCCCTCTGGCAAAATGCCAGGCGCCATCCTGACTTGTTTACAGACTCTAACAGTAGATGGTAGGGTGAAAGCTGAAAGCTAAATAATTAAAACATTTCTTATAAAAATAATTGCTAAACTGGTTTATACTGAGAGACTATTATTGCACTGATTATAACAAAAATCCAAAGCAAATAAATCAAAGACTATATAGGAGGCCTGGAACATATTCCATATCATATTATATATCTTACTTTTCTTAGCAAAAAAGCCATGCTCATGTATTCATTCATTAATATAATTCTTTCATTCAATCTTAGAAAAATATTATAAAATACAAGTCTCCTTCTCCCATAAAGCTTTCAAGTGGAGATAAATAGAAAATAAAGACACAAAAATATAATTTTATATTCAGAGTAAGTGAATAATTCTATCTATAGTCTCTCTATTTATAATATTTTAGCTTAGATATGAGGAGTTAATATTTGGGTACTCAAATAAAATTCAGGCTACTATGTGCCTGTTACTATTTTAGTCATAACAAATGCTTCTTATATTCAAAAGAGGAGATTCATAAAAGAAAAATTAAATACATTAATAATAAATTTATAACAGATTTAGAAATTGGCTGGAATAAAAGAAGAAAGGGACCAAAACTTAAAAAGGGATATATATAGTGGTGGTTACGTTAGGTAACTATTATGTGAAATAGAAAATATTTCAAGCGAAGGGTATTTCATAGATTTTTTTAATAATAGAAAAAATTTGAATAACTTTCCATTCAATTTTATGCTTTATTTTTATTCCTTACCTATATATCCAGTACTCTTTACAGGTTTAAAATGCAATAAAAAATCACACAGTAAAATTCTTATCAATATACATTTTCTACTGTACATCATTTCCAAGTCTTAAATATGTGATTTCACTAATTTTAAGTAATGTGTAGAAACTCATTACTAAAATATGCCATAATGTATCAGCTTAATGTCCTGTTTATTATAATTTAATTTTAAACACTAAATTTAGCTGACATTTTACCAATCTAGATAAAGAGAAAGGAATGTAGATATGAAAGGCTAAATTTCACCTTTCAAATTTTCACTATTTGAAACAAATATAGAAACTATTAATATTTATTTTATTATGAGTGATAGATATGTGGTTTATATTATATTGTTTTCTCTCACTTTCTATATATTTAAAATGTTAGATTATTTAACCAATTAAACAATTATGTGATAAATATAATTTCAGAGAATTCATTATGCATATTTTTATATCAAAGCACAATATTCATATGCATTTTATAAACTTTCCTTAATTATTTTATAATTTTTTCAACTTACCTTCATTTAATATAATATTTTAGAGACTTCCTTGCATTTTTTTTTCAAAAATTTAGCACAGATAGCATTAAAAACATCTTATTTTTCTGTTGACATGATCTATAGTAGAAATGGAGGGTACTCAGAAATTTAGCTGGTTGGTTAACTAAAAGTCTCTTTAAAAATGGAGTTTTTATTTCAATTTAAAAATTTTCTAGATTTATAGTATTTGTGCATTAAAATACTAATGGCTTCTCCCTTCTGGTGTTTTCATTTTTTGATTGTTTTCTTTCTATTCATTTGGTTTTCAGTGACTACAAATTAAACACTGTCAAAAAATGGCAGTGAAAATGTATTGGACATATTCTACATGGTAATGGATTGGTTAAGATAAATGTTTACTTATGCTTTATGGATATATCCTTCCTTCCTAAAGTATAGCATTTTAATTTTTACTTTGTATGCAACTTATTTTTTAATTTAGCCATGGTTATTATCTACATTTTTATTTGTCTAAGTTATGGTTCTGGGGGGGGGGGAAATACCAAGGAAAACAAATTGTCCTGATTTGAGAATATAATACTACCTGGTAAAAATAAATGTTATTATAAGTTAAAATATGTTGCTAAAACTGGAAGATAAATCTAGTAAAAATTGTATGAGGGGAATACAATTAAATACTGAGTGTTAGAAATTATTTTTAAAACCTTGCTTTTGATGAAAAATTGCATTCGTATATATATATATATATATATATATATATATATATATATATATATGAATTATATATAGTATGATAATGATCTATACAATTAAATAAAAGCTGAAAAAACCTAAGGGTCTAATCAACTGAAAGTTGTTTAGAAAATAATAAATACAATCAGTACTAAATGTCAGGGAGTGTCAGAGCAATTTCTTTTTCTCTTCTCAATTCTAGAGAAGGATTCTGTGGATTCTAAAGTCTAAATTTATTGCTGCAGTTTCCAGATCCAACAGCTTTTTTACACTGGCTCAGTGATCCCCCGGGTTTTATACAAAGTTGATTTCTGTGTTTCCAAGTGCCTAAAAACAAAACATGTCCTTTTTCAGAATGGAAACTATCAGATTGTCTTAAAAGGATTCTACATCAGAGAAACTCCTACAATAGAGACTCCACAAAATATCTTTAAAATTCTATAGTAAGCATAATTAAGCATAATATTAAACACATGAATGATAACAACAAAAGCAGAGTATTTTTTTTTCCTCAAAATGAGTATCTCATTCAGAGATATGACCTGCATATTCAAAGAATTAACCATCTTTTAAATCTCCTCAGGCAGCCTATTATACCTTCAGAAATATGCTACTGTAAGATTTAACTGATATAAAGTTATTGAAATCTAATTCTTCACCACCTATTTGTGATGAAGAGATGACAGTATGCCAGAAGCTTTTTTACTGACCAATGAAGTTGTTTTTTTTTTAAATACCATGAATGTACCTCTGATACTTTAATCCCATTTATCAGTTAGAACACTTTCAAATTTTTTGTTCTTTCAACATATATAACCTTCCTAGGAAATAGTGAAAATAGACTCTGATAAATGTTCAACCTCCTTTTTACTAATTTTAAGCGGAAAAATAGAAATAAAATAAAATTAGGTCTTCTAATATAACATTTGGAACTCTTCTTAGTTTATATGCTCAAGAGTAAACTGTTACATCAAGCTGTCTTAATGGCTGATATAAGGAGTATACCCTATTCTAAGAGGTTGACATTCTCTATATTGTTAATATATAGCACATTAGATTATTAGAAATGGTTCATTATAATCTGATCAACTGTGGATGAATTTATAACATAATATTTTTCAAAACTAAATATTATGAATGACCTGGATCTGCATATTCCTCTACTCCACAACAAAAGCAAACACCCTTAGAAGTTATTCAAGTCTTTGTAAATACCTTAATTTATCAAATTTTCTTAAAGGAAAATATACATTATCCACTTTGGTATGAATTACTTTTTGTGTCTGAGTTAATTTTAACAGTGTATTAGCCCATCTTCCCTTTGGTATTTTTACTAGTCTTGATAACATTGTGTACAGTAAGATAAACTTACATTTACATTTTTTTTTTATACTGGGGATTGAACTCAGGACACTTGGCCACTGAGCCACATCTTCAGCCTATTTTGTATTTCATTTAGAGACATGGTCTCACTGAGTTGCTTAGCATCTTGCTTTTGCTGAGGCTGGCTTAGAACTCGTGAACTTCCTTCTCAGCCTCCCAAACTACTGGGATTACAGGCGTGTGCAACTATGCCTGGCTTTCACTTACATTTTTAAACTAATAGTAAAAGTTTTTAAAACGAAACCACTATAACCACAGTACTTATTCACTGTTCTTTACATCTATCCTGTAAAAAAATAATCAACAAACTTTATAAAACTTAACATTTATAAAGGAAAATATGTAAGGATCAGTAAAATACTGGATGATAGGATTTCATAGAACTACAAGCCCTAACTTTTGCTTTAAGGTGCTCATAGTTCAGTGAAGGAGAAAGACATGGTAAAACCCTGTTACTACATAAGATGACAAATGTCATAACAGAGGTTAGCAAGACACATTCTAGAAGCACTGATACTAACTTATCTCTACTTATAGATTTCCTATGTTTGGATGTTAAAATGCTCAGGCAAAAAACATCTCACAACACTTCCAAGAGACCCTTTTTTATTTAGGCTTTGTAGTGGATTTAACACCATGCTCTGGGCCCATTTCTGTGATGTATTCTAAAAAGCTGCTTATTACTTCATTTTAGCAGAGAAACTAAAGTCTGAATATAGCTGAACATGGGAAATGGTTTCAAGTGGGTGCCTCTTATACATATTTGATTATGGCCAGGCACAAAACTGGACTCAAAGCTAATTTTAGTTACATTATGTCAGTATGATATATTTAAAGAACATATTTCTGGAATATGACACCACCCTAAGGATAATTTTCATTAATCAATATTAATCTAATGTTACATTTACAAATGTTTTGAGGCAGTTATTTTTTAGTTACTTTTTATCAG
The DNA here is from genome assembly GCF_045843805.1 of Urocitellus parryii. NCBI lineage: Eukaryota > Metazoa > Chordata > Mammalia > Rodentia > Sciuridae > Urocitellus > Urocitellus parryii. The sequence goes on along the minus strand of NC_135547.1, from coordinate 49,324,232 downwards.
AAAGAGGTGAAGCTTACTTTGACTCTAAATGTTGGACATGATGAATATAAACAAGACTTGCAGATTTTTGCTCTGTGTTTAGAATATCTTTAGTATTAGCACGTAACAAACTTTGAGCTTGCATTCTGGGTTGCCTTGGGCTTTTAAAATATGGGGAAATGTGTTACATCATTATTTATATTGGTATATGGCAGTTGAGTAATTTTTAAATTGTACCTACATACTTGTAATCTCCTGTGAACTAAGAAAATAATTATTATGTTACACTACTGTCAATACAGTAGTCAGCACTTAGTCAGTTCACCTGCCTTCTTCAGTTTGATAACAAAATAAATAAACCAAAATAATTGTGCTGCTTGATACTTCTAATAATATTCAACTGATTATAGATAACAAGGATTAAATTGACTCAGAAATAGTGAATTCATATATTAATAGGCTCCTGTCCCTAAAGGGAACTTCTGCATATGTATACTTATGGAATTGTATTTTATGTATAAAAGCTGGTTTAATAAGATAATAGCAAGAAAGTTTCTTTATGACAACAATAAATATGCTGAGAAGGAAATCATAAAAACAATTTTGTTCACAATAGAATATATATATATATGTGTGTGTGTGTGTGTGTGTGTGTGTGTGTGTGTGTAGCTAACCAAGGAGTAAAAGACCTCCACAATTCAATTTATAGGACATTGAAGAACAAAAGAGAAAACTTTAGAATTTTGAAAGAACTCCATGTACATGGATTAACAGAATTCATGTAAATGGACCAACAAAATTAATATAGTAAAAATGGCCATATTATAAAAAGTGATCTGTAAATTCAATAAATATCCATCAAAATTCCAATGTCATCCTTCATACAACTAGATATAACATTATTAAATTTCATATGGAAAAACAAGAGACCCAGAATACACAAAATAATACTCAGCAAAAAGAGTAATTTTAGGGTGCATCATAGCCATACCTTGTTATATTAGTATTTAGTTTTTGAATATATAACTTTTTACTTGGGGTAGCAGATAAGACACTTTGTTCTAAGTGTGGAAAGAGACAATGACATATTCAAACACCGTGATGGTTATTTTAAAATATGATCAGATTTAAAGTGCTGGGATCAAATATGAAAATTTGATGTTAGAGAATAAATGACTTCTACTTAATGTGCATATATAATGATGTAATCAAAGGAAAGTAATTCTCCCCATCAACCATTTCCCTCTTCTTTATTGTATTCCTGGGGACAGGTAAACCATTTTTTTAGCAATCCCATTAACTCATTCACAGTAAGGGACATCTAAGTCAATATATATTTTTTTGCCCCCCAGGGATATTTACAGTTGAAGATGACCTGCAAGCAAGCTTATCTCAGAAACAAAATGAGATATTTGTATATAAAAGAAACAAACTTACTTATAACTCAAGAAAACAGTGGCAGCAAGCTATCCTTGAAAGAGGTTATGATCAGAATATTCCATATATTTCCATTCTGTTTAAATAATTTTATGTAAGTGAATTTTTTCTAGATAGCACCCTACATGCTAGACTTCCCATGCATGTTGTTTGATTTATGGTATATTGTACAAGAGCTTATGGAAGCTAGAATGTTTCATAACCAACTGCAAGACACTATTCAAAGGCAATAGATAATTATCCTATTGTATGACTTAATTGTTTTTCTGATACCAGAATGTAGCAGTACTAGTCTCTCAATCTATGCCTCCCTCCACGGAATTAATAGGATTCTATTTCAGAGCTAGAGTAAGGCTGCAGAAATCAGGGAGAATATCTTTAATTTCCCATGCTTTCTGGTGGCATTTCTTTATTTTATTTTTCGGTGTAGGCAACTGAACCCTTGCATATGCAAGACAAGTACTCTACAATTACTTCTGTAGGAATTAATATACCATTATACCATAATTTATCATATCTCTGATTATATATAAGGTATGTTGACACCAAATTCACATCTTTTACATGTATTTTTAATATGTACTCTATAATTCCTTCTCATTCATTATTTACAAGATAACTTAGTGCTTTTTATATATTGTGGGTTTTTTTAGTTGTAGATGAACAACTTAGTGCTTTTTAAAATATGTTATTTCAGATATAAATAAAACCTGGCTTTGCATCTCAACTTGTGAGCTAGTTTATCTCAGAAACAAAACTTTGCCACTGGGCTACATTATGAACACCATGAAAAGTAATGATGTCTCTGTTTGCTAACGTGTATTCTGTGTTGTATGTGAGGGGGCTGAAAAAGAGGTATAATTTGTGTCCTTAATTTTGTACCACATATATACCTTCCCAATCCACCATCCAGGATTAATATATAATTTTGGAGTGTTCACAATGTTCTAGACACTGTAATAAACAGGCATTCTCTCAAATATTTTTAAAAGTAACACCCCATGAGGAGAGGGATACTATATGCTACTTTCACAGAGGGAAAAGCTGAGGCTCATACAGTTAAATTCTATGCCAAAGTCACAAAGCTGGTTTATGGGAGTTGAGATGCAAAGCCAGGTTTGATTTATATCTGGAACAACATATTTTAAAAAGCACTAAGTTGTCCATCTACAACTAAAAGAAACCCCAATATTTAAACGGCACTAAGTTATCTTGTAAATAATGAGATGTTTCACACTACTAGAAAGAACATTTATAGAGTACTTACTATGATCTTGGTACTATACTGGATGCCTACTTAGTATCATCTCATTTAATTTTGGTAATAGCTGTATTATGTAGGCATTATTTGGATCACCATTTTGCTAATGATTATTATAAACAGGTTAAATAAGATTTCAGTATATGATAAATGTAGAGTTTAATTCCTTCCTGTTTATACTAGTTCCATGGACCTCACTCTTAACATTTATATTATTTGCTTCTCCATCTTAAAAGTCTAGTATCCATAGGTACTGTAGTTAAGTCACAAATAGAGTTATATTTTTTGTCCTACACATAAGTCATTTTTAAAAAATGTTGAAAATTGACTCTCCTTTTTCATGTTAAAACTCAAATTTAAGTGCCAATTCACTAATTTTCAGTAATTTTTCATTTGGTATAGTATATGTCATAAATGGAAATGGAAGGAGACCCTCATTGTTATACAAAATTACACATAAGAGGAAGTGAGGGGAAAGGGAAAAAAAACAAGGGGGAGAAATGAATTACAGTAGATGGGGTAGAGAGAGACGATGGGAGGGGAGGGGAGGGGAGGGGAGGGGAGGGGGGATAGTAGAGGATAGGAAAGGCAGCAGAACACATCAGACACTAGTATGGCAATATGTAAAACAGTGGATGTGTAACCAATGTGATTCTGCAATCTGTATACGGGGTAAAAATGGGAGTTCATAACCCACTTGAATCAAATATATGAAATATGATATGTCAAGAACTATGTAATGTTTTGAACAACCAATAATAAAAATTTTTTAAAAAATAAATATGTATAAGAAAAAATGTTAGTGCTTACTCAAAAACAGATTCTATTTAGAGAATAGACAAAAGGTAGTCAAATACCCTTTGTCTCCAGCAGTTTATATTTGATCTTTAGGTATATAAGCAATAAATAAGTAAACAAAATAGTCTTTCAGAATCAGATCATTACTATTAAAGAAAATAAATCAGTAAGTTAAGAGAGACACCAAATGAAAAGAGGGTGATTGCTATTCCAATGTTAATGATTAGGGTAAGCAATGATTAAAGATGATATTTGTGCAGTATCCTGAAAACATCTAATATTTCACAGTTTCTCTTAGTCAAGAATCTGCACAAGACTTAGCTGAGTCCTCTATAAAGCTGCAACCAAGGTGTCCTTCAGGAATCTATTTCTAAGCTCACATAGTTATTATCAACATCCAGTTATTTGCATGCTGTCAGGCTAAGAGCTGAGATTTCTTACTGGTTATCAGTCAGAAGCTGTCTTTAATTCTTTAAATAAAGCAGCTCAAAATATAGCTTGTTTCTTTAAAGTAACAATGGTGGGAATCTCATAGAAGACATGTTACAATTACATGTAATGTCACCTATGTGACATTCCATCACCTTTGTTGTTTTATTGGATGGGAGGAATTCAATTTCTAACACTTAAGGGGAGAATGAGATTAATTTACAGAAAGGGCATTATGAGATTCCTATTAGATTATGTCCTTACATGTATGTGGAACAATGATTAAAAAGCATAAATAAAAAAATATTTATAAAGCTCATATAAAAAGTTTGTGGACATTAAAAAAACTTAAAAAACTTAAATTAAAACTCAAGGCAGTAAATGATTCTAAAGCCACAGGGATGTTGAAGTCTTCATCAGAAAACATGCCTTGGTGGATTAGATCTACGCTCAACTTAAATCAATGTGATTAAAAAAAAATAACTAGGGACTGTGGTTGTGGCTCAGTGGTAGAGCACTCACCTAGCAAATGTGAGGTCCTGGGTTTGGTCCTCAGCACCGCATAAAAATAAATAAATAAAAAACAAAGGTATTGTGTACAACTAAAAAATAAAATATTAAAAAAGAAAAAAATAATTATGGTCATATCATTATATAAAAATAGTTGCTGGAGGAGATGCCAAACTTTCCTACTGAAAAAGAGGCTTGACAAATATTTAGTAACACATCACTTTCTAATAAGCAAAGTATGGATTTAAAGCTGCAGTCTTGAGAATTAAGATATTTACTTAGTTTTAGAACAATGACTTAATGTCTTCATGATTAAATATGTTGTATCCTACATGTTTCTTTTATAAGAGGATACAAAATTTCTATAAGTCAATTTTCAAGGAGGATATTCAATGTAATTTGTCATTAAGAAATTTAATTGAAAATTAAACAATAATGAAATGTCACCATACATCTTCTATTAGAATGGCTAAAATCCTAAAATTTACAATATCAAATGCTAATAAGAATGTATAGCCAAAGAAACTATAATCCATTGCTGGAGAGTATGGAACTTTTTCAGACAGTGCAGACACATTTGTAGACAGTTTGGCAATTATATGCATGTCTGAAAAATCCAGAAATTATGCTCTTAGGTATTAATCCAACTTATTTAAAAAACTATATTCAAATGAAAACCTGCATTCAAATGATTATAGTAGCTTTATTCATGATCACCAAATATCAGAAGTAATCAACATGTCAGTAAATGAATTGCTAAACAGAGCTACATTCATGAAATAGAATATTATTCTATGATAAAAATAAATGCTATCAATTGACAAAAATATATTAATCTCTCTTTTTTGTTTAAGTGTTTTCATATGAAACAAATTGTTGTTTCAAGAAAGAACTTACTTTACATGTTCTGAACTGAAACAGAACATAACAGGGGCCAAATTCCAAATTCATTCAGCAGGTCAATTGTAAAATGTGAGCATACTCCTAGTCATTGTGATTGGAATAACTTTATTCATAAGCACTAGTTCTTACACCAAATATTAACTCCAACTACTCGTGTAACACAAAAGAAGTGGTACTCAATTAGTAGGTAGGGCAGTATGTTCCATAAATGCCAAGCAGTGACAAAAGAACAAATAAAAGCTAGTCTAAAAAATACAAAATATGATAGTCCAAAGTAGAATTTCTGTCCTTCTTTGTGTCATGATAAAACATAGCACTGGAATCTAGAAATTTTTATCCTGATCATTTACAAAGTGTTACCTCAATGATTTGAATCATTAGTACTATAGATACTTTTAAAGAGAAAGGGATTTATTCCTCCTCCTCCTCCTCCCCTTCATACCAATTTTTTTTTAAATTTCTACCTGAGAGAGTTTTTTTTTTCCAGTGAGCATGTTATTTGACTTCTTCTAAAAAATTGTCTATATCAAAATATTTTCTTGAAATTGAGTTGGTCTTTCTCACCTCTTAACACAGTCTGTTCCAGAAACTTCCTCATTATACTGAGGAAAATACATGACCAAATTATGTTGTGTGTATGCATAAATATGTAACAAATCCCATTACTATGTATAATTATGATGAACCAATAAAAATAAAACTGCTTAACTGTAATAAAACTGTTGGTGTCCATTCTGTTTTCTAGGTCATTGTCATACAGGTACTTATCCATTTTTCCTGGGTGTATAAATTTTCTGGGTCACATCATTACAACCTCATGTTCATAAAAGTTTTTAAAATTTATCTTCTCATTTAATTCACTGTGCATACATTTGAATTTATTGAAAAGCCTTGATCATACTGAACTCTTTTGCATATATAAGTATTGAAAAGCCTTGGTCATACTGAACTCTTTTGCATATATAAGTATTGGGTACTCCAAGACCAATGTCTTCAATAACAACTCAATTTTCATTTCTCTGTAATTTTGATTTTTTAAAAAGAACTTTGCTAGAGACATTCCCTTCTAATGTCTCTCTTATTGCCTGTCATGATGAATTACATATTTTTCATGTGCCAGTGTCTCCACATCATCTTTGTCTAAGCTCTTTCTTCTCTTTTTTGAGTCATTCCTCTAAGTCTATTGATGTTTCTTCATGTATGCATGTATATATGTATTTTAGTGAGCTTTTGCATCACTCTGACCAAAATACTTCACAAGAATAACTTAGAGTAAGAAAAGTTTATTTGTGCTAATGGTTTTAAAGTTTTCAGTCCATTGTCAATTCCATTATTCTGGGCCCAAGATGAGGCAGCACATCATTGTGGTAGGGCCCAGCAAAGGAAAGCTGCTAAACTCATGATGGGGTCAGGATCAGAGTGTAAGAGATTGAAGAAAGGGCCACAGAGAAAATGCATCCTTTCAGGGCACGCTGCCAGTAATCCACCTTCTCCAGCCATGCCTGACCCTGCTAACATTACCACCATGTTCCTCCATTCAAACCAGTATGGACTGATTATGTTACGGATTTCATAATGTGATAATCACCTCTGCATATTTTTATATTAATACAAGAGCTTCTGGGTACATCTTATGTATACATTACGTATACATAAGGTATACATTACATATACTTAGTATGTATGTATACATTACATATATATTACATTACGTATACGTATATTAGTATGTATGTATACATTCAAGCCACCTCTTTATCTGAGAATGTATTTCCATAATTCCATGAGCCTTCCACAAGAAATGTGTCAGAGTTCACTCAGTTTTGTAAACATTTCATTAAAATAAAATTTGTGCAGTACTCATCCTATAGCAGGTAGGTGCTTATCTAAAGGAATTGTATAAGCTTTTCTGTTTTTTTTTTTCTTTTTGTTGCTTATTAACACAAGGAAAACTCTTCCATTCTTGTTATTTCATAGTTATCTTTTGGATGGGAGAAGGAATTAGGGGTTCAGAAGTAGATATCAGTTCCCAGGGATTTTTTTTTGTAAGTTTTAAACCTTAGAGGTATCACTGGATATTTCTGCATTTCCACCAGTCATTTGTTTAGCACCAGCTTTGAAAGAAATTCTGTTGCAGAGATGGTGTGCATTGGATATACTGACAAGGGCCAGTTGATCTGCTGCTTCAACTGTCATGGTTCAAGAAATCTGCAATAAATATTTACCTCAAACTACACCTGACTTCTGTGTTATATATTTACAAGCTTATTCATTGAAATTAAACAAATCTGGACCATCCACTTCTCTGAGTTACTTTGCAACCAAATCTGTATACTTGCTATAAATAACTTTGTCTTTTGGCTGTCCTTGTCAAGATATTGCATCATATTAATTTTTCTACAGCATCACCTAAATGGCTAGTGAATTGGACATTATCCCCCACGCACACATTTAATGCATAATGGGTCACTTGAGTCCATGGAAAAGCACTTCCCCCTCCAAAACCTTCTATTACTTGTGGTAATAGGTAATTTGACACACATGGGGGTAGATTCTCTTTAGGAGGAAACCATAGAGATGTGTCATTATATTTTGGAGCTTACCTTTTCTTCAGCTTTAAACCATTCCTGAAATAGTTAAATAAGTGCAGGAAAACAGCTTGTTAGTTTCTTGTTCTTCTTCCTTTTCTTAGAAGACCTTTGTTTTCAGTGAAATGATCTGAGATTGAGTCTTATACTCTCACTTGTTCTAGAATCTCAGGAATGTTCTTTTTCCTCTATGAGTTTTGATATTCAAATTATGAAGGGGAAGATTAATTACCCAAGTGCTCAAATCATGTCTATCTAGTGAGCACCCCTGTTTTATTAAATTAAAATGTGTTAGATTTAATTGCATTAACCAGATCTCTTCTGAGTAGCACTTAAACTAGTCTTATTAGATAACTTAGCAAGAAAAAATGGGAGTGGGTTTTGGAAAATTTGGAAAAAACCTTCCTAATTATAACTAGGGCATAATTCTAAAGATTCTGGGCCAACAGCTCCAAATGCAAAATAATTTAGCTATGTTTCTGCAAATACATACCGAGAGTTTCTGAAATTCTTTTTCTACTTCACCAAGATTTTCCAGTAAAATATCAAAATGAAAGCCTGTATAACCATGAAATTAGATTTTTTTCTTTATTATGGAGTCAAAATCAATTAAGCATTGTGTTATCTTTTCTATACATAGCAACAATAACATTCTCATAGGCAACCCTGTTTGTAATGTTCTTGGTGGTCAGACCAAGCCACCTCATAAGAGTTTATGGGAAAGACTACATTGTCTTAGGGTGATATGATTCTGAAACTGGGGTTGTCATAATCAACTCTCAGACAGATGTGCCAATCACCTGTGATGACTGACATGGAATGGATTACCTTCACTAGTAAGTCCTAGCTCTGTCTCTTGAACTAGGATTGAACATGATAGTCAGATATTCTGAATATATCTACTCATTTCTGACCTGAAACTGAGATAATGGGAGCCCTCTAGTGACCTGTTGGCTGTTCTCAGAAATGTTGGTTTTCCCTACGGTAAGAAATATTATAAAAAGGACTGTATTCTCATTTTTTAAAATTGTGATCACTGTGAAATATATATAGCAGCCTTTAACCCTGTTTCCTTACCCACAATTCCAAAATACTTGGAATTTCCTGATCATTTATAAGGGTATCATTTGTATGTTAATAGGATGAATAGTACCTGAGATTTCCAAATGGATTGGAGTCCTTGCTTTTCTCCTTTCTGCATTAAATTCAGAGGAGTGGTCTACAGTACCACACTGTATTTTGGAACATTGGTCGTGAGTGTGCACAGATGCCTGAGATACAATGGAAAGTTGGTCAGTCTTGTCTCATTTACAGATGTAGATTTCACAGTGAGATGTTGGTACAAGGGCTATTCCTCTCTGCCAGTCTTTGTCCTATGATTATAAAAAAGGAAGTTATACATGTCATACATTAGGCAGAAGTGGGTTTTTTGACCTTTGCAAAGGGATTCTTGTGAACATTGAGGCCTCAGGTGGCTAGTAAGAGCAAAGAAAACAAGGAGTATTTTCCTCCAGGTTCAGGGTACTCAGGCTGGTTTCCCTCACTCTGATCACTTCAAATTTTGGGGAGATTTTCTAATTCTCAGTGCCAACATGTTTAATACCAGCTATTGGGCAGCTGAGAATTTCAAAGACCCCAGGGTGAGGTCATTAAAGAAGGTAGAGGGATAGCAGATATTTGAAGTAGGGGTGCTCCTAGCTTTGGCAGGTGGAGAGAGATGTGGTTAGCTGGTTCTGGGTGGAGGGGGATAGTCAAAGTCATAAATAACTTTCATTCAAGGTCTATCCATCTTATAAGCCCCTGTGCTTCATAGAAAAATGGAGAAGGCAGACCTTAGAGGCCTATAATGTCAAAATGACAATCCAAACCACTCTGAATGCCTGTTTTTTGACCTCTAAGGGCTATAAACCTGTATCATAGTTTTGGGTTTTCTTTGGCCTCCTGAGAATATACAGTTCATATCTGTAGGCCTAATTCTGCATTACATAACTTGCTCTTCCCCACATTCTTCTCCCTCAAATGGAACTGTCCACTAAGCCATCCACCTGGGAATGCCAGACCCCAGTACTAAGCCTCTTACCTAGTTCCCTTCCTACATCAACTATATCAGCAGGCACTTCTTGATGTGCTACTTCAATGGTTAAAAGGGGATTCCCTCACCAAGTTTCCTGGGTGTCTACAATCTAAGCCCTAATCAGGCCCTCCAACCAAGGCTTCTGTGATATAATTAAGCTGATCCTATCATCCTCTGAAATGTCTCTTTGAGGAATATTGGCAGGGTAAAAGAGCCCCCCAAGATACTATGGTCATCACCATCATCCCTGGAGCTGTCCCCATTTGGGGTCTTTAATAAGCACTTGGCCCCAAGAAGATGATGAGGATTGGAAAGAAATGCATTTTTCTAACATAAATATGATGCTGAGAACATTATCTGAAATTTTTCTAACTCCTTGTTTTCTTTTTCCTCCTTTAATTATAGTAATTTTCACCCTAAGTTTCACTTTTATCCTCTGCTGGAATTCAGATGAACCAAGAAATGCCCTATTGTATTAATGTGTTTGTACCTCAGGATTTCTGTCTCTCAAATTATTAATCTTATCTGTATATTATTAAGTGGAAGAAGATAGCCTCAAAAGTCTTTATACTATATGATTCCATTATACAGTTTTTTTTGGAAAAGGTAAAATTATAGAGTAAATGTTCAGTGCTTAGTAAGAATTTGGAGGGAGAAATAGAGTGTTGAATAAATGAAGCTATGAACAATGAAACTATTTTTATGATTCTATAATGGTGGATATATAACATTATTCATTTTTCACCATCAATTTAAATTCATAGAACAAAGACTAAACCTTTATGTATACAAATATTTGGTAAAAAATCTTTATTTAAAATATAAGAAAAATGTAAATTAGTGTATAGCTTTGTAAAATAAAAAGCTTTTCAATGACAAGTGCACAAATATTTCAAGGGCTAACATAATGGTTTTAGTTGACCTTTTAACTTAGTTTAGAAATTTTCTCCACCAAAGTAAGAAGACATCAGATGTTCAAGTGACACTAACTTTTTATTTTTATTAGCAAATTCTAAGAGCAATATGTTAAAAATATAAATTATATTCAGTTTCTTTATGTACAATGTTTGCTCTGAATAAAAACAAAAATCATGACACTTAAAAGTATATTTTTAAAGATGTTATGTTAATAATATTGATCTTTTTTCTAGATATCAAACTTTATATAAATGAAAGTTTACTTGTTTTGGTGATTAAACTGCATGGAACATAGACTCTCTTTGTTGAAAAATTCTTTTCTTCCAGAATTTACAAAAGAACTAGATAACAGAAATGTCTTCAAATGTAAACTCTATGAAGAATATCATTTTCATTTATTGACTGTATGGGAATTTAAATATTTTAAATGCTATGTACAATGTAGGTGGACTTGATAATGTAGAATCCCAAGTGGTAAAGCAGAACTGTATTGCTGTCTAATTGAAAGGATCATCATCTCCTATGGGTATGGTTTCTGAAACTGACTAACAGAATTAAAACAGGGTATAAACTCTTAAAAAATCATTTAGGAGATCATAGAAATCCCCATATGGAAGGAAGGCTATGACAAAAGAAACTAAATGAATTACAAATGTATAAAAATACCTCACTCAAAGGGTTGAGCAAAGAGTGTTCATCTTTAAATTTAGAAATAAGTGGAGTCTGTGAAACTAATGGGAAAAAATTGTAAATAAGCACTATATTCTAGTTAACAAAGCTGTTTCCTTTAAGGGGAAAAGTTAACAATTCTAATACTGTTCTCTCTCTCTCTCTCTCTCTCTCTCTATATATATATATATATATATATATATATATATATATATTAGATTTGAGAAATTAATATAGTGGTAGTTTTTCATTTTTGAGATAGTAGGTAACATAAAACTAATAAGAGGAGGCTACAAATATACGGTGATAATGGATTAGAATTGGAAACATCAGTATAAACTCATGTTAGGCTTAATTTAGACATAAAGGGTTGCACATTTAAATATTCATGGGTATTATATACACATGATTATTGTAGACACATATTTCTTTGCATATTGTGATGTTAAAAAATAAGAAAGAACTAAAATAAAATTATGAATAAAAATGTCAAAGGGACACAGGAGTTAAAGAATCTCCAGGGGCAAAATCTAGTGAAACTGAGCAACAAAATAAAAATGTATTTTAATATAACCAAAATATAAAATCAATGTATACTTTCATACTGATATCAACAAATGAGTGAATAAATAGTTATATGGAGAGAACAGGCAACATAACCATTGCAGAATTCCAAATAAATATTTACATATTCTCCCATAAAAGAGATGGAAGATATCTTTCCACTGTTTAAGGGTGGGCTGCATATAGTGGCTTCCCTTGAAATGTAAACTATTCAAAGAGAAAAACACTAAGTATCTTTTAGGTAGAGAAAATTGACAAATATTACTTCTGATAGGTAACTGAGAAACATCAGTAGTGATAAATCATGTTGGTAGTATTTGCATTTCATACATTGTTATGAGAACTCATGAAAATAGTATTGCAAACATCATGCATATCCCAATTACAAGACATGTTACAGAATACCTTACAATAACACCTTAAAACTGTCAAAGTACCAAATTCAAGCACTATCATAGTCAAAAGTAACATGATAAGAAATGATGACTAAATGAAAAAAAATACTAAAAAAAGAACAGACTATGAATAAATAAGGACATTAATGGGAGAAATTAGGTCTGAGATTACAGGAATGTTCTTCATCATCTTCAGGATATTTTGCAAATCACAAAATTATATATATATATATATATATATATATATATATATATATCAGTAAAGAAATATGGAATATATATTGAAAGTATCCTAACAATGTATTCTTTCCAATAGAATTATCTGAAAGTAAAGTGGAGGAGTTAATAAAGAAATGATTAAAAAGAGTAAGAGCCAGACCTTAGTATCAGGCCTAAAACATGGAAACTTGCAGGTGTCAGAGTCCCATGACCTCTACTTCTTAGACAATAGCCCAGAATGATCTTCTGGAACTGTGTCAGACTAACTGGCAAAGAGACTCCACCATCCATCTTCCAAATCTGACTGGCAAAGAGGAAGATTATATCCTCTAGGAAGGAGAACATAAAAGATAGCATAAGTCTTGAATCTTAGTGCAATGCCTAACTTGAGGAGGCTGAATACCAGGTAAAAACAAAGAGTCCTGTATGTAAGTTATACTTTGCAAACAGAGTCTGCAGATTTGTCCTTGCATCAGGTAGAGTTCTGTGCAATGAGCTAACTGACTCGAGTTTTGGACTGTATTATGGGTGGCAGACCCACCCAGATGTGTTTAATGTCACTTTAGGTGGCTGAGGGATTTTTTTTTTTTACCAACACTAATACAACCTCAGGCAGAACAGCAAGAAACAAGACTCCATTATCAGGTTAGGATAGTATGTTAGGACTTTGCCTTGGAAATTAGTGCTCCATAGGTGACCCTTAACATTTAGTAGAACATAATATTCCCAGTTCCCTAGACTATCTAAATAGAGAGTCTCTGAAAAAGCACTTGAGACGAGGAAAAAATAAAGAAGAAAAGAAGAAGAAAAGAAGAAGAAAGAAGAAGAAAGAAGAAGAAAGGAGAAAGAAGAAAAGAAGAAGAAGAAGAAGAAGAAGAAGAAGAAGAAGAAGAAGAAGAAGAAGAAGAAGAAGAACAACAACAACAACAACAACAACAACAACAACAACAACTCAGCCTCTCAGACTTCTAATCCAGACAGCATAACCTTTGGCTGGCTGCAGACTGCAGTACTTTTGAGACATAAGTCTACCTCAGTAATAAACAGTCCACAGTAGCTTGGGCCTTGGGCCTTCACCTATACTGTGCTAATTAGTTGGGCTTTATATTCAGGATTTGGTAGCATTGGTGACCCTAGTTATGGCATAGGAAACTGGAGCTGGTCCATTCACACTGATTCTACCCAGAGCCAGACAAAATTTTGCAGTGCTTGGCCATGGCTAATTATGAGTGAAGGGTCTAAACATTACTCAGCCTATGAAAAGTCTTATGGTCATGAACTACCCTTTCTATTCCCTTTGTTCATTCAGAACATGAAATGGTGGATTTGGAAATAAAACAAACACACACAATTTAGGTTTGAATCACCCTCTAGTATTTCAACAACAATAAATTGCTAACCACAGATCACTAATACACCTGGACCTGGACATAACCTATGGCTGAAAAGGCAGAAGTAACAGTAAGCTAAGTGAAAACTGGCAGTGGACTTAGAATTTTCAAAAAGATGTGCACAAGAAAAACCATATTAGGATAACTGAAATAAGTATGCAATCTTTCAGTGACTAGTCAATTTCACACACCAACAAGCAACAAGAGTTTTCACAAAACCATGATCTCCCCTTATAGTTAAAATAAGGTGCCAGAAACAGAGCAGATAACAATCACTATAGGAGAATTTCCAGAGAATTTAAGAGTTTAAAGAAAACATACATATATACATAATTGTGTGTGTGCACACACCCCAAAATACTTCAGTACTCTAACAGAGAAATTTAATAAAGAGGTGAAAACAATTTAAAAAACTTTTTTTTAAAGAGAGAGTGAGAGAGGAGAGGGAGAGAGAGAGAGAGAAAATTTTTAATATTTATTTTTTAGTTCTCTGCAGACACAACATCTTTGTTGGTATGTGGTGCTGAGGATCGAACCTGGGCCACACGCATGCCAAGTGAGCGCGCTACCGCTTGTACCACATCCCCAGCCCCAATTTAAAAAACTTGAAAGAAAATTTTTGAGCTGAAACTAATAAAAAATACAACAAAAGACATTTATAACACATTTCTGTATATGGAGAAAACCCAGAAGACTCCACCAAAAAGCTATTAGAACTAATAAAGTAACTCAACAATGTTGCATGATACAATATCAACATACAGAACTCAAGCATAAAAACACAAATAATTCAGTTAGTAATCAGCAATACACCTAAATAGACATTTCACAAAGGAATACATAAAAGTAGCCAACAGGTATATGGCAAATTCTCAACAGAACTATTCATGTGGGAAATGAATATGAAATTTTCAATGACATATCAACTCAATCCAGGAAGAATGATTCTTATTTAAAAGTGTAAAGATAACAGGTGCTGGTTGGGATATTGGTAAAAGGGAACCCTTTTACACTGTTGCTGGAAAAGTAGAAAAGTACAGCCATTTTCAGGAACAGCATGGAATATCTTAAAAAAATCTGATAAAGTAATCCCTCCCCTGAGTATATATCTAAATGAAATTCAATCAGTTTGTCAAAGAGACATCTGAATTCTCATTTATTTTGTATTTTATTTAGAGACAGGGTCTCACTGAGCTGCGTAGCGCCTCACATTTTGCTGAGGCTGACTTTGAACTTGTGATTCTCTTGTCTCAGCCTCCCAAGCCACTGGGATTACAGGCATATGCCACAGCACCTGGCTGAACTCCCATTTTTATTGCAGCACTGTTCACAATATCCAATAAAATGGAGAAACATAAGTGCAGATCAATTAGGTTAGATATCATAGAATTTAAATGTTCACAATGATTAACTTCTTGTTATTTTTTTTTGCCTCCCTTAATTACTGGATTGGCTGTGAAGAGCCTTGCAGCCTGATATAGCTGAAAAACATAGACATATATTAAAAGAAAAACATAAAGAGAGAGAAGGAGAAGGAGAAGAAGAAGGAGAAGGAGAAGAAGAAGGAGAAGGAGAAGAAGGAGAAGAAGGAGAAGAAAGAGAAGAAGGAGGAGGAGGAGGAGAAGGAGAGAGGAAAAAAAGAAATCCTTATCTTTCTTTTTTTGTGACAATTTTCTTTAATTTTTAAATTTGTTCTTGTCAGATCAGGTGAGGTGGGCAGCAACCAAAGGAGGCAGATTTAAAAGGGGCCGCCGAAGGAGGCTTTATTGAGATATCACTTCCAATCGGAACTCAATCAGAACGACAGAGTGGACAGGAGAAGGATCTGAGGAGAAATCACCAAAAAATCCTTTCTTTCTATTTAAGAAATTGAGAGAGTTCAGCAGTGAGTTCATTGGGAGATTCTATGTAGTTGCAGCAGCAACTCAATTTGCCAAAACTAAGATAATCTGCTGTTCTAGTTTTGATATGAGATATCTCATGAAAAACATCTTAAACAGTGCAGGAGAGTTCAGAGATGAACTGACTTAATTATGAGAGGTGCAAACTTGTCAGTGGATTAGTACATTTGATGGATTAATAATTTGCATGGGTTATTGAGTAGTAACTGTAGACAGGTGGGGCATGGCTGTAGGAAGCTAGTCACTGTCACTAGGGACCTTGGGGATTGTATTTTGTCCCTACTCTATCAGGTGTTTCCTCTCTTTCTCCTCTATCTCCATGAGCTAATTAGCTCAGAAAATTTCCTGAACTGTAAACTTCTGACATGATGTTCTATCTCACATCACACCCAGAGAAGTGGATTCAGCCAATTCTAGATTTAAACTCTATGTTGTTCTTGTCAGTGAAGACCCTAAAATTAAGATGGACTCAAACCAAACCCTCAGCATGAGGATATATGTAACTTGCTAGGCAAAAACGTCCTGTAGTTCAAAGTCCATTATTCCTAGTCAAAGTAATAAGTAGTATGATCTTAGGGATTTGAACTCTCAGCACATGGACTGCACAAATGATCTAAAATCTAGATGAATCTTGAAGAAGAATCTTATTTCCTGCAGCCCTAGAGAAAAAATTGCTAAGAATCAAACAATTCTTCATCATGTAATTGGTTCAAGAAAGTAGAATTTAACCCTTAGCCATGATGTCTATTGCTAGAGAACATTCAATGATTGGGAGACACTGAAATCCTGCTTAAATGAGATTGGTATATGTAATAAGAGACTCATAAAGCTAGAGATGTGAGCTACTAAATTCTAAGTCATATTTTTCCAGTCAATCCCAGTGAAATGGGCATCCCTTCCCCCAAGTAGAAGTAGCCTCCTCACACACAATGGTATGAGCCTTTCCACCTTCTTCTGATGATATTAGCCCTGAATTAACTGGAGAAATGGCAATGGCCTCATCTGAGGGAGTTGTTTATCAAGATAATGCTGATTATCTTCAGGATGCACCCTCATCACCTCTTTTTGATTGTAGATCTATATCTAGACTCAACTTTAAGCTAGATTTAAAAATGAAGACACAAAATGTAACCTAAGTAGACTCACTGCATCTTAAAATATCTATTTAAGTTTTCTAGCATACACAAGCAAACATCTAGGTAATATATGGAAGGATAGATACTGAGAGTATGGAAAAATGTAGAGGGATCATATAGTTAGATCAGTCAAAACTTGCTTATGTAGGCACATTAATGTCATTAGTGTTGCTTCATAAAGAATTAGAAAGGGCTTTAACTATTTGGTTTGTTGGGTTAAGCATGGAAAAAAAAAGAGCCTACTGAGAGTGATCTAAAAATGCCAGACATGCATAGGCTTAAAGAAGGGAAAGAGCTTCAAATTCTGAAATGTTCATGTGAGACCTAGGCACCCAGAGAAAGAGATTCCAGAAAGCATATATTCATCAGTACTTCAAGAAATAAATTTGTGAGAGGAATCTCAGAATACTTGAAGAGCTTTTGTGACCATTCTTTGCAAGCCAGATATTACAGTGTGAATGTACTCATACATCCAGAAAACTCAAATGCAATAGGAATAATTATATCCCAGGTGGCCAGAACCCAAACAAAGATGGATGATGAGTCTACTAGAATGTGCAGCAGATACCAATTATTACCAGTAAATCATGGGGTTTCTGGAAATAAAATAACCAGGAAGCTTACTGAATTTCTACTTGACATGTATAAGCAGGAAACTATCAGATAAAGCAAACAGAAGTCAAACTTGAAAATCATGGGTGCTCCCTCAACCAATTCCCAGACTTGAAAAATTCATAGATGTAGAACCTCTTGAATGATGGGATGCCCGAGTTCCAATGAAGGATGAATGTAGTGCACTACCAATTTTTTTTTGTTGCCAGCCTTTCTCCCACATTCCCTTGAAGGGGTCTGCAGATACCTATCAAGGTAAATTTCCATTGTAGAAAAGGAAAAAAACAACAGTTAGAACTTAGGTCAGATCCAATTCATCATGGGTTCAATATGCTCCTAAAACCATCCTATGGTTTGTTTCCAGAATGAATAATTAGAAGAGATATACTTAGTAGAATGCCTACCTTGGTTTCCTTACTTGTAGAGTATAAACTATAATAGTGGAAAAGGCTAAAGGGAAGGCACTCCTACCTCCCTGGAAACTAGTAAACTGAAAGTAGTACTGCATTTCTGGATTGTTTGAACATATTAGTGTCACCAACAAGAACTTGGAAGATGTAGGGTGAAGATTCTCACTACAATCACATTTATCTCTATTGGCCTGTGAAGAAGTCAATTGGATCTTGGATTGTGACCATGGGTTATTTAAAGCTTACTCAATTGTTGACTACAATTGTAGCTGCTAACCAGGTATGGTTTACTTATGTGAGCAAATTAATACATCTTGTCATAATAGGTATGCATCTATCGAAATGACAAATGACTTTTTCTCTACATCTGGTCATAATGCCCACAAGAAACAGTTTACTTCATCTAGCAAGACCATCAATATACCCTCATTCTCCTACCTCAGGTATATATATATATTGTTTAGCACTGTGCCATAATTTAGAACATAGATATTTTTATCATACTGGTTAATAATATTCATGAAATTACACTAATTGAAATAAGTTATAAATAAATAAAAAGTTCTCTATATCATTTGGTATGTGTGTTTTAGAGAGTGGGAAATAAATCTAAAATTCAGGGCCCTTCCACCTCAATAAAATTTGTAGGGGTTCTATCATGTCAAGTATGTTCAGATAACTCTTCTAAGAGCACCACAATTATTTCATCTCATCCCTGGCCCTGCTACAACTAAGAAAAAGGAACAATTCCTATTGGGCCAATTTGAATTTTTCAAGCAACATAGTCCTCTTTTGTATGTTTAACTCCAGTAAAATCTAAAAATCTTGCTATTTTTGAGAAGGGACCAGAATTAAAGAAGGATTTGCTACATACCCAGGCTGCTGTGCCAGTTGCTCTGCTGCTTTAACCATAGTCCATCAGATACAATAGTGACTGGTGTTAGTGGAAAATATAGATGCTGTTTTGAACATAAGGCTAGCTTCTGTGGGATAATTGCAGTACAATTTTGGAGCAAAATTCGGCTATTATTTACAGATGAGTATTCTAGTTTTTGAGAAATAGCTCTTGACCTGTTATTGTACCTTAGTAGAAATGGACTACTTGACCATGAGCTAGCAAGTTGCCATGCAATCTGAGATGCCCATATTAAAATTGGGTGTGTATGGCAACATTTTATCACCAAATGAAAGTCGTATGTGTGAGATCAATCCTGATTATACATGAAAGCACAAGTAAGGTACATGAGGAAGTAGCCCAAATACCATGGTTCCTTCTTTTCTACATTGCCTTCTCTCCTTCCAAGTCTGCACCTGCAGGCTCATGGGTAATATCCTACAGTCTTCTTACAGATGAAGAGAAGATCCAGGTTGGATTTAAAGACCTCTCTGAGTGATGTGTATGCACCACCTAAAAGTGGAAAATTGAAGCACTACATACCCTTTCTAGGACGTCCCAAAGGACAATGGTAAAGAAAAATCTTCAGGCTGTGCAATTGGTAAATTTTGCTTGAAGAAGAAATTATCAGACAATGAGATTACATATTCAATCATAGACTCTAATTAATTCAGAGACTTGAAAATGCTATGATCGGAAAAGTGTTGACAAAGAAACTGGAAGCAATGTGGACAATTTTCTTTGGATTGACAAAAACATAAAAAGAAAATATTTGTATTACACATGAATATTTTAACTAATCATGACTTTAGTAGAAGGGGATTTTAATAATAAATTTGATAGGATGATAGATGCTGAGGTAACCAATCTTCTTCTAACACTGTCATCATCCAATGGGCTTATGAAAAAATTGGTCATGATATCAGGGATAAAGGTCATGCCTTTGTTCAAACATAGATTCTGATTCACCAAGACTGACCTGGTGGGCATAAGCCCATCACCAAATATCTTTTTTGCCACATTAAAGACTAATATTGAGCACCCCAATAGCAGTATTCTTCAGGGTGGTCATCTGGCTGCTTGGTAGCAAGTTGATTACATGGAACTGATTCCATTATGGAAGGAGTAACATTTTTCCCTGGTGTAGACACATATTCTTGATATGGATTTTACCATCCATGAATGCAATCCTTCTGCCATCCTTGGACTTATAATACTTTATCCACCATGATAGCATTTCACACTGAATTGCTTCTGGCAAAGCAATTTATATCATAGTCAAATAAGTGCAACAATGGATTCATGCTCATGAAATTCATTGGTCTTACCACTTTTTCTACAAACCTGAAACAGCTTGCTTGATATAAAGGAATAATGGCTTTCCCAAAATATTCAGTTACAGTTCTAGCTATGTAACCATACATTCAACACTGGATTAAAGTACTATAGAAAGGTGTATATGCTCTGAAATAAATATATAATACTGGGTTTCCTATTGCCAGGATACACTGTATCAGGGATTTTTAAAAAAATGTATAAATGTATGTGATACAATTCAACATAAATCCTAATGACATAATAGAAAATAGGTTTTCTTTGTTCCCTAAATTTATGCTTTCCTAGTAATATTTATTTCAGAGAGAAATTTTTTACCATCATGAGACACAGCAATGACTCCATTGAAATGAATGTAAAAATGCCTCCCAGCCCCTTTCAGCTCCTTAGGCCTCTGAGTCAACAGGTCAAGAAGTGAGTTATGATGTTGGCTGGGGTGATTGATTCAGACTACCAAAGGAAAATTGGATTTCTACTACACAGTGGAGGGAAGGAAGAGTATGTCTTAAGTATAGGAGATTCCTTGGGGCATCTTTTAATATTTATATGTTCTGTGATTATGGTCAATACTAAACTAAAGCAATCCAATCAATCAAGCCAGGATTACAAATAACCTAGACCCTTCATCAGATGAAGAACCATGACTTACTGAGGTGCTTGCTGAAGGCAAAGGGAATATGTAATGGATAGTGGATAAAAGTATTTATGAATATCAGCTATAACCACATGACCAATTACAAATATAGGGACTCTAATCATCATAAGAATTTCTTCCTTTTTTCAAGTCACATTTTTGTATTTATATGCATATATTTTGAAAAAAATATCTGCTTTTTTCTCCCTCATTATTTTTTATGGAGAATCCTAATTGAAATAAAAAGATAATTACTGTTAGATTGACTTAGTATTTTTGTATTACTAAATTGAAACAGTTATCTTCATTGTAGAAGTAGTTTAATTCAAATATTTAAATGGGGGTATATATATGAAACCACTAAATTATTTGAGATGGTGAGTACTTTTCAGATATTATGAAAAAACGTAAGTATGTATTTATTTTTATAGCTCAGTATATTTTGATATCTCTTTGATGCTTTATTTCTCCAAATTTGTTTAGAGTAATGTTCTATAGATATGTAATCTTTCTGAAAGAGGATCCAATTTAATCTATGTTATTATTTCCCACAGCACCTACAAATAGATTTACAATTGAGTTTTACTAATGAATATGAGAAATTTAAATGAATGTTTATATAAAGAACTTAATGATCAGCTATTTAATAACATATATTATACTCTAAGCCTTCATGGTATTAAAATAACATAGATAATGCCCCAAAAGTTAGTCAACAATAAATTTAGTTTAAAAAATAAAATTAGTTTAAAATTATACATGATAAAATTAGGCATGTGTCAATTTATGCTTCTGGTCAAGATGGAGCTAAAAAAGTAATATTTAATTTCATACCTGAAAAAAACCAAAAACTTTGACAACTATATAAAGTAACATTTTTCAAGTACCATTCATTGGGCAACAAAATACAGTAATCACTAAAATAGAAGAAATAAACTAATGATATAATTTTTTGCCTTAGCCACTGCATCTAGTAAGTTTCTAGGCAACAGTACCAGAAGAAAGAACTCAGAAATAATCTGATAGACTCTGACTTAAAGACAGAACTCAGGGATACCAAGACATCTTGATTTTCCCACAAAACATACTGGAGGGGAGAGTATGGAGCAGAATGAGAACCCAGAGATCTGTGAAATGTCTCCCATAAATAATGAGTTGAGAACTGGCATCCACAAGATAAGCTATCTGAAGATGAGAAAATTTTAGCAGAAGTCATATAGGTAACAGTATCCAATGGTCTAACAAAGCCATAAATCATTGCTGTTTCCACCAGCCATAAAGGAAATGTTCAAGATTCATAGGGGATTTGATAAAATTCTAATTGGTGTTTGCCTGAATCATGGGAAATAACCCTAAACAGAATGACTTGGTGTATGTTTAAAATATAATTTCAAAAAAGAACTCAAGGATCATAGGCTTACAAATAACTTAACTGTGCCCCTCACAAATACTCAAAGAATGTTTGTAAAACTACAGAAATATTTAGCACCCAAAAATGTAAAATTCAAAATGTATATCTTACAATTTAAAAAAAAAAATTCCTAGACCTGCAGAGAGAATTTAACTCATGATGAAGAAATAAATTAATAAATTGAAAATGACTCAGATTTGACATAGATTTTAGAGTTACCAGATAAGAACATAAAAGCATTTATTAAAACTGTATTTTAATCCCAGTGGTTTGGTAGGTTGAGGCAGGAGGATTGAAATTCCAAAGCCAGCCTTGGCAATTTAGAAAGGCTCTAAGCAACTTAGTGAGACTCTGTCAAAAAATATAAAGTAAAAAAGGCTGAGGATGTGGCTCAGTAGTTAAGCACTACTGGATTTCAATCCTTGGTACAAAAAAAAAAAAAAAACAAAAAAAAACAAAAAAAAAAAAAACCCAACTATATTTTTTACAGACTTAGGAGAATATTTTAAAGAACTAAATAAAAACTATGGATGAATAATACAGTGTCTGAAATGAAAAACATATTAAGACTAGAAAGTGTTACAGATTGAATGTTTGCATCCTCCTCTTGAATTCGGATGTTAAAATCTAATCACCAAAGGGATAGTACTTGAAAATGGGGCTTTTGGGTGTCAGTTTGGTCATAGGATGGGATCCTATTAGTTGGGATTAGTGCCATAATAAAAAAGGCAAAAAAAAACTCATATAATTTTTTCCACATAACAAAAAGAATAAAAAGCTGGATCTCTGAAACCCAGAAGAAGATCCTCACCAGAATTTGATAATACTAGCCCCCTGATCTCAGACTCCAGGAACTAACTCTCTCTCTCTCTCTCTCTCTCTCTCTCTCTCTCGTCAGAACTAAGGATTGGACCCAAGGTCTCATGTATAATAGGAAAAAAATTTACTGTTGAGCTGCATCCTAAGCCCTATACTTGTATGTATTTTGTTTTTGGAGGGGGGTAGGCAGTGGGGGTATCAGGGATTAAACTCAGGATCACTCTATAGCTGAGCCACATCCCTAGCTCCAGTTTATATTTTACTTAGAGACAGAGTCTCACTGAGTTGCTTAGCACCTCACTTTTGCTAAGGCTGGTTTTGAACTTGTGATTCCCCTGACTTAGCTGCCCAAAGCTGCTGGGATTACAGGTGTGCACCACTGTGCCTGGAAAATTCTGTGTTTTATCAGCTATGTAGTTTATGGAATTTTGTAATAGTAACATGGACTGACTACACAATAGCAACTCGGTCATTTCAATAGAAGAGATTTGTTAACTTGAAAATGTGGTAATAAAAAATATTGAAGATAAAAAGGAGAGAATTTAAAAAGAACAGAGAATAAATATGCTATAGTATAATTGAAATGATTTTATGTATATATCCTCGTATTTTTCAAAATAATAGAGCAGGAAGGAGTTAGAGAATAATATTTAAAAAATAATGGCTGAAAATTTGTCATACTCAGGAGAAAATTTAAAGTTATAGATCTAAGGAGATCAAAAACACCAAATAAAAGAAACATGAATAATACACTTACCAAAGTAATTTATTAGTTCTAAATTGATGAATAATAAATTACCCCCAAACAAAATAAGTTAAAATACAAATATTTGATATTTCAAAGATTCTGTGGGTTAGAATTCCAGATATAGCTTAGTTTGTTGCCCTTGATCTATGGAATTTCTCATAAATCAAGGTGTTATTTAGACTGTAGTGATCTCAGTGCTTGAATGAGCACATTTCTTCTCCCAGGTTCACTCACATGGTTATTGGCAGACCACAGGTCATTGCTGACTGCTAGATTGAAACATCAGCTTCTTGCAATGTGTTCTTCTCCATAATGCCACTCATAATAGGACAGCAGGCTTCCCTCAGAGCAAATGAATAAGACAGCAAGGGCAAGAAGTGCCAAAGTCTGAAGCCACAGTCTTTTTAAAGCTCATCTCAAAAGTCACATTCTGTAAGTGTTGTCATTTTCAATTTGTAGGTCACTAGGTCTGGTTCACTGTTAAGAGATGGAAATTACACTAAGACATATATATCAGGAGGCAGAGTTCATTGGGAGTCATCCTTCAAGTTTTTCTCTACTACTCAAGGCGTGAACAAAAGGTGTCTACATCATAATTAAATTGCCAAAATAAAGTGATAAATTAATAAAAATAAATGTTAAAGGCAGTGAGAGGAAAAATAATACACATTATGAACAGATGGTCAAAGAGAGTATGAAAACAGATTTCTCATTAGAAAATATGAAAACAAAAAACCAAAGTATTCAAAGGCCAGCAATGGTGAAATTGAAGAATAATATAACATTTATATGCTATACATGAAGTGGTATGATAATATTGAATATTTTAATATTTAAAAGGCAATATGTTTATTTCACTTTGTTTACACACACAAAAAAAAAGCCATATGCTCATTTCAAAAGATGCAAAAATTATTTGGCTGTCAAAGGAAAATGCCATTAAGAAGTCAGATAGAACATCAAGTGAGTATTTAAAATTATAATTAAACATGGGAATCCATTAGAAAGAAATTACAGATAAAGTTTTGAAAAGAAATTGTCTCTTTAAGAAATTGTCAAAGTCTACTTTTCAGAAACTTCTGCTTGTCTATTGGGAATTAAATATTAGTCTTGAATAAATTATACTAATCCTCTTTAGAGTGTATAATTACTATGTTGGAATGGTTTCCTGGTATGTAAATTATAGATAATTTTAAAACTTAAGCAGAAAATTACTTCCCCGATATTTTTTGTATGATTGGAATGCCACTTTTCTTTCATTGGTCTTTATGTTAAAAAAAAGTCAGTTTATTGATCAAATGTCATGGACTTTGCCTTACTTTGGGGGTATTTGAAGCTATTCACTTTGAAATTATCTTCCAGAAATCTGAACTACTATTGTATATGGGTGATTATCCAAGTTATTTGTTTATATTTTGATTATCCTGCATTGGTGATGACTTTGACAAATGAATTTATTCTTCTAATTGTTCATCCATTGTTTACTCCCAAATTCTCAATATGACAAAATTCTATTTGTTCTATTGTTTCTTACTGACTTTAGGCCTCTAGCATCATGTGACCCACAAACTTGGATAATATATATAGTCAATCATTAGCATCTGCCCTACTGACCCTTTGAAAAAAAATAAATAAAATTGACAGACCCTTAGCTACTCTAACGAAGAGATGGAAAGAGAAAACTCAAATTTCCAGCATAAGTGTTGAAAAAGGTAATATCACAACAGAAATTACAGAAATACAGAGGATAATTAGAAAATATTTTGAAATTTATACTCCAATAAATAGAAGACATTGAAGGTATCAACAAATTGATTCCAGAATAGACAGATTAATTGAAATTTAAGTAAAACCAAATATTATTTTAAAGATCATAGGGAGTTTCTAAAGTTGAACCATAAGATAATTGCCCAGGTTTAAAAAATACTGCCAATACCTCAAATCATCTTGTTATAGTTTATTCACATTTGATTTCTGCATTTATTTTAATCAACTTAGCTTATTAGAACACTTTAGCTTCACAGAAAAATTGGAGGCATTGCAATGTTATAGTCTTACACAGATTCCCTCCATTACTAATATTTTATCTTATAATAAAGAAACTATAGAACTCAAAAATACAATCAATAACTTAGACTTAACTGGCATATATAGAATATTTCAACCTACCTAATGTAGATATACTTTTTTCTCAGCAACACATGGAACCTTCTCTAAAATAGACCATATAATATGCCATAAAGCAACTCTTAGCAAATAGAAAAAAAGTAGTGATACTACCATGCATTTTATCAGATCATAATGGAATGAAATTGGAAATCAATGACAAAATAAAAAATAAAAATCTCTTCTTCACCTGGAGACTAAACAATATGCTACTGAATGAACAATGGATTACAGAAGACATCAAAGAGGAGATTAAAAAATTCTTAGAGGTAAATGAGAACATAGACCCAACATATCAAAATCTTTGGGACACTATGAAAGCAGTACTAAGAGGAAAATTCATTGCATGGAGATCATTCCTTAAAAGAAGAAAAAGTCAACAAATAAATGATGTCACAATACATCTCAAAGCCCTAGAAAAAGAACAAATCAACAGCAAAAGCAGAAGGCAAGAAATAATTAAAATTAGAGCTGAAAAGAATGAAATAAAAACAAAAAAATAGTTGAAAAAATTGACAAATTTGGCTATGCTAATGAAGAGAAGGAAAGAGAAAACTCAAATTTCCAGCATAAGTGGTGAAAAGGTAATATCATAACAGAAACTACAGAAATATAGAGGATAATTAGAAATTGTTTTGAAAACTTATACTCCAATAAAATAGAAGACACTGAAGGCATCAACAAATTTCTTAAGTCATAGGATTTGTCCAGATTGAATCAGGAAGATATACACAATTTAAACAGACCAATATCAAGTGATGAAATAGAATATGCCATCAGAAGCTAACCATCCAAGAAAAGCTCAGGACCAGATAGATACACAGCTGAGTTCTACAAGACCTTTAAAGAAGAACTAATACCAATACTCTCCAATGTATTTCAGAAAATAAAAAAGGGGTAGCACTTCCAAACTCATTTAATGAGGCCAATATCACCCTGATCCCAAAACCAAGCAAAGACACATCAAAGAAAGAAAACCTTCAGACCAATGTCTCTAATGAACATAGATGCAAAAATTCTTAATAAAATTCTGGCAAATCAAACACAAAAACATATCAAAAAGATCACTTTTGTTTCGTTTTTGTTTTTTTTTTTTTTTTTTTTTTTTTGCCTGTCTCTGGAGATGGGTGAGATGGAAGAAAAACCACTCACATCTGAGGAAAAACTATTTGTGTCTGAGGAACAGATAGGGATAAAGCATGGATTGGTGGCCCACAAAGATTGGCATGCCCTGTATTTGAACAGGCAGGAGGGCAGCGAATTCACCATGTTTTAGATTTCAAAACAGTGAAGCAGCTAAAAGAGGCTGTAACAACCTATGGTCCTCAAGCACCCTTCACTGTAAGCATGGTCGAGTCCATTAACAACTTGAACATGACGCCAGCAGATTGGACATTTCAGGAGGATAGAAAGGTTGGTATAATGAATTTTTGTTCCATTTTTGTTTCATTCTGTTGTGGTTTTGTTTGGGTTGTGTTATCTTGTTGGGTTGTGTTATCTTTATAGTAGAAATATGGGATCAGAAATTAGTAAAAAACAAACCGAAAGGGTATTAAGTAAATTGTTAAAGGAAGGAGGCACCCTAGTAAAACCAAGAACAGTTAGAGCATATGTCAATACAATACAAAAATGTAGCCCATTGCTTTTTAAGGAGTAGTTGTTGAATATATCACAATGGGACCATCATGGTGAAGATTTAAGAAAGAGGGAAAAGAAAAACCCAGGAACTCTGCCAGTTGGCACATTGCCATTGTGGATGATGATATGATTTTGTTTGCCTAGTCCAAAGCCTTCAGTTCAGACTATGGTAGAAGACATGTTAGATCAAGTAAAAGAGAAGGTCTCTAGAGCTAGTCAGACAGAGAAAGAAATTTTAAAGGAGGAAAAGCCATCAGGGAAGAAGTTACAACAGGAGGCTGTTAATAACACCTTTCTATCACCAGAGGGTGTAAGTGTCCATCCGTCCATTCTCCCTATCTGTTCCTCAGACACAAATAGTTTTTCCTCAGATGTGAGTGGTTTTTCTTCTGTCTCACCCATCTCCAGGGACAGGCAACTTAAAACAAAAGCAAAACAAAACGAAAGAAGAATCTTAAAATGGCTACCCATCCTCTTGCCCTGCCCTCAGGGGCGAGCAGTTTACCTTGTCACTTACCCTCAGTCGATACCCGTACGGGCCACCAAATGCCGCAGTCTGGCTGGGCACAATTCATGAGCCACTTGTCAAGCAGAAACGAACTTTATTTTTACAACACACACGCCGCACCACACGAGCTCTTTAGGAATTCCCTCAGAGCCTAACTGCCACCACCAGCTTCCAGTGAGCTTCTCAACCCCCACTCCTCCTGCTCTTGAGGTCTATCAGCTGGGTCGCATGGGTAGAGCCAAAAGAGTCCCCCATGAGCAGCTGTGTGGTCTGAAAGGGTGGGGAAACAGCCCAATGAGCATCACCGCAAAGGAGCCAATCAGCTGGAAGTTTGCTGGGGCCGTGGAGAGCCAATCAGCTGGAAGCTTGCTGGGGCCGCTTCGGCTGTGGTTCTCAACAAATAACTTCATGCCCCCACCCTAGAGAAGGAATGATAGTGAGAAATGCTACTACTGCATTAGGAAACTTAAATGAAACAGTGATACATAGATCCTAAAGAGGTGTGACAAAATGGCAACACTTACTTGCTGAAGACAATGTTTGCATTGTTGCTCTAATGAATGACAGAATCAAAGCAATAATTGCATAGTTTGACTCACAGATAACTATCACTTTGCCTACTTGATCATAGTGTCACTTGTTGTTAAATGGATGAGCATTCATTCAGTTATATTCCTACTTGATCTGTATGAGTTCCAGAGTTCTAGGCTGGATGAATAAAAATCTAATCTGTATCATCAAAACAGTCATATTACAATTGTAAACTTTTGTTCCACCAAAGTTTCTATGTTGAAATTTTATGGTCAATATTATAATATTGAGAGATGGGGTTTTTAGAAGGTGATTAGGTCATGAGGGTGCAGCTTCATAGATGGAATTAATGACCTTATACACGAGAATCCATGGATCTCTTCATCTACATCCATCTCTTCTACCATAGGTGGGCATCAATAAGGAACCACCTGTGAGAAACAGGCCTTGTAATCCTCCTGACGTAGGAGGATCACAAGTTTGAGTGCAGCTTGAGCAACTTAGCAAGACCCATATAAAAAAAAGAAATAAAGAAAGAAAAAAAAAGAAAAATGCTTGTAATGTATTTCTGTGGTACAGTGCCCTAACTGTAATCCCTAGTACCACAAAAGAAGAAACCATAAGGTAATTTCCTCTTCAGGAAGAACCCCACTACTAGATATGGAGTTGTAACTCAGTGGTAGACCCTCACATGAATTCGACCCTCAGCATCACATAAAAATAAATAAAATACAGGTATTGTGTTCATCTACAACTAAACAAAATGTTAAAAGAATCTGAGTACTTTGCCATTTTTTTTTACTATTAATAGTTCTCCCAGATTTCTACAAAGGGATCTTACTACTTCAAGCAGGCAAAGTGATAGTTGTGCATTATGAAAAAGACATAAGACATTTTGGTGATTACCAAATTTTGAAAGGGCACTAATTTAAGGAGAGCCAAAATGCCACTTTGCTTTACCATTAAAAGTAGTAAATTGCACCAGGTGCGGAGGCTTATGCCTGTGTTCCCAGCTGCTCAGGAGACTGAGGCAGGAGGAGCATGAGTTCAAAGTCAGCCTCAGCAAAAGCGAGGAACTAAGCAACTCAGTGAGATCTTGACTCTAAATAAAACACAAAATAGGGCTGGGGATATGGCTCAGCTGTCCAGTGCCCCTTAGTTTAATCCCTGGTATCCCCCAAAGTAGTAGGGGATTGTGGGGTCAGCGGATCAATGGAGTATTACCTAAGGTTTATCTCAGAATGTTTATAGTGTGTGCCCAAACTTATGTTTTAGTTCTTTACCAGAATTCATACTGGAGTAGACATAATTGGTATCCTATAGAATATCCACTTTCATTCCCTGATCTTTGGAGCAAGCACATTTATGAAAGAAAAGGTCAAATAGAAGCCAATACAACTGCCTGTTTCTATGAAAACAATGAACCAAAAGCAATACCTTATTCCTGTAGTGAATGTAGAGATTAATGCTCATCAAAGACGTGGAAGTTTCAGGGGTGATGATGTCACCATATCTCCTTACAACTTACCTATTAATACTGTGCAGAATGTAAATTCATCTTGGAGAATAACAGGAGTTTATAATAAGCATAACCAGATGGTGACTCCAACTTCAGCTGTTGTTCCAGATGTGGTTTAATTGCTTGAGCAAATTAAGACATCCCTTTTTAACTAGTAGTGACTACTGATGTAGCAAATGCTTTTCTCTCGATATCTGTTAATAAAGACAAACAGAAGCACTTTTTTTTTCAAACTATCAAAGTATCATTTATTATTCTGCCTAAAGGGTATATAAACATTCTAACCAAACCATCATGCATTATCTTCTATAAGATAACATAATGACTCATAATATAATGAACATTGTGATTATTGAACCAAGTGAACAAAAATTAGCAACTACTTTAGAATAATCCTTAAATATTTTGAGTATTTGGTGTTGGAAGTTAGTCAACAAAATTTCAGGTGTCTTTAAACACAGTGAAATTTCTAAGGAGCATACTGAGATATCCCTTCTAAGGGTGGTAAGTTGTTTCATCAAATATCTCCTGAAACCAAAGTAGAAGAAAATATGTAGTGGGCCTTTATTGATTTTGAAAAACAACAACAGAAAGGACATATATCTCATTTGGGTTTTGTATTCAAAGCAATTTAGTGAATGATCCAAAAAGCTGCTGGATTTCAGTAGGTCACACAAAAGAAGGCTCTCTAACAGGTCAAGAATGCCATTCAAGCTGCACTGACACTTGGGCCATACGGTCCAAAAAAAAAAAAAAAATCCAACTGTGCTTTAATTGTCAAAGGAAGAAAGAAACATTTTTAGGAACTTTTGGCAAGTCTCCATATGTGAATTCCAGTGCATGTCTTTAGGAGTTTGAAGCACAATCCTACCATCCTCTGAGAACCTGATTTTGCCTTGCTATTACACTTTAGTAGAAATTGGTCACTTAAATATATGCCCTCAAGTTATTATGAGATCTAAGCTACCAATGATAAACTCAGCTTTTTCTGTATTACAAAGTATTAAATTTGTATATATATATATCAGCACTTCATTATTAAATGGAAATGCTATATATGACACTTTATATAGAGTAAAGATTATCAAAGACTATATTCTTATTGCTGATATTTTTGATGTTATATTCTATAAATATTATATTATATTATATAAATATTATATTTGATATTATATTATATAAATATTCAATCTATCTCCATAAACACTTTACCAAATGAAGAAGCATTCCTTTTTGATTAGTATTTAGTATTTTTACAATAAATAAATTTTATTATTGTTAAATTATTTTTCTACAACCATTAAGCTGATTATGTGTTCAATAAATTTTATTATATTAATGCAGTACATGATGTTAATTAACATAAATTCTATGTGATCATGGCTTAACATCTTTTTAAATATGAGAAAATTTGTTTTGCCATTAATTTCTGGAGGATTATACATCTCCGTTCAAAAGCAGTACAGATCTAAAAGTTACTTTCTTGTCATATTTTATCTGGCCCCATAATTGGTTAATATTACCTTGATGATAACAGTTGCACTGAGTCCCTCTTCTATTTGTTTGAGGAAATTGTGAGGAATTGGCACTTCTTTAAATCTTTGGTATAACTCAATAGTAAACACAACTTTGGGGGTTTGAGTGCATCAAGTTTTCTTTTTTTAATTACTAATTCAAACATTTGGTTATGGCTCAGAATATTCAGATTTTGAATTAATTTACATAGTTTATGTCTTCCTAGGAATATTTATATTCTGTCTAAATTATCTGGGTTATTGTCATACAGTAAGTGATTATTATAATTTCTTTTATATATTTCAGCAAGCTTAGTAGTAATACTTCTGGTTTAATTTATTATTTTAGTAATTCAGGTTGACCATTTTTTGAAAAATTATGCTAAAGTTTATTTCAGTTTGTTTGATCTTTTAATGAATCAAATTTTGTTTAACTGATTGGTTTCCACTGTTCTTCTATTCTTTATTTAATTCATTTATGCTGTAGTTCTTATTGTTTCCTTCTGTTTGGTTTGGGTTTGTTTTTCTCTAATTCGTCTGGTATCTTAAAATGCATGATTAAATTATTGATTGAAGATCATCCCTTTTATGAAGGGATCTTGTAAATTTAAACTTCCTTCCTTAGTTGCATCCAACAGTTTTATAATGCTTCTCTATTTTCATTTATATGAAAATATGTTTAATTCCCCTTCTCATTTTCTTTCATTGAACTATTATTTAGTGGTATTTTGAACACTTTTAATGTATCTGACAATTTCACAAACTTTTGTCTTATTTATTTTAAATTTCTCTCCATTACTATGAATGAGCATCCTTTTTTACTATTTAATGCCTTCAGCATATTTGAGCCTATCATAGAGTGTGTTTTATTTGCAATTAAAATATAAATTCTGGTGTCCTGATAATGTGTAATCTGCTGTTGTTAAGAGTCTTTAAACAATGCTCTATGGAAATGTGTTAGAGGTAATTCAGACCTCTATTTCCTATTTATCTATTTCTATTCCAGACCTCAATTTCCTATTTATCTTCTACTTCATTTTTCTTGCCATTATTGAATTTGAGTAATGTAAAGTATGTAAGTATTAAGCTCTGTAGTTTTGCCCTAAATTTCATCTGTCTTTACTTCATGTATTTCAGGATTCTTTTGTTGGATGTGTTATAAGAGCCAGGGCCTTTAGGCAAACTGAGGCAGCATGAAGAAATCCTTTCAAAAACTGGTTCTTGTGATTAAGTCAGAAAGATTTTAGACATGCTACTCAGGGTAACAAGCATGGATTTATTAGAAGAGATGGGAAAGGGGAAAGGAGACACTCTCAAGGGAGAGAGTATATCCTTTCAGAGAGAAGAGCAACATGCCTTTCCTGCCTTCCCATTTTATTGTAGTCCCAGGGAAGTTTCCAAAGTCTCACTGATGTCAACCTTTTAACTTTAGACTGACAGCAGCATAACATCAAACTTTCAAGTCCCCACTGCCATGACCATTCCAGGTCACTTTAGCCCATGTTGATCAATTCAAATTGAAATCTTTTTTTACACATTTTATGGTTTGGAGGAATTATCCCTAGGTGTTGTGATCTGGTCTGTGTAAGAGTCACAAAAGTCCCCTACTTCAGGGTAACTTTCATTCCTCTTATTGGAATTATTTCAGGTCTGCATTTCTTCTGCAGATAAGAGGTAGTTTGCTGAGAAATGTGACATATACTGTCCACTTAAGACAGGCAGGGCTTTAGGAAAATTGCTTCTTGGAAAAGAAAGCATATGGAGTTCAGCAAAATGGGCCCACATTTTAGAATTATTTTCTTAAACTCATGTATCCACCACTTGCTCCTCCCTCTCACCATCTTCATGCTGGTTCTTATAAAATATATTCAATTTATATAATTAATTATTCAAAATGCACAATAAAGGTATACAATAAAATATAAGATTGTTTTATGCAAGTATTAATTAAATAAAAGTTAAAACATGCATGTGTACTGTCTTTTATAATTATAAAATAACCTCTAAAATGCTCTTTATTCTTTGGGTTTTGTTTATTAATTCCTCTATATTTACTTGTTTTCATTATTAAAAAAACTTATTTATTATGTCTTGTAAGGCAGATGCACTTGCAACAAATTCTCTCAAATTTTGATTACCTATGAAGATCTTAATTTCATCTTTATTTTTGGAAAATAAATTTAGTAATGAAAGTAAATGAAAGAATTTTTTTTGTTCTCTCAGGATTAAAAAAAAAATATTAGTGTACTGATTTTTGTTCTCCCTTGTAAGAAAGTAAAGTTATTAAGTTTATTGGGATACTCTTGGTCATGAAATTTAAGAAGTTAGCCACTTCAACTCAGAGTAGGCAAGGATGATAAATGCTATCATTTTGTCCCACATTGTGAAGTGTGATAATTCTTGATAGAAAGCTTAATATTATATTTTAGCCACATCTGCCAAGAGTGAAGATTACAACAAATTGACTTGAGGGAATGGAAGGAAGTGGGTCAATACATAAATGCTACAGATTTTCACTATTCTTACTGAGATAATATTAACTGCTTTGATATTTATTTGCTGCATGTCCTTAGAACAATTTCTAAACACTTTAAAAGTAATATTTTATCATTTTAATAAGTTTGTTTTTGTATAACCTAGCTCCAGAAATACACATGCAATATCATCCTGGATGAGAAACTTATAATTCTTTACTTTTTAACTATCATACTTAACTCTTCTTGGCTGTGAAAGTTTGTTATTTTCCTGGTATTTGTCTTTGGCCAGATATACTATAGTATTACATTCTATTATAATTTTCCTGATGTCTTTCTCATGATTAGAATAGGGCTCTGAGCTTCAGAGAAGTTAACAACAAAAGTAAATTGCCTATTTTTTTACTACATCATATAACATTTTACAAGTCATAGAGCCATAGGTGACAGTTGTTTTTTCTTTGAACATCTTAAATATTGCAAACAATTCCTCTTACTTGTAGGGCTTCTAGAAAATAACTTGATTTAATTCTTATCCTTACACCTTTGTAAGTAAAGTGTTTTTCTTTGAAGCAGTTCTCCTTGTCTTTGGTTTTCTGCAATTTTTATATAGGTCCAGCTCTCAATTTTTTGGTATATATCCTTTTTGTTGTTTTCTAAGCTTATTGAATCCACAGTTTTGTGGATTTATTTCAGTAAATTATCCATTATTACTTCAAATTTTTCTCTTTTGTTCTATTTTCTTCCTTGTATATTTCACTGATGAGTGTAGAGGATTTGTTATTGTTGTTTTGTTTTGTTTAAATAATCACATGGTTTTTGGATGTTGAGTTCTAATTTTTCATTTTACAAAATTTTTGCTCTTCAGCTTTGAAAATTTCTATTCATATACTTTTCACTCAAAAAATTCTTCCTCATCAGTATCCAGAATATTTATGAGCCAACAAAATGCATCATTCATAATATTTTTTGTCTTTTTTTCTTTGTTAGATATTAAATTACTTCATTTACATTTCCTACTTGACCTTGCATGTTTGCTACACTTTTCACTAGAGGTCTTAACTTATTATTGCTGGTGATAAAAAATTCCATATTATTAAAATATGTGTCATAATTGAGTCAGGTTTTTGTATTTTTGTTGTAATCAGAATGTGTATATTCTTTTCTCTTATTATGACATTATTTTTGTTGAAGTTAAACATAATATATTGAGTAATAGAAATCAAGTTAAATAAGCTTTTAGTGTGATGTAGTATGTTTCTATGTCTAGGAGTTATGTTTGTTTAATGTTTTCTATAATAATTGTGCCAGAAATTTAATTTCTTCTAAAGTCATTCTGATTGTTTTGATTTTCCCTATAAATTCTATCAATTCATACAATACAATTAATGATTTTTATCTTTTTATTATTAGTATATAGTAACCATATGGATGTGTTGGCCATGTATTCATGAAAGTATGTAATAAGTAATCTTTTAATTTTATCACAGTTTCTTGATGGCCTTCTGTCCTTGTGCTGTGGTGAGTTAGGAAGATTAGAGGGATCTGGATTTGGATAATTAGCATTTTACCAGGTTGGTTAAAACTCTAGTAAGTTCTTTTTCATTAGAAATTAAGTTGTATTAGTGGAGCACAATCAGGGCATATTTCAAAGTAGATAGTTTTCTCTCAGTATAAGAAACAAAATGTACTTGCTTGGTCATCAAGAAAGCCTACAGAGGCTAAAGGAGATAAAAAATTATGAAATTGTATAGGTGTCCCTGACACTGAACCCAGCAGGTTTTTTTTATTCTCATGGGTTTCCATACATAGTATCAAGCAGTTCACAAAAATTATTATATAAATTTTCCGAAATATTCTTGCTATTGGAACTTTTTATGCAGGTAAGTTGATCTTATATTGATTATTTGTGTTCTGTTTCCACTCCAGATTTCAGAATGACAGTATTCCTTGTGACATAAATTATCTGATGAGTCCAAATTATACTGCTGACTTTCACTTTCTTTGGCTTTTTTTCTTAATTCTTTGAAGGACAGACGTTACAATATCCAAACCCTTTATATGTTAGAGTTGGAATGCAAGGACTACATGTTTTTCTTTTTCTTTCCTGTAATAGCATAAATAGTAGCCCATTTATTTGAAAGAGTTAAGAGAGATAACACAGTGATCAAATTTGAAATGATTTTCATATTAGATTAACATTATTTTAATTTTAAGTGTATTATTTAAAATGACTATCTGCACTCTGCTATTGTTTTGTTGTGCCTCAATAGTATAATAGATTTTAAATAAAGAAAATTATATATATTTAAAGATTCATAAGAGTTAAAGTCATTTGAATTTTAAGGATATGTAAATACCATCTGAAGTTCAGAATTTAAATGTCTTTAATAAATTAATTCTACTTAGCGCTAAAGAAACCAGGTTCATGTCTGATAAAAGCTATATTTTATAAATAAAGAGCTGATGACTTGATAAATATTGGCAACAGAACAAAATTTAAGAAACAATGTGTAACTTAGGAACACTTAGTGCAAATTTGATTAATATACCTATTAAATTATATTTGACACTATAGGAATTTAGCTAAGGTTTGATGCCTAAAAATTTTCACTGCCTAATATTGCCATGACTATTTATTGTGTACATATGTAAAATACCTTAAAATAAGTATAGCATGATTAAATAACATTTTTTAATCTTTTCTTACCATGGGTAACAGCAGATTTTAATGCTATTGTAAAGAATTTATTATGTTTCACTGTTTATTCTATAATATGTGTTTCCTATTTAGAGACCTGCTGTTTCCCTGCCCTTCAAGCTGCCAGCTGATGATTGGAGACCAATCAGAAAGTCTTCCATTTTAAAATAAAATTAGCTAAACACACTTTTAATTGCCATTATTAAGAAAAAACAACTATCACTGACACAATAATGTAATAAAGATATATGTGAAAATTTTAAATTAGGTTCCATCTTCCTCCTTATACTTAAATTTTATGCATTAAAGCATTAGTATAATAATACATTCAAAGATATCAAATTCTTAACTGGAACAAATAAGTACTCAATACAGATAAGATACATTGTTGGTTATAGTAGAGTTCATTTTTTCAAAGAATTATCACAACATTTTGTCAGTATCTACAAAAAATAAGATGCACATATTCCTGAGGTAGCCATTTTGAATTTAGAAATGTTTATTTGGTAAATAAAATAAAGTAACAATATAAAAATCCCCCAGAAATTTTTATTTTCCTTTTTTGTCTGCTCCTCTCAAAACCGTTAAGGCAATCTCAATCACTATTAACATAATACCGTGAGATACTGGAATAAGAAGTCTTATAATATGTTTTACCACAACATGCCATGTACAAATCTCTTCCCAAGAGTATCTGTGAAAACTGGGTATAAAACAGGATATCACTTTCATTATTTATATTACTAATCAGGTGAGTAGGAAATAATCGAATTAGAGATCATCATTGGCGTGCTTCATCTAATCAGTTCAACACTTGAAAAGGACTATGCTCATTTTCAAATAATGTCAAAGCATGAAGGTATAAATATTTAGGTTGTAAAAAGAGTGATGTGGGAGAAAGTGATCAGGTGTTAACAACTGCCTGTGTCTAATACCCACGAGAACATAGAAATATCAGTTCTACAAAAGAGTCAATTGCATTCTTCTAAAAAATAGTGAGGATAAAATAGTGGAATGAATTATGTAATAAATTTCAAAATGTGAAAATTTGAAAGATGCAAATTGTCATAATAAAGGAAGGCTGAATTTCCACTTGCTCTGTGGCTTGGGATTCAAGCTTGAGATTGAACAAATACTTTTTACTTTGAGACTGTGGCTTATGTGACCAGCTGAAGAGAGTTGGAAAACTGAAGAGGCGGATGTGAATACTCTCAGGAACTAAGCTTTGGAAAACTATATTTGTGGGTGGCAGAATTTATGAACAGTTGGCTTCTCTGCCCTTCAAGTTAAATTCTTGGGAAGCTCCTGAGATTCAGACACCCAGCAGAGATTAGCATCTGCCTGGTATACGTATTGCTCTAATTTCTCCAGAGCAGATATCACTCAACAAAGCCTCTAAGACCTAATTAGACTGAAGCCCAAGCCACCAGAATTTCCCTCATAGAAGTCTGCAAAAACTACACCCTGGCAGTGAATCAACTAGTCTAGATAGACAAAATTTCAGTCAACAGTAGTTCCCATTTCATTATACCTTGCACTAACTAGTGATCAGGGAAGCTGAAAGTTATTTCAACCAAATTCAGCTTTAGATCACTCCAGCTAGCAATTTGGTGAGCACACTAAAATAGAAAAAGTTCAACAATTCTTCCTCATAGTATCTTTCTCTCTCTTTCTCTCTGGTTACATATCCTAAGAAAAAATACAAAGAACAGTTGGGCATAGGAAGTGATCATCCATCTTCATCAACTGTCTTCATCTCCTCAGTGGTGGCATTATTTTTCCCATTTTTCATTAATGATCTTTCTTCTTTCTTTCTTTTGTTTAGACACATACAACCTTCCAAAGTTTAATCAAAAGTGCATAAAATACCAAAACACACTAAAGACTAGCAATGAGATAAAAGCAATAATAAAAAAGCCTTCCAACAAAAAAAACCCACAACGAGATGAATTCAACTAAATCTTCAAGGAAGAAATAACACCAATGTTTCTCAAATTATTCAATAAAATAGAAAGGGGTGGAACAGTTCCAAGTTTATTTTATGAAACCAGTATCACTTTTATATCAAAACTAGATAAGAACACATCAAGGAAAGAAAATTAGAGAACAATATCTCTGATGAAATTAGTTGCAAAATTTCTGAATAAAATATTATCAAATTGTATCCAACAATATATTAAGAAAATTGTATATCATGACAAAGTTGATTTTATACCAGGAATGCATGAATGGTTTAACATATGCTAATCAATGAATATAATTCACCACATAAATAGAATTAAAAACAAAAGTCACCTAGTCAACTGAAAGGAAGCAGATAAATCCTTCAAAATATTCAAAACCTATTTATTATGAAAATATTGAAGAAATTAAGAATTGAAGGGGGGATAGTAGAGAATAAGACAGACAGCAGAATACATCAGACACTAGAAAGGCAATATGTCAATCAATGGAAGGGTAACTGATGTGATACAGCAATCTGTATACGGGGTAAAAGCGGGAGTTCATAATCCACTTGAATCAAACCGTGTAATATGATGTATTAAGAACTATGTAATGTTATGAACGACCAATAAAAAAAAAGAATTGAAAGAACCTAACTCAACATCATAAAGTTTTTATATTAAAAAATGAAAGCCAGTGTCATAGTGAGTGGGGAAAAAACTGAAAGCATTTCCATTAAAGAATATAACAAGAAAAGGATGTCCACTCTCACATTTTCTACTTACTATAATACTAGAAATTCTAGTCAGAGCAATTAATTAATGGAAATAAAATAATAAAAATAAGTAAGGAAGAAATCAAATTAGCACTGTTGGCAGATGATATAATCCTATATTTAGAAGATCCAAGGGGCTGGGGATGTGGCTCAAGCGGTAGCGCGCTCGCCTGGCATGCGTGCGGCCCGGGTTCGATCCTCAGCACCACATACAAAGATGTTGTGTCCGCCAAAAAATAAATAAATATTAGAAGATCCAAAATTTACATCAGAGGACTGATAGATATAATAAACAAATTTAACAAAGTAGATTACATAATCAAAATGAAATAATCAATCTCTTTTATATATACCAAAAATAAATCTGCTGACAAATAAATCAGGAAAACAATCTCATTCATAACGATAGCCTAAAAAACTAGGAATACGTTTAAAGAAAAGGTGAAAGGCTTCTACAATGAAAATTAAAGAAAGAAATTGAAAAAGACACAAGAAAATGAAAAGAACTCCCATGTTCATGGATAGGCAGAATTAGTATTGTAAAAAATGGCCATATTACCAAAAGCATACAAATTCAATGTAATACCTACCAAAATACCAATGACATTTTTCACACGGCTAGAGAAAAACAGTCCTGAATTTTATTTGGCAGAATAAAAGATCCAGAGTAGCCCAAGCAATTCTAATCCAAAAAGCCAGGATGGAGCCATGGCAATACTTTGCTTCACATTATACTAGAGAGCTATAATAACAAAAACTACAGAGTACTGGCATAAAAAGAGATAAATATACTCATGTTAAAAAAATTGAAGACACAGAGATAAATTCACACAAATAGAGTCACCTGATCCTCGATAAAAATGCCTGAAACATACAATGGAGAAAAGACAGCTTTTAAAATAAATAGTACTGGTAAAACTAGTTATCCAGATATAGAATGAGAATAGTCCCTTCCTGCTTTCACTGTACAAAAGTCAAACCCCCAAATACCTAGGAATTAGACCAGAAACTATTCAACTCCTAGAAGAAAATTCAGAATCAACAATCCAGCATATACACACAGGCAACAACTTCTTAATAGGATCCCTACAATTCAAGAAATAATGATTACTAAATGAGATGGAATCTAATTAAAAAGCTTATGCACAGCAAAGGAAATTAACAGAGGAGAAGAAACTAACAGAATGAAAGAGAATCTTTGCTAGCTACTCTTCTGACAGAGGATTAATATCCAGAATACACAAATAACTCCACCCCCCAAAAAACAATTAAAAAATGAAAAAAAATAAATTAAATAGACATTTCTCAAAGGAACAACTGAAAATGGCCAAAAAATATATGACAAAACATGTTCATCATCCTTCACAATTAAGGAAATTCAAATCATAAATACACTGAGATTTCATCTCACTCCAGTTAGAATGGCAGCCATAAAGAA
The DNA here is from genome assembly GCF_045843805.1 of Urocitellus parryii. Taxonomy (NCBI): domain Eukaryota; kingdom Metazoa; phylum Chordata; class Mammalia; order Rodentia; family Sciuridae; genus Urocitellus; species Urocitellus parryii. Next base: position 49,282,988 of record NC_135547.1, on the reverse strand, counting down.
TACAAACAATAATAATGGTGGAGAGGATGTGAAGAAAAAATATACTTTTACACTGTTGGTGGGAATGTAACTTATATAACCAATATGAAAATCAATATTGTGATTTCTCAAAAGACTAGGAATGGAAACACCATATGACCCAGCTATTGCACTCCTTGGTATTTAGGCAAAAGATCTAAATTCATTGTACTATGGTGATGTATGCATACCAATATTTACATTAGCACAATTCACAATAGCCAAAATATGGACGTAACCTGGTTTTATGTCAATGGATGAATGGATAAAAATATATGATATATATATATATATATATATATATACACAATGATGTATTATTCAGACATACATAATAAGGAAATGATGTCACTTGTATGAAAGTGGATAAAATTTGAGGATATTATGTTAAGCAAAATAATTCAAATTCAGAAAATCAAGCAATGCAAGTTTTATCTTATATGACAGAGAGGAAAGAGGATAAACAAGGTGGGGTGTATCTTATAAACTTGAAGGAAGATCAGTAAAGTAGAGTAAAGGGACCAGAAGGAAAGAGGGGACAATAAAGAAGAAATATTGGAAATAATATTTTCCAAATAGGTTGTGATATTTTATGAGTGTATGAATATGAAAAAACAAATGCAATATTTTGTACAATTACAATGAACCAATAAAAATGGAAGCAATAGAAATAAACCAGACACAAAAGGACCAAAAAAAAAGAAAATTCCAAAATTTCTTTCTTCCATAAATGCATCTAGAAAAATGACAACAATTTTCAGAACCAAGATTTTCAGAATGCTAGAAATTAAAAAGGGTCACATCAATTCTGAAATTATTTGAAATAAAAATTAGATTTTTCAAGAATAGTGTGGTTTTGGTGTTTCAAGTTGACCTATAACAATTTCCTAAAGTCTAGGTCTGCAGTTAAATTGAAAATTACCATCCTACGTTTTTAACAAAGCTTCATATTTATAGCAGATGCCTGGTATTTTATTTGTGTGTGTGTTTATTGCAAAAATAAGCAATTTTATATTTCTCCTTTCCAAGATAGATGATTCTTTTCTTGCCTAATTGCTCTTGTGAAGATTTCCAGTACTATGTTAACTAGAAGTGACAAGAGAAGGCATCCTTTTTGCGTTCCTAATTAAAGCTTTCAGCTTTTTATCTTGAGCATGATTTATGTTATATGTGAGATCATCTTATGTGTCCTCTTATTATGTTGATGTACATTCCTTTTACACCTAATTGATTATCAGGCTTAATTATAAAATGATGTTGAGTTTTTTATTTTCATAATTAGAAAATAATCCCAAAATGCATAAGGAACTACAAAATGCCTCCAAATCGTCAAAGCAAATTTAAGCAAAGATAACAAAGCTGGAGTCATTATACTATCTAATTAATTTCCAAATATATATAATTTCCAAAGATGCTAAAAAGTGAAAATGATGAAAATAGCATAATAATGGAATAAAACCAGATTTGTAGATAAAAAAAAGGATCTTTAGCTTACAAACAAACCCAAGTATTTAAAGGCAATTGATATTTGGCAAAGAACACACAATGCAGAAATGACAGCTTCATTAATAAAAATTGCAGGAAAAATGGATTTTCACAATCGAAAAATTAAAATTGGATACTTAGTTCACACCATATACAAATATCAATGCAAAATGAATAAAAACTTAAATGCAAGTTATGAAACTATAAAAACTACCAAGAAAACACAGGGAAAGATAGTTCTGGCATTAATTTTAATTTTTTTTATTTGACTATAAGACACAGGCAACAACAATAAAAAAAAAAAATAGACCATATAATTGCATTGAACTAAGAAGTTTCTTTAGAGTTAAATAAAGTATCAACAGTGTTAAGAGACAATCTGTTGAAAGTAAAAACATATTTACAAACCATATGTTATGCTTTAGTTGTTAGGTGTTCTCCAAAAGCTCACATATGAGACAATGGTTCAGAGGAAAAATGATTGAGTTGTGAGAGTCTGAACCCAATCAATGAATTAATCCCCTGACATGGATTCACTGAGTGATAACTGAACTGTAGGATTTGGTTGGAGGAGGGGGAATTGAGGCATGGCTTTCGGGAATATATTTGTTTCTGTCAAGTGGAGACCTCTTTGCTTCCTGATCATGATGTGAGCTGCTTCCTTCCACCACACTCTCCCTTCATGATTTTCGGCCTTGTCTCAAGCCCTGAAAAATGGAGCTGGCCTGCTGTGGACTAAGACCTCTGAAACTGTGAGCCCTCTAAAAACCTTTCCCTCTTTAAAGTTTTTCTGTTTGAGTCATTTAGTCACAGCAGTGAATAAAGCTGACTAAACCACCATACATCTTATAGGGTTTAAATATCCAAAATGTGTAACAACCTCAATCAATTCCAAAATTGAGAAAATAAATTGCCCATCTTAAAAATACACAAAGGATATGAATATACTTTTCTCAAGAGTACAAAGAATCAACATGTATAAAAAAAGACAGAACATAAGTAATCATCAGAGAAATGCAAATTAAAACTAAAAAGGCATATCACATCAGATATAATAGCATATCTATGATCAAAAGGACACAAAAAATAAAAATTGGTGAAAATATATAGAAATTACAACCATTGTAGATGTTGGGAATGCAATTAGTACAGTCATTTTACACATTTATATGGAGATTCCTCAAAAACATTATAAAATCAACTAACAAATAATACAAAAATTATACTTCTGAGTACACATATAAAAAGGAGATGGAATCCATATATCACAGAGATATTTACACATTTATTTTCATTACAGCATGATTAAACCAAGATAGAGAATCAATTAAATTGTTATCTATAGATAAATGGATAGAGAAAGCATGGTATGTGTGTGTGTGTATGTGTGTGTGTATAATATATATATATATATATATATATATATATATATATATATATATATGTGTGTGTGTGTGTGTAATTGTTTGTGGATACATAGATGAACCTGGAGGCTATCAAGCTAAGTGAACAAACTCAGACATAGATAACCAAATACAGCATGACGGCACTTATATTTGTAATATAAAACATGGACTCATGGAAGAAAATTAGAATGGGGTTTTCCAGGGGTCATGAAGGCTAACAAATGGATAAATATTCTCAAAGAATGTATTATTACATTTAAAAATGAGAATTGACTTCTGGGCATTTATATTTCAGCATTGTGACTAGGATTAATAATAATGTAATTTGTTCTTCAAAATTGCTACAATGATATCTTATATATCCATGACACATAAAAAATGTTAAGTATGTGTGGCGATGGATATGTCAATTAGGTTGATTTAATCATTTCACAATGGATATACAGGTAGTAAGTCATAATGTTGTCCTCTAAATATATCCAATTTCTGTTTATCAACTATATCATAATAAAGTTACAGAAAATAAGATATTTTTCTATAAAAATAAAAAATAGTTCTTTTAGAAACTGTAGTGTATATACAATGGTGTTTTACTTAGCTATAAAGAAAAATAAAATTATAGAATTTACCACTAAATTAATAAAACTGGAGAACATCATGCTAAGTGAATAAGCAAGACTAAGAAAATTAGGAGTTGAGTATTCTCTCTTAAATGCAGAAGCTAGAGTAAAGTAAAGGAGAAACAGGGAACTGTCAGATATCCTATTGACAGAAGGAATAACAGTGGAATAGAGATTAGGGGGTGGAAGGAAGGATGGGCAATAATAGGAAAATACAGAATGAATATGACAAAATTCCCTATTTGCATATATAAATATAACAGTAAAATTTACCTTTATGTATATCTACAAAATACCTATTAAACATATATAAATGAGTGGAAGGTAGACAAGGATAATAGCAAAAAGGGAATAAGGGAAGGGAGGAGTGGAGGAAAAATGAGGACACTGGGAATTGAAGTGGAGTAAATTAAATTCCATGCATTTATGATTATGTCAAAATGAGCCCCAATATTATGTACAAGTATAATGCAGAAATAAAAACAAAAAATAGAAACACAAGTGTTGAAAGCCACAGCCGAAGGGCCCCCAGCAAACTTCCAGCTGCCAGCAAATTCCACCTGCCAGCTGATGATTGGCTCACAGAGCAGGAGGAGTGGGGGAGGTTGAGAGGCTTGTGAGAAGCCTGTGGTGGCAGTTGGGCTCTGAAGGTTTTCCTGAAGAGCTATGTGGTTTGGCGTGTGTGTTCTAAAATTAAAGTTTGTTTCTTTTGACAAGTGGCTCCTGAATTGTGCCCAGCCAGACTGCAGCATTTGGTGGGCCGCACAGGGAACGACTGAGGGTAAGTGATAAGGTAAACTGCTCTTGCCCCGAGGGCAGCGTTAATGCCCAGCATCAGAGATCTCCAGGTAGCTAGGATGGCAACCAGATCCTTGCATCCGAGTATCCTGGTTGCACTGGTTTCTGATTCAACACATTTAATGCTTCTAGCCAAACCTAATTGATCTAGAACATCTCGTCCCCATAAATTTACGGGAAGATGATCCAATACATACGGTTGTATAGTTCCTTCACATGCTTTAGGATCCTTCCAATCTAATACCATTGCACTTCTATGGGGATTAGTCGTCATTCCTAGGCCTCAAAGTGTTTGAGTGGCTTGTTGTTATGGCCAATGTTTTGGCCGTTCTTGATGAGAGATGATGCTAAGGTCTGCACCTGTATCCAGTAGCCCATTAAATTCATGTCCTTGAATATTTAGTTTTAGCATGGGGCGAGAACCTAAATTTAAAGAAAGCATAGCCCAATCTACACCTGTGGAGCCTAATCCCTTGGAACCTCTTTCTACAGTACGACTGGAAAATTTATCATGTAGGCTGAGTATTATTAGTAACTGTGCTATTCCATCTCCTGGTGAAACTACTGATATACCCTTTGGAGAACTGGAATCTGAAATGAAAAAAAACCAAAAAACAGAACTTCAAAGGAAAATTGCTTTTTCATTTCTCGATGGAATGGCAGTAAGAGCTTGGTGCTGATAACGCCAAGGTCATGGGTTCATTCCCCATACGGGCCACCAAATGCTGCAGTCTGGCTGGGCACAATTCAGGAACCACTTGTCAAAAGAAACAAACTTTATTTTTAGAACACACACGCCAAACCACACAGCTCTTCAGGAAAACCTTCAGAGCCCAACTGCCACCACAGGCTTCCCACAAGCCTCTCAACCTCCCCAACTCCTCCTGCTCTTGAGGCCGATTGGCTGGGTCGTGTGGGCGGAGACAAAAAAGGTCCCCCAATGAGCAGCTCCATGGTCTGAAAGGGCGGGGAAACAACCCAATGAGCATCACCGCAGAGGAGCCAATCAGTTGGCAGCTAGAAGTTTGCTGGGGCCGCTGTGAGCCAATCATCAGCTGGCAGGTGGAAGTTTGCTGGCAGCTGGAAGTTTGCTGGGGCCCCTTCGGCTGTGGCTCTCAACACACAAGTAATACTTTATATCATTTTATAAGGTTAATTATTTTAATAAATTTTAAAAACTTATAAACCTTAGGGTAAACTAACCAAATATACACACACACACACACACACACACACACACACACACACACCTTAAACCAATACTAAAGTTGCCATGTGTATTGATACATGCCTGTAATATCAACAACTAGCAAGGCTGAGGCATAAAGATGGCAAATTCAAACTCAGGCTAAGCAAGTTATTGAGGTCATAGTTAACTTAACAAGACCCTGTTTCAAAATAAAATATAAAAAGGGCTGATGATGTAGCTTAGTGATTAAGTGTCCTGGATTTAATCCTTGAATAGGGCAGAGGAGGGGAACCTAAAATCAAAAAGAAAAGTAAATATATTACTATAGATCTTACAGAAAATGCAAAAAAAACTATAAAAATTTCTTTAGAACAAATGAAAAATTTAAATATACTTATAGAATGCAATTGAACTAATAAGCAAAAAAATTCCCACAATAAAATAACCCAGGATATGATGCTTTTACTAGTGAATTCTAAATACATTTAAGAATATGGAAACTTTTAAAAATAACTTCCCCCCATAAAGTAGTTAGTATTAAATCTTTTGATAATGAATTTTAGTTAATTTTTTCTTCACTGTGACCAAAATATTTGATAAGAACATTTTAGAGGTCAAATAAAGCAGCTAAGGACATGGTAAGAAGGAAGCAGAGAAATAGCTCTGATACCATGGATAAAATAAAAATCAAAAAGGTATGCTGCCAATGACCTTCTTCTTCCTTTTATTGATTTTATTTATAGTAACCTGTGTAAAGTTACCACCCAATTTCCAGGCACAACCTACCTCCCTACAGTTACCATCCAGTTAATCCATATTAATGGATTAATCCATTGATCAGGTTAAACTCTCATGACTTAAACATTTGACCTCTGAATATTGTTACATTTTCTCAAATATATGATTTTCTAGGGTATATCACAACACTAAACTTTAACATTTTCAAAACCAGAAAAAAAGTTAACACAAGAAAATATACTTTATAATAAAATTGCATAATATTCAACAACATAAAAGCAAAACAAATTTGCAGCATATAGAAAGAATTGTACACAATCAAAAAAGCTTTTTTGTATTATAATTGCACTGTTTGCCATAAGAAAATCAGTCAAAATTAAAAAAATTAATAGAAAGAATCACATGATTACTCATCTCAAGCAGAAAATAAAATTCTAACAAAATTCAACATCTTGTTATGATAAAAACAATCGAGAATTGAGAAAGAGAAGAAAATGTATTCAACTCAATAGAGTATCTCTGACCAAAATTCACAGTTAATGTTATACAAGAAAACTGAAATATTTTACCCTTAAAATAAAGAACAAGATAATGACATCAACTGTTCCACTTTTATTGAAAACTCTGACCAGTTCTATTGGGCAAGAAAATGAAATAAAATGTTTTCCTACTGAAAAGAAATTGATAAAACTCTTGAAAATTCTTGTCCTTTGCAAATTGTCCTTTAAAATTTTGATTTTTAAATATTTACCTAGAATTTTAAATTTTAAAGAAAATTTGGATCTTCCTGATTAAATTATTAATTGCTAGAGTCAATTATTCTAGGAAATAGAAAAAATGAGAAACATTAGATATCAAGCCTCTTCATCTAATCAACAAATTTATTTTAGATTTACAGAATTCAGGGCATCTAATTTAGAGCAGGAGTTAGAAATGTGTTATGCAGACAGTGTTAAGGTATCCTTACGTGTTTCCACATTTATGCCATTGAACACAAAAGCCCTAGAGAACCAGATAATTTTGGACCTGGGACTCCACTGGAACCTGAAAATATATGACAGAACACTGACCCAGTCGTTGAGGTGAACCAGTTTGTGATCAAGATATTGATTGGAGTCAAAAACCTACTTCGTTAAAATCTCTATCCTATGGTCTTCAAGGCCACCTAAATCCCCTCTAACATTTTCAAATAAATCCCTAGACAATAGCCAGTGGCAACCCTGTGTTGTGACTCCTCCCTTCTGTAGGAGCTCTGCTTTCTTTCTATTATTTTAATAAGTAATAAGGTATTTTTCTCTCACCTTTCCTGTCCCTGGATCTCATTCTTCAAATTCATGAGACAAAAAAAGCCAACAAATTCATGTTTCTCATAATGACCTTAAGAAAATATCAGAATGTCCACTAAAGAAATGGAGCACTGTGTGATTAATTTTTACTCTGGTACCCACTCTTCTGTGACTGAAAAATCTAATGTTTTAACTTTCCAGTATAAGCAGTTCTTTTGCAGTTATTAGATAAGACAGTAATAGTGGTCTATTTTATGCTTTGAATATAGCTCTTGCTGCCCTGTGACTGTGACTTCTTTTTAACATGGACATATTTATTTCTATTCTTCTTTCCCTCATACCTCCCAAATCTCTTCCCTCCCTAATATTCCCCATTCCAATCTCAGGGAAACAGGATTACATTTCTTCCCCACTCAGCAGAGACTTATCTGTCCTTAAGTTCACACCCACCACATGAACAAGAATGAAATAATTCAGACTTCAGGGATGGCATGGATGATTTAAGAAATTATTATCTCCCAAATTAACAAGTAAATTACTACCCTAGGACCCAGAGAACACTTGACTATAGGTTTGAATCACCTCCTTAAAAAACCCTGTTCCCCCTGATGGGCAAAATCACAGTCTCTGGGAAAGGAGTGCCCTGTGTTTCTCCTTTGCCAGCAAAACAATAAAACTTATTTTTCCTATTTCTGAAAACCATGTTCTTATTATTGGATTGGCAGTGGGGACAAGGACTGAGCTTTCCATAATAAGAAAGTCCTTAGGACCATTGTCTAGCCATTTTCCAATCAGATAACTTCTCATAATAGTGTTATTTCTATAACACTGTCTTCCCTCTTGACTAATTGACTTTCATCTTGCAGTGAGAAGACAAAGTCTTTGTGTATTAATGCAATTACTGAAAGGACACTTACAGAGTCCACGCAAAATCAAAAGAACATGCCACACATCAGAATCTCACTCAAGAGATTTATTGTCAGCACAAGGCAAACTGACAAGGCTGTCCCTCCAAGGAGAGCAGCAGCATATAGGCACTCACAGAGCAGCTTTCTATTCAGCAAGAATCCTTTCATAAGCTGCTTAGGAGTTGTGTCATAAGCTGGGGTGGGGTTGATCTTTAAGAAGACACAGCTTTTTTGTTTTTTCTAACAGGAAGTGAAGCAGCATTGCCTCAGAAATGAAATTTTGGAGCCTCTAGATAAAACGGCCTCCTACCTAAAATGGTGAATCTGATGCCAATATTGATTTGATGCCAATATTTATCTGATGCCAATAATTACTATGCAAATGACCTTATCTTAGTTATGAGAAACCCTAAGGAGTTCACTATTAGAGTTAATAAACAGTTTGGGACTGTTTATGAATTGATTATATTTCTATATTCAATGAACAGTAAGAAAATGACTGTGAAATTGACTGAAAATGAATGGAATTGTGAAAACAATTCTATTTATAATAACATCAAAATATTAAAATATTTATGAAAAAATTAACAAAAATCTTTAAAATTTATACATTGAAAAGGGAAAAATTTATTAAAATAAATTAAATGCCAAACAGAAATATGTGATTAAATGAATGCATATATATAAAAGAATGTGTCTGTACACAGATAGATATACAGATAGATAACCACATTACTGTGATTTCATGATTGTAGAAATTTGGTTTTACCTTGTTTTTTAAGTTTGTTTTTTTAAATTTAATTTTTTGTTTATGTACTACTTTTATTATTTATAATTTATCTATGAGTGTTTACTTGAACACAATTTTTGGGTGGGTACTAGGAATTGAACAGGGGCACTCAACCACTGAGCCACATCCCCAGTCCTATTTTGTATTTATTTAGAGACAACATCTCACAGAGTTCCTTGGTGCCTTGCTTTTGCTGAGGCTGGCTTTGAGCTCATGATCCTCCTGCCTCAGCCTCCCCAGTCTGCTGGGACTACAGGCCTGCACCATGGTACATGTTGTAAGCCCAGATTTTGACCTTGAAAGAGGATCTGAATTCTCAGATCAGATTATAGCTTTGGCTGGTACTTTGCTTCTGCATTTTGAGACTGAGATAAGAAACTGGCTCATACAACCATGTACTACTGACCTAGAAAAAATTCAATATTATAACTTTGTGTTGATTTAGCTGCTAAATTTGTGACACTTTCTCACATGATAATTGCAAATTCAAACATATTTGGCATTACCACACAATAAAATAGTGTGCAGGTATTAAAGGAATTATGTAAATATACATGTGCTGATCCTATAAAATTGATTGAAAATGTATTATTTTTTAATAAACACAAGATACAAAATGTATTTGTGAAATGTTCTCCTTTATACAACAAAACTGTCATGTATCTGTATTCACACAAAAATTTTCATTTTAAATTAAAAAACCTCAACTCCAATTAACTTAACCAATAGTGTAATTTATTATGCCAAATAAAAGTATAGTTATGTAGACATTAGTAAGGAGCTGGGGAATACATGGCAAGGTCACAAGTTTTCTTTAAATTGCTTGTAAAATTTCCTTTTTTTTTGTAGCAGGTATTAAACGGGTGTGAGTGAAGAGGAATGGAATACCACCAAATCACATCCCCAGCCTTGTTTTAAAATATTTTATTAGTGACAGGGTGTTACTGAGTTGCTCAAGGCCTCGCTGAGTTGCTGTAGCTAGGTTTGAACACATGATCCTCCTGCCTCAGCCTCCTGAGTTGCTGAGATTAGAGGTAAGCACCACTTTAGTGACTAAAGTGCTTTAGGGTAACACCTGACTGATGGCTGATATTAACATAGGATTGACTTGTAGATAAAGACCACTAAAGAGGATTACCACCATTACAGTTACAGAGAGGACCAACTAAGGTAAAAAAACTCCACTGCCAGTCATAACCAAGTAGTTGAACACCTTATTGGTGAAGGTTGCTGAAGGATGGCCCCAATTCTCAAGACAACCATCAGTGAGTAATAAATATGCAGATGGCACTATTCCCTTTGCTGTTCTCTGCTTAGAAATGGCCCACTTTTGTTCTCAAGAGTGCTCAGGGACACAGCTACATCAATGTTCATAGCAGCAAAATTCACAATAGCTAGACTGTGGAACCAATCTAGGTGCCCTTCAACAGATGAATGGATAAAAAATGTGGCATTTATACACAATGGAATATTACTCAGCACTAAAAAATAATGAAATCATGGCATTTGCAGGGAAATGGATGGCATTAGAGCAGATTATGCTAAGTGAACTTAGTCAATCCCTAAAAAGCAAATGCCGAATGTCTTCTCTGATATAAGGGATGTGACTCAAAACAGAGTAGGGGGGCTGGGGATGTGGCTCAGGCGGTAGCGCGCTCACCTGGCATGCGTGCGACCCGGGTTCGATCCTCAGCACCACATACAAACAAAGATGTTGTGTCTGCCGAGAACTGAAAAATTAATATTAAAAAAAAATTCTCTCTCTCCCTCTCCTCTTTCTTTAAAAAAAAAATTAAAAAAAAACAGAGTAGGGAGGAAGAGCATGAGAAGAAGATTACCTCAAAACAAGGAAAAGTGGTGGGAAGGAATGGGAGGGAGAAGGGGAATTGCACAGAAGATGGAAGGAGACCCTCATGGTTTCACAAAATACATATACGATGGTGTGAGGGGAAAGGGAAGGGGAAAAAAAAGAGAGAGAGAGAGATAAGTGTTACAGTAGAATGGGTAGAGAATAGTAATGGGAGGGGAGGGGAGGCGAGGGGGATAGGGAGGGCAGGAGAATACAACTGACACTAGGATTGCTGTATGTATACACATGGATGTAAAACCTATGTGATCCTGCAATTGGTACACGTGGAAAAATGAGAATTCATACCCTATTTGAATCAAATGTATGATATGTCAAGATCATTGTATTGTCTTGAGCAACTAGTAAAAAAATTTACATTAACTATAAATCAAAAAATGTGACTTTATAAAACCAGGCATCCTTGCTCAATATAAATTTTGACTATGTAAAGCAAATACCCCAAATGTAGTTAAAATGAAAGCTCTAATTATTAAAACATATTTATTTAACAAAATAAAAAAAAGAGTGCTCCTTGCTTCAGCATTACTGTTTTCCCCCACTATTGCTTTGCTTCTACTGTCTAATAAAATTCTCTTACATGACATTTGGATCTGACTTTAAATTTTCTTTCATTGGGAAATGAGAGCCAAAGTTTGGATTTTTAGTTTCCTACTCTCCTGAGACGAGGTGAAGTATTTTAGAGAACATTTGTGGGTGGTCATTGCTAGGGGTTGTTGAGGAACTGTCCTGTAGCTAGAACTGGCTGGGGTCAGAAACATGATTTACCAATTTTTTTCTTCGTCCTTTTCTTCTCCAAGATCATTCCCCTAGCTGCCTATGGATGGTCTCTCTCTCTGTCTCACATTCACTTCATATCTTTCCTAAAGATAGTCTCCCATATGTGCATAAAATTATTACCAGCAGTATCTGGGCACAGTGGCATGCACCTATAATTCCAGCAGTCCAGGAGGCTGAGGAAGGAGGGTCACAAGTTCAAAGCCAGCCTCAGCAATGGCTAGGCACTAAGCAACTCAGCGAGAACCTGTCTCTAAATGAAATAAAAATCAGGGCTGGGGATGTGGCTCAATGGTTGATTACCCCTGAGTTTAATATTCAGCACAAAAAAACAAAACAAAACAAAACAATGGTTACTAGTAGTAAAGCAATAATTGTGAAATTATGTTTTCTCATTCAAATCTAGTAGCATAAAAAATTGCCTTTTACCAAAGATTAAAAGTACAATGTTTCAGGTGATGAGGTTTCAGCTCAATGGTTTAACATACTCTACCCTGCACCACTACAGTTGGCAGAACATTCTTACATTTATATAAGCATGTAGCCGAGCTAGGCTACATAAAGATGGAGGCTGCAGAGGAGCAGAGAACAGAGCACTTTAAAAAGAAAAAGAAATATGAGATCTCAAGCCTAGAGGCACACAGTATACAAAATGCTTCTAAATAACATGCAAATCAACAAAAGGTTGCCGCAAAAATCTTAAGGTAAATGATGACAAAATGTTGAAAGCTATAACTCATATGATATCATTGAGAATAAAACTAGTAAAAAAAAGTCCAGAAAGACATTTCAATTAAAAATAATTGAATATAAAAGTATACTTTATGAATGTTTAGAGTTCAAGTAAAACCACAAACAATAGGTAAGGCTCAAGAACAGGTAATTATATATATATATGCTGCAGTCTGGCTGGGCACAATTCAGGAGCCACTTGTCAAAAGAAACTAACTTTATTTTTAGAACTACAAACGCCAAACAAAACAGCTCCTCAGGAAAAAAAACCCTCAGAGCCCAACTGCCACCACCGGCTTCCACAAGCCTCTCCCTACACCAACCACACCACCTCCCACAATCCTCCTGCTCTTGAGGCCGATTGGCTGGGTCGCGTGGGCGGAGCCAAAGAAGTCCCCCAATGAGCAGTTCCGTAGTCTGAAGGGCAGGGAAACAGCCCAATGAACATCACCGCAGAGGAGCCAATCAGCTAGATGTTGCTGGGGCCTCTGTGAGCCAATCATCAGCTGGCAGTCTGAAGTTTGCTGGGGCCCCTTTGGCTGTGGCTCTCTCTCTCTCTCTCTCTCTCTCTCTCTCTCTCTCTATATATATATATATATATATATATATGTATATATATATGTGTGTATATATATATATATATATATATATTCAATAGATCTTTTATTTTATTCATTTTTATGTAGTGCTGAGAATTGAACACAGTGCCTCACCCATGCTAGGCAAGTGCTCTACCAGTGAGCTATAACCCCAGCCCAAGAACAGGTAATTCTAAAATAAGAAACCTGCCTTGCTAAGAGTTTTTCCAAAGACACAGAAATAAATATATATATATACACACACACACACACACACACACACATACAGATATGAAGATCTCTCTCTCTCTCTCTCTCTCTCTCTCTCTCTCTCTCTCTCTCTCTCCCCATATGATTTCACACATGATATACAAACACACACACACACACACACACATAGAGTTAGGATCAGAGAGTCAAGAGAAAGATTTTTAAAGAATTAGCTTACACAGTTTTGCTGGCTGACAACTACAGAATCTGCAGAGAAGGTCAGGAAGCTGGAAACTCAGAGCAGAGTTGATGTTTCAGCTCACTGACAGTTTAGTTTACTGGCAAAATTTCATCTTCTTTCAGTAGAAGTTAAACTTTTTCTATTAAGGCTTTCACATGATTGGATGAGGGCCACCCACATTATGGAATACAATATGCTTTACTCAGAGTCTACCGATTTAAATGTCAAACTCATTTAAAAAAAATACCTCGATGCAAATATCTGGAGTGTTATCTTACCAAATAACCATGTAACATGTCCTGACTAACTGATATACTAGATTAACTATCATACTATCTAAGTGGCCATACTGTTAGTAGTCAGACAAAAAGTTATTTAAATCCACAATTAAATAATACAAATAAATCTAAATAACTAAATCTTTATCATTTTCTAAATTTGGGGGAAGTTGTGAGGTTGTAAATAGTACAAATTTCGGAATATATTTCTTATTATTGTTGAAAATAAAATTACACATTCCTCCTATACAGGAAATTTCACTTCTAGGTATACATCCAACTGAAATATGTGTATTAAGAGCCATGTTCAACAATGTTCAAATCAACATTATTACTAATTTCACTAAATAAGAATTAACTCAAACATCCATCTTCAAAGGAGGAAATCATTAAGTTGTGATATATTTGTACAGAGAAATGATATAGAAACTTGAGAATGATTGAATGATAGTGCAGCAGCAAGTTTAAATCTTAGCAATATGGTTTTAAGCAAAAAATTGTTGCAAAATATATTTTTCAAGGTTCAATACATTTATATAAATTATTTGTATAAACTATTTTATTTAAAAGTGCATATTTAGGGTGTAAAGTACTTTTTAAAAAATGATTATGGTACAAGAAAGCATAGTATATAACTCTAGGTGGATGACAGGAGTAATTAGAGATAGGTAAAAATGAGAGGTTTTTTTTTTGGCCTGGTTGATTTTTACACAAATTGAATTTTAATGAAATCAAAAGATTCTCATTTGTTGTTTTTCCTCTTCATTGCTACCTTTATTCTCTCATTAAACTGTCAGGTAACTGTACCATTCACTGAAGTATAACTGTCCCACTTCTACACAATCTCCTGGATATTCAGAGGACTTCAGTTTTTGAGCAAGTATGTTATAGAAAAATGTTTCCAGGTCAACAGTAGCTGCTAATTTTTTTTGTCTTAAAGAAACATGATTTAAGTTATTGTAAATTTGCTTCCTTTTTTCTCCATGCTTATATTCATCTCTAGAGAAACTTATCAAAGGATTTGGCAAGTGATCACCTTACCTACTTCATGATGTAATAGATTACCAGAATGTGACACAGTCCAAGTGGCCCTAGGGTCCTCTCTTGGTTATTCAGCAGAGCTGTATACCAGGTGCAGTAAATCCATTGATATTTCAAAAGATGCTATAAAAGGACTGTAAGAGTTTTCCCTCGTAGTCTAATTTTCTTGGATCAACTTTCCTGTAGATTCTCAACTTTGATTACTGAGCCTCCACCATATGTCCTATTGCCTTTTATTTATATTTACATCTATTCTCAAACAAGATGTTAAAAATTGTTAGTTCCCTGTGAACTCACTTTCTTCCATTTTAAAAGAATTATTTGAATTAAGAATGTGCAAAAAAGTGCAATACAAATTTCCATCTCTTGTTATGTGAAGTCATATTCTTCTCATATTCCATCTGTGGGTATAACAATTTTTTTTCTTGTCTTACTCTTTCAGAGAGATCAAACATTTAGAATGTTCTGGTGGTAAGTCAGAGAATTATTAAAGGTAGACAGAAGCTGAAGCTGATAGTTTTGATTAAAAATAAAATTAAAAATATCTTCAGTAATATTGGCATGTGAGAGAAAGGCATCATGCTGTGAATGAAAAATATTTTGCTATCTACAGGTTTAAAATTTGCTACAAGATACTTTGATACTTTTTAAACTATATATTTATTTCCACCCAGCACAGTGATGCATGCCTATAATCCCAGTGGCTCAGGAGACTGAGGCAGGAGGATCATGAGTTCAAAGTCAGCCTCAGTAAAAGTGAGGTGCTGAGCAACTCAGTGAGACCCTGTCTCCAAATAAAATACAAAAATGATCTAGAGATGTGGCTCAGTGATTGAATGCCCCTGAGTTCAATCCCTGGTACTATATATATATATTTTTTTCATAAGGCTCTTAGAAAGTACATTTAAAATTATCTGAAAACTAATATTGGATTCAATTCTCTCTTATTATGTAAGTTGTCTCTGGAATTTTACCCAATATTTCCATATAAGTTTACTTATGAGTAAAATGAGGACAATTATGTGTTTAACTTTTAGGACTTTTGTGTACGGCAAGAACATATGGAAAATGCTTAGCACAGTTTTTAGTATTTAGGTGATGATTAATAATTTTTTCCTTTTCCATATAACTGTAAATTTCTTTTGATTACAGATACAGCCTTACCTCTTGGTACAAAGATGGGAGCTTATATTCAAAATATTAGAGTGAATTTCAATTATCTTTAGCTTGTTACCTGGGATAACAAAACATTGATGTTGAATGCCTATGTAGAAAGCAAGAAATTGAATACAGCCAAAGTTTTCATATTATCAATAGATCTTTGAGACATAGAAATGGTAAATCAGAATTCATGATAAATCTTGGTAATTCTCTAAAGCATGAATTATTATATTTTTAATAAGAAGTTATCTAATAATATATAAAAATCATGTTTTTCTATAACAGAGTTACACTAAAAGTTCCAAATATACTTTTCAATAAAAATTAATAAATGGAGGCTAGGGGGAAACCAGAGACACCTGACCTCCAACCCCTCCTCCCAGTAGCAGCCAAAAGGAAACCTGGCTAGCCAGCGCTGGGGGAGGGGCAAGCAGAAAAAATCAAAGTGATAGAGTGCCAGGGATCCCAGCAGCCTGCAGCAGGGCCCGGAGAGCCAGGCCAACTGATTCGCGTGGCCTGCCCTGCGGCTACAGAAGGCGTGGCGCCTCAGTGAAGCCATTAATTGGCAAGCAGGGAGGTTAGGGAAGGCCATTAGGTGGAATCCCACCAGCCAAGCCCACACGGACCCTTGGGCCGAGCACGGGTTCTCAGAAGGGGAAGGAAGCGGTACAGTCCCATCCCCCACAGCGGACACTCCGCCGAGCCAGTCAGCGGCCACCATCCGGGAAAGCTGAAGGATACACCGCCACTCTCCTTCAGAGTGCGACATCAAAACAGGTCGGTGTCATTCAGCTCACCCCCCAGACAGCGGGAATTCGCATAAAATCTCTCCTAGGCTTGCCGGGAGAGGGAGTATCAAGCTGAGCCTCCATACAGGCTAGGGGGAAACCAGAGACACCTGACCTCCAACCCCTCCTCCCAGTAGCAGCCAAAAGGAAACCTGGCTAGCCAGCGCTGGGGGAGGGGCAAGCAGAAAAAATCAAAGTGATAGAGTGCCAGGGATCCCAGCAGCCTGCAGCAGGGCCCGGAGAGCCAGGCCAACTGATTCGCGTGGCCTGCCCTGCGGCTACAGAAGGCGTGGCGCCTCAGTGAAGCCATTAATTGGCAAGCAGGGAGGTTAGGGAAGGCCATTAGGTGGAATCCCA
Source organism: Urocitellus parryii (assembly GCF_045843805.1). Classification (NCBI taxonomy): domain Eukaryota; kingdom Metazoa; phylum Chordata; class Mammalia; order Rodentia; family Sciuridae; genus Urocitellus; species Urocitellus parryii. The sequence goes on along the minus strand of NC_135547.1, from coordinate 49,265,720 downwards.
CCAGCCAAGCCCACACGGACCCTTGGGCCGAGCTCGGGTTCTCAGAAGGGGAAGAAAGCGGCACAGTCCCATCCCCCACAGCGGACACTCCACCGAGGCAGTCAGCGGCCACCATCCGGGAAAGCTGAAGGATACACCGCCACTCTCCTTCAGAGTGCAACATCAAAACAGCGGACACTCCATCCAGGCAGTCAGTGGCCACCATCCGGGAAAGCTGAAGAATACACCACCACTCTCCAACAGCTTGTAGCATCAAAACAGCCAGCAGCAGGACCCCGGAGATCCAGGCCAACTGATTCGCGCGGCCTGCCCCGCAGCTACAGAAGGCGTGGCGCCTCAGAGAAGCCATTAATTAGCAAGCAGGGAGGTTAGGGACTGCCATTAGGTGGAATCCCACCAGCCAAGCCCACCGCCCACGCCCGGAAGAGGCCCAGCGATCTGCCAGCATTGTAGTCACGACACCCCAATTGGAATAGGGACAGAGCAGAGCCGCCTTCCACTCCCGGAACAGGCCCAGAGAGCCGCCAGCGTGATAGACACGTCACCCCAATTGGAGTAGGGGCACAGCCGCCGCCCGCACCTGCAAGGGAGACTTTTCAAGTATACAAGAGCAACATAAATAAATAGGGGGTAAATTTCAAAACACAACAGTTGCACCAAGCAGAAAGAAACGCGAGCAGTATGAAAAGACAAGGAAAGAAAGGACCACAAGCAATGCAGGTCAACTCAACTTTAGAAGAGGTAATAGCTGCAACAGATGGAATATCAGATAAAGAGTTCAGGATATATATGCTTCAGATGATCTGGAGTCTCAAGGAAGACATGAGACAGCAAAATCAGACAATGAAAGATCACATTGACAAACAAATCCAGGAAGTCAAAGATCAATTTCACAGGGAGATAGAGGTAATAAAAAACAAACAAATTGAAATTCTAGAAATGCAGGAAACAATAAACCAACTTAAAAACTCAATTGAGAATACTACCAGCAGAGTAGATCACTTAGAAGAGAGAACATCAGACAATGAAGACAAAGTATTTCAACTGGAAAAGAACATAGACAGCTCAGCAAGTCTGCTAAGAAACCATGAGCAGAACATCCAAGAATTATGGGACAATATCAAAAGACCAAATTTAAGAGTCATTGGGATACAGGAAGGCACAGAGCTCCATTCCAAAGGAATAAACAGTCTATTCAGTGAAATAATACGAGAAAACTTCCCAGAATTGAAGATTGAGACAGAATCCCAAATCCTAGAAGCCTACAGGACGCCGAATGTGCAAAATCATAAGAGATCCACACCTAGACACATTATAATGAAGATGTCCAACATACAGAATAAGGAGAGAATTTTAAAAGCTGCAAGAGAAAGAAAGCAGATTACATTTAGGGGTAAACCAATCAGGATAACAGCTGATCTCTCAACACAGACTCTGAAAGCTAGAAGATCCTGGAATAACATATTTCAAACACTGAAAGACAATGGGCTCCAACCAAGAATCGTGTATCCGGTGAAATTAAGCTTCAGGTTAGAAGATGAAATTAAAACCTTCCATGATAAACAAAAGTTAAAAGAATTCGCAGCTAGAAAACCATCTCTTCAAAAAATCCTTGGCAAAACATTACAGGAAGAGGAAATGGAAAACAACATTGAAAACCAACAATGGGAGGTAGGACAGTAAAGGGGGGAAAGTAGTCAAAGAGGATAACAAATCAGGTTTAGTAACATCAATAAACAAATATGGATAGAAGAACAAACCATATCTCAATAATAACCCTAAATGTTAATGGCTTAAACTCACCAATTAAGAGACACAGGCTAGTAGAATGGATCAAAAACCAAGACCCAACAATATGCTGTCTACAGGAGACGCATTTGATAGGAAAAGATATACATAGACTGAAGGTGAAAGGTTGGGAAAAATCATATCACTCATATGGACCACGGAAACAAGCAGGAGTGTCCATACTCATATCTAATAAAATAGATTTCAAGCCAAAGCTAATCAAAAGGGATATAGAAGGACACTTCATACTGCTCAAGGGAACCATACACCAACAAGACATAACAATCATAAATATATATGCCCCAAATAATGGTGCAGCTGTGTTCATCAAGCAAACTCTTCTCAAGTTCAAGAGTCTAATAGACCAACATACAATAATCATGGGAGACTTCAACACACCTCTCTCACCACTGGACAGATCTTCCAAACAAAAGTTAAATAAGGAAACTATAGAACTCAATAACACAATTAACAACCTAGACTTAATTGACATATATAGACTATACCACCCAACATCAAGTAGCTACACTTTTTTCTCAGCAGCACATGGAACCTTCTCAAAAATAGACCATATACTATGTCACAGGGCAACTCTTAGACAATACAAAGGGGTAGAGATAATACCATGCATCTTATCTGATCATAATGGAATGAAACTGAAAATCAATGATAAAAGAAGAAAGGAAAAATCAAGCATCACCTGGAGAATGAACAATAGGTTGCTGAGCGATCAATGGGTTTTAGAAGACATCAAGGAGGAAATTAAAAAATTCCTAGAGTTAAATGAAAACACAGACACAACATATCGGAATCTATGGGACACATTGAAAGCAGTTCTAAGAGGAAAATTCATTGCTTGGAGTTCATTCCTCAAAAAAAGAAAAAACCAACAAATAAATGATCTCATACTTCATCTCAAAATCCTAGAAAAAGAAGAGCAAAACAACAGCAAAAGAAGTAGAAGGCAAGAAATAATTAAAATCAGAGCTGAAATTAATGAAATTGAAACAAAAGAAACAATTGAAAAAATTGACAAAACTAAAAGCTGGTTCTTTGAAAAAATAAATAAAATTGACAGACCCTTAGCCATGCTAACGAAGAGAAGAAGAGAGAGAACCCAAATTAGTAGCATACGGGATGAAAAAGGCAATATCACAACAGACACTTCAGAAATACAGAAGATAATCAGAAATTACTTTGAATCCTTATACTCCAATAAAATAGAAGATAGTGAAGGCATAGATAAATTCCTTGAGTCCTATGATCTGCCCAGATTGAGCCAGGAGGATATAGACAACCTAAACAGACCAATAACAATAGAGGAAATAGAAGAAACCATCAAAAGACTACCAACTAAGAAAAGCCCAGGACCGGATGGGTATACAGCAGAGTTTTACAAAACCTTTAAAGAGGAACTAACACCAATACTTTTCAAGCTATTTCAGGAAATAGAAAAAGAGGGAGAACTTCCAAATTCATTCTACGACGCCAACATCACCCTGATTCCGAAACCAGACAAAGACACATCAAAGAAGGAAAACTACAGACCAATATCTCTAATGAACCTTGACGCAAAAATCCTCAATAAAATTCTGGCGAATCGGATTCAAATACATATCAAAAAAATTATACATCATGATCAAGTAGGATTCATCCCTGGGATGCAAGGCTGGTTTAATATACGGAAATCAATAAATGTTATTCACCACATCAATAGACTTAAAAATAAGAACCATATGATCATCTCAATAGATGCAGAAAAAGCATTCGACAAAGTACAGCATCCCTTTATGTTCAAAACGCTAGAAAAATTAGGGATAACAGGATCATACCTCAACATTGTAAAAGCAATCTATGATAAGCCACAGGCCAGCATCATTCTGAATGGAGAAAAATTGAAGGCATTCCCTCTAAGATCTGGTACAAGACAGGGATGCCCTCTCTCACCACTTCTGTTCAACATAGTCCTCGAAACACTGGCCAGAGCAATTAGACAGTCAAAAGAAATTAAAGGCATAAAAATAGGAAAAGAAGAACTTAAATTATCACTATTTGCAGATGATATGATTCTATACCTAGCAGACCCAAAAGGGTCTACAAAGAAGCTATTAGAGCTAATAAATGAATTCAGCAAAGTGGCAGGATATAAGATCAACACGCATAAATCAAAGGCGTTCCTGTATATGAGCGACAAATCCTCTGAAACGGAAATGAGGACAACTACTCCATTCACAATATCCCCCCAAAAAATAAAATACTTGGGAATCAACCTAACAAAAGAGGTGAAAGATTTATACAATGAAAATTACAGAACCCTAAAGAAAGACATAGAAGAAGACCTTAGAAGATGGAAAAACATACCCTGCTCATGGATAGGCAGAACTAACATCATCAAAATGGCGATATTACCAAAAGTTCTCTATAAGTTCAATGCAATGCCAATCAAAATCCCAACAGCATATCTTGTAGAAATAGATAAAAGAATCATGAAATTCATATGGAATAATAAAAGACCCAGAATAGCAAAAACAATACTAAGCAGGAAGTGTGAATCAGGCGGTATAGCGATACCAGACTTCAAGCTATACTACAGAGCAATAGTAACAAAAACAGCATGGTACTGGTACCAAAACAGGCGGGTGGACCAATGGTACAGAATAGAGGACACAGTAACCAATCCACAAAACTACAACTATCTTATTTTTGATAAAGGGGCTAAAAGCATGCAATGGAGGAAGGATAGCATCTTCAACAAATGGTGCTGGGAAAACTGGAAATCCATTTGCACCAAAATGAATCTGAATCCCTATCTCTCGCCGTGCACAAAAGTTAACTCAAAATGGATCAAGGAGCTTGATATTAAATCAGAGACACGGCATCTGATAGAAGAAAAAGTTGGTTATGATCTACACGCTGTGGGATCGGGCTCCAAATTCCTCAATAGGACACCCATAGCGCTAGAGTTAACAACTAGAATCAACAAATGGGACTTACTCAAACTAAAAAGTTTTTTCTCAGCAAAAGAAACAATAAGAGAGATAAATAGGGAGCCTACATCCTGGGAACAAATCTTTACTCCACACACTTCAGATAGAGCCCTAATAACCAGAATATACAAAGAACTCAAAAAATTAGACAATAAGATAACAAATAACCCAATCAATAAATGGGCCAAGGACCTGAACAGACACTTCTCAGAGGAGGACATACAATCAATCAACAAGTACATGAAAAAATGCTCACCATCGCTAGCAGTCAGAGAAATGCAAATCAAAACTACCCTAAGATACCATCTCACTCCAGTAAGACTGGCAGCCATTCGGAAGTCAAACAACAATAAGTGCTGGAGAGGATGCGGGGAAAAGGGCACTCTTGTTCATTGCTGGTGGGACTGCAAATTGGTGCAGCCAATTTGGAAAGCATTATGGAGATTTCTCGGAAAGCTGGGAATGGAACCACCATTTGACCCAGCTATTCCCCTTCTCGGTCTATTCCCTAAAGCCTTAACAAGAGCATGCTACAGGGACACTGCTACATCGATGTTCATAGCAGCTCAATTCACGATAGCAAGACTGTGGAACCAGCCTAGATGCCCTTCAATAGATGAATGGATAAAAAAAATGTGGCATTTATACACTATGGAGTATTACTCTGCATTAAAAAATGACAAAATTATAGAATTTGGAGGGAAATGGATGGCATTAGAGCAGATTATGCTAAGTGAAGCTAGTCAATCTTTAAAAAACAAATACCAAATGACTCCTTTGATATAAGGGGTGTAAACAAGGACAGGGTAGGGACGAAGAGCTTGAGAAGAATATTTACAGTAAACAGGGATGAGAGATGGGAGGGAAAGGGAGTGAGAAGGGAAATTGCATGGAAATGGAAGGCGATCCTCAGGGTTATACAAAATGTCATATAAGAGGTAAGGAGGGGTAAGTCAAGAGAATACAAATGGAAGACATGATTTACAGTAGAAGGGGTAGAGAGAGAAAAGGGGAGGGGAGGGGAGGGGAGGGGAGGGGAGGGGAGGGGGGATAGTAGACAATAGGACAGACAGCAGAATACATCAGACACTAGAAAGGCAATATGTCAATCAATGGAAGGGTAACTGATGTGATACAGCAATTTGTATACGGGGTAAAAGCGGGAGTTCATAATCCACTTGAATCAAACCGTGTAATATGATGTATTAAGAACTATGTAATGTTATGAACGACCAATAAAAAAAAAATAAATAAAAAAAAAATAAAAAAAAAATTAATAAATGCATGATTTATTATTACTCTGAGCAAATATATTATGACAAGATTATATACTTTAATATCATACAAAAATGCTATCCTGGTATAGAAGTGATAATGTTTCGTACTTCAAATATTTTTATAACTCAAAATAAGTAACAAATAAAAATCATTAAAAATGTGGAATACCATAACAACATATTTAATATTTAAAATTTACTTTTAAAATGAAATTTTGAAATACACGAAGCCTATATTGCTATCTGATAGTCTTAATGGTCATCTCATTGCAAACGTTCTAGACAGATTTTTTTTTTCTAAGATTGTCTTAAATGTTAAGAATGTAAGGAAACCATTGTCATATTTGTCAATAGGATACTTAAGTTTTTAGAAAGAAATTGTCTCTGTTTAGATGAGGAAATTTCTTTGTCTTCTTGCAGCAGTTGTAATTTTGGACTTGATTGCAACATGCTTTTTGCTAATTCAGATTATAGATCAATTTTTGATCTTGTAGATTATACTAGAGCAAATCTTGTATCCTCTCTTGTCATCACTTCCATTGAAATATTTACCAGGAAATGTGGTCTATTAAAAATATTTAAATAATATAAAACATCAGTAATTGTTTTGGGTAATACTAAAGTTACTGAAAATTCAGATCTCCTAGCAAGGTTTGTAATACTACATGGAATCACATGACAAATTACCAATTAATGGACTTATTTTTCTTTTAAAATTTGTTATTTCTTGAACTATCACTCACAGAATTTATTTAAAGTACAGTGTGCACATTCAATTACTTCATCTGCAAGAATTATTTGCTATTAGCAATAAAGCAACAAATATACATTTACAATGTAAAAATAGATCCAAGTATGACTGATTAGATTGCCTTTACATTTCTCCTATGTATCCCTGTGATCCTAGAAATGTAGAACTTAACATTGAAGAACCAAGTCAGTGTAAATTTCTTTTGCTTTCAAGTTGATGTTAGTGGTTTTCTTAGTACCAGTAATATCTATATAAATTCCAAACTTTTAATGCTTATAAGAGATTGATACTTGAATTTCACCAATTTCTTGATAAATTTTTCTAGGGATTAAATCTTGAAAAATTATCTATCTCGAAAAATGCTTACAGGTAATTTTTGCATAAAATTACTAATTTTGGTGGACAATGAATTTTATTTTGCATTTAGCCTGATATAAGAAATATGAGTATATATATTTGTATATATATATATATATATATATATATATATATATATTATATGCATATAATATTTACATGCATATTTCATGGTTGATCAGTTCATTTGGGCATTGTAGCAAAAGCAAATATATTTTATCACATTTTTTTTCTAAATAAGTATTCAAATCACTGTTACTTTACAATTTAGGGTCCGAGTCCTAAGGTTGGACAATAATGAGAATAGAAAATGCTGAGGCATATTTAGCAGATGGTCATTGTGAATAATCCCTCTTCACCTTCTAATGGAGTGTTTCCTTCAGACTCATTCTTGTGTTGAGTATTACGCATTGTTAAGCTTTAATAAGTAGTTGTTTATATTAATGAAGTGACTACTTTTCCTTTGCCAAACACCCCATTATTACATTTGTTCAAAAAATCAGGGAAATTCACATTTTACAACCCAAGATACTACTTAATGTTTTCTAAACCCTTTATATATATTGTCAAAATTTTCCCATTCCACACTGGAGCCTCCTATACTTTCTCTCTCTCTCTCTCTCTCTCTCTCTCTCTCTCTCTCTCTCTCTCTCTCTCTCTCTCTTTTATTATTTTTCTTTTAATTGTCAATGGGCCTTTACTTTTATATGTGGTGCTGAGAATCGAACCCAGTGCCTCACACATGCTAGGCAAGCACTCTACCACTGAGCCACAACCCCAGCACCCTGCCTCTTTGATGTAGAAAATATAGACAAAAATTTCATTATCCATATATTTTTGTTTTAAGTCATTATAATGTGAATAATATAGGCCAAATAAAACCCATAGAGTATGTGGAGGAGGGAATATAAAAATATTGATAAAAGTAAATGAAAGATTTAATGACAGTTATATTTCCTACAAATTTGCTTTCATGTTTATTTTGCTTTTATTAAAGCAACTTAAATTAAGTCATGGGTTAAAGTTGTGATGGTTTTGATCTTATATCAAAGATCAAAACTTATAAGTTTTGGTTTAGCATAATTAATCAAATTTTATTAATCACCTTTATGTACAAAGTCAGGTCATTTGGTATCCTACAACTTGCAGTAAATTTGATGTTTCTTTGTACAAAAAGCAAGTGAAATCATTTCTAATTTATTACAAAATAATCTTTTTATATGTGATAATTGAAAGACTATTTTAGATTAATTGAATAAATTAATTATTTGTTCAAACCTTAGCATAGTATTTTGGAAGAAATTTGTAAATAAAATTAAACTAGTGATTGTTGAGTAATTAAGTATTTTCACATCCCTCCATCAAATCATTTTGTTCAGAAAAATACACAAATATTGATGTTGTGTATTCTGTGTACTAAGTACTATTCTAAGTATTATAAATAAGGACATTTTCTGTTTCTCTGAAATTACCCATTTTTAATTTTTTAGTTGTAGATGGACACAGTACCATTATTTTATTTATTTAATTTATGTGATATTGAGGATCGAACCCAGTGTCTCATACTTGGGAGGCAAGTGCTCTGCCACTGTGCTACAATCCCAGCCCAAATAACCTACTTTTTTAAAGACACAAAAGCACAGATATAGATAAGGGAGATTGTGCCTATTATACCTTGTTTTTTTAAAATAAATCCTTTTTCCTATTTTCCTGCTTTCCTCACCTGATAGAAAGGTGACACTTAATTTAAAATAAGTGCCTATGTTTTCTAAAGGGATACTGAAAAAAATCATTGAAAGAATGAAAAGTTTATATTCTAAATTATTTTTGAAATTCACATATTTTGGAAGGTGGTTTAAAAAGAAAAGACTTTTTCTCCTTTGTCTGTGGTTGATGCCTGTGCCAAGATACACTCATTTATTGCCATTATGTGGTTCTCTCCAAAAACTGCCTGGGTATAAGTTTCCAATCTTTCTTAGCTGCCCTTCAAGGTAATAATGTTGTACTCTCTGAACTCAGGCCTACTCTAGCACTCTTTAAATGATATTTAAATTTTGTAGTATCCATAAATTAATACATTCTCTGTCATTTGTTCTGCATATACAATACCATCTGTCTCCGAGATTCCCAAATGTCTACTTGATGTGCATTGCCTCCATTCCAGAAAAGTACCAGTTGTTCTGCCAGGTCTCTGGAGTACTAGCAGGAACACACAATTTTTACAAGTAATGGTGCGATGATATACATCACCAACTTTCCTAACAACTTGGATTCTTTCCTGCCATTCCAAATTGAGGTATGCTGCCAACAATAATCAAACACCTGATATTTACAGATTCTATTCTCATCATGCTCCCTTCCCAGAGGGATAGTAGGAAAAAAAGTCTAGCAGAACTGCCACCACCTCTTTTTGTTTGAAATGTACCATTTCTGTGTCTCCTGTGTTATGAAAAGAGGCTCTGCAAATACTATTCTCTTTCTTAGAAGGCAATTTGGAGCAACTGAGTTGGCACAACAACTAAACATGGTCAATAACACCAGGCAAACTTTGAGTAAGCCTTGTTAGCAGTATAGGGAATCTCTGATCTCTAAAATCTATAACTATTCCTTTGGTGTATGCTGAATTATTCAACCCTGTAATTCCAATGTCTAGAAGAATAGTAATGAAATTGTGGAAATGAAGAAGACAATATGAAAATCTCTTGATAATAAAAAAAAATGTTACTTGATAAAAGCCCAAGCTGCTTGCCACTTGATGGACAATATTTAGAAAAGGAGAATATATAGGAATAAATCAGGATTATTCAACAGTCAGCTTCTTGGAAGATAGAGGGGTTATTGACCCTAAAGCTCCATCTTCAGGAACTCAGGGGTGCAAAGGGTATTTATAAGGAGGGAAAGAAGTATAGTGAGTGAAATAATGGGCAGGAAGTCAATGTACTGACCAGTGTGTCTTCATCACCTAGGTTGTACATCTCCCTTATTCCACCCTCAGGTCAAAACACTACAATCTACCTTTACCTTCTGCAAGTTATTATTGTGCATATAACTTTTCTGCAATTTAATATCATGGCAATTTACAGTATTTGTGCCAGTTGATAATAAACTAAGTAGGGGCATTACAAAGGTCACCAGATATTCTGGGATCCATAAGTTTAAAGAAAGATTGTTTAGTAGTATTTTAGCTAGCTTCTTTTCCACTGATTTCCTTTGCACCTTTATAAGTGCTATTTCAGAGTTGTAGAGATACTTTGAATTAATAGGTACTTCTGTAATAGGGATGCTTCTTTGGGAGTTGTACTTCAAAATAGCCAGTTAATTTTGTTTCTCCTCTCTAAAGCTCAAAAACTTGATGAATCATAGATGATCCCAGATAAAAAGCAAAATACCCTCAAATATTAAGGATAAAAATTTATATTTTCTACTGACCTTAAAAAAATAAAAAGTATAGTGCTGGAATTGTAGCTCTGTAGTAGAGCACTTGGCTAGCATGTGCAAGACACTGGGTTCAATCCATAGCACCACATAAAAATAAATAAAATAAAAGTATTATGTGTATCTCCAACTTAAAAAAAAATTAAAAAGAAATAAAAAGAATAACTGAACAACTAAATGCTGACCAAATTAATAAGTTAAATAAATTGTATTCTTAGGAAGAAATGATAGAAACTAATAAAAATGACTCAAAAAATGGGAATGTGTTGCAGATTATAATGAGACATCATTCTCCCAATTTATCTACCCAGAACAAAAACAGCATGAATACTGCTTCTCTCTGAAGCTTAGTATGAAAAATCCTAAGACTAGAAGGCAGTGTACCTTACCTGAACCAGAATCTGTTAAATTCATTAAAGTAATGCAAAAAACATAAAAAAGTCACCCTGAATTTATCAAGTGTCCATGGAAAGCTGATTCAGTAGCCATATTGGAACTAAAACACAGTGGAGCCAACAGGAACTGAAAACTCAGATCCATGAGTTCTGAAGCTAGGTCTGTGTAAAACTATCTGAGCTTAGTAAAGACCTAACTGAACCAAAAAAATAAAAAAAGTAAAACCAGAGACTGAGAAAATTTTGCCTGGGGGAACAGAAGTTAGAGAGGCTAGAGAGAACCAGGCTTTTCCCAACCCAATGAGTCTTGCAGCTATTAAAAAGGCCAGCTGCAGCTGGTCAGGAATTTGAAAGGGTGGGTGTGAAGGGATGCAGCTCTCAACTTGCCTGGCCAACTGGTCCTGGTGACCCAGTGGTCCAGCACCCACTGGGTTACTGGGGCCCACATGGGTTAACACCCCAAGGTTCTAGCACCCTACTTGGTCTGGAACTCATTGAGTCCTTAGGTCCCTGGAGCCCTCTAGGTTTGGCACCAGTCTGGTCCCCTCCTGGGACCCCTAGTCCCCTGCTCCCAGTCCCCCAACTACCCAGGCACCCACCTGGCCCACTGCTCTGCCTATTGGCCCCACAGTTTTGCCATGGGCTCATAGCTCAATCTGACAGGCTGCCACTTGGCTACAGGCTTACCCAGCTCAAACTATAGCTTCACATTCAGCCTACAATGCCAGTTTGATACACACCACCCAACCACAGTCCAGCCTACCTGGCCTACCACTTTGCAGCCAGGGCCAATTGCCCCAGCCAATGTCTTTGACAACTGTTCCACAGGCTGGCCCACCCACAACGACTCAAGAAGGGAAGTTGGAAAGTCTTAAACCCCAATCTTGAACTTGGTGAACAACAAAGTAAATGGTAGGACTCAACAGTCTATGGCCCATACTCCCACACTTAGTTCATACATCAAGAAGAAACAAAATCAGTTAGGCCCAGAGAGTGAACACATAGTGCTTAACTACTGTTTTGTCCATCATAGTGGAAAGAACTCCTTCAACTGCTTAATTTCTTAATTTTTCACCAATATTTCTCTTGCTTTTTCCCCTTATTCTGTTGTCCTCTGTTTTTTTTTTTTTTTGAAGGAGTTATTTTCCCATGCATTATAATTTGAGGGTTAGGATTTTTGATTCACATATTTTTATTTTTTTGGTATAGTTTTTGCCACTATTCTATCTCCTTTGTCTCCCTTTTGTTTTACTTTTTTTGAAAAGCCAAGTTCTATACGCTCTTTCCTCCTTTTTCTTACTTCTATTTTTTCCCCTTTCCTATTAGCAATATATTCTGTCCTATTCACACTTTGTAATTGCAAACACTTTTCTATCCTTCTATCTTTATTTCTTTCTTTATACTCAACTCTATCCATTACACCTCTTAATATTAATTGATGTATATGACATCTACCCCTAAACCAATGCCACAGAAATAATTAATATGGCAGAAATCATAGGGAATACTTATTGTTTGATTTTATGCCACATATAATTCATGATTATTTACTGTTTTCACAGATGAAAATTGCTGATTCTACTATTTTTGCATATTGTAACAGTTAACACTATAGGTATCAAAATAGAAACAAAGTATGTAGTCTGCTTCTATATTTTTTTACATACATTTTTGCAATCATTACTAACCCCCTCCCAATAAGTGAGGTACTAGTATCACAGAGGGACACTATCATCATGAAAGGTAGGAAATTTACTGCTTCAGACTTATCAAGATAGAGGATAGACGCACAAACAATATGAAAAAGCAAGAAAACAAGCTATCCCAAACAGCACAGAATGCCTCAATAACAGATTCCATTGGCACTGCAGTGGAGGAAATGTGAGAGATGGAATTTAGAAAATGTATGTTTAGACTAATCTTATAAGAAAAAAGATGACTTAAGGAAAAAATCAGAAAGAAAATATGAGAAGTAAAATATCAATTCAAAAGGAGAGAGATCCTGTGGAAGAATCAGTCAGAAATCCTCGGAATGAAAGAATCAATCAGCCAATATAAAAAATTCATTAGAAAGCCTCTTCTGCAGACTACACCACTTGGAAGACAGAGATTTAGGCAATGGAGACAAAATATATAATTTTGAAAATGAAGTTGACCATGGAGAAAAGATGTTAGGAGACTATGAAGAGAACTGCCATGAAATACGGGATAACATGAAAAGACTAAACTTAAGATTTATTGAGATAGATGAAGACTTGGAGTTACAAACCAAAATAATACACAAAATTTCAAAGAATTAATATCTGAAAATTTCCCAAATGTTAAGAATAGAATGGAAAATCAAATACAAGAGGCATTCAGGACTCCAAGTATAGAAAATTTCAGTAGACCCACACAAAGGCCTAGGGAAGAAAATGGATGCCTGACAAGAATACCATACCAAGAAAAATTAAGCTTCAGAAATAATGATGAAATAAAAGCCTTCCATGATAAACAAGAGTTAAAAAGAATTTACAACTAGAAAGCCTGAATGATAAAACATAATCAATTACATATTTCATGAAGAAGAAATAAAAAATTAATGTGAATACCAGCAAAGGGAGGAACTACACTAGAAGAATTGTCAAGCAAAGGAAGAACTAATCCGCATTAAAATCCATAAAAAATTACTGGAAATAAAAATCATATCTCAATAATAACAGTGAATATAAATGCCTTAAACTAAAAAAAAAAAGACACAGACTAGAAGATTGGTTTAAAAAACAGGAACCAACAATATGCTATCTCCAAGAGATTTACCTCATAGGCAAAGACATCCACAGACGGAAGGTAAAAAGATGGAAAAAGAAAACATATAATTTACATGGATCATGTAAACAAGCAGGGGTTTCTATCCTCATATCAGACAAAGTAGACTTCAAGCCTAAGGTAATAAAATGAGGGAAAAAAGGAACCATTTCATGCCACTTAACAGAACTATGTATCACCAAAACATAACAATTTAAATATTTATACTCCACATGATAAAGTGTCTCCATTTCAAGAATCAAATAGACCACAACACAATAATACTGGGTGACTTTAACATGCCTCTCATATCACTGGATATATCCTACAAACAAAAATTAAATAAAGAAGCTAAATAACTAAAAAAATTGAATTAATAATTTACACTTCACACACACATGTATATATTTTATCCATCAACAACTAAATACACTTTCTTCTCATCCGCACATGAATGCTTCACTAAAATATACCATATCTTAGGTAACAATGTGACTCTTACCAAATTAAGAGAGAGAGAGAGAGAGAGAGAGAGAGAGAGAGAGAGAGAGAGAGAAGAGAGAGAGAGAGATCATGTCTTGCATTCTATCATATCACAATGGAATGCAATTATAAATCAATTATAAAATAAAAACTAGAAGCTACACTACCATCTGGAGACTAAATTATATGCTATTGAGTGGGCAATGGATAGCTGAAAAATAGGAGATGAAATAAAAAATACTTAGAGGTAAATGAGAATAGTGACACAGCAAATTGAAATTTCTGGTTCTAAGAAAAAACTGTATTGCAATAAGCTCTCTCTTTAAAAGAATATAAAGCAGGCTGGGGCTGTGGCTCAATGGGAAGAGCACTTGCCTAACATGTGTGAGATAATGGGTTAGATCTCAGCACCACATTAAAAAAATAAATAAAATAATGGTATTATGTCTATCTACAACTAAAAGAACATTTTTTAAAAAGAATAGAAAGTCATCAAATAAATAACCTAAAATTATAAAAACTCAAAGCTCTAGAAAAGGAAGAACAAATAAAAATCAAAAGCACTAGAAGATAGGAAATAATTAAAATCAGATCTGAAATATATGAAATTGAAACAAACAAAAATTAAAAAAATCAATTGAAAAGTTGACTCTTTAAAAAATAAATAAAATTGATAAAATCTTATACAAGTTAATGAAAATAAATAAAGAAATTCAAATTACTAAATTTCTTGATAAAACAGAATATATTACCATTGACACTACTGAAATACACATGATAATTTTGAAAATCTGTACTTTAATAAAATATAAATTCATGAAGATATTGACAAATTTTTAGAGACATATGACAAGCTCAAATTAAAAAAAACAAAGACATATAAAATTTCAACACATCAATTTCAAGCAGTAAAATTGAAGACACCATCAAAAGTCTAGCAACAAAGAAACACACAGGATGAGATAAATTCTCAGCCAGACATTCAAAGACCTTACACACATATGCCTCAAATCATTCCTTTAGATAGAAAAGCAGGGAATCTTTCCCAATTCATTCTATGAAGCTAATATCACACTGATCAACATATAGAAATCAATTAACATAATCCAACACATCAGTAGACTTAAAGACAATAATCACATGATTATCTCAATAGATTCATAAAAAGCATTTGACAAAATACAGTACTAATTTATGTTCACAATACTAGAAAAGCTAGGAATAGTGAAAGCCATATACATTAATCTCAGGCCAACATCATTCTAAATGGATAATAATTGAAAACATGCCCTCTAAGCACTGGAATGAGATAGGGATGCCCTCTTTCACCATTTCTAATTAACATGAAAATTCTAGTCAGAACAATTAGACAGATGAAAGAAATTAAAGGGATACAAATTGGAGAAGAAGAGTTCAAACTATCCCTATTTGCTGAAGACAGGATTCTATATTTGGAAGATCAAAAAAATTCCACCAGAAAACAACTTCAGCAAAGTAACAGAATACAAAATTAACACTCATAAATCAGTTGTGTTCCTATATGCCAATGATGAAACAGCAAAAAGAGAAATGAGGAAAATTATCCCATTCAAAATAGAGACAAAAAAATAAAATACTTGGTAATTAATCTAACAAAAGAGGTGAAAGACCTCTACAATGAATACTAGAGAAAAACTAAAGAAAGAAATTGAGAAAGGCCTTACAAGATAGAAGACCTCCCATGTTCTTGGATAGCCAGAATTAATATTGTCAAAATGGCCATACTATCAAAAGCCTTATAGAGAGTAAATAAAATTCCTATGAAAATTCCAATGACATTATTCATAGAATTAGAAAAAGCAGTCATGAAATTCATTTGGAAAAATGACTGGCCCAGAATAGCCAAAGCAATCCTTAGTAAGAAAAAGTAAAGCAGGAAGCATCACAATATTAGACCTTAAATTATACTATGGAGCTACAGTGACAAAAGTGACATGGGACTGAATAGAACATACAGAGTCAGTCAATCCCAAATATATACAGTTATCTCATACAAGAAAAAGCTGCTAGAAACATACATTGGATAAAAGATAGTCTCTTTAACAAATGGTACTGAGAAAGCTAGAAATTCAACCCCTATCTCTCACCATGCACAAAACTCATCTCAAAGTGGATCAAGAATTTAGATATTAGATCAGAGACCCTGTGCCTACTAGAAGAAAATATAGGCCCAAATATTTACCATGTTGGCTTAGGAACCAATTTCCTCAACAAAACTCCTAAAGCCCAAGAAGTAAAATCAAGAATCAATAAATGGGATGGATTTAAACTAAAAACTTATTCACAGCAAAGAAAACAATCAAGAATGTAAAGAGAGAGCCTACAGAATGGGAGAAAATTTTTGCCACCTGCAGGTTGGATAGACCATTAATCTCCAAGATATAAATAGTACACAAAAATTAATTCCCAAAAGACTCATAAGCCAATCAATAAATGAGCAAAGAAACTGAATAGTCACTTCACATAAAAAAGAAATACTAAAAGTAAAAAGAATATATATTAAAAAATGTTCAACACCTGGATACCAGCTCTGGATCCCTTTCCCCCACAGGCTAAGGCTGTCTCTGTTCTATACTTTAAATACAACTTGCTTTCTCTGCTTGCCTTAGTATTTCTCAGATGTTTAATATTCACATCAGTGAAATGGGACTTGAGCCTGATTTTTATCACTGGCATAATATTTGGAGGTTCCACAGAGATCAGCACTGAGGGTAAGCCTTTTCATTTGTACCTCACTTCTTTCTGAGGTGTGTCTGTCTCTTTCTTACTTTCTGGAGCAAGATAATGGGCACACATTGGCTAATTAAATGCAGTTAGTGCAAGTGGACATTCTACAAGACATGAGTGAGAGGATTTGTGGTGGCCTAGGTGGTTCTGAATCACCTGTTCTGTGTATCAGGCATGTTGGGTTCTTCTGAAGATGTTTTCCCCAACCCTATCCAGTCTTGGAGCATATTTGGTGTACATATACAGTGTCTCTAATCTCAGTTGGCCTTTGGATGCATGGAGATGGACAAAGGGTTAGAAGAACTGTGAAATATTTTCTGTGCCACTCTAAGGTGAACCTCAAAGATTTCTTCTCCTGACTCCTCTTCCTATCACCCCAATGTAGTATCCTGTGGCAACAAGTCAATCAAGCAGCATTTAGTGAAATTGTCAATGACATATGCCTCTGAATGAGCTGTACTGCACTCTCCTGTGCTCACTTTTCCTGAGCACCCCTCTTCCCTTGCTCATCAAACTCTAATCACTGAAAAGGACATTTTACATGGAGTCCACGAGGAAATGCTTGGGTTCCCTTTGTTTACACAGCACAATTTTACAAGTGTTTAGGGGTTCTCCCCATTGTTGTTTCTGTGCTCCAATGTGCTCCACAAATTTCTTTGCCTGAAAACAGGGATTTATAGTTCACCCCATCTGTAAACTCCTCCAGGAAAAGGATATTAAATGTCTAATGACTACATGATGTCCCCCTTACCCTCTGGAGATTTCTTTGGCCCACAGAGCAGAGAAATGTGCCCCATCTTAGGAGTTCTTGGGAGTCATCACATTTGGAAGTTTGTTGTGGTAGAAGAAGGTCAGTCATGCCCCTGAATCTGAATTCTAGGTCCTTGGCATGGGGTGAGCAGGGAATCTAGCATTTTGACAATGATGTCAGAAATAAACTTGGCAAATCATGTGGTGAGAGACTGATTTTCTAGACTATCATAAGCTCATGGAGAGATGTCTGTGGTGAAATAGACAGTTTTCTCTGGCCCAGGTGCCTGAGTTCTGTTTTCTCACACTGGGAAGGGAGTTCTGTTCTCAACAGTTATGCCATTAGCCTGTGTTCTGGAAAATTGGGATAAGTTTGACCCACAGTTGTATTTTCCACACCCAACCTGGCTTAATTAACGACTGTGAAATAATTCTGGCCTATGGAGTTAATATAAATTACAGAACCAAACCTTAAGAGACTGATTTTACAAAGGAAAATGTTTAAAATGCCCTAGGCCTGAGGTTGTACTCAAAACAGCAGCTTCACCTACTTAACTTCTGCCAGATCTGTCTCACCAAGGATTGCATTTGAAATATAAATTGCAAAGGCCTGCAGAGCTTGCAAAATTCACAAGGCTTATAGAGAACTGATTTGTGACAGAAGAAAGAAAAAGTGTCACTTTTAAATCCAAACTGCTAGTAGGACCATCCTGCACTCTATTAAAGTACCTCCCTAAGACTATAGCATAGGGAGGGAAAATGGACTGGTCAAGTCTTTGTTACCTTGAAAATTTTTATATTTTGATACCAGGAATTGATCCCAGGGGTAGATAGCCACTAAGCTACCTCCCCAGACCTTTTTTTTATATTTTATATAGAGATTGGTTCTTTTCAAATTGCTTAGAGTCTCACTGAGTTGCTGAGGCTGGCTTTTAACTTGCAATCCCCCTGCTACAGCCTCCTGAGTCACTAGAATTACAGGCTTACCACCACACCTTCCTCCTTTACCTAAGAATTTGAGAGCTCTCTCATTCTTTAAATATAAACTAACTCTATTCTAAACCACGATGTTAACTGATTTTATAACAGCTGTGCCATTTTTTAGAACTTTTTAAAAATTCTGTATTTTTAAAAAATATTTTTATGTTTGTAGATG
This sequence comes from Urocitellus parryii, assembly GCF_045843805.1. Lineage (NCBI taxonomy): Eukaryota > Metazoa > Chordata > Mammalia > Rodentia > Sciuridae > Urocitellus > Urocitellus parryii. Next base: position 49,246,788 of record NC_135547.1, on the reverse strand, counting down.
GACAGCATACCTTTATTTGATTTTTTTTTATGTGCTAAGGATTAAACCCAGTGCTTCACACATGCTAGACAAGTGCTCTGCCACTGAGCTACAGCCTCAGCCCATTATTTCTATATTTTTGAGCTCATGGTTTTATGGTGAATAGTTTTCAATTAGTCTTATGTTATCTAAGTATAGAAACTTTAATAAACATCTGTAGCATTGAAGTGAAGATCTACCTACAAATAACTACATCTCTTATGTGTGTGTGCACACCTGTGTATCGTGTTGTTCTGTCTACATATATACTTGTATTTACATATCATTTACATGGTATCAAAATATACACAAATGGGCATTCATAAATTAAAATTTAAAAGAGAAATGTATCCAAATATTTTTAGTTCATGTAACTCAAAAAGTTCTATTTTAATTAGGCAAACAAATGAGAATAAAGATGTCTTTAAAATTACTAACTCACAAGTTTTTCTAAGTGATCAGACAATTAATAGAGAGTTAGCTTCTATAAAATGTCTAGAATATAATATACTTTGCTTCTAGGATTTTTCTTCAACAAGAAAGAGATCATTTGTATTGTTCACAACAGTTGTCTGATATCTTGTTTTTTACAGTTAAACATAAGTAAAATAGATTTAACATCAATGGGATTGATCATCATAAATGTGTTTGTTAAGAAGACATGATTAATTTATGAGGTTAAAGTGCTAAAATATCTACTGCTAAATATGAAATAAAGTACTAAACTTCTTAAATTTCATAATGTAATATATTTAAACATTATGTGTATATTTATAAATGAGTAAATGGAAAAAGGCAGTTTGTACAACTCTGGTTAAAGAACAACTGTTATTTTAAGTATTACACTACATTACTGAGTTAAAATTTTTCACTGAAAGCTAAACTTGGTTTATATCAGAACATCCGTGTAATCATGGAACTGTGACTACCTTGGTCATCTTCCAAGTATATACATTTTTAAAGTATAAGGTTTAGAAGAACACTTTATCAAGCCGGTGTTTTTCAAACTGAAGTTTAAATAAATATTTTGGATTATAAAATTATGTTTCTTGGTTCATAGCTATTATACAAACTTAGTATGTTTTTACTCTAATTAATTTCATTTTTCGTTTTACTTGAAAATTTTATAATTGTTGTCTGTTATTGCCTTACAAAAACATAACAGCCTAAATTAGTTTGAGATAACAGGCATCACCTCCAGGAAATAGAAAGGTAAATAACTCTGAAGTTATAGACATTAAGCCCATACTCTTTAAGGTGGTGAAGCTGGATTGCTGGGTGCTTAAGACCAAAATTTGGAGAATAAATTTTAAAAAGTAAAAGGGACAAAAAAGAAAATAGGCATTATTTGGATCTTGCCCTCTGAGTTAGCTTAAACCCAGGGAATATGGGTACGTCTCTAAGCACTTTGCAACTCTGGGCCACGTAACCCTCCGATCAGGGGTATCAATGAGACCATGGATGACAGAAAGCTAACCAGTGCACTGTTGTAAAAAAAAGATGGTCATTGCAGAGGAAGATGTCACTGATGCATCCTAGAGAAGCAACATTATCAAGAAAACCCTAACCAATCCTAAAAGATGGCACCAAAGTTGCCAAGAAGCTGCTTTCAAGTTCCCAAGAGTGACCCCCTAAGGAACTCAGCTGTCCCTTAGCAATAGATAATGACAAGGTCAATTTGACCAGTTTGATCTTAAACACCTAGCAAAAAAGATCATAACTAAAATACAGCTATACCTGCGCATTTAAGAGTAACAGCTCTTTTACTATAACTTAATATGAATGCTTGCATTAGCCCCACCAAGAATAAATAAGACTGGAAGGTAGAAAAGAGGGATTTTTTGAGAGGAGTGCTTGATAACTATCAAAAGAAACTGTCAGAGTCAGAAGATTTTTTTAGTCAATAGTCATTTTTAGGCTTAAAAATCTTCCTAATCTCCTACACAAGTAGGCTTAATCAGTGTTTGCTAGTATGATTAGCCCAAATTGATAGAAATAAAGGAATACATTTAAAAAATGTTTAAAAAAAGAAACTTTTTTAACATTCTGGTATTAACATTCCAATCCCTTTGAATCAGCTTCCATTTTCCTGGGCTTGTCTGGATTATCTATCTAGATAGATACTAAACACAGAGGCTGTTTTAGTTTTCTACTAAACACAGAGGCTGTGCCAATAAAAAGGTATTTTACAAGAATCAGATGATATTATATATATCTTTAACTACATATTATGGGAGCATCTATGGTATTATAAAAACTAAGTATTGTGTTTACATTTCTGACAATTCCAGTAATTATTCCAAGAAAGAAGCCATGTCTTCGTCAGCTTTATCATGACATCAACTTCTTAGTTCATTGTTCTCTTTATTTCTATCAATTTGGGCTAGATAATCATACTGATGGAAAATATTGTTAATTTCTGTCATCATCATGATACTCATTGGCATATTTGCATGTTGCAGCACCTATGGTTGCATTAATCTTATTCCACTCCTCATATCTTCTTGTTTCTCTCACAGATCACCTGCCTCTCAAATGACATTACAACTCCTTCCAAACCAGCATTTTACCATGGATGCCTTGACCAACCAAGTTCCTAAAAAGGGGAAAGACAAATTGCTAGTCTTGCATCACTTCCTCTCAACTCAAAACAGCTCAAAATGGTCACAGTCCATTTTCCCTTAGAGCAGTAAAGCTTCCCTCAAGTTAGAAGGGGGAATGAAGCAGGAACAATGAACAGGGAATTAGCCTAGATAGAAAATTCAGACAAGTCCAGGAAAATGGAAGCTGATTCAAAGGGATTGGAATGTTAATATCAGTATGTTAATACCAGGACACATCCCTTCCCCTCATGTGTGGCCAAAGTCATCTCCCTCCAGTAGGATTGTTCCTCCCAGCAGAGAATGTTTAATGTGTATTCATTTGGTGGCTTTTCCTCTTTTTCTGGGCAGATAATGGAAACTGAGAAAAGGTACACCTGAATTGCTCCCTTCCTGCCATTTTGCTTCTTGCCCAGGAAAGAAGAAAGGGGCATAAGAAGTAAAAAACCTCAAAACTATAAGACAAGATTCACTCCTCCCTATGGATACCAGCTTTGGATTCCTTTCCCCTTCAGAAAAAGTCTGGCTATGCTCTACCCTTTAAATAAAACTTGCTTTCTATGAAAAAAAAATCTTCAATATCTCTAGCACTTAAAGAAATACAAATCAACACCACACTGAGATTCCATTTCACTCCAGTCAAAATGGCAATTATTAAGAATACAAGTAGGGCTGGGGATGTGGCTCAAGCGGTAGCGCGCTCGCCTGTCATGCGTGCGGCCCGGGTTCGATCCTCAGCACCACATACCAACAAAGATGTTGTGTCCCCCGAGAACTGAAAAATAAATATTAAAATTTTCTCTCTCTCTAACTCTCTCTACCTCTCTCTCTTTAAAAAAAAAAAGAATACAAGTAGCAATAAATTTTGGCAGGGATATGGGGAAAATATTTACTCATATATTGCTGGTGGGTCTGCAATTTGGTGCAACCACCATGGAAAACAGTATGGAAATTCCTCAGAACACTTGGAATGAAACCACTTTTGACCCAGTTTCACAATCCTCGATACATACCCAAAGTATTTAAAATCTGCATACTGCAGGGAAACGGCCACATCAATGTTTATGTCAGCTCAATTCACAATAGTTAAGGTATGGAATCAGCCTAGATGCCCTTCAACTGATGATTGGATAAAGAAAATGTGGTATATACATACAATGGAATATTACTCAGATATAAAGAAGAATGAAATTATGGCATTTGCTGGTAAATGGATGGAACCAGAGACTACCATGCTAGTGAAATAAGCCAACCCCCAAATACCAAAACCTGAATGTTCTCTCTGTTAGTAGGTACTAACACAAAATAAGGAGGGGGTAGAGAAAAAGAGAAGTTCACTGGATTAAGAAGAGGAAGGGAAGGGGTTTGGAAGTAGGAAAGAGAGTAGAATGGTTTAGAAATAACTTTCCGATGTTCATATATGAATACATGACCAGTGAAATTCCACATCATATACAACCACAGAAACTGGTTCTAATTAGACTATGTTATACTCTATGTATGTATAATATGTCAAAATCACTCTACTGTCATATATATCAGTATATAAAATGTACTACAGTTCTTTCTATACAGTAGTAAGAAACAAAAATAAATTTAGATATTCTCATTTGAAATTCCATGAAAGAGGAAAATTAGAAATAAATTCATCAAAAAATAATTGTAAATTTCATGCTCTGAAAATTGTAAAACATTATTTCAATAATCATTTAAAGAAATGCAAAATGTATCTGTATTCAAGTTTAGATGAAAATATCATTTATAAAACATTCTTCACAAATTAATCCAGAGTACCAGTGAAATCCTTTTCAAAAATCCTAGCTGACTCTCTTTTGCAGAAGTTAATAACTTGACCCTAAAATTCATTTGAAAATACAAGGGACCAAAAATACCTCAAACAATATTGCATAGGAAAACTAAGTTGAAAGACTCACAGTTTCTTAATTGAAACCTTAAAATAAGCTTCATTAATCAAAATAGTGTGATACTGGCATAAGAATCGAGAGTCCAGAAATAAACCTATGCATCCACAGTGACTTAATTTTTGTCAAGAATGCCAAGATAACTCAATGAGGAAAAGAAAAGTATTTTTGATGAATAATGCTGGGACAGCTGGATAGCCACAAGAAAAAGAATAAAATTTGACATCATACCATACATATATCATACCAGGTAATGTACATGGGGGTTATCAGTAAGAAGAGTATACTCCTTCATGTAACAACAAGAGGACTTAAGTGATATGAAATTCAAGATGGTAGGAAACAGGGTTAATAAGTGCTGTAACAACTTGTCCTTCCATTATGTCAGTAAAATTTGGTGGACAGCATAACACTTACTTCCATCTTACATCAATGGAGTAAAATGAATTGATGAGACTGGGCTACATATTGTTTTGTGTTTCCTACTCCTTCTCCTGGTACCAGAGGTGCCCATCTTAGAGATATGTTTTGATTACCACTTTGCAACATCAATGTAGTATGAGTTAGTATTAAATAAGAGTTCAGCTGAGAGCTGAGATTAGAACACCAATTGGAGCAAAACATTTTTATATGTTGTTGTCCTACATTTGTCAGAAGCATATCAGTAAGACAGAGGAAGAGCTAAAATAACACACTAACTTGCTGCAATCAGGTAGTGTAAATCATTAATCCAGTCCACTTCTGTTGAGGTACAGTCTGAGGGGACCAGTAAGAAACAGACACATACCAATCAGGCCTTCATACTACATTATTAATGGGGAAGCTGCCTGATAAAATGCAATTGAAAGTCAATCACAGTAGCAGGAACCACTAAAATCACAATCGGAATGAAAAAACATTCACCAATATCAAAGTGAATCAGATGTTGGAACCCTCTAACAAGAGCAAATATAAAAAAATAAGAAATTTAGAATTAACTTGGCACATTTAGAAAAACAGAAAATGTCAGAGGAAAATAGAAGTTAAAAAAAAATATATATATATATATATAATATATATATATATATAAAGTGGTAATGATGTAACTGAAATTTATAATAACCAGAAAAAAATCAGTGAATGGAATCACAATAGAGTGCAAAACACCAGAAAAAGAGAAATATTGGGGACAGATCATTGGAATTTACCGAATCAGAAAAACAGAAAACAATAAAATGACAGAAAAAGGAAAGAGATTTAGGGACTTGTAGAATAATAACAAAAGAATTAACATTTTTATCATTGGAGTTTTAGAAATGGAAGAGTATGACCTGAAGGATTATTTGAAGAAATAACAGTTTAAAATTCCCCAAATTATGGAAGGACATAAATCTGTAATCTTACAGAACTGAGTAAACCACAATTGCCATATACAAAAAGATCCAGACCAAAAAAATCATGAATAAATTAAATATAATCATTAAAATATTAAATATGAGATGGAATTAATAATACTGGAATACTAGTCAAATGATGAGATGCTTTTTTTTCTGAAATTATGGTGGTCACAGAGAAGTGACAAAATATTTTTCAAATATTGAAAGAAATTTTGTATCATACAAAAAACATTTTCAGGTGAAATAAGGATAAGATAATTTGTTGCTATCAATCTACCCTCGAAATATGGGAAAAAAAGAACTTCTTTAAACAGGCAAATAATGAAAATGGAATAAGAATTGTAGCTTCAGGAAAAAAAATAGCAGAAATGTCAAAATATACGTGAATGCATTACACCACACTTCTGGTAAATTGATTAAGTTATATTTGATAATTCAAAGAAAAACTATTACATCATCTAATATGGGATTAAAAGTATTCTGAGGAAATATTCATGACAAATATATTTTAAAAATTGGAGAAAACAAAAGAACTTAAGTAGGGATAAATTTTCTGTATTTCACTTGAAAACAAAAAGCTTCCATGCTAGGGCTGTAACTTCATTGTATTGCATTTTACAAACATGCACAATACCTAGGTTTGATCCTGGCACCACAAATAAATAAATAAATGTTAACAATTTTCTAAAAGTTAAAGCTCAATAATAGTAGACTGCTTTAAATTTATATATAAAAGTTTATGCATAGTTTATATGTATGTGCATATATAGAGTGAAAAATATATAGAATAACCGAGAAAACAATACAAAATGATGTACTAAAAATGCTATAAGTTGGGCTGGGGATGTGGCTCAAGCGGTAGCATGCTCGCCTGGCATGCGTGCAGCCCAGGTTCGATCCTCAGCACCGCATACAAACAAAGATGTTGTGTCCGCTGAAAACTAAAAAATAAATACTAAAAAAAATTTCTTTCTCTCTCTCTCTCTCTTTTAAAAAAATGCTAGAAGTCTAGATTCAACCTAATAAAATGTCATACAAAATAATAATTAGTACACATTAGGTAATTCATTGGGTCACACACACACACACACATACAAAAGAGGGGGGAAAACCCTATATACTTATAATGTGTGGAGACTCAACCAAAGAGAAATAGAAGTCTTGACAGATAAATAAAAAACAACAACAAAAACATGAAGCGGTCATCATAAAATGTCTGACAATGAAATGCCCATTATCAAATGGCTACGATATTGATTTCTACCAAAAATTTATATAATATCAACAATTATAAAGTGTTCCAAAAATGAAGACAAACTCTTCTAAACTTATTTAATGAGGACAGCATCATTGTAATTCCACAGCCAAACAAAGGCAACACAACAAAGAAAATAACAGTTAATTATCCTTCATTAGCATAGATGTATTTATCCTAAGTAAAATATTTTCAAATCAGATTCAAAAACACATTAAAAGGGTCATCCACCTTGATGAAGATGATTGATGCCTGGTATGCAAGAAGGGCTCAATGTACAAAAATTAATCCATGTGATATATAGCATAAAAGAATAAAAGACAAAAAAAAATTGATTTACTCAACATCCCTTCATGATGAAAAATAAATAGACCTAAGCTCAAGTAGTAATTAATGAATAACTTTTTATTTGTATTGACTTATTATGATTATATATAAATTATAAATTTCCTTCCTCCCCTCTCCACCAACAACTTTACCCCCCTATTCCTGTTGTTCTTCCCCTTGATCCATTACCTCTATTTAGTGGTCTATTTCTGTTTCATGATTTTTAAAATTTTTTTCCCTCTCTAGCTTTCAAATATGAGACAATATGCAACTCTTCCATTTCTGTAGCCTGGATTACATCACAGAACGAGATGATATTCAGTTCCATTCTAAAGAGGATGAGATAAAATATTGGGGATTGATATGTATTTCCCTGATTGCTGAACTTTTTGAATATTTTTCACATATTTGCAGGCAAATTTTATTTCTTCTTTTGAGAAATAACAATTTAGTTTGTTTGCTCATTTATTGATTGTTTTACTTATTTTAAGGTATTTTTTAAACATGTTTGTATTCTGAATATTAATCCTCTATAGAAAGAGTAGTTAACAAAGATTTTCTTCCATTGGGCTATGTCTTTATAATGTTAATTTTTTTCCTTTGCTTGTGCAAAAGTGTTTAATTTGATGCCATCCAGTTTAGTAATTCTTGGTATTATTGGTATCTTTTCCTAATCTTAGGTTTCCATACTGATGAAGTCATTGCCTATGCCTATTTTGGTGGAGTGTTGCTATTACGATTTCTTATACTAGCTGCAAAGTTCCTGGTCTGATTCTTAAGTTTCTGATCTACTTTGAGTTGACTTTTGAGTAGCATGAGAGATATGGGTCTAGTTCTATTCTTCTACATATAGATATCCAGTTTTCCCAGAACCATTTGTTAAATATTTGTCTATTGCTGCCTTTGTAAGGATCAGAAGTTTGTAATTATTTGAGTTTTCTATGTTTTTTAAAATTCTGATCCATTTTTCTACATGCCTGTTCTTATGCCAATACCATGCAATTTATGTTATTCTAATTCTGTAGTGTAATCTGAAATTTGATATTATGATGCCTCCAGCATTGCTCTTTTTGTTCAAAATTGCTTTGGATATTCTGGGTCCTCTATTTTCCCAAATGTGAAGAAGGTCATTGGACATTCTTGATGAGAATTTCATTGAATCTATAGATTGCTTTTGGTAATATCATTTTAAAAATATTAAGTTTGTGAAAGTATGAATCTGAGAATTTTTTTATACTCTAATGTCTTTTTTGTTTCTTTTTTCAGTGTTCTGCAATTTTCATTACAGAGGTTTTTACTCCTTTGGTTAGATTTACTTTTGGATATTTTTTAGACTATTTTAAATGGAATTAATTGTCTGATTTCTTTTTAAGTATATTCACTATTGGTGTACAGTAAAGCTGGGTTTCTTTTTTTGTATGTTGATTTTGGATTTTTTCTACTTTGCTTAAATTGTCAGCTCTATATATCTGCTAAGTTTAGAATCATATTATATGCAGAGAGATAATTTGACATCTTCTTTCCTATCATGTTTGTTTTATTTCCTGCTGTTGCCTAACTTTTCTGGTTAAAATTTCAACTATTATATTAAATAGAAGTTTTGGGAGTGGTGTTTCTGATTTTTGAGGAAGTGCTTTATTTTTTCCCCCATTCAATGTGTTGTTGATTTTTGGTTTCTCATATATAGCTTTTATGGTGTTAAATTCTAGAAGAAGCAGAACTTAATGCAGTAAGTATTATAGGGGAATCCCACAGCCAACATCATAATCAATAAAATCTTAAATCTTTTTCTCTAAGATCAAGCCTGAAACCAGCATCCACTATCACCTTTATTATTTAACATAGTACTAGAAATCCTAGACAGATATTTAAGTCAAGAAAAAGGTATAAAAGGCATCCAAAGCAGATGTGAAAAGATAAAAACTTCTTTATTTGTAAACAGAATGTTCATATATTTAAGAAGCCCTAAAGACTCCATGAAAACTAGTTACAAATAATAAGTTTAGTGCAATTTTGGAATACACAGCCAGCTTACAAAAATTAGCTACCATTCAATGCACTGATAGTCAACTATATGAAAGAGAAATTAAGAAATCTATTCCATTTACATTATCTTAAACAAAGAGGTGAAATAATAAAACCATGAGAATTTTAAAAATGTTTAGTAAAATAAATAATTAAGAAAAACAAAATTTGGTTTCCAAAAAAACCCATGTAAAATATGGGGATCTGGCAGATTTGTTGAAAAGAATGAGAGTCAAAGCACAAGTAAATGATGCTATGAATAAAAAGAAATGTAGCATTGGAGATAAAGTAGTGATTAAAGTTACTAAAAGATTATCATAAATAAATCTGATTGAATTATTTAAAAAAATCATAAATAAAAAAAGCCACATGAAATAGTTGTACAAAAAGCATACAAAATTGTACAAATGTTATTTTATAACTCAATTTCCATCAGATTTGTAAGCAAAGATCATTACAAAATTTAAAAATATCTTAAATAACATAAAATTAAAGAATAGTCCTTGGGGCTGGGATTGTGGCTCAGCAGTAGAGTGCTTGTCTAGCACGTGTGAAGCCCTGAGTTCGATACTCAGCACCACATAAAAATAAATAAATAAAGGTATTGTGTCAAACTACGTCAAAAAAAATAATAGTCCTTCATTTTTTTCTTCTGTAAAACCAGCATACTCTTAATACCTCAACTAGGAAAGATGGCACAAAGGAAAGAAAATTGCTACATACTTTAAATTTAACTTATATGCATAAATGTAATAATTCTGCAAATAGTTAATACAATTAAACCAATTACATAGACACAAATACACATGTATGTGTGTATATGTATGTACCTATATACAAATATACTATGGTCAAATTTACATTAAATACCAAAGTTGAGAAAATGCAAGTCCTGTATGGGAAAAAAAAATACCTCTGCTTGGAGGTATGAACTGACGGGGAAAATAAAAATTCTGAAAATAATCAGTAAGGAATAAAAGACAAAAGACAGAAATTTGTTTTAAAAGCTGGGTGCCTTGTGGGTCTTCCAGCCCTGATAAAAACTAGAACTGAACAACAGAAAAAGGATCCAGTCCTTTATTTAAGGGAAAAAACATTAAAAAGTTTCAGTGTGACAAACTTCTTGAGGAAAATTCTGCCAGGCAAACAGCGGGAGCTTCATGAAAGAAGGTTCAGTTCATAAGAAATTGCTAGTGAGTTTTAAATTAAAGAGACAGACTCTCATTACCTTTAATACCAGCTCCAAGACAGCTTCTCCTAGCTCCCTCCTCCAGCCATCTTATGAGGTGGCGAGGTTTACAGAAGAGGCTAGCGAGACAGAGAGCACACGCCAGGGAATGAGCTTTTATTGAGGAACAAAAAATTCAAGGGAAAATCCCATCCAATGAATGTTAAGGGGGGCAGCATCCCAAGGACACGGGCAACGATTGGGTCTTCAGGGCAGTGGCCAGACACGCCTCTGCACAGACAAGCCCTCCGACCTGGGAAAGGGTGGGGAAGGCTTTTAACACAGCTGGGTTTAAGCATCTCTCACCCAGCCAGAGAGATAACTCAAATCACGTGGGAGGATGGCCTCCCACAGAAAACAAGATAAAGATGGAAAACAATTTGTTTGGGGATTAATAGGTTACGCCCATCTCCCTTGAGCTGTGTTTGAACATAAGTCTGTGAGCTAAGGCAGGACTTTCTCAAACCAGGGAATTTCACCCAGGATTTTCAAGAAAAGTAGCCTCCCTGCCTTATAATGGCTCAAAATAATCCATATTTTATACACAACTTCCAACACTCTTAATTCATCTAAGATATTGAAATGCTAAAGATCTTCCTTATTAGATTATTAGAAATGTTGAGATTTCGAAAGTTGATTAGAAATAGAATCAAATTGCAAAACAAATCTCTTTTATGCATATCTAACATAAAGGAAGATTTTGAAAAATAAAAAAAATTGCAAAGGCATAATTGAAAAGTTTCTCTTCATCCTATTGTTTTAGATGGAATGTAGCCTATGGAGAATAAATATGATAATTGGGACATGGGATTTGAGCAGAATCAAAAGGCCAGATCTAGTCACTGTTAAATAAGAAGATAGTTCACTGGAAAGACATAGTGCATGGGCTTATAATGACATGAGTTCACTTGATGTTGAAAATCATTAATAATAATAATAATAATAATAATAATAATAATACTTTATCCTTCTTTCATCTTTTCCCTAGAAATATTCTACTGTGTGAGGCAGTAGGAAGAGAAAAGGAGTAATTCTTTTAGGCCTGGATTTTTCTGAAAAACCAGATGCGAGGAAGATTTAGCAACAATTAAATAAAGCATTAGTTAAGTTTAGGGTTAGGGTTAGGAAAAACTCAAGAGAATCAAATAACCAAATTAGAGATAATGATTAGTCTGTAGTTTTTGCTCATTGTTGAGTTGATGTACCCAAATGATGAATACTATTCTCATAATATGCAAACTATATAAGTAATAAAATATAATGAAAGAAAATTATCATTCTTAATATAAAAGTGCATAAAATATTGAGGAATATAATATTAAATCAAACAAATTCTATAGAAAACTGTAGAACTCTACTCAAAGGCAAAAATCATTTGACTATGTAGAGAAGAATTTCTTGCTTTAAATAGGAGCTCAACTTTTAAAAAGTAGCAATTTTCTCTGAACTGACCTAGAAATATATGTAATAACAACCAAAGATATAACTCAGATTTTCTTATTTCTGTAAGAAGGTAAATTATTTTAAAGTTCATGTTAAAGTTAAACAAAATTCAAGGACATTTCAGAAAATAAACAATGAAGAAAATTTGTATATATATATATATATATTTTTTTTTTCAAAATGTCTATTTTAATTTCCAGTTTTTACAATCCACCGTCTTCCACCCTGTGTACATCTTTGGGGGCTAACATATATGAACTACCTTCACTTGCCCTCTAGCTTATATTTGGTTTTAAAAAATGGAGGCCTGTGACAGCAAGTAAGAAGGTGGAAGAATGAAAAAAAATCTATTTTTTTTGCTTTGTCTCTTAATGTGTTATAGTTTCCCTCTGTGTTCTTTTCTCAAAGATCACAGATTATAACATTCTCTGTGTCATTTCTTTCTTTTTCCAATTTTTCTTTCTTTCTTTCTTTCTTTCTTTCTTTCTTTCTTTCTTTCTTTCTTTCCTTTTTTTTTTTTTGGTAAATGACCCTTAAATTTTTTTCAATTCTCAATTGTGATAATCACTCCAACCTTTGTTTTCCTAAAATGTATGCACAGTTTTGAAGTTAACCTTACTATTCAATTCCTCAGGAATCTGATTAAGGATAGCATCAATTTTCTACAGATATTCCTACTGATGCAGATACAGTATCAATAGTCACCAAAGGCATCCTCAGAATAGACCCCTGAAATGAGATTCTGGGATTGAGTCACTAACATATTTGGGATCTCAAGAGACTACTTATTTAACAGGAAATAAATTGAATGTGAAAGTGACTGTTTATCCTGAAGTTTTAAATGTCTGATTAAAGAATAATTCAATTGGTTATGCACAGGAATATAACTTTATAAAATTGATATGGTATGCACAAGTCTTGTACAAGCCTATAAGGCTCAAGTACACCGAATGTGTAGGAGTCTCAGATTTCTATGGTACTTAATCTTGCTGCTCTGCTATTTTACTCAAAATTCATATAAGTTTAGAAGCTAATGAGAGAATCTGTTTTATCATTGAAGGAACTAAGAAGTGCAATCCTATTTTACAAGTAGATTTCCATGATACTCTAGCCCCATGGATAGTCATTTTACTACACTCCCATTAACAGGTGAAATTGAAAGACAATATTGAAAGGACAGTATCTTAGTAGGAACAATGTAGCTATATATTTTGCATAAAGGAAAATATTATCCCAAATATGGATGTATAATGATTACTGATAGTGGCTAATTTGGCTGGTTCATCAGATACTAAATAGAATAAGATTGGAAGAACAATAATGTACGGTGGATGTATGTAATTGATTTATCAGAATAGGTATACAGAGTGAATATATTCATGATAGAGTGAATATATTCATTCATAAAGCTGTCCACCTGAAGGAATCCACTATAAACATGATATTTAACCAGGTATATAAGGTGACCTGTCCTAAATGTCAGGTAATCTTTTCCCACAGCCACATTGGTTCTTATTCAATGGGACCATGAACAAAGTATCTGTTGAGTCAGGAATAGTTTTATGGGTTCAAACACACACATTTCCTTATACTGAGACAAATAAAAAATATTTATCACTTTATTATTATGCTTTGAAAAATTAAAATTTAAAATTATGAAATAATCTTTAAAAATGAAAAGAACAGAATTAATAAATTTGACAATATCCAAGATACATAATATATATATATATAATATCTTAGATTATATATCTTTTGAGATATATAATAAAAAACAATTTTTCAGGCTCAATTTTGGGGAAATCTGTTTATAATAGGAATCAAAATGTGGTATTTATACACTATGGAGTATTACTCTGCATTAAAAAATGACAAAATCATAGAATTTGGAGGGAAATGGATGGCATTAGAGCAGATTATGCTAAGTGAAGCTAGTCAATCTTTAAAAAACAAATACCAAATGACTCCTTTGATATAAGGGGAGTAAACAAGGACAGGGTAGGGACGAAGAGCTTGAGAAGAAGATTTACATTAAACAGGGATGAGAGGTGGGAGGGAAAGGGAGTGAGAAGGGAAATCTCATGGAAATGGAAGGCGATCCTCAGGGTTATACAAAATGACATATAAGAGGAAAGGAGGGGTAAGACAAGATAATACAAATGGAAGAAATGATTTACAGTAGAAGGGGTAGAGAGAGAAAAGGGGAGGGGAGGGGAGGGGAGGGGGGATAGTAGAGAATAGGACAGACAGCAGAATACATCAGACACTAGAAAGGCAATATGTCAATCAATGGAAGGGTAACTGATGTGATACAGCAATCTGTATATGGGGTAAAAGTGGGAGTTCATAACCCACTTGAATCAAACCGTGTAATATGATGTATTAAGAACTATGTAATGTTTTGAACGACCAATAATAAAATTAAAAAAAAGAATCAATATGTAAAACTAATTAAATTTCATTTAGAAAAAAAATTGACAGAAGTTTACACTAAAGGGACTATTTTACATGTTTAAAAACAAGTACACTTAAGGATATATATAAACACTAATTTGATTCTATTCTCTTGAGTCAGGTATACTTTATAACATTGGTTCTACAACTTGGGTCCACATTGGAACCACTTGATTAGTTATTTTAAATGCTAATATTCTGATCTTATCTCCAGAGATGTTAGTTATAGTAAGTTCTGACAGCAAAAGTTTTCAAAGCTCTTTAAGTGATAGTAGAGTTCAGACAAGGTTCAGAACCACTTTTGCAGGATTGTAAAAATACAAATTCAGAAGTTCACAACCTGGTCTGAGAAGGTTTTCATGTACTTAAATACAGTACTAGACTTCTATTCAGTATTCCAGTTTGATTTGTTGCCATGCATTTGCTTCTCCAATGCATTACTATTCTCTTTCATTCCAAATAGTTAGAATGTCAAAGAGCATTGAATCTATACTTTAGAATATAAGTTTCTAGAGGATGCAAAAGTTATCTCATTTCTATATATCTTGGATGAATCTGAGGCCTTAGCTACATGTCTGACATTGCTGTGTCCTGTGGGTACTTAACAAATGCTCTAAATAAAGATTAAACCCTTCTCCTTTTGCTGAGGACAATCAACAGGGATCTGACTTTCCTGCAGGGACTACAACTGAATGCAGTTTAAAAGAAAAAGAAAAAAGTTCAACCGTGGATGAGAGCTCTGTCAGGAAAGAGGAAAACTGATGATTAGCTCCTTAGTGTCATATTCATGCTGGGAAGTTAACCTCTCATAAGAACCAAACACTGTTTGAAACAGAATTGTCTTCTGGAAGAACTCCAACTAACAACAGCCCTTCACCTTCTGCACTTTAAAGGACTCAATTCAATTTGTATTCTGTATGTATTTTTAAGGTTGACTGCAGGGAATCAAATTCAGTGTTCAAAAACAGGACTCTCCTTAAGTTCTGAAAGGCATCAACTACAAGAAGCTTCTTTCTCTTCTTTTCCTCTTTATCTTCTATTTTTTTTTACCTAGACCTATAGAAGACTTCTATATTCTTTTCTTTTCTCATTTAGCTCCTAATATCTCTTCCTTTTATGACAGGAATTAAGTAATTAGTTTTCAGAGGAATCATTAGGAAGAGATTATCTCCATCTTAAAAATAAGGTGAATCTTTTTCACAGCCAAAGGAACATTTTTAAAAACTATAATGCATATAGAATTATTGTATTAACTCAGAATTTTGCATAACATAGGAATATATTTTAAGGGACCTTTTTATATTTAATAGAAATATCTGTAATTCATATTTTTGAAAGATATTCAAATGTTGAAGAGAACAAGATATTGTTAAAAGAGAAAATTGTTATATAGCATGACAAGGAAATGAAGTGTTCTACAAATATATTATGGCATGTTAAAATCATGGAGCCCAATTTAGTTTCTTATGAAGCACATATCTAACAAGAAAAATTATAGATGATATTAAGACTTAAGAAAATATTCTTTTATGGAAACATTCAGAGTAATTTCTATTAACATATAGTCTGTCAATAATTTCATGCAATTATTTTTGTAACATAAAAGCCTTTGGAACTTCTATTGAAGGGAAAATAGTGTGGTCCTCTAAATTTAATAATCTTTCTTTGAAATGGTATTTTTAAAAATTTATACACAGAAATAAACTATTCAAAATGATTTATTCAAATCATGCAGGAAGAAAAATGTCATTATCATTGCTCAAAATATAGTTATAATTAGTATTAAGCTAGTATAGCTTTTCAACTTTAAATTCACATGACTGTGTATAAGTCCTCAAACATCACTGTTTGAAAAATAAGAAAAGCAAGACTCTTGCAAGTAAGATTTAAAGAAAGACAAAGGTTTTTAAGATCATTCAAAGAAAGTTATACAAATGACCTAGTAAGCAGTGGTTCATGATCTACTCATATGCTACTTTAAATAGATGCAAGGGCATGCTAGGTGTGGTGGCACACACCTGTAATCCCAACAATTTGAGAGGTTGAGGCAGGAAGATTGCAAGCTTGAGACCGGCCTTGGCAACTTAGTGAAGCCCTAAGCAAATTAGCAGGATCCTGTCTCAAAAAAAATTACAAAGAACTGGATACTCGATTTATATATAATATTTCAAAATGCCTTCTACTCTAATGCATATCTAAAAAAAACAAACTAAAAAAAAGGACTGGAAATGTCACTCAGTGGTTAAACACCCTTGGGTTCAATTCCTGAAACTACTACTACTAATAATAATAATAATAATTAATAGATGTAAGGGAAAAACCAGTCACTCCTGAATTAATTTGTCTAACTTTAGGACAGAAAATAATATACGATAACTGTGGACTGAATATTTATGTTTCCCTAAAATTCATGATGAAACCTAAACAACAATGTATTACTATTATTTGGAGATAGGGCCTTTGGAAGGTCATTAGTCATGAAGGCAGCATCTTCATGAAGAGAATTAGTGTCTTACATAGGGTTAAAGAGTCCAGAGATCTCACCTTACACTATGGGAGAACATAGCTAGAAGCTGTCATCTGTAAATCACAAAGTAAGTTCTTATTAGACAAAAAATTGGCTTGTATCTTGATTTTGGACATCCAGATTCCATGAGAAAAATAAAATTGTTTATGATCTATCTTAGTCAGATTTATGTCACTGTGACCCAAGTACCTGGCAACAACAACTTAGAGGAAGAAAAGTTTATTTTTGGCTCATGGTTTCAGTTCATGATTGGGTGACTCCATTGCTCTGAGCCTGAGGTGAGGCAGAATATCATGAATGAAGGGCCCAGAAGAGTAAAGCTACTAAGCTCAAGGTAGGTAGCCTGAGAGCAAAGGGAGGGGGTAGTTTACAGGGGTGGTGTCAAGGAAATATAAATTCCCAAGGCTTGCCTCCCCGTGAACTACTCCCTCCAGTCATTCACTGCCTGCATAGAGTTATCATCCAGTTACTCCATTTAAATTAATCCATCAAATTGATAAAATTACTCATTATCTTACAACTCTTTTAATCTAATTATTCACCTCTGGCTATTCCTGCATTAACACAGGAGCTTTGGAGGACACTTTATATCAAAACCATAATATATGCTCCCTTTTCTGTGGTATTTGGTTATAGCATCCCAAAAGCACAAAGAAAATGAATGACAGAAAAGTAAATTTGACTTAAAAGTGTTTCCCACTATTTTTATATAGGACATTATTTAGCAATGATTAAAAGCACAGACTCTCTTAGATGCTGTAGTTTTGAAAGCAGGATGTTCCATTTGAAAACTAAGTAAGGAGAAATAGAAGCATGGATAAAAGCTTATTGCTGCATTCAAGATGTTTCAAATTAGTTCAAGAGATAATTAATATACTGACAGGTTAGGATTATTTGCAGTATATTGTTGGGGATATGATAGAGAATATTGTATTTTCAGGAAAAGTAAACTGTCTTAATAAATATTAGAAAATAAAATATAAAGTAACTACATTAATTTATAAATGGTTTTGATTATGTATGCTCACATTATATTTTTAAGTATTTATTTTACAGCTTAACATACTTAAAGTGATCCATTACCTCAAAATTCACTACCCCATAATTATTTTCTCCATTCATTAGTTTCTGATGTGTAGAAAACTTAAATTACTATTGAACAATGTATGTACTACTGAACTCACCTAGACCACTTCCCTTACAAAATTTTGCCAACTTAAAAGAGTCTTTTTGATGTAATGAAACTTAATAAAGAAGATGATATATGTGATGCTATTAATGTATTTTTGCTGAATATTTACATTTAAAATTTCCTGGTATAATCTAGGATACTCAGCTACATTTGAATTTCACATAAATAATGAATAAAAGTATGTTCCACAGATTGCATGAGAATATTTGTTTTGGTGATTCATAGTGCTTTCAATTTTTTCATAAATGTTTCCTTTTTTATTTTTTGGTACTTTTAATCCTGAAGGTAATAAAATTTTCTTTTTTAACATAGAGTCAACTTCACGCCTACTATTTTGATAATGTGGGAAAAATGAGGCATAGTAATGTATTAGGATATTATTGAATTAACGTATCTTCCAAGTTAATGACTAATATTCACAATAAAATTTTTCACATAAAAGTTTTTGTATGACAAAGGCATAAAAGTGCATTTCACACATAAGATTACATTTTTTTCTGATAAAATACTTTAAAATATACTGAGTCATTTTTTCATGAATTTTTTGTTATTCTACAAAACTATATGAACTGCCTATGACTTTACTTCATCTTATACAGAATTTTCACCCAAATAGATTATAAATAACTCATTTTAAATATCATAGAAAAACACACACATAGATAGAACTGTGAAGGAGTTAAGAAGTTAAAAATTAAGAGCAATAATAGTACTCAAATATGACATGTTTGTACTTTGGTTGTCAGACAAAACAGCTTTGAAAATTTTCCAGCTACTTTTAGATAATAAAGAACTTTAGACTGTGTGCCAAATAGTGTTGCATTTTTCAACAGCATATATTACTTGGCAAATTAAGTGATCACAATTAGCTGTACATCAATTAAATTTTGTCTTATGGTAGTCACCCAAAATTAATGTGATTGTGGTAGGCAGAATTTAAAAATTGTTCTGTAAAAATCCTTACCAAAATCTTCTGGATTGTGCATCTGATGAGAAATCAAGTCTATGTTTTTTTTTAATTTTATGTATAAGATATTTTGCAAATTCAACTATTACTAATTGCTGTGCTATTTCACAGAAGGGTGACTAGATAACAATAACAAACTGTACATTTCCACAAACTAGAATAAAATCCGTTGAAATTTTTCAAATAAAAATTAATGTTTGGGGCTGGGGATGTGGCTCAAGCGGTAGCGCGCTCGCCTGGTATGCGTGCGACCCGGGTTCGATCCTCAGCACCACATACCAACAAAGATGTTGTGTCCGCCGAGAACTAAAAAATAAATATTAAAAAAAAATTCTCTCTCTCTCTCTCTCTCTCTCTCTCTCTCTCTCTCCCCTCTCTCACTCTCTCTTAAAAAAAAATTAATGTTTTAGGTCATAGATATACTTAATTTGATTTAAATAACACTCAACATACACATGTATCAAAACATCACATGGAACCTCATAAATATGCAAAATTTTTGTTTTTATGCATCAGTTAAAAGTAAAGTTAAGAAAAATTATTAGTGACTTTGAGCTGATCAAAGGGCTGAATCTAATCACATGAATCCTTTAAGGAGAGTTTTCTGTTTTTTTTTTTTTTTTTTTTTTAGCAAAAAGGAAGGTAATATGCTTGAATGTATGCAATGAATTCTGCAAACTATTACTATCTTTGAAGGTGGAGGTAGTCACATGAAAGGAATTGAAATCAAGCTCTAGGAGCTGAGAATGGTCAGCAAGAAAAAGGATGATGTCTGTGCTAAAACCACAAGAAAATGGATTTCTCCAAAACCCAAACAATACAAGAAATAGATTCTTCCCCAAAGCCTCCATTAAATAGCATAGCTCTGCCAATGTATTGGTTTCAGCTTCTTGAAACCCTTAGCAAAGAATCTAGTCAGTTGTGTCCAAAATCGTGACCTGCTGAATTTTGAACTGATAATTTTAAGCTATTATGTTTTTGTTATTTTGTTAAATAGCAATAAAAATCTAATACAACAATCATCTCAAATGTTATCAGCATGATTAAAAATAATATTTTTATTTTACATAGTTCAAAAATATATTAATTCCTTTTCTATTTTTCCTGAGTTACATCTAACTGTAAGTTTGCCTCTAAGGAAGCAAAAAAAAAAAAAAAAGAAGAAGAAGAACACAAGGTATTCTCCTTTTGAGGGAAATTATTGGCATTCTAAAAACCAGAGCTGCAATTAAAAATGACATGTGTTTTTTTGCCAAACCAGTTAACAACTTAGTTCTATATTTTTTCCCATTTACAATTTATAGTCAAAAAAAGTTAATAGAAAAAAAATATTTCAGAGAATGGATCAAGACTGTGGATTCATGTTGAATATTCTGAATCTCCTACCAAATTTTTAACTAAGCAGAGCTACTTAAGAATCACATATCCTAGGTTTAAAGTATATAAATATTCCTAGGCCTTATATCCCACAATAAAATTCACAAGCCAACATAAATGTACATATACAACAACTAAATCTAGATATTTTCATCCTATAGAATTCCATGTAGGTCCTCCTTGTTCAAGCACAAATGGGACAGCTCTCTGACTCATGGCTGCTAAATAGCTTAAGTGCCTGGAATATAATAATATTTTGGAAACCACACATCTTCTAGCAAACACTGTGATATGAATGTTTTAGTAAATAATGATAAAAGAATCACTTCTAAAGTCTGTACAGTATCAACTATGGGCAATTGGAAAGAGAGGGGAGTTAAATTGAAGTTTGTTTTGCTTTCATATGTGGAATTTCTTAAGTGCAAAACTTGAGAGTTTTCTCAATTTTATTTAGTTGCTACCTTGGTAAGTTTTGCCTAAAAATATTTCAATTTAATGAACAATATATTTTGTATGAGGAAATATCACTTTTACTTAAATCATAGCCACCCTTCAAACTTACAAGAGTTGGGTTAGGAAATTCATATTCCATTCTTAAGTTGTAATATAGGCATTCCAGTTACAAGAAGATAGTATTCTGTAAAAAGGAGGTGAGATCACTTAAACTAATCATGTGGACATATAAGTTCTTCTGTTGAGTTGTGTGACTTACTACATAAAAGCCAAGGATAGAGGGAGGAGTGACATGTTTAAAAAAAAGTTTTTTTTTTCTTAAAAGCAGGTGAACCTGAGGGGAAATGAATCATTCTTTGACTAACTCTATGTGTAAAACTCCAAAGACTAAATATTTTGACAAATATTCTGTAAACTCTTCCTTATACCTCGCACTTGATGATTAAATTATTTGGACTCAGTATAGAGAATCAGATGGCTTTGCATATATTTCTGTTCTTCTAGCTTTCTTTTTTTTAAAAAAAATATTTATTCTATAGTTTTAGGTGGACAGAATATCTTTATTTCTTTTCAAGGGGTGCTAAGGATCAAACCCAGTGCCTCATGCATACCAGGCAAGTGTGCTACCTCTTGAGCCACATCCCGAGCCCTTCTTTCTAGCTTTCTACTAGATTTTTTATTGCTCTTCCTTTTACCCTTTTGCAGTTATTATGATTTGATTTTGATGTAAATTCCAGAGGATTCCAAATGGAATTTTCTCTATATTTTACAGTAGTAATAATTTTTAGAACATCTGTCTCCTGAATTGAGTTCAGAAATATAAGTTAAACCTCAGAACAACATTAGGCTTCGTGCCTAATTTGGGTTAGTGTTATTGTAATCATCACAGGAACTTAAGGAATCTTTTCATAAATTTTTTTTTTCATTTTAGGGAAATTTTCTTTTTCTCCAACTAACCAGGGTTCCACTTCTGAATCTCCCAACAAACAATTAAGGCAAATGCATAGGAATGAGAATAATGGAAAAGCTATTTTTGTTAATTTGCAGTGTCTAATTAATTTGAAATTAATCTCAGGAGTATTTTAACTCTGATTGTGATGCAGTGTTTGTAGATGGCAACCCATCTGTTCTTTAATTCATCTGGATTATCTTTCCTCAACAGTAGGAAAAGCAAAAGCTTTCTGAGGGAAAGTCTATTGTGATGATTGAGTCATTTTTCTCTTGGCAGTATGCAATAGCTGTCTTCTTTTTTTTCAAAGGATCTCTAGCTAATAAATCCCTCAGATTTAGTTCCCAAATTTACTTTTATACCACATTATTAACACCTCCAAATTGATCTCTCTCCAGAAATCTTTATAGCTCACCCATATTTGCCATAAATATCCACTTTTCTCATATTCAAGTTTATTAACCTTGTCTCTTACTTTTCCCTTATTTTGATTCCAGTATTTCAATAGTATCATTCCTTCTCCTCAGAATTTTTTTTTAAATTTAGACTGATAGCAAATCACAAAAATAGACTTTTTATACTATAGTGTTTACCCTTGCAATTCCAATATACAGCACATATCTCTTATTTACTGATGAACATATTTTAGGTAAATTTGAATAAACATACTTAAATGTTCATAACACTTTCCCCATGATTGGTGTGTGTATGACTTTGCCTTCATATTTACAAATATATGCATGTTTGTATTTAGGCATGCATGTATCAATTTAATCTAGCTAACTAGTTAACTACCTCAGAAGCTGGCATTTCTCTGTAATTTACCTCTAGAAATATTTAGTTCTAATGATAATAAAACCTGTGAATGCACTTTAAACATGATATGTAAAGCATTAAAAATATTTTTCATATGTGTGTATACACACACACACACACACACACACATAAACATTTTTCTCTCCAAAAGGAAGTGACCACTATTCTAATATCATATTTATAATCCCATCTTTCCCATGTACACATATCTCTATCTGTATATATATATTTATTTACCTTCCTGCAAAATACAATGTGTTTTTCTTTTCCAAACATACTGGCCTTCATTTCATTTATGTATGGAACATTTACAGCAATCAATAAATCCATACTCGTACATTATTATTTTTTCAGATTTTTTTTTTGCTTTTTCCTACTGTCCTTTTTCTTCAGTTTCATAATACCACTCTAAATTCCACATTGCATACATTTTACCATGTCTCCTTAGGCTACTTTTGGCTATGATTTTCCCAGTATTTTTCTTGTTTTTGATGCAGATTTTTCTCAATTTTTCTTGATAGTTTTGAAGAGTACTGATTAGGTGTTTTATAGGAATTCCATCAATTGGGGATCATGCAATATATTTCACAATTAGATTTTGGAACTCATTCATAAGAGCAAAGTGTCATTATTATCATACCATACTATAGGTATAAACTGTCACCACTGCTTATGACCTTTGATATTTACATTGATAACCTGGCTGAAGTACTCTATATTATACTTCTATACTCTAGAAGTCCTCTTCCCCCCTCTTCCATACTCTACTTTTTGAAAAGAAGTTACTACATACAACATTTCTGTATGGAGTGGAGAGATTCCCTTCTGTTAAAGTGAATTATCTGCACATTTTATTTGGAATTTTTCTGTGGGGACAATTAGTTTCTTCATTCCTATCTATTAGTTTATCTAGTCATTTACTTATTATGAGTTTTTGAGTTATGGGGATTTATTTTCTACTTTAAGTTACAATCCTAGATTGTATTACTCAAATTTTCCAATGTTGGCCAATGGACGCTTTTCCATTTGGCTCCTCTTTGTTTTGATATAATCCTCATCATTTTTCCCATTGATTGCTTCTTTGCTTTCAGGTCCTAAAAAATTACCTAGGCTCAATTTTTCCATTTCTCATTCTAGTCCTAGAATAAGCCAATTCCCCAAGGAGCCTTTATTCTTTTCTTGGAGGATGACATTATAAGCCAAGAATTGGGCATATTAGTTATGCTCTTTGCTGCTGAAATCTAATTTCTCTTAGGCCCTCTCAGTTGAAAGAGCAAAGAAATATATGTGTGTACATTAATATGTGTACATACACATATTGATCAATATTTTACATTGCCATCTGTGTCTTTATTAAGTTAAATGTGAGTTCATACTGATTTCTACAATTTAATCCATTACCATATAAATATTTCACATTTCCCAGATAGCTTCCTTGTAAGTTCCCACTGTAATAGTAAGAAATCTGGTTCTTACCATTTGCTTATTAATTTCCAATATACATGTATCAAAATTCTTAACCCATACCCTAGTGTTAACTATATTATCAACTCTAGCACATTGGTTATGAATAGTTTGTTACCTTAAATATAATAGCTACATTCATTTCCAAAGTGACTTAAGTGATGTTGTATCACATATTTGTAATATGTGAGTTAGATTGTTTTACTGATTTGCATTCTATTTTCATATCTTCTACCTCCTATGTGACTTAAAAACAATTGCATCCATTAGTGTTTAGTTTTTGCCATACAGTTCACTGGGTTTTCCAAAATACATAATATCATGTATCTGTAATTATAGTATTCTATTTCACCCCTATCTGGGTGTATTGAAATTCAATTCTGAAAGTAATTGCCTGGAGTTAGTATCAAACACACAGATTTAAGGACTCAGTCATCCACAAAAAATGTTCTAATTTATGATACTAGCCACACTTCAGGGGGTCTACAGACCACCTATGTGTATGATAGACTAACAATTTGGGGATTCACAAAATCCCTCTAGCTTGTTAAAACATTAGAACTACTCATAGGATGCCATAAAGTTCTATATTATTTATCATAGTTTTATTATTAATGACACTGATCAGGAATTACAAAACAAATAGAGATATGCATTAAGGTATAGAATGGAATGAAGGACTTCTGTACATCTCCAACTAGGTGCATGACCCTCCTGGCATATCAATATATTTGCCAACTAGAAAAAGCCAATTGAGACTCAAGAATCCAATTATAACTAAGATGCCATTATTACTATAGTTTGGATCTCAAAAAGCCACCAAAGGCCAATGTTTTGAAGCTTTATTCCTTAGATTGGCACTATTAGGAAGTCAGGGGCCTACTTGAAGGTCTCCCAGTCATTGGGAGTATTTCATTGAAGGAATGGAACTGCATCCTATGACCCTCCTCTTTTGCTTCCTAGTCATGAAGTGAATGATATTGTTCCTCCAGTGTTTCTTTCTATTATGTACTGCCACAGGTCAAAAGTAATGGAATGAATTGATCATGGAGTGAAACCTCCAAAATTCTGAGCAAAAATTAACCTTTTCTGTTTGTAAATTTATCTCAGGTATTTGTTATGGAAAATATATCAAATGTATGAAAAGATATCTAATGTATGAATTTGGTAACAAGAGTGGGATTATTGTGTGACTTCATCTGAACTTGTAGTTCAGATGAATTTGAATTGGTTCATGAAAGAAGTTTGCAAAATTTTGGAGGTTTGGTCTAGAAAAATCCTAGAATACTGTAAATAGCTTAAATTAGAGTTTTGGAGGGTGCTCAGAAAATCAGAATTTTTTTCTTTTTTTAAAAAAAATTAAGTTGTAGATAGACACAAAACCTTTATTTTGTTTGTTTATTTTTATGTGGTGCAGCGGATTGAACCCAGATCCTCATGCATACCAGGCAAGCACTCCACCACTGATCAGTATATTGATAAGAATGCAGATAGTAAAGGCTATGTTGATGAGGTTTTAAATCAAAATGAGGTGATTTTTTGTTTCTTTATTTGTTTTGTTTTGTTTTAAGTTGAACTAATGGCCCTTCTTAGTACACTATGGCCTTACTATTGGCTGCAATATATCAATTCCTTAAGACTTTGGGGGAGGAAGTGCTTAAAGGTGGAAGCCTAGTTTTTCTGGTAGAGGAGAAAGCACTCAGGAAGTAGGATGGGTATCACTGACTGCTTCTAGTCAGATTGATAGAACCAGGAGCAAAAAGGAGCAGCACAGAAAAATTTCAGAAGCTTTCAGTTTGGTCAGAAAAACAGCATTTGTAAAGGTATAGCTAAAGAGGGTGCATTAAAAATAAGCCAAGTGTTTAGCAGTGGGACAATAGAAAATAAATCCATTGATGTCACCTTAGAAAATGGCAAGGCCACAGCTGTCATAGGCTCAGAGATATAAAGGTGTAGCTTTGTATTAAAGACCTTTCAGAGTGTAGTTTTCTGAGAAAAGAAACCTGGGGACATCCTGTTCACCTAGGAGGACCTAAATAAGCAAGTCATTCAGAGGCTACTGTAACCATGCTCCAAATGGGCCCAGGTACAACACATGGTGACACCAAACATTGGAATCATCTATTTAATGCTGGTTTTACAAATGTAAGAGATTTAGGGTCATGTAGGTGTCCACTGAGACTTGAAAGAAGCTTGGAAGTTCAGACAGTATATATTGCAGTGTCTACTAACATGGCAATACTTAGCAAAATTGTTCTCTAACGTAGCAATACTTAGCAAAAGCTTTGAGAGTAAAGCTGAAGCCATGTTGACATCACAGACAGAGAACCCTAGCATGTGGAACACTTGAAAAAGGGAGTTTGAGGCAACCAAAAAGCCATCCTAAGAGAGTGGTCATGAAGTATGACATGACCAACAAGTTTTGGAGTGGGGTTTCTCAATTCCTTGGCATCCCACACTGCACAATGTGCCCAACATGACAGACATGGACAAGAGATTTAATACTTGCCTTGCTGGTTTGAGATATACCTTTGATCCAATTTACCCTTCCTATGCCTCAGTTCCTCTTTTTGGAAAATGAATATTTTACCTTGTGCCATTGCATCATGAATGTATGAAACCTGTACTTTGTGGTTTTATAGACTCACAGCTAAGGTTTTGAGTTGAGCCTCGGAAGAAACTTTGAACTTGGATTTTGAGCAATACTACAATAGTGAGACTCAGAATTCCTGGAGATTAAAAGGGATTCATTTTGCATTGTGAGATGGGCATGTGCTTTTGGAATCAGGGAATTAATGCTGCATTGTAGATCTAAAATTTCAAGAAAAGTCTCATGTGTTAAAGGGTTAGTCTTCAGATTGGCAGTACTGAAATGTGGTGGAAATAATTGAGGCCAAGTGATACATCCTTAAAGGTGATGTTGGGAACTGACTCCTTTCTCTCTTTTATTTCCCAGCCAGATGGTAAATTACTTTGCTTCACCATGCACTACCCATGCATGATGTGCCACCACAGACCCAAAGAAATGTGGCCTGTGTGTGGAGAAAAGGGTACATTGTGAGTGGGACTGCAAATTACTGCAACCACTCTGGAAAGAAGTATGGTGATTCCTCAAATAACTAGGAATGGAACCACCATTTGACCCAATTATATGACCCTTCAGTATATATCCAAAGAAACTAAAATCAACATACTACAGTGATGCAGCCACATTAATGTTTACAGCATAATAATTTACAATAACTAAGTTATTAGACCAAACTAGATGCCCATAAACAGATGAATAGATAAAGGAACTATGGTATTTATACACAATGAAATATTACTCAGCCATTAAGAATGACTTTATGACATTTACTTGTAAATGGATGGATCTGGACATTATCATGTTAAGTGAAATAAGCAAATCCCCCCAAAATCATAGGTGAATTATTCTCCTCGATATGTGGATGATAAAACACAACAAAGAAAAGAAGGGAAGAATAGTTCAGTGGATTAGATAAACAGGAATAAAAGAAAGTAATGAGGAATAGGAATAGGAAAAACAATGGAATTATTCTGACATAACTTTCCTATGAACATACACAAATACACCACAGTGAATCACAACATTGTGTAAATCCATAAGACCGGGATCCTTGTTAGAGTATGATATAATCGAGTTTGTATCAATATATCAAGATAGATTCTATTTGTTCTAATTGTCATAGATAACTAAAACTAAAAAAAAAAAAACTAAAAACAAAATAAAAACAAAAAAATGGGAACAGTGGGATCATGAACTGAAATTCCCAAATCTGTGAGCACAACAAAACTTTTCCTTAACAAATGTGTTATCTCAGAAATTTATTAAGGTACATAAAATTGAACAACATAATTACATGGGTATTGTTGATAAATAATTGAATATATGATTAAAACCAATATCTAAATTCTTAAAATTTATGCTGGCTTGAAAAGTTCCAACTCTCCAATAAAGTGCATCATCCTTCTGGTGAGCATACCAAGTCTTGAAACTATCTAGAAGTCTCCTGTGTCATCTTATTTGCATTACAAAGCCAATTGTTGGTAGAGAAATCCTAAAGGTATTTGGAAATTTGTGCTCTGAACCTGGAAAATAAAACTGGATTTTTTTATGATGCCAAAATAATTATTCAGAATTATTTTATTATCTTAAAAATATCACCTCTGTTTAGTCTGTTCAACCTTTCTCTTCCCTCTGAACTGACCATGCTTTGCAATATCCATCAGTTTGCATTTTCAAAGTGGCTTCTTTCACTAAGCAATATACATTTATGTTTTAACCACATCTTTTCAGATATGCTAACTCACTTATATTCATAACTGAATATTACTATGTAGTATAAATGTTTGAGATTTTATCAATTCACATTCTGTAAAACATCGATTGTTTGCATTTTAGGAAGATTATAAATAGGTCAGCTGTAAATGCCCACTGACAGTTTTATATATGGCATGAATATTCAAATGAGGTGAGTAAGTTCATAACAACCAGCCCTCTGTCGCTGGAGAACAATCAGATGCATCAGGGAGACCAGTCAAGGCTGGAGCTCATTTATTGAGGAAGCACACACAGCTAATATAAGGCACAGTAGCCAATCAAAATAAAGGTCAGCAGGGTGAGGAGAGTTCACGTGTACACCCATTCTACAGGCAGTAATGGGAGACACAAGCTGTCTATGAGGGCTGAAGGGTTCTGAGCCTATCCTAGAGATGGTCTGATTTTTCGTCACATCCCATGGTAAGAGCTTCTGGCTGATTGTCAGGCGTCATCTTAGCCATGTGCGGCCTCAAGATCAGGAAGTGAGCATTAGTCTGCAAGTTAGGTTTCCTTTTCTCCATCATAGGTTTCTATTTCTCTGATGTGATGTGCCCTACATTTATATATTTCCATGACCAATAAATGAAATTTTCCCTTTTTCAACATCTTTTCCAACAAGTTGAATTGTCAATTTATTTTGATTTTTAACCATTTTAATAGGCATGTAGTAATATATCACTGGTATTTAAAATAACATTTTCCTAATGACAAATGTCATTGATCTTTTCACATTTGTTATTAGTATATCTTCTTTGGTAAGGTTTCTACATCTTTCATCTATTTTTAAATTGAGGGTTTTTTTGTGATTTTTGAACTTGAAGAGTTCTTTACATATTTTGAATACATGTACTTTATTGGATATGTGTTTTGAAAATATTGTATCTTTTTTTGGTACTGGGGATTGAACTCAGGGGCACTTGACCACCGATACACATCCTCAGTGCTATTTTGTATTTTATTTGGAGACAGGGTCTTACTGAGTTACTTAGCAACTTGTGTTTTCTGAGGCTGGCTTTGAACTCACAATCCTCCTGCCTCAGCCTCCAAGGTCGCTGGGATTACAGGGGTGTGCCACTGTGCCTGGCTTGATAATATTATATCTTAATTTGTGGTTTGTCTTTTCATTCCCTTAACAGAAAAGTTTTATGCTTCAACAAAGCTCAACAACATTTTAGTGGATGGCATTTTTTTAATAGTGGATATAAAAATTCATCACTAAACTCAAGGTTGCATACATTTTATCTTGAATTTGCTTCTAGATGTTGTATAGCTTCCATTTTACATTGATGTCTCTAATCATTTTGACTTGACTTTGACTTACTGTTTTATGTTCTTTCATCTCAACAAGATGGGCTCCCTTCAGAATTTCTTTGAGTACTTATCTAGGATAATAAATTCCCTCCATTTTTTTGCTTATTTCACTTCATGCAATGTTCTCAATTTCCATCCATTGTATCACAAATGAAAATATTTTCTTCTCTGGCTGAATTGTTTATGACTATGTTCCACATATCCATTATCCAATAATCCCTATGCATTTAAAAACAAAACAATTTTAAAACCATTTTCTTAACAGCTTATGGAAAAGATCTAAAGAAAAATCAGAAAATAATATGGGAACTAAATGAGAGTATCAACAGAGATAGTAAGTGTAAAAGTGTAAAGTTTTACAGAAACTCTGGTGCTATAAAAATAGTATAACTGGATTGTTAATATACAAGAGAATCCAACATCAGATTCAAGCAATCAATAACTTGAAGATAGATCGATCATTTGAGTTTATTGATATGAGTCAAAAATAGAATAAAACAAAGGATAAAGGAGAACAAAAACTAAAGAATTCATAGAACACCATAAATTAAAAACAAAATTATATATTAATTCATACCTGTACAATAGGGTATTTTCAAAATGTCAAAGTTAGCAAGTGTTAAAAAGGATGTGGAGTAAAGGGAACACTTGGACACCATTGCTGAGAATATAAAGTAGTTACAGCCATTGTGGAAAACAGTACAGAGGTTCCTGAAAATATTATTTTTAAAAATTAGAACCTGTACATAAAATCCTACAGTCCTACTCCAGGTATTTACTTGAAAGTTTTGAAATCAGGATGTAGAGATGCCTGCACTTCCAAAATTATTGCAACTTACTCACAATTGACAACAAAAATGCGTATCAGTGTATCAAGGGATTTCATCACTTTAAATTTACATGTCATTTGCAACATTTCCTTTATTTGCTTTTCTTATTTTTCTCCAACAAAGTTTTTAAAATGAATCTTTTCTGCAAATATTTTGATGAATGCATGATAGAAGTTTTGAGGAATATATATATATATATATATATATATATAATTGTTGTATAATTTATATATTTGTTATTGCTCTTCTAACATTTTTTGGGGGTACCAGGGATTGAACTCAGGGGCACTTGCCCACTGAGTTACATCCCACCCCTATTTCATATTTTACTTAGAGACAGGATCTCACTGAGTTGCTTAAGGCTTTGGATTCACTGAGGCTGGTATTGAACTCATGATCCTCCTATCTTAGCAAACCTCCCCCCAACCCCGGGCAGCCACTGGGATTACAAGTGTGCGCCATCCTGTATGGCTGCTTTCCTAATTTTTAACTTTGTTTTATATTTTTTTTGCTTTATTTTATTTTATTCTAGGAAAGTTTCTCTGTTTTCCTGATTCAATAGTTCATTTTGCATACATTTTTATTTAAGTATCAATGCCATGAATTATATTTTCATTTCAATAATTATGCTTCTCATGACTAAAATGATTACCTGTTTATACTTTTTGTTATAGCACTAAAATTTCTTATAATTCTCATTATATATACATATATACATGTGTGTATTACAATTATGAATTCAACATAACTGTTTGAAATGACATATGTGATCCAATATCTATGTCTTCTGCGGTACTTTTAATTTTATTTTTTTAAAAGAAATTGTACTTTTCAGATTACTTTTTCGTCTGTGACACTTGAGTAAATATAACTGAAAATGCACATCTGCATCAAAGGCTAGCCATACTCTAGTCTGTTTCTCTTATAACCCCTATGCCCTTCCTTAAGAGGTAAACTGAAATAGAAGCATGGGTGGGTTTGTTGAGTGAAGAGAACAAACAACAACAAAAAATTCTCACTCACTCCACTCTTATATTCGCCTCCAGGCAACTCTTTTAAGGCAGTGCCTGGGCATTAGAAATTGAGGGAAAAAGAGTATTGGGAGGAGGAGTGCCCTAGATCAGCACTTGGCAAGAAATAAAAAATCCCATAGGAGAAATAAAAACTATATATGACCTAGTTCTTACAGGTGTTTCAATAACAACAGTTGACACATTTTATAGGATTATAAAAGAATTGTATGTAAGAGATACCTGTGTGGACTCCAATGTGTAAAGTATTTACTGTCTATCCTTCTACAGAAAAAGTTATCTGGACAATGTCCTAGATAATAACCAAATAGGCCTGAGAATCTGAAGAAGTGAATGGTTAAGGCAAAAATGCCAGGAGCAGTGTTTTTGCATTGTTTTCCCATATGGACAATTGAATTAAATTATGGAACTTTTTCACAGAATTCCATATTGAGAATGTTGATATTGATTAACCCAAAGTAATGACAGGAGTAATCACAGAGCAAAACTCATATTTTTCTAATATATTCAGCTCTGCACTCTCCATATAGATATACAAAACTCCACAGTCCCATGAATTTGAAATGGCTTCCATTTCCCAGGAAATTTTTACAGTCAATATTTATTTTCCTAAGAAAAACCCCACAGTCATTTTAGTTATTTTTTTCTGAATTTCACTGGGATTTAAATCACAGCTAACATTAATTCACTGTGTTGGGAGGAATTGTGTTAAAAATGGTAATGACCCCCTTTTTTAAATTTGCTGAATTGTTCCATGTTTTCTTTAATTTTCTATCATACTAAAGATAATTCAAATGGTTATTTTGCTCTCAACATAAATATAATTTCCAGTTTATTATTGGGTTAAAACAAAGGAGGATTAAAAGTATTTTGGCACCTGGTTAATGACCTGAGATTCTGCCTAGTTGAGATCTGTCAGTTTTTAAATTTGTGAATTTGGCAAGTTACTTAAAAGTTATCTATAAAGTATGAGCAATGACTAATTAATCTGTAAGGATTTCATAAGGAGCAAATGAATAAATATTTATAAGATGCTTAAAACCATGCCTATAAGTGCTATTAAAGTATCTATCAAATAAGAATACTAAGAACAATATAAACAAATTATAGTGGTATATCTATTATAACAATCTAACATTACATATGCTTTTAGTGAATTTGTAATACTATTAGTGCTATGTAATACTGTACTTCGAGTGTTTTGATGAGGCTATTTACATTTTGATGTTGCAAATATTTACAGTCTATTCACTCCTTTATTCTTTCTTTTCTAATTATTCAAATCTGACTTCTGGTTTATATATATGAACTTTTGTACATCACTCTAAATTTAAGATTATGTCTTCTGATGGTGAATTGTGTCAATTTGCCTGGGCATGGAGTGCCCAGACTAAAGATTATTTCTAGGTGCCCAAAAAAGGACTATGAAATTGATTCTAAGTGATATTATCATTTGGATTGCTGAAATCGGTGAAGTAGAGTAGCCTTCTCAAAATGGATTAGAATTATTCAATCCACTGAGGGTGAGAGTGTAACAAAAGGAAGAAGAAAGAGGAATTAGTTTCTCTTTTTCCTGCTTCATTATTTGGTCTGGGACATCTAATCTCATCCTGTCCAGCCATCTGAATGGAATTTAAGAAAAGGGCTCAAGCTTTTGACCATGAACTGATTTGAACCACAAATTTAACCTGTTTCTCCAGCTTCCAAATTGTAGATCATAAGTTTTGCTTCCACAGTCTCTTGAAACAATTTCCCATAACCTCTGTCTCTTTCTATATAAATATGTGTGCATGTACATATGTTTAAATATGAATATATGAATGTGTGCATATGTATAGTGTGCATGTATCATTGTGTTTTGTGAGTCTGTGTACATATATGTATACATGTGTGTGTGTATATATATATAGAGAGAGAGAGAAAGAGAGAGAGAAAGAGAGAGAGAAAGAGAGAGAGAGAGAAAGAGAGAGGGTGTGTGTGTGTGTGAGAGAGAGAGAGAGAGAACGTGAGATATGGGGGGCATTTATATCTTATTGGTTTTGTTTCTCTCAAGAACCCTAACACAGAATTATTTCATATATAGAGTGTTTCTACAGGGACAGATTTTTTTTAAGGATAAGTTTTCTGCATTTGTTTTGGAGTTTCTGGATTTGTATTTCTACTTTCACTATATTTTATAAGTGCTAAAGATTATTTCCAATAGCAAAGACATCAGTGATAATTCATGGTGTGGACTGTTTATAAAAGTACACAAAATATACCCTTAAACAATCACTTATAAGAATCAAGAAACTGACAGCTCTGTAAATGATAGTTTCAAGTATATTGCAAAAACTAATCAAATAATGATGCTAGGGTTAAGTATCAGTTAGTTAAAAATCAACAGGAGAAGGAGGAGGCAGGTGTAAGGGGGCCCCGGACTGGGACTTGACCCAGAATACTAAATATCCATCATGCACTGATACCATCTTGTAAGGAGGCAAACCATATAAGAACATAAGTACATCTTTTCCTTGTTGTGTAGGTTGCTCTGTGGAAAAGATCAAATGGGAAAAGCAGACTGACTACACAAAAGCACCTAACATCCTTGTTTTCAATGTAGCATATGCACCCAGAGAGCTTCCTTGAGAGTTATTTGGCCGCTATATAACTTTTCTCCAGTTCTTCCAGATCAGAAAGATCAGAATGATCAGAATGCACAGCTACATATGCTCAGCTCTCACACAGCATAGACCTATGACTTTCCCCAACAGGATAGCAACTGTGGGAGCTTAGGACTGAAAAGGCATCACTATCATTGGCACCAAATTTTCTGCCTATGCTAACATTTCATCCACTGTACTAACAAAAGCCCCAGAACCAATTGTTTGGGATAATGTTGGTCTCTTACTGATTTGCCCTCCTTGCCCTCTGGGGCGTACCTTGTTTTTCTTTCAATTTCTTTCCCTTTGCAGTAAATCTGATTTCAATTATATCCATCTCATTTTAATTTTGTCTCTATGCTACAGTTGTGCTCTAATCTTAGACACAATGTCCAAGAATCAAGTTTGACTGTGCTATCTACCTTGATTCTCAGGTACCTTAGTTGATTGTTCTCTATGTTCTTGGACAATGTGGTGACAGAAAAAGAAAGAGCTAATGAGTAAGTGGAAGAAAGAAAAAAAATAAAGGAAGGACGGAATTAAGATAAATAAATGAGTTCAGGGATGTTGATTCCTGATTCCACCTTCATATAAATTATCTAAGAGTTTTTGTGTATGCATTTAAGGAGAATCTGATTCTGTATTCACAGGACTAAAACTGCTGAAAATAAAACGCAGAATATCATTTGATGGTTGGTTTAAGTACAATGAAATTTAAATTCCCAGCTATACAGGGCTTTTGCTGCTAAAGTAAGAGCAGTACTGGAAGGAAATCCTTTAATTTGGGATGAGAATGTATGGAAAATTTCTGATAAAGTTGGGAATATTGATCCCCTACATTCCAATGAGTCTTCTTTTCTAACAAAACGGGCTATACCCATTCCAAATAGAAAGGGACTTCTCATTACTAGCACAATTGACATCACCATTCCCAGCAGAAATGGCCTCTCAAATCCTAGAGGAAGTGGTCTCCCCAACTCTACTGGTGTCAACTTTTACACTTTCATCTAAAGCAATTAACCCAGTGCTGCTTGAGGAAAATGTAATTATCTCCCTTGAGGAAATGATCTCCCTGAAGACTACTGCTGTGCAAGACAATATTGATTATCCTTGGAATCCACCACCATCACCCCTTCTTTGCTTTTGAAGCTGTAATTAAACTCACGTTCTATCAGGTCTCTAAAAGTGACATATAACCTAGGCCCATGAGGAGGTACATTACATTTCAAAATAGCTACCTGAGTTTTCTAATGTATACAGACAGACATCCAGAGAAAATATATGGGAATGAATACTAATGATGTGGAATAATGGAGGAAGAAACATAAAGTTGCATTATGCTAAAATTATTGAGATGGGGGCAATAAAATAAATCCTGCACTTAATGTTATAGGTCCATAATTTGAAAGGGCTTTCACAGTTTGGTTGAATAGTGAAACAAATTAAAAGGTGGGCCACCATCAGCAAATTAGAAATTACAGGTGTCTTGACTTAGTGTAAAGTTAGGCATTCACATACTTACAGAAAGTGGAATATTAGAATTTGTCATTTAAGATTACTCACCCAACTGGAAGTGTTCAAAAGGCATAACTTTTACTAATATGGAAAGGAATATACTGTTAAGGGGACTTCTTTGAATTTATGAAGAGCTCTTTCATCACTCTTCTCTTTGACAGAAATCACATTGCATAATTGACACAGTGCACAATTGAACCACAGTCATTAAATTGGGAAACCTAAGTGCAATGGGAGAACTTGGATCCTGGGTTGACACTTTACTATCAAAAGCAAAGTAGGTGTGGTAACAAAAATAGACATTAGGGTCAAAGTAGCAATCAGAATAATCTGACTCATGCAGAACTGGATGTTGGTTGATTGACAATGGGTTTCTAGAAGTAAAATAAATAGGAAGCCTACTAAATTTCCACTTGATGTGTATAAACTGAAAAATAATGTCAAGTCAATAGAAGTCTAGCCTGAATTATAAAAATTATGTCAAGTGTTCTTAATAGTCTCTCATATTTCCTCCAGTATACAGACGCAAAACAACATAAATGCAAGGAAGACAAAAGGAGACCCTCATGGGTTCACAAAATACATATACGATGGTGTGAGGGGGAAGAGAAGGGAAAAAAAGAGAGAGAGAGAGAGATAAGTGTCACAGTAGTATGGGTAGACAATAGGGAGGGGAGGGGAGGGGAGGAGAGGGAGGGATAGGGAGGGCAGCAGAATACAACTGACACTAGGATTGCTGTATGTATACACATGGATGTCTAACCAATGAGATCCTGCAATCTGTACACGTGGAAAAATTAGAATTCATACCCTATTTGAATCAAATGTATGATATGTCAAGATTGTATTGTCTTGAACAACTAATAAAAAAATGTAAATGAAGAGAGCATCAAGGCCCCTTGGGGAAGTGCCACGGCATACTAGACTAAATTTACACTATTATTATTTTCAATCTTCCTAAGATGAAACTAAAAAGAAATAATCAAACCTTTTAGATACTAATGCAAAACTAATTCTAGGACTTCAAAAATGTCACTATGGTCCATCATTAACAGCTTATGGAGGCCAAGGGATCAAAAGAGTTTTAGCTTACAGGGGGTGCTCCATCCACAGAGGGTTTACTGTGTCTCCAAACCTTTTCTGCAGTTATTTCCAAAGTTTTAAAATACATAATAGAAATAGACATACATAACTTATGATTAAATTCCTACATTTGTTTCCTGAACTGTGAACTGAGCAGTATTATAGTATGAAAGATTGAGTGAAATCTATTGGAAATTTACCTAGGATAATAGTAAATCAAAGCAATACTGCGTGCCTGGATAAGTTATGGAGGTTATTTCCACTCTCAAGAACTTGAAGGATTTATAGTTGGAGATTTGCACATTATTTCCATTATTCATTCCTACTTGGTCAGTGAAGATGACGGATGGATATTAGGGAATGACAGTGGATTACCTTAATCTCTCACTCATGTCCCGTGTGGGTGAAGGAAAGGGTTCCTGTTGGATGTATGGGCGGCTGAGAAATAAAAACTATAAAAGTAGAACTACGAAATAGACAGAAAGATCAGAAGTATGTTTTACAGAGCAGGGGCAGTGAGGGATTAAGCCAACCTGAGGGGCATGGTGTCTAACAAAGATGCAGCCCAAGCCCGCACTTACTTTATTTACAGTGGTACAGATCAAAGAGGATTGGTAGGTATAACATTTCAGTGTGGGAGGAGTCTTGTCTCAGTGCTTTCTTCTTCAAGAAAAAAAGGATATGGGTGGGGGTAAGCAAGCAGTTCTTAATGTGTCACGCCCATCTCCAGTGCTGTGCTGAATTTGAGATGGAGCTAAGCATGATGCCACATTAACCAGACATTCTAAAACCAGCGGATTGCTACTGGGAGTTCCTGATTCCAGGATTTTCTGTCTAATGGCTCCAACATCACATTTAGTTCATACAGAGATCCTGGGTGGCTCCCCATACTTAAACCTAACAAGGGAATGACTCCAATAAAAGTCACTATATGTAGTTTGAATACATGAGCAAATTAACACATTCCTTGGTGTCTAGTATGAAGCTAATGATCTATCAGATGCTTTCCCTCCAAATACGTGCATATCATCTAAAATGAGCAGTTTCATTTCAGCTGGCTATACCAGCAACAGAACTTCACTGTCCTATATCAAATGTAGATCAATTCTCAATCCATATGTTGTAAATTAGTCTACATACAACTTGAGAGCATTATCTTCAATAAGAATAACACTAGCTAATTAAAATAATGATATTATGATGATTGCCTCAGTGCAGTAAGAAAACCAAATATTCTGTACTACTTTGTGAAATATTTGCACATCACAGGATGGGATATGAATTCATGGCCTTTTATCTCAGTGATATATAGTGAGGTCCAATGATGTGAAACATCTCAAGATATTTCTTCTAAAGTAAAAGGTAAGTTGTATCATTTGACTCTTTCTACAATAAATAAATTAATATAACTCCAAGAGTCCCTCTTTGTATTTTGAATGAACCATATCTCTCAATTGAGTATTTTACTTCAACCCATTTAATGAGTATATAGAAAAGTGGCAAGTTTTGAATAGGGTTCAAAGTAAGATAAGCATCTACAATAAGTTTAGGCTCAAGTATAAGACTCTACCATTTGGATCATTTAGTCCAGTAGATCTAATGATGTTCCAAGTATCAGTTGGCAGATAAAGATGTTATTTCAAGACCTTTTTGGGCCCTTATATGTAAATTGTAATGTAGGTGTTTAAAATTTTCAAGCAAGGCACTGCTATTCTCTGCAGAAAACTACTTACCTTTCCAGAAACACCACTATGCCTGATACTGATCCTTAACAGTACTGACTGCTTAACTAAGATAATCAAATTATGATGCAAATTGAGCTTATTATTATGAACTAGATGTTATATTAGCCACCAAGCCATACCATAGAATATGCAGAGTAGAACTCTTGTTAAGTAGAAGTGATATATGCATGATCAAGCCTATGGAGACCCTAAAAATATAAGTAAGTTACTTTAAAATTGGTACAAATGCCCATTGCCTTCTTTCTTACTATACTATCTCCTCTATCCTGGCATATGCCCATTGCTTCATGAGGTATCTATGATTATTTGAAAGAGGAAGAGAATTCTATGGACTGGCTTACTGGTGATAAAGCAAAATATGCTGGCACAATCCAAAAGAGGACAGCTGTATCTCTTCACCCACATTCAAGGACTTTCCTGAAGGACAATGTGTGTCAAACGGGAATTCCTCTGAAAACTTTAAGCAATACACCTGGTTCTTCATTATCCTTGGAATGCAAAACGACAGGGGTATAATTACATACTGATTCATGGACTGTGGTAAACAATTTGACCGGATGCTTGGTTAGTGACTTGGAAGTAACATGATTGTAAAAAAAGATAATAAAGGTATTTGGGGAGGAGGTATGTGGTTAAAACTACCGTAATGAGCAAAACACATAAAGATATTTGTGTTCCAGGTAAATAGTCACTTAAAATTAGCTAAATTCAGTTGAATTTTAATAATAAAGTGAATACACTAATTTATTCTATGAATACCTATTAGCCTTTCTTTCTACACTTCCCTGTCCTTATCTAATACATCTTCCTGAACAAAGTGGCAGTGATGGATATTTCCTTAACAATATGGAATTTGATGGATATTTGCTCAACAATATGGAATTCTACTCACCAAGACTGAACTCTCTATCATAACCACCAAACACCAAATTGGAACCCTGAACCCTCAACAGGGTATCTTTACCTGGAGTCTTTAGCCAGTTACCTGTTGGTTACATTGGACTCATTTTATCCTGGAAGAAGCAGTGTGTGTATGTGTGTGTGTGTTTGTGTGTGTGTGTGTGTGTGTGTGTGTGTGTGTGTGTTTTAATAGAACAGACACTTACTCTGGAAAGTAATTTTCCTTCCTTGTACATAGTGCTTCAGAAAACTACCATCAGTTTACTGACAGAATGCCTTAGCCACTGTCAAGATGATCTAAAAAGTATTGTATCAAAACTCACTTGACAGAAAAAGAAGTGTATCAATAGCTACCTTATAATGGAATTTATTGGTCTACATACTCCCCACCATCTTGAAGAAGTTAGCTTGATAATGTGGCTGAAATGGCGTTTTGAAGACATAGAAATAACAATAGCTAGGTGGCAATATCTGCAACAGCTGGGATAAGATTAGCTAAAAAGTTGTACATGCTTTAAATCAATGCAGTGTATGATGGAATTTCTCCTACTGCCAGGATTCATAGGTTCCGGAATTAAAGGAAATTGGTGTTACATCAGTCACCACTATCTCTAGTGAACTCCTAGGAAATATTTTTCTTCCTGTTTCCCCAATATCTTGATGCACCAGAGTCTTAGATTCAGTGGGAGAAATGCTACCACCAAGAGACAAAATGTTTCCATTGAATTCAAAATAAAAATTGCCACTGAGACTCTTAGGACTCCTAAGTGTCTCTGAATCAACAGGCAAAGGAAGGGAAGTAGAATATTAATTGATCCTCACTACCAAGGAGAAATTGGACAATTCTTCACAATTAACTCAAGAAAGAATATGTCTGGAACATAAGAGATTCCTTAGAGCACATCTTAGTACTATTGTTCCTTGTGATTAAAGTTAATGGAAATGTACAAGGACAAAATCTAAATTAAAGTCATCATACTATATAGTGATACATGCATACCTATGTTTACAGAAGTACAATTCACAACACCAAACTATGGAACAAGGCTGAGTGTTCATCAGTGGATACATAAAATATGACATATATACAAAATGAAGTTATATTCATCCATAAAGAAAAATGAAATTATGTCATTTGCAAGAAAATAGATGTAACTGGAGACCATTATGTTAAACCAAATAACTCAGAAGGTAAAGATTTGCATGCTTTCTCTCAACATGGAAACAAGAGATGAAAAAATATAGAGAGAAGCAAGACAAATAATGGCCCAGACTCTTCAAGAATGAAAGAAATGAAGGCTTGGTTCATCCCATTTGTATCAATCAGCTTTGTGTCACTGTGACAAAATATCTGGATTAAAAAACTTAAAGAAGGAAAAATTTATTTTGGCTCATAGTTTGAGGATTCAGTTCATGATTAGATAGCTCTGTTGCTACTGGCTTGCTGTGAGGCAGAGCATCATTGTAGAAAGGGAATAACAAAGCAAATCTTCATACCTCCTGGTGACCAGGAAACCAAGACATAGAGAGAAGGTTCAGCAACAAGATATAGTCTCCGTGTGTTTGCCTCCAAGGACCCATTCTCTCTAACTTGGTTTCATCTCTTACAGGTTCCACCTCTTACAGTTTCTACATCCCAATAACCCATTCAGACATGAATTCTTCAATAGTTCATTGATGAGGTTAGAGCCCTCATGATCCTATAAACTCTCAAAGAACCTACCTCTGAACATGGTTGAATTAGGGACCAAGTCTTCAACACATGAAATTTTGGTGGCATTCCAGATCTAAAGGTAAAAAATCATGACCAACTGGAGTGCTTACTGAATACAAAGAGGATATATAATAGGCAATAGAAAAAATATTTATAAATA
The DNA here is from genome assembly GCF_045843805.1 of Urocitellus parryii. Lineage (NCBI taxonomy): Eukaryota > Metazoa > Chordata > Mammalia > Rodentia > Sciuridae > Urocitellus > Urocitellus parryii. Next base: position 49,205,122 of record NC_135547.1, on the reverse strand, counting down.
CAACTCTCACTATATCAGTACCCCAAAATGCTATTGAATGGTTTGTATTTTCTACTTAATTTGCTATACATGTGTTTCTTCTCCTGTCTATGAATGTTTATTCCCCAATCTTTTGTATTCCCTTATCTTGCAATACAAGACATATTGAGTTTATTTTATTTTTTTTAAGAGAGAGTGAGAGAGGAGAGAGAGAGAGAGAGAGAGAGAGAGAGAGAGAGAGAGAGAGAGAGAATTTTTAATATTTATTTTTCAGTTCTCGGCGGACACAACATCTTTGTTGGTATGTGGTGCTGAGGATCGAACCCGGGCCGCATGCATGCCAGGCGAGCGCGCTACCGCTGAGCCACATCTCCAGCCCAACATATTGAGTTTAAATAATAGTATTTAATTATTGTTTATTTTAAATCACCATATTAAGTTATAGTATATCAAGAAGTCTCCTTCTGTATTTTCTATTCAGAACTTTCTGTTATATAATTTGTTTTATTTTGCTAGTTTTTTATTGGTTCTATTTACTTCTATATGATGGTAGAATTCATTTTGATAAAAGTATACAAGCGTGGAATATACCTTCTTCTAATCAGGACCCCATTCTTGTGGGTGTACATGATGGTGGAAGGAAAGAATCAAGACCATGAAGAGAGAACCTACAGAATGTGAGAAAGTCTTTGTCCCCTCACCTCAGATAGGACATTAACTTTCAGGATATACAAAGAAATCAAAAAACTCAATGCAAATAAAACATAAATAATCCAATTAATAAACAGTCAAAGGAACTATACAGACCATTCTCAAAAGAAGAATTATGAGTGGTCAACAAATATGTGGAAAAATGTTCAACATCTTTACCAATTAAAGAAATGAAAATTAAAACTACACTGAAATTTCATCTCACTCCAGTGAGAGTCATGACTATCAAGAATACAAGTAACAATAATTGTTGGAGAGTATGTAGGGAAATGGGTACACCCATTCATTGTTGGTGGGACTGCAATTTGGTATAATCATTCTGGAATGCAATACAGTGATTCCTCAAAAAACTAGAAATGGGACCATTATAATTATTATATGACATGGTTATATAATTAGTTATATATGACATGGTTATTTCACTTCTCAGCATTTATCCAAAGAATTTAAAGTCTTCCTCATTTGAGAAGAAAATACATTTTAAGTTTTATTCATGGTATTTTTATCATAGTGGGTAGAATCATGACTTTGGTATTCTCTTTATTTGAAATTAAGTATGGTTTAAAACTATATGTATGGGTGCCATGTGGACAAGCACTGGACTTGTGATGATTAATTTTGTGCTAGTTTGAAACAGGGAGCCCATAATAAATATTTTTTTCATGTTTTATAGTTGCACATGAACACAATATATTTATTTTATCTATTTATTTGTATGTGGTGCTGAGGACCAAACCCAGTGCCTCACAAATGCTAGGCAAGTGCTCTACCACTGAGCTACAATCACAGACTTCCATAATAAAAATTATTTATGGGTATGTCTGTCAAAGTATTTCTGGATGAGAATAGCATTTAAATTGTGTATCTGAAAGCATATGGCCTCCTCTTATGTGGGTAGTCATCATCCTTAGTCATCATCCTATCTATTGAGGGATTGAATAAAATAACAGAGAAGAAGGAGTAATTCGCCCTTTTATTCCTGTCTCTCTGACTGGGACATCTCTCCTGATTTGTTCTACCCTTCAGATGGATTTTACCCGATCAACTTCCCTATTTCTCAGGATTTTGGACTCCAACAGAACTTGGAGATGCAAATTGCTGTTGGTAGATTGTGGGAATGCTAAGCCTCCACATTATGTTAGTCAATTATTCATAATAGTTCTGATACAGATATATCTACAAATAGGAAAATAAAAAACATTCATAGATAGATTTATTCCATTGATGCTGCTCTGCTTCTCTGTAAAATCTAATAAATATCTCATATTTTTTTCTGTATACTCTGCATTTTTTTCTAATTAGTTATATATGACAGTAGAATGCACATTTAGGCATCTTATATTTTTAATTACACAAAATACATTATTTTACAACTTCAATAGTAATCATATTACCTTAATAACATATTTTACTGAAGTTTGGAATAGCACCAGTAAAAACAAAATGGCTTATCAGACCTTAGAAATAATATTAAGTTTAATTGGTAATATTACTTCTTGAAATAAGTATCAAAGCCACAGAGCCATTTTCACCTCTCTATATAAGCTTCCTGTGATTTGTACTAAAGTGAAAGTAACTTCCAATCCACACTACAATCTCAGCATAATATCATTGTGTGATTTTAATTTTCTGATAATTACATTTTATGCTTATTATAATCCGTGTGTACATATACATGTACAGTCAAAAGGTACTCAGGCAACTTTGTATTCTCACAATTTCTAGCAGTTTATTATAATGTCTAATGCTTATTATTTTGTAATCCATGTGCATATTTATATGATTCTTTTAAAAGTAAATATAATTAAAATATAAATTGAATATGCTTTATAACATATTCATATTTGAACACAAGTAGAAATGAACATTCAGTAAGACGTAAAATTTATTCACTGAGAGTCTAATTATTTGTCTAGGGAACTTATTATAGCTTTGAAGAATATAGAATTAGCATCATGAGAACTATTTTGATATGAAATCAAATGTAAATAATTCTTTTAATCACTGTTGTATTATTATAGCAGTATTTCTGAGGCTACCTACTTTATAAAAACATATGCATTTATTAGCTCACAGTTCTGGAGATCTGAGAGAATGGTGCCAGCCTCTGATTAGCTATGGTGAGATCTCATCCCAGATAGTATCACATAGTTGAAAAAATTATAATAGAGATCACATGGTGATGGAGGAAGCAAGAGATGGGGAAGGGCTAAGGCTCACTGTTTTATAACAGCCCACTCTCATGGAAACTGATTGACTCCTGTATGACCAACATTAATCATGATACAATCACCTTCCACTAGTCTGACTTATTAAAGTCATCCACACTGTTCAATACCTTTACACTGGGAGCAAGCTTCTAGCATATTACACTTTAGGGGTAAACCATAGACAAACCATAGCAACATTTACTTTTGAAAACATTATGTGTTTGGCTTATTTGGAATTAGAAGAAAGACTGATTTTTATGACAAATGTTTTAACACATCCCTTAAAGTACAGAACAACAAGAACAGCAACAACAAAAACTAGCATCAAAACAGGTGTTAATACTTCAGTATTTTGGTAACCTTGAGAATTTGTCTTCTTAATACTTAGTATTCTACAAAGTATATGTTATTCTCAAAGAAATCTTTCATTTTTAGTTAATACTTATGACAATATACTGGATAAACAGAACTTGAAGGATAAATTATTTTACTTCATACAATATCATTCTGATTATGTTTAACAAGAAAATTAAAAATTGAAGGTAGTGGGTAACTGAAAATTCAACGGTAGATAAGTCTTTGAAAATATCCATGCTCACTAGTATTGTGGGCTTTTTTTTTCCTTACATACTAGATTTTTATGAAAATTATCAAAAGCAGAATATAAATTATTACATGTGTACCCATTTTTTTCTAATTTAGGAAAGTAACAAAAACTAAACAAAACCTTTGTATATAAAATTATTTTGGCCTTGATTACTTTGCTACTGTACTTCATTCATTTTCTAGCTGTATAAATGTGAGCCCATACTTAACCTCTCTGATCTTCATTTGTGATCTCTGAAAATTATTAATATTGCGTATCTCATGACAGTATAGAGAGGATTGGAAAAAATATAATTCAAGTAACTAAATAAGTAATTAACACTCAATAAATATTACTTATTGTTACTGCTAGAATGATGATAATGTGAACATAAATGATGAAGAACAGAAGTGGGAAAGGAAGAAGAATAATACCACAAATAGAAGTCTTGTGATTATTTTGTGTGAATAACTTACTATCAGAGTTGATATTTCACATATTTTATATGTTGTAAAAGGAATCATGTTCATATCAGGTGTTGCTAGTAACTCACACCAATACTATTCTATGATGCCCTGAAGTAGTGCCTTTGTTGGTGAAGATAGGGGAACTGTGAACCAACATCTAATGATCCAAGAATACAAGAATACAAAATTTCTTAAAATGAGATATAAAGGTAAATTTATAGGTCAAGAAAATAATTTGTAAAAAAATACAAATAAAAAAAATCTGCAAATACCACAAACATTACAATACTCCAAGCTTTCACCTTTGTAGTAACCCAAAGCCTCATTAAGTGAAATATAGGTTAACTGTCCTCAATTAGTGGTGCAGTTTATCCACTGTAAATCTATTATATAATAGGCATACCTAAACTCATCAATCAAAATACATAGATGGGAAAACTGGATTAAAAACACGATCCACGAATATATTGTCTCCAAGAGTTTTGCCTCATAGGCAAAGGCATCCACAGATTGAAGGTAAAAGAATAAGGAAAAATATATATCATTCACATGGCTCTCCATATCATTCACATGGATCTCACAAACAAGCAGGTGTTTCTATCTTCATATCAGATAAAGTAGACTTCAAGCCAAAGTTAATCATAAATGACAAATAAGGACATTTCATACTGTTCAAAGGAAACATACATCAATAAGAAATAACAATTATAAATATTTACGCCTCTCAAAATGAAACATCTAAGTATATCAGACAATCCTTTCACAATTCCAAGAATCAAAATGACCACGACACAATAATACTGTGTGACAATAATACACCTTTCTCACCAGTGGATAGATCTTGCAAACAAAAGCTGGATCAAAAAAAAAAAAACACTATAGAAGCAAGTATTATAATCAATAACTTAGACTTAATGGAATATATAGAATATTTCATCCATCACGGAGCTAATACATTTTCTTCTCAGCAGCATATGGATCCTTCTATAAAATAGACCATATCTTATGCCACAAAGCAACTCTTACAAACACACACACACACACACACACACACACACACATACACACACATACACAAAGATATAGTACCATTCATTCTATCAGATCACAATGAATTAAAATTAGAAATCAAGAATAAAATATAAATAGAAGACACCCTAACACCTGGAGACTAAACAATATACTATTGAATGACAAATGGATAGTAGAAGAAATGATGGTTGAAATAAAAAAATGCTTAGAGGCAAATGATAATAGTGATAGAACATATAGAAACTTCTGAGACACATTGAAGGCAATGTTAAGAAAAAAGTTGATCATGTTGAGCTCATTCATTAAAAGAATAGAAAGTCAATGGATAAATGATCTAACATTATATCTCCAAGTCCTAGAAAAAGAAGAATAAATCAACACCAAAACAGTAGAAAGGAAATACTTAAAATCAGAGCTGAAATCAATGAAATTGAAACAAAAGAAACAATTCAAAATTTGACAAAACAAAGAGTTGGTTCTTTGAAAAAATAAATAAAACTAATAAATCCTTAGCCACATTAATGAAGAGAAAGAGAAAAATTAAGCTACCTAAATTTGTGATGATAAAGGAAATATCACCACAGACACTGCTGAAATAAGAAGATAATTAGAAAGTATTTTGAAAATTTATAGTCGAATAAAATAGAAAATCTTGAAGACATTGACAATTTTTGAGAGACAAACCTGAATAAAGAGGATATACACAATTTAATTGGATCAATTTCAAGCAATGAAACAGAAGATGGCATCAAAAGTGTGCCAATCAAGAAAAGCCCTGGACCAGACAGATTCTCAACCAAATTCTACAAGACAGTGAAAGAAGAATTAACACCAATACTTCTCACATTATTCTATGGAATAGAAAAAGTGGGAAACCTTCCAAACTCATTCTATGATGCTAGGATCACCCTTTATACCAAAACCAGACAAAAACATATCAAGGAAAGAAAATCCGAGATGAATATTCCTGATGAACATATATGCAAAAATTCTCAATAAAATTCTTGCAAATCTCATAAAAATATTAAAAAGATGGTGCACCACAATCAACTGGGGTTCATCCCAGGGATTCAAGGTTGGTTTCAAATACAGAAATCAATATATGTAATTCATCAAACCAATAGAATTAAAGACAAGAATCACATGATTATCTCAATGGATGCACAAACAGCATTTGAAAATTCAACATTGCTTCATGTTCAAAGCAATAGAAAATCTAGGAATAGTAGGAACATACTGTAACATTGTAAAAGCTTTATATGCTAAAGCAAAGGCTTTCATAATTAAAAATTGAGGAAAATAGAAAGTATTCCCTCTAAAAACTGGAATAAGACAAGGATTCCCTCTCCTACCACTTCTATTCAACATAGTTCTGGAAACTCTAGCCAGAGCAATTAGACAGATGAAAAAAATTAAAGGTATAAGAATAGGAAAAGAAGAACTAAAACTATTACCTATTTACTGAAGTCATGATTCAATATTTAGAAGATCCAAGAAATTCCATGAGAAAACTTCTAGGAATAATGAAATCAGCAATATGCAGGATATAAAATCAACACCCATAAATCAAACATGTTCCTACACATCAGTGATAAATCCACTGAAAGAGAAGTTAGAATAACTACTTCATTCACAATAGCCTCAAAAAATAAAATAAAATACTTGTGAATCAGTCTAACAAAAAAGGTGAAAGATCTTTACAATGAAAACTAAAGAACACAGAAGAATGTAACTGAAAACCTTAGAAGATGGAAAGGTCTCTCATGCCATTGAATAGGCAGAATTAATATTGTCAAAATAGTGAAAAGCATTATACAGATTTAATGCAATTCCTATTAAAATCCCAATAATATTCTTCATAGAATTAGGAAAATCAATCAAGAAATACTTTTGGAGAAACAAGAGACCCAGAGTAGTCAAAGCAATCCTTAGCAAGAAAAATAATACAATTGGCATCACAGTACTAGATCTTAGACTATACTGGAGAGCCTTAGTAAAAAAAAAATTGCATATTATTGCACCAAAACAGACACATAGACCAATGGTACAGAATAGAAGACACAGAGACAAACCCACATTAATACAGTTATTTCATACTAGACAAGGGTGCCAAAAACATTCATTGAAGAAAAGATATTTTCTTCAACAAATGGTTCTGGGAAAACTGGAAATCCATATGTATCAAGATGAAAATAAACCCCTATCTCTCACCCTGCACAAAACCTAACTCAAAGTGGATCAAAGACTTGGGCACTACAACAAAGACACATGTCATCTAATAGAAAAAAAATAGGCCCAAATTTTCACCATGTCAGCTTAGGAACTGATTTTTTTAACAAGACTCCTAAAGTGCAAGAAGTAAAATCAAGAATCAATAAATGGTATGGGGGCTGACATTGTGGTTCAGTGGTAGAGTGCTTGCCTACAGCATCACATAAAAATAAAATAAATAAAATAAAGGTTCATCAACAACAATGTCTGATATTAGTTTACTCATGACCACATTGGTAGACATTTGTATAAGCCAGTGTTGGACTGGAATCCATAACTGCTATTTCAGAAAGTTAACAAAACATGCTTAAATCTTTTCATAACGCCAGAGCACAAACATAATTAATAATTTCATCAGACAAAAAGCATTATTGAAATGTTAATTTAATTATTTTGTTTGTTTGAAATCCAGAAGAGAGTATTATACTAAAATGTGAACACTAGGAGGTGGGTTCAGAGAAGGTCACATTAGTCTGTTTTCCACTGAAACTATTTATTTGTTATTAGAATGAACAACATAAAAAAAATATTCACACCATTGATGGCTAAAGCTAAACATATTTAGTTTTTCACAATTTCTTTGTGTCACAAGTCTAACCAGGCCTTTTCCTAGGGTTCAATAAGTGTGTAATCAAGCTATCACCTGCACTGATTTCCTATTTGGAGGCTTGAATGGGGAAATGCTTCTTCCAAGCACACTCAGGCCGCCCTCAGAATTCATTTTCTTCATTTATTGGAATGAATGACCAAGTTTCTTTCTGGTCATTTTACAGGAAGTTCTTCTCATATGCTAGAGTCCTCTCACAATAACTATGGCAGTCCACAGTTCTTTGCCATGTTGGCTTCCCCAGCATGGCAAAATTCTTCTAGTTAGCAAGTCTACTAGTAAAATAAACTTTTTAAAGAATATAATGTGACATAGAAATTGATAACCCATAACTTTTGCCAAATTCTTTCATTTGGAACCTATATCCCATCTGTACTCCAGAAGAGAGTATTATACTAAAACATGAACACTAGGAGGCAGGATTCAGGGAAGATCACATTAGTCTGTTTCCCACTGAAACTATTTATTTGTTATTATAATGTACACAAAAGTAAGCTACCAGGAATTAGAAAGTAATGAAATATTACTTTGACTTTTAATATATATTTGTTTTCTACTCTAATACTTTAGGAAATCTATAGGGTCTGAATTGATTCACTGACCTTCTTCATTCATCTTATCTCTGGTTTCAACACAAAATAAATAAGATTTCTTAAGTTAAAAAATAGTATGACATTCTGTTAGTTCAAGGGTCTAGTTAAGTTCCTGATATATTTATTTGTGTCACTAAACAAATGTGGACTAATATTTATAGAACAATTGAGAATAAATGGAAGTGAAAATATTTCCCTTTTGATACAAATTTTAGATTTTTGACAGCACATTTATCTGCAAAGGAACAAAGAATGTTTTCACTTTTAAACTCAAGGATCTTAATTCATAATTTTACTGAAAATGCATTGATTTCTTATATTAGGATAAAATCTGAGTAGGCATGTTTACTTCTGATATAATATGACATTTTCCATCCAGTTTTTTTTTTCTATTATTTTTGCCATAAAGCCAGAGGTTAAAAAAGGGGAGAAATTATTAGGGCATAAAGAATAAACAGTAAATAAAAGGAAAAAAAGTTCTTCCTAAATAAGAATAGTCTTGTAGTAACATTTAGATGGTCATCTAACCAAAGAAAACCAATGTGCTGCATTATTCTCCCAGGATATAAAATTTTAAGCCCTACTAAATTATTTACATGAAATCTCCTTGATTGAATCTCTACTAAGAAAAAAAATTGTTTCATTACAGCCTCTTCTTAGGATAAATTTGCACATTTTTGAATAAAATAATTTATATGAGAAAATTAATTATTTTCTCAACAACTTGACATTTCAAAAGCATAAAAGTGTATGATAGAGTAAGTGGATTGTGTTTCTGTGAGATCAGGGTTGCTTTTTTCTCAAAAATAATTGTAGAGATTGTTGTAAAGTCATTGATCCTTTTCTCTTCTCATCCTCATCATTTGATATCTATCATGTGTGCATTATTTTGGGAGGTAGAAAACAGTTGAAGAAGTGAACTCTTCATTCATAATGAAATCACTTTCTCAGTTTATCTCTCATGTTAGTAGTTTGGGTAGCAGTATGATTTTACTCTGACAATTGCTAATGTTTATTATTTAACTTCATTTTAAATGAGAATATGGTGATGTAAAAAATCTTAACATTCCCTAGGTTATCTTAAACTATTTTTTTGTACTATACTGCAAAAAATGTTAATTGTTGACCTTATTTGGAAAAAAATAATATAATATTATTTAGTGACTGGTTTTAATAGTTACTTGAGAAGTGCAGGTGAAAATAAAATTCATGATATAAAAAGAATTTAAGTTGCTTTTTTTTAAAACCTAAAACTTTAAAACCTAAAACTCTGGTTTATTACGGAATTTTTACTAATTGATGTTTAATTATGATTTCTGTATTCATCCTTTACAGCTGAAGATCTATGTAAATATGCTGTGAATATTTTGTCTTTTATAATTACAAAATTTGTCCAAGGATATGTATTATTTAAAATATAATTTAATATTAAATGAAAATAACATGAAGAGGATGTAAGAGATGTGCGTATACATATGGATCACAGGACACATAAGAGTCAATACATGAACAATGAAAAAAACAGAAAATAGAGTGCCCATGCTTTCTGGTGGCATAGTTTCAAATATAGTTCATCAATATCAAATATCAAAGCCCAAATTACATTATGTCAAAATACTTACAGAAAATTACTTTACACCATCATGTAATAAACCTTTGCAATGTTCATTATTGAAGTAATTGTGAAAAAGTTTTTCTTCTGAAATCTGAACTGCCTGAATATAATTATAAATATAAATCTGAATACAAATCCATTAGTATTAGTCTGACAAGTATTGGCAATGTTATTAATTGAATATTAATTAGTTTCTAAAATGCAATTCCTATCAAAATCTATGTAAAAAGTTAAAATGAATCCATTGCTCTAAAGGTGAAGCAGAACATTGTGACAGAAGGACATAGTAGAGAAAAGCATATATGTTGTTTTCGTTTAATTTATTTTTATTTCAGTGGTTTTCACAAGTAGAACATAATCAAAGCAGACTATTTACAGTATATTGACTAATCAATTCTTAAAGAGAAAATTATATTCATGTGAAGGAATATGTAACTAACTTCATTTTTTTCTGTATAGGTCTCTCCTTAATGTATTAATTATTATTTTAATTTTGACTGTTATATTAGGTTTTGTTACATTTTAAACCAATGAAGCTTACCAAGGTCATTTGGCATTGTAAGATGTATATGACATTTTTGAGGCCAGAGATGTAATGTTAAGGTTTGAATATGAGGTGTTTCCTGAAAAGTTCATGTGTTAGACATTAAAAGAATGTTAAGAGGTGAAATTATTAGGTTATGTGAACCATACACAGCAGTGGATTAATCCATGTGATGGATTAATAATTTGAACCAACTACTAGGTAGTAACAGTAGGCTTGTAGGGCATAGGTCAGGGAAGTAGGTTCCTTGAGGATTATATTTTGTCCTGGGTACTTCATGCTTTCTCTGTTTCCTGGGTGCCATGAGCTAAACAGCTCTCCTCTACCATTTCCTTCTGTCATGGTGTTGTGCTTCACCTTTAGAGCAATAGATTCAGCTGACCAAGGGATTAAAACTCTAAAACAATGAACCCAAAACAAATTTTTCCTCCTTATAAGTCCTTGTTTTAGTCAGTTTTGGGGCTGCTGTCACTTAAAGATCTGAAAAGAATAATTTTAGAGGAAAAAAAGTTTATTTGGGAGCTCACAGTTTAAGAGGTCTCAGTCTATAGACAGCCAGCTCCATTCTTCTGGGCTCAAGGTGAGGCAGAATATCATGGAAGAAGAGTGTGGTGAAGGGAAGTGGCTCACATGATAATCAGAAAGCAGAGAGAGATTCCAATCACCAGATACAAAATATACACTCCAAAGTCAAACCCCTAATGCCCACATCCTCTAGCCACACCCCACCTTCCTTCAGTTACAATTCAGTTAATCCTCATCAAGGGATTAATTAACTGATTGGGTTAAGGTTCTTTGAACACACTCATTTCACTTCTGAGTGTTCTTTCATTGGCTCATAAGAGTTTTGGGGGAATATCTAATATCTAAACTATAATATTTTACCCATGGTCCCCAAAAGATTACGCTCATCTCACAACGAAAAATCCATTAGTCTATTTCAAAGTTTCCCTGTAGTCTTAACAGTTCAAGCATTGCCCCAAAGTTCAAACCCAAAGCCTCCAGCAAACAATCAGCTTGAGCCCCTATGAAAATCAAAACAAATTTGCAAGTATCCAATATATAAAGGTACAGAATAAATATTTCTGTTCAGAAAAATATGGGCATACAGAGAAGGCACAGCTGGGCAAACAGGTTCTGTAGTTCAAAGTCCCGTATATGAAACACATCTGAAGCACCTGGCATCTTGGTATTCTCTCCGAAGGCTTATGTAGTTCTACCCCTATGCCTTTGCTATGCCCTCTCTCTTGGCTTGTTTCTAATTGATTCTTAGAGTTTTCTTTAGCAGATATTCCATGGTATTGGCATTTCTTGATCTCAGGGGTCTCCACTGTAGCTTTAGTTTCTTTCTCACATCTCCATGCTTCACACTCTCATGGGCTGCCTACGGATGCTTTAACCCTGGAGCACTTTTCCTGGTCTCCCAGGCCTTCCTTTGAAATCTCACTAGAAGCCTCAATGAACCCCTAACTCCAACATGTGGCATTCCCACAGAACAAGCATCGCACAATTCATGCCAGGGTCTGCCACCATTTTGAGCAGTAAAGAAGCATTCAGTGACCCTGGCTGCAGCACCCTTTGAGTGCCTGGGTGGTTAAGCATGATTAAACAACATTCTTCATCGTCCTATGGAAGTAGGATACCACACAGGTATCTTCTTAGGGGGATTTTTATTTTATACCCTTGAATCTGAGGTGGCTGTGGTCTTTCAAATCCTGAGATGCCCTCAAGCAATCTTTCTTATTGTCTCTGGGCAAAGTTTTTAGCATTTATTTAGTGGCCTTTATGTAAATCTGCAACTTTCTTAGCCCCAATTTTACTACTAGTGGTTAAGTGCAAGTTTTTCAAATCTTTCCACTTTTCATTCTGTTCTGTTTATCATAATAAACTTGGGTATCTGCCATTGCCTGCATATCATGCAGCCTAGAAGATTTTTTGGCTAGATTAAGAAGTCCATTACCTTTAAAATAATCCTCACAGAAAGTCTCAGGATACGTGCAAAATATAGACAGCTTCATTGCCAGAAAGTAACACTAATGGCCTCTAGTCCAATTTCCAATACAAACCTTCTCCAAATCCTTATAAGCTCCATTTTTACAGTGTGCAGTCATATTGGCACTCTGGTCTTCTGAGCCCCCACAAGAAACACTTCAAATAATCTAAAACTTTTCCAGCTTGCATTTGTAAACTTTCCAAAATTCCTCCAAAAATCCAAAATGTTCCAAAAGCTTCTGAATCACATGAACAGGTAAGTCACAGCAACAACCACACTTCATGGTACCAAATTCTTTTAGTCAGCCTTTTCACTGCTGTTACTAAAAGACAATTTTAGAGAAGAAAAATTTTATTTGGGGTCTCATAATTTTAGAGTTCTCAGGCTTTAGAGAGCCAGCTCCATTGCTCTGGGCCAGAGGTGAGGAAGAACACAATGGCAGAAGAGTGTGGCAGAGAAAATCAGCTCAGGATATCCAACCAAGAAGTGGAGATACTAAACTCAGTCCACAAAATATATATGCCAAAGTCATGCCCTTAATGACCCTCCTTTTCCACCCATATCCTATCTGCCTTCAGTTACCACTCAGGGGATTAATTTACTGATTGGGTAAAGCTCTCCAAACCCAATCATTTCACTGAATGTTCTTGCACTGTCTCATTCATGAGCTTTTTGGGGACACATAACATCTAAACCATTAGAATATTATATGTTGTTCTTGTCAGGTATTTTGATCACAGTGAAGAAAAACTAATAAAAAATTGTTTTGCTGAGAAGTAGGGTTGTTTCAGTGACAAATCTCACTATGTTTTTCTGAAACTTTTAGAATGATTTGCAGGAGGAGTTTGGAAATGTTTAGAGATGTACTATGGAAAAGGTTTATAATGCTTTTAAAGATAGTATAATGGGAAATTTTGGAGCTCAAAAGACAAGAATGTTGATAGACATGTGAACAGTAAAGACTGTGATCATGAGGTATCAGAGGGGACTGAAGAGTCTGTTGGGAATTGTAGTAGAAATTATTTATGATTCATTTTGGCAAAGAACGTGTACAAATTTTTCCATATCCTAAGTCTTTCAGTGACACTGAATTTGAATAAGTTTAAATTCAGAATTTAAAATAAATAATTTTAATTAATTAATTTTACATTAATTATGTTATATAATTTTATTAAAATTATTTTGAGTTCAGTATTTTGTTTTTATTAATTATTTGAATTCAAATGAATTTGGTGATATAAATTTCAAAGCAACACAGCATTTAGGTGGGCATTGGTATTCCTAGTATCTTTTAGGCAGGTTTACCGTGAGAATTGGAATCAGAAAGTAAAGCAAAATTTTGAAAACCTGCAGTTTCACCAGAGATGAAGCATAGGTAAAATTGGGGTTAAAGAAGATGTGGTTGATGAGGAGATTATCTCTATTAAAGGGAAGATCAGGGGCTGGATATGTGGCTCAGCGGTAGCGCGCTCGCCTGGCATGCGTGCGGCCCGGGTTCGATCCTCAGCACCACATACCAACAAAGATGTTGTGTCCGCCGAGAACTAAAAAAAAATATTAAAATTTCTCTCTCTCTGTCTCTCCTCTCTCACTCTCTCTTTAAAAAATAAAAAAAAAAGGGAAGATCAGTGCTTTGGGACAGACAATAGGAAAGATGATTTGAGGGCTTGTCAGGAGTTCATAAGACAACACCATCATAGGCTCAAGAATGCAGATGTGAAAACTCCTTTTAAAAAGACCTTCAGGCAATATTCAAAAATGCTTCAGAATTAAAAAAAAAAAAACATGGGATTTATTTCACCATGGACAACTTCCTAGGCACTCAGATTCCACTACAGCTATGGTCCATGAGGACTTGGCTACTTCTGGAGCTGATGGAAGACACTGGCATTATCCATATAATGGTAGATCTACAAGATTATAGAATGCTAAAATTAGGGCTCATTTAGGCTTTCATGAAGATTTCAAAGGAAGCCCTTGAGGGTAAAGATTAGTAGGATCAAAATCCCTACAGGCAGTTCTTGGTATGATGATGTATAAAGCTGTGAAAATGAAACCAAAGTCAGAATGTAGACTCATGAAATAAAGAGATTCCATCAGGGGCCTGGGGATGTGGCTCAAGCGGTAGCCCGCTCGCCTGGCATGCCTGCGGCCTGGGTTCGATCCTCAGCACCACATACAAACAAAGATGTTGTGTCCGCCGAGAACTAGAAAAAAAAAATAAATATTAAAAAAAAAAGAGATTCCATCAGTGTGGAAGTATGATGAGGAAAGTGGAAGGCTGAGGACAGAGCCAGCTTAAGAAGGAGACCACATTAACTGCAACCACCAAGTCCCAAAGGGAAGGACTTCACAAGTCCTTCAGAGATTTTATTTGGCACCACAAGTCTTGGATGCCAGATGTGGAGCTATAGGAATTATTTTTCCATCTAAGTTATTGGTTTATTTGGTCCCATGCTATCTTTCCATGTACCCTTTCCTCCCTTTTGGAATGGAAATATTTACTCTGTTCCATCATGTATTGGATGCATGTAACTTGCATTTGATACATACAGGAATTTACAGCCCAGAGTTTACCATTAGTTTCACAGGAAATTTTTGAATTGGAATTTTGGGCAATGTTGGAACTCTTCAGATTATGAGGACTCTTGAAGATGTAATGTATCTAGTTTTAATTGTAAGATGGACATAAACATTTTGGGGACAGAAGCATAATGCTATGATTTGCATCTGAGGTATCTACTCAAAAGCACAGGAATGTTCAGAAGTGAAATAGGTTATGAGAGCCATAATCTCATCAGTGGATTTGAATATACTACTAAATATTAATTGTAGGCTGGTAGGAGCATGGGTGGAGGAAGTAAGTCACCGGTAATATGCCCTAGGGGTATTATATTTTGTCCCTGGATCCTTATGGATTTTCTCTCTCTTTGAGTTCTGCCTTCCATGAGTTGAACAGCTTTCTGTAATGGTCTTGTTCTGCCTCAATTTGGGTCCAGGGCAATGTCAGAAGACCATGTACTGAAAGTTTTAAATGGAGAGACTGAGGTAAACTTTTCCTCTTCTAAGTGTTCTTGTCAGGGCTTTTGATCACTGTGATGAAAAGTTGATTGAAAAACCTACCTTACATTTTATTGGTGCCAGTGAATTTGTCTTGTAATTTTAAAATTATTTGTTACTTATTAAAATTCTGGACTTTGAATAGGTATTTCACTGAATCAATAATTGTACAAAAGGTATTTTGTTAATGTGATTAAATTGTGTATACCTTAAATGTTACACTGGCTAGTATTAACTTATTTGGAATAATATTGCTTCATGCTTTTAATTTGATTATGTGACAAAATCCAAAGTAAAGGGCAATTTTTTTTATTCTATTTAGATGGAGGAGAGCTTAGCTTCTAGTCTTGATTGAAATTTTAAAAATATTGAATCCTATTAGTTTTGTAAATTAGAAAAAAAATGAAATAACCTGAGGATGTGAGAATTCAGCTGAGTGATACAAAACTTACTATCATTAGTTGTGCCCTGGGTTCAATTTCCAATAACACACACACACACACACACACACAAACACACTCAAGGAAAGGAAAAAGTAAGAATATGAGGAAAGAAAGAAGAAATAAAAAGGAGAAAAAATAGAAATAATAGTGAGAAATCTCTTTGCAACTAGTGTGAATAAAATAATTATTTTATTTTTCATGCACCAAAAATAAGAAAAAATTAATATATTTATGGATAAGTATCCATCAAAAATGAGAAATGCTGCTATTTATTAATTGTTTATTTATTTATTATTATGTTGCTACTTATTTATAAAATAAATATAGACTACAGACCCATGACTGATAATAAAAGTAAAAAAAAATAAATCTACACATATGTAAATAAGAGAATATACACATATTTATATTTTCTCTCACAAACACATATATGTATATATTTGTGCTTGAAAACCAAAATTATCTGGAAAAATTACAGAAAAAAAAACAATTTTAAGAAATCACAAGAGTGATATTATTCATTGAAACAACATGCTATTTTTGGAAAGTATTTTTTCATCATATAGAATTTCATATTGTTCAACAGAATTTTAACCAAAAGCCCCAGTAGATTTATTTAAAATAGGAACATAATATCTTTTCCAATTAGAACCTTGCTTCAGTTTTGAAATCAAGCAATGCCATTTCACAACCCCAGCATTCTAACCAGAATTCTATAAAATGCCAGCCTGTAGCGTCTTTGTGTGAAGGGTATGGGAACTAGTTGGCACGTTTCTTTTCTGTACAATTTATTTATCTAGAGAGAATAGGAAGGAAAAAATAAAAATAAGCTGAGGAATCAGATCCTTGCTGTATACTCACTACATTTCATTTAATCAGACTGTATTTTTTATAGCCATGAAGCCAGACAATATTTTCTAAATTTTATTTTTGTGGTGCTGGGACAAAACCCAAGGACTTACACATGCTGGGTTAAAACCAAAGTTTATATATAGCCCCAAGATGACATATTCCCTAATATAGTGTTAAAATTTTCTAATAACTTATATTTTAAATAGTATTTACAAAAATAAAAATGAAAGGCCTTAAGCAACAAAGTCTCAGAAAAATGAGAAAGAAACTTTAATACTATTTTTATTGAAACACATATTTAGATATGTTATCGTGGCATTTTTTTGTCATTGTTTTTTAATTTTGTAAATGCAAATTTTCATTTATTTATAATGGAAATTTTGAGAGACAATCTTATATTAACTAAGATCACATTTAAAAATAATTTAATAACAAATATTTTTAAAATAATTTTCTTTACTCTAACATGAAATGTGAATATTCCATGGTATGTGTCCAATTTGGATTAGATTTTGTTAGGAGAAACATTTTTTATTTGACTGTCATGGTTTGGATCTGTAATGTTCCCCCAAAACTTATGTGTTAGGCAATGCAAAAATGTTCATAGGTAAAATGATCAGATTATGATAACTCTAATATCATCAGTGGATTAATTGCCTGATAAATAAATGTTTTGAATGGACTACTGAGTAGTAACTCTATGCAGGCATAGTGTGGATGGAGGATGTAAGTCATGTGGGCATGGCATAGATCATATACATTTATGATGTTCCCTCTTTCTGTTCTCCAGCTGCCATGAGCTGATGAATTGTCCTCTGTCATGCAATTTTACCATGGTGTTATACCTCATCTCATGTCAAGAACAATAGAGTAAGCTCAACGTCAACTGATCCTCTGAAAACCATGATTCCAAAATAAAATTTTCTTCCCTTAAATCCTCAAAGTTGTTCTTGTAAGGTATTTTTTGTCAGAAAAAAAGCCCTGACAAACAAGTCAACACATTACATCTTTCTTTTTACAAGTAGCATAATAATCTAAAATATATGAAATATAAAACTTATTTTAAGTTGACATATTTATATAACAACCATATAAATCTTTACGTCTTTGTAAGGCAGGCCCAAGATAGAGATAGTTAGGCTCCCTTGCCAAGGATTCCAGTGGGATATGTTTTTAGTATGTAGCAAAGGTCATGAACATCATGATTCAGTGTATGTACTCATACTCAAGGTCATTAACATTTGCTTGTGAGCATATACCCACTTATGTAACTTGTTGGCAATGTGCCTTTTTTGTCTGTCCTGCATATAAAAATGGCCTACAGAAGAACTCAGGGAGCTAAATGGGACTGGTAGGGGTTGAAGATAGAGCTGGGAGCTGGTTGTTGTCAATTCAAAAAAAAAAATTCTATTTTTCCACCAGCACCTTGCATCTTCTTCCATCTGCTGAGAGCTCAAATCCCCCCCCCCAGTGTTAGAGCCCTACCTGACAATCTTTTACAAATTTAATTTAATATAGAGGCAAATATTTTTGAAAGTGAAAGATCAATTATGTGTATATTCTACAAAATAAGGACTCATCATGGTCCTTGTCTATGCATGTCTGCACAAACACTGAGTACTTATTGTGGAAAGAAGAGTGAAAGTGTATTTCTCTGACTGGTAGCGATGGTGAGCATTTTTTCATGTACTTGTTGATTGATTGTATGTCCTCCTCTGAGAAGTGTCTGTTCAGGTCCTTGGCCCATTTATTGATTGGGTTATTTGTTATCTTATTGTCTAATTTTTTGAGTTCTTTGTATATTCTGGTTATTAGGGCTCTATCTGAAGTGTGTGGAGTAAAGATTTGTTCCCAGGATGTAGGCTCCCTATTTATCTCTCTTATTGTTTCTTTTGCTGAGAAAAAACTTTTTAGTTTGAGTAAGTCCCATTTGTTGATTCTATTTGTTAACTCTAGCGCTATGGGTGTCCTATTGAGGAATTTGGAGCCCGATCCCACAGCGTGTAGATCATAACCAACTTTTTCTTCTATCAGATGCCGTGTCTCTGATTTAATATCAAGCTCCTTGATCCATTTTGAGTTAACTTTTGTGCACGGCGAGAGATAGGGATTCAGATTCATTTTGGTGCAAATGGATTTCCAGTTTTCCCAGCACCATTTGTTGAAGATGCTATCCTTCCTCCATTGCATGCTTTTAGCCCCTTTATCAAAAATAAGATAGTTGTAGTTTTGTGGATTGGTTACTGTGTCCTCTATTCTGTACCATTGGTCCACCCGCCTGTTTTGGTACCAGTACCATGCTGTTTTTGTTACTATTGCTCTGTAGTATAGTTTGAAGTCTGGTATCGCTATACCGCCTGATTCACACTTCCTGCTTAGTATTGTTTTTGCTATTCTGGGTCTTTTATTATTCCATATGAATTTCATGATTCTTTTATCTATTTCTACAAGATATGCTGTTGGGATTTTGATTGGCATTGCATTGAACTTATTGAGAACTTTTGGTAATATCGCCATTTTGATGATGTTAGTTCTGCCTATCCATGAGCAGGGTATGTTTTTCCATCTTCTAAGGTCTTCTTCTATGTCTTTCTTTAGGGTTCTGTAATTTTCATTGTATAAATCTTTCACCTCTTTTGTTAGGTTGATTCCCAAGTATTTTATTTTTTGGGGGGATATTGTGAATGGAGTAGTTGTCCTCATTTCCGTTTCAGAGGATTTGTCGCTGATATACAGGAATGCCTTTGATTTATGCGTGTTGATCTTATATCCTGCCACTTTGCTGAATTCATTTATTAGCTCTAATAGCTTCTTTGTAGACCCTTTTGGGTCTGCTAGGTATAGAATCATATCATCTGCAAATAGTGATAATTTAAGTTCTTCTTTTCCTATTTTTATGCCTTTAATTTCTTTTGACTGTCTAATTGCTCTGGCCAGTGTTTCGAGGACTATGTTGAACAGAAGTGGTGAGAGAGGGCATCCCTGTCTTGTACCAGATCTTAGATTTTATAGAGAGAAAATTTAAGTTGAAGGGGAAAAGGATACTCTTTGTAAACATATTACTTTATAGCAATCATTATCTTTAGGGACACAATAATCACTCTCCAAAAAAAAAGAAATTCAAACAATATCTTGGGACACAAAAAATCCTACAAAACATGGTTATTTATAACTAAGCTATCATTTTTTATACCACTATATAAAAGCAAAATCCTCCATAACTTTGAACCTGAAACTTTTCTTGCAATAGGATCTTTTCTATGTTTTTATTTTACCCTGACACTAGGTTCAATATCTCCAGATTTAGCGTCTTTGTAGCAAAACCTGTGGAAACAAAGGGTCCTCTCATTTTTATTGATTTCAGTGAGTATGTATGGTATTGACTGTCAGTGTTTCTGCCCATTTTCACCCAAACTATTTAAAAAGAAATTTTGAAGCTTTTCTTTTTTGTATAAAATCCAAATAATAAACACCCTCTATTACTGCTTAGTATCAACAGAATAAAGAAGAATATTTGTTTGTTTTGAACCTTAACTTTGTGAAGCATTCTTAAATATCACTCCAACCTTATTACATAGTGTCTTGGTAAATTGGATAATTTTTTTTAAAATGTGCACCATTTAATGAACAAAAGAACTGAAGATGAATGTAAAGAGTTAACTGCAAAAGTGTTCATCCTAAATTTATTTTTATAGTAGTCAAAATTTTAAAATAACTCAAAAGATCTCTAAATATGAGTTGGTTAATTAAATGTGTGAGGTACCTATAATAAATTAATTTATAGTCATTTAAAATTATGACGGAGTTCTGTTTTTTCTTATTTGTTTGTTGGTTTTGATAATGAGGATTGAACCCAAGGGCACTCAATTATTGAGCCTCATCCCCAGCCCTTTTTGATTTTTATTTTTTATTTTTTTTATTTTGAGACAGGGTGTCACTAATTTGCTCAGAGCCTCTCTAAGTTGCTGAGACTGGATTTGAACTTGTGATCCTTCTGCCTCAGCTTTTGGAGCTGCTAGGATTACAGACATGCAGCACTGCTCCCAGCATGATGAAGTTCTATAGAGACAAAATAGATATTCCTAAATTCTTCTTAGGATAAAAAACCTCAAAATCACCTGCAGTCGAACCTATTTTTCATCATTATTTTCTAAGCAAAAGAGACAAGAATAATATACTAGCAAATATCATTGCTGTTTACCCCTGGGAAATGTCTTTATGTGTAACATTTTGCTTTATTTTTTTAGAGTGATCATGTTTTCAATTTTTAAAACAGCCATGTATTCATTTTTATTGTGCTATGAAAACAAATATAGCTCTCTCACTTGCACTATACAGAAATGTTTAAAGTGATTGAAATTCAGGACCACTCAAAACAATTTCATTTTAACAAACGCCTTTGCTATGTTTATTATTCCATCATAATACCTATTCAATGTTTCTTACTGTGATTTGAGTTGTAATTAATAATTATATTGATTTATTTGACTGATCATAATTCATGGAATGAGTGATTAGTGGGATCACTAGTTCAGTTATTTCAGTAATTCAGTGGCAAGTTTAACAAGATCTAAAGTAACATGTTTTCAGACATTTTCCCTTCCAGAAACCTGAGAAAATAACACTCATAAAAGTATCAATGGACTTATTGGCAAAACTCATATGGTATTATATTTTACAGTGTGTGTGTGTGTGTGTTTGTGCATGCGTGCACAAAGTATGAAATGTATTCTTTCAACTCACATGACTAATCACTCCTATTATGAATAGAATCCCTTTCTCTAGGTTGTGCTTACTAATCTTTACCCTCTTTCTATTAGATTTGCTCTCAGATTAAGAACTGCATAGTTGTTAGAAAAGTTCACTCAGGAGTTACAATAAAGGTGATCCATGATTTTATTTTTAGAGTAAAGAAGTTTATCAGTTCTGGGGTAGCTGAATAATCTTTAAAAAGTTACACGAAGAGAAACTAATAACACTTAAGGATATGATAGCACATTTATCAGAAATATAATTATAACAACAGGGGGTAATAAATATCCTCAGATCTATTAGGATTCTCTAAGAGAGAACACAGGTCTCATGGAGAAATGCAAATTGTATTTTCATTAGCTGTTAATCATATTAGAGCTTAGGTTAATCATTCAATACTTACTGAGTATAATGAAAGTTATGATATAAATAATTTTGCTACCCCAAATTTAATGTAGCACTTACTCGTATAACCATTCTAGGATATTTTCTATAGATAATTTTTCCTCATTCTTATGCTTTATTTTTCTTTGAATTTATGAAGACAAATTTTACTCTGTTTTTTATTTTAGTATTTTTGTTTGTTTTGTTTTGTTTTTCTATTCTACATCTATTGTGTAATCTTTATTCCCTTCACATGGGTTATCTAAATTAAGAAGTGCTGATGGTTTGGGGTTATAGCTGAGAGGTATAGTGATTGCCTTACATGTGTGAGGCACTAGGTTCAATCCTATGCACCACACTAAAAATAAATAAATAAGTAAAATGTATTTTGTCCATTTACAACTAAAAATATAAAAAAAGAAATACTGATATTTATGATACCTATTCTTTATCACCTAGGCTTTTTTTTCTGTTTTCCCTGCTGAGTCCACTAGCTCTGTATGATTTCTGTGTTTCAGAATTGAATTAACTCACTTTTTCAGGGTTTGATAAATTAAGATGATCAGAAAATCTAGAAAAAAAAATCTTTATTTTTTGTATTCACATTTTGCTTTTTTAAATGATTGCAATGTTTTAGCTCACTCATTTTCAATTTTTTATTTGGTATCCCTTCATTATTCTCCTTGTTAGTAAACTGCCATGTCTCATTCAATATCAATAAAATCCACTTTGGCTTTGTTTCTTTGTTTTTCCCTCCCTTGACAGATTTTGCATTTTAATTATTCTTATATAATAAGTAGCACGATCCATTGCCAGTGTTATATTTTGGATCTGGAAGGTCCACTGAAGGCTTATGTGTTGGAAGTTTGGTCCCCAATAGAAAAATGTTCAGAAGTGGGGCTTTGGGGCAAATAATCGAATCATGAAGGCTCTCTTCTAATCAATGGATTACTCCATTGATTGCTTCATAAATGAATGGGCTACATGGAGGTGGTAGAAACTATAGGAAGTGGGGCTTAGTTGGAAGAAGTATTTAATAGGGGACATGCCCTGGAAAGTTACTTTGACAGGGGCCCTTCCTCTCTCTCCTCTATCTCACACTCTCTTTCTCTATATTTTACTTTCTAATTTCTGGCTGCCATGAATTGTGCAGTTCTGCTCCAACATCCACTCCCCACATTGATATTCTGTCTCACCAAAGCCCAAAGTGATGGAGCCAAGTGACCATGAAGTAAAACATCTGAAAGTATGAGGCTACATAAATATTTCCTCCTTTTAATTTCTTTTTCTCAGGTCTTCAGTCATAGTGATGAAAAGTGGACTAACAGAAATATAAGCTTTCCTTTTCTTCCAGTCAAAATGCACATTCAAACAAAAAAGTACAATTAAAAAAACTTAAAACCCAATCAAAGTTGGTCTTAGCTTACTGTTTTAGAAAAGTCCCTATCCAACAGATTCTTTTTGCTCTTAACTCTGATCTCATTGTGTAAAATACAACGTTTTAGGAAAGTAAACATTTGAAACCATGGATTATGCATTAGTTTCTTAAGATATCCAATAAAGGAACAAAAACAAAAATATATTAGGCATTATCAAAATTAAAAATTTGTACTTCAAAGTATATCTTCAAGAAAATTTTAAAAACACTGATTAAGACCAACTTTTATAAATCAAATAACTGAAAATAGACATTTAGTTAGGATATATAAAGGATCTAACAACACTGTAATTTTAAAAACTTTAATTAAAATGAGAAAATAATTTGAATACACATTTATCCAAAGAATATATCTAAAAACCAGGATAAAAGATGATCCTCATTTTTTTGTTTGTGAGGAAATGTTACTATCCAAAGTACATGTATGAAAACACAAATTGGGTGTCAACTTACTTTATATACAAACAGAGATATGAAAAATTGTGTTATATATGTGTAATAAGAATTGTAATAGCAAAAAATAATGTACATGTATAAAGATATGAATGGGTGTGATAATACTTTATATACCAAGATATGAATAATTATGCTGTATATATGTAATAAGAATTGTAAATCATTCCATTGCCATGTATTTAAAAATATAGAATCCATTAAATTAAAAAAAAACCAAGACTTTAATAAAAGGAATCATTAATTTTAAAAAACACAATGTAATGTTCATATCAAAGAAACAGTAATGGTTGTTGGCTAGCAGCACATGGAGAGATTTCTGGCAGAATTATAAGATAGAATACTTGCTTTGAAAACTAGTCTGACAGTTCTGTAAGTAATTACACATAGCATTTTCATATAATCCAACTACTCCATTATTAGGTATATACCTAAAATAAATTAATTTCCACAGGGAAAAAAAACCTGTATAAGAATGTTCATGGCAGCTTGGCATGATGGTGCATGCCTGTAATCCAAGTGACTTGGGAGGCAGAGACAGGAGGATCTCATGTACCAGGCCAGCCTCAGCAAATTAGTGAGTCACCATCTCAAAATAAAAATGTCTGGGGATATAGCTCAGTGGTAGAATTCCCTAGGATCAATTTCTAGTACCACACACTCAAAACAGTTCATGTCAACATTATTCACGATAGCCAAAAAACGAAGACTTTCTAATTATCTATCAAGTAGAAGCATACATAAACAATATGTGTTATATGCATACAAAATGTCTTAGTCTGTTTGACTGATATAGCAAAATATCTTAGGGCAATTTATAAACAACATCAATTTATTTCTCATAGCTCTGGAGACTTAGAGATCCAATACAAAGTGCCAGTTATGTTTGGTCAGGTCTACTTTTTCAAAAAGTATGCCTTTGTTCTGGTTGTATTCTCAGATAGTGGAAGGGATGATCATGTTTCCTAAGGCCTCTTTGATATAAACCCCAGTGCTAACCATAAAAACTCAGTCCTTGAGATCTAATCATTTTTCACTAGCCCTACCCCTTAATGTCATTCCCTTAGGGTTAAGGCTTTAAATATGTATTTTGGAAGGAGTGGACTAAAAATATCAGACCATTGCTCAAGAGTATATCATTTGGCAATAAAAAATACTAATATGTGCTGCAACATGGATAATCCTTCAAAACATGGTAAAGGAAATAGTAGCACAAAGAAGTTATTGTATGTTTCTGATTATAGAAAATATTCAGAGTTGGCAAATATATAAAGACAATAAACAAATGAGTGTTTGCTTTGAACTAGTGTACATATGAAATTTCAGGGATATACTGTTTCTCTTTGGTGCAATGAGATATTCTGGAATTAGAAATTTGTGATTGTTTGCACAGCACGGTCAATGTACTTAAAACAATTGAATTGCATGTAATAATAACTTCACAAATTTTTTTTAAAATCAAATATATCAATAATTGTTCAACAGTGGTCCAATTTTTCAATATCTACTCCCCTTGCATATTTATTTACTTACTTACTTATTACTTATTGATTTTTAGTTGTAGTTGGACACAATACTTTTATTTTATTTATGTTTATGCGGTGCTGATGTTTGAACCCAGGGCCTTGCATATGCTAGGCAAATGCTCCACCACTGAGCCACAACCCCAGCCCCCTCCCCTTGCCTATTTTCATACCTGGCATAGGTCAGTAATAAAGACAGTGACTGACTGAGAAGTTAATGAAGTTTGATAGAGGCTAATAGGAAAGTAAGAACTAAGAGAGTGTTAGATCATGTTAAGAAGAGTGTAGATTTAGTTAACCTTCAGGCAACAAACATGAAAATTCTAGACATTTCCATTTACTATGAGCTCAAAGACTCATCCAGTGTTTGGGGAATTTTCTTTTGCACACTATATTGTATATTCAAGCTCTTAAACTACCTGTGTTCCCTTGATATCTTTGCTCATTCTAACATTCAAAACCATCTTTGATAATAAAATGTTTCAAATCTGTCTTGGATGATAGAAATTTTTATTATCCTCTTGCCATTCCTGTTGGCTATCTTTCTCAATGTAATATGCTTTAAGTCACTAATTATGAATTAATTCAAAATCAGGCTCTATTCTCCTAAATCCTGGTTGTTGAACATCATTTGACCATTGTATACTACTTTTCAATATTAAAGTGTATCTTTAATACACTTATTCAGACTTATACATGAATGTAGCAAACTCCCTTTCTCATTATCTATATGCATTTTTCAAATTTTTAATTGTTATTAATTCCACCACATTCAGTTTGCCTCAGATGACTTACCAAAATTGCACAGGAAAGCTGAAGGTATTACAGAAATACATCCCTTAGATTTTTATCCAATATCCTACAAAATAGTCTTCTATAAAGAATGCAATAGCTTATCTTCAAATTATTTAATGATCTTTCTTCCTCTTATGGATGACATTTTTTTGTTTGGTTTGTTTTTTTATATTTTGTACAGGGGATTTCCCCCAGGGAGGCTTTACCACTGAGCTATACACCAGCCTTTTATCTATCTATCTATCTATCTATCTATCTATCTAATTATTTATTTAATTTTGAGGCAGGGTCTCATTAAATTGTGTAGGGCCTTACCAAGTTGCTAAGACTGGTTTTGAACCTTCCATCCTTTTGTCTGCCTCCTGACTTGCTGGGATTACAGTTGTGCACCAGAGTAGCTATGTGTAAAATCTTTTCCAAACTGTTTCACCTTGTCACCTCCAGCATTCATTAATTAAACCAAATATATGCTCTTCTTTTGCTGAGATCCACTGCCTAGTCTGTATGGCCCATGGCATTTTGCCAACAGTATTGATTGACAGGCGAGGCATTAATATCAGCCACTGCCACTACTTTTGAGTTCTCGCACTATTTTGGAGTTCTCCTGGGGATTTCTGGGGATTCCCAGAGAATTCCCATTGGTTGGGGAAGTGCAGGAGGAGGAATTTCTGGGAGGATATTTCCAGCTGGGGGTTCCTGGACAAGCCGAATGGCATTAGGGAGATTTCCCCAGGAGCATGTGTGAGGTTTTTTCTTGCAGTTCAAAAATAAAGTTTGTTCCTGCTTCAGTGGCTAGTGATTTGTGCCCAGCCAGACTGCGGCATTCTTTACTTATTTTCCTCAGATTCTTTATGTGCGCACTTTTCCCATTTTTAAAACAAGCATGAACAAAGTCTTTCTCTAGATTACTTACATTCTTCCCTCTTAAACTAAAACTTCATACCAGAACAAGCTTTATTTTTATTTTACTTTCCTTATTGTTAGTTTAATAGCCCACCTTTTATTTTTTCAGTCATATATTCATCCATCTATTTAGTATATGTTTAAGAACACTTATCCTATAACATGCATTGTTCTAGATTCTGGAGATATATCAGTACATGAAGATGATAATGTTATTTCCCTTCAGGATGTTTATATTTTAGAAGAGGTAACAGACACGTTTTATATCAATTATCTAATAGATAATAAATATATGCATGAGATAAAATATGATACAGGTTAAATGGATAAATGTTACTGGTGGTATTTGGAATGTTTTGTATTACATATGGTATCCAAGTAAGAACTATTTCATAGAATGAAAACTGAGAAGTGAGGAAATTAGCCATTTCAAATTTGAGGTAAAAGATTTCTAGGTAAAAACTATAATGAATGAATTTTTTCCCAGAACAGGTGTTCTTGATATATTTGGAGATGAATAGCTGTATCAGAGAGAGTAAGAGAGGAGTGTAGGAGTTGAAGTTAGAGAGGGAGTCATTGGAATCCTTTAGAAAATTTGCATTCCTGTAAACCATTTTAAAGATCATTACTTTTTGGTTTTACTGCAATGGTTAATAAATTAGAAGGTTTTAGTTATAAAATCTTTTGTAAAGTAACAAGATTTTTTTTGAGTGTTCTATGCAGAAATGTCTATGGGAAACAAGAAACAAAATAGGCAAATCAGTTAAGAGACTTTTGAAATAGTCTAGAAAATATTCTGATGCTTGAAGTAGTAGTTGAGGAGGTAATGAAAGTGGTCAAAGAGACGATTTGCTTTGAAGGCAAAAAAAAAGGATTTTCTGATTAATTAAATGTTGAATCTAAGAGCATGTGTCAAAAAATATTCAATATGAATTGAGAAGTTTCCAGTTTCCATTTATTGACC
Organism: Urocitellus parryii; assembly: GCF_045843805.1. Classification (NCBI taxonomy): domain Eukaryota; kingdom Metazoa; phylum Chordata; class Mammalia; order Rodentia; family Sciuridae; genus Urocitellus; species Urocitellus parryii. The sequence goes on along the minus strand of NC_135547.1, from coordinate 49,176,947 downwards.
CCGTTTTTTGTAGACACACAGTGTATAAGAGTAGCTTTGCTCCTATACCTTCACCAAAAAATTATTCTTCTTTATATTCTTGTTGCTTGATGATTCATTCTATCTAGAGATGAAATTTTAGTGTACTTTCAATTCTTGTTTCCTTATTTACTAAGTACATTAAAATTTTTTCATGTATTTGTTTTTCATTTATAATTCTTCCTTTGAGATTTTTTTTTGAGTTCTTTGTTTGGTTTTAAGGTGTTTTTTTTTTTTTTTTTTTTTTTTTTTAGTCCTTTTATATCCTGATATGCATCCCTCTCAAAAGAAGATGGCAAAGTTTTTTTCCCATTGGGTAAGCTCCATTTTTACATTATTAGTAGTTCCTTGAATATGAAAAAGCTTGTATATTATGGCATCCACTTATTGTTTCTGGGTTTTATTTCATAAGCCTTAGGAGTCTTATTAAGTCAAAGCCTGTATCAATACTTTGGAATGTTAACCCTCTGTTTCCTTTTATATTTTGCAGTGTTTATTTTCAAATTATAAGGTCTTTGGTGAACTTACAGCTAATTTTTGAGCAGGGTGGAAGATAGTGATCTATTTTTATTTTTCTACATATGGATGTCCAGCTTTCCCAGCACCATTTATTAAAAAAAGTTATCTTTTCTCCAATGTATGTTTTTGGCAGTGTTGACAAGGAGCAGCTGACTGTAGCTATACAACTGTCTCTGTTTTCTTCTATTTTATATATTTGTCATTCATATCTGTTTTTATGCCAATATCATGCTGTTTTTTCTACTCTAACTCTATAGTATGATTTGAAATTAGGTATTGTGATGTCTTCCACATTGCTGTAATTCTTCAAGATTCCTTTGTGTATTGTGGAACTTTTAATATTCTACATAAATTTTAGACCATCTTTCTAGTTGTGTGAAGAATGTCATTGGTTTTTTGATGGGGATTTCATTAATCTATGGATTATTTTTTATAATATAGGCACTTTGACAATATTAATTATGTCTATCTAAAAATATGGTAAGACTTTCCTTTATCTATGGTGAGAAATGATTGGGTGATGAGAGTCTTACACCAATCAGTGAATTTCCCCCCTGATGGAATTGACTGAGTGGTAACTGAAGGTGGGCAAGATGTGGCTGGAGGAGTGAGTCATTGGGGTGGTGCTTTTGGGGTATATATTTTATATTGGTGAGTGGAATCTATCTCTCTGCTTCTGGATCATCATGTAAACCAATTCCTTTTTGCCACACTATTTCAGCATGATATTCTGACTCATTTGGAGCCCAAGGAATGAAGCTGGCCTTTTATGGACCAAGAATTCTGAAACGATGAGCCCCTAAATAAACTTTTCCTCACCTAAAATTGTTCTTGTCATTTCATTTAGTCACATCAGCAAAAAAAAAAAAAAAATAGCTGAGTAAAAAATTAACTATATCTTTAATATATTTTAATCTATTTAGTTTATCCTTTGGGGGAATAGAATAAGGCCATGGAGGAGAAGCCACACTATCATAGGAGCTCCACAGAGTGATTAAAAATACCAATTCTTCACTGACAAATTAATTCTAGAAATCTGAGAGAGTGAACAACTTTTGCACATGAAACAGGTAATCTGATCTCTGGGGTTAGGAGCCTAACTGACACTGGGGTGGAGGTAAATGACATCAATTAAAACCAGGCCAAATGTGGTGAATGCTTTGTCATATATTTCAAGCCCAGAAAGGGCTTCAGGGTAGGTTGATTCATTCCAGTCTTCTTCTTCCAGGACATTTTATGAAGCTCACAGAAAGAGGAGGCATAAGAGTTGTCCAGCCAAAAAGGGAAATAAAATCCTGCAATCAAACTTTTCACAGAGACTCCCCCAAAAATCTTACAATTTTATCTTAGAGCTGAGAATAAACAAATGGCAAAATAATTGAAACATCAGAAGAAAAACACCCTATTTCTAAAACACAACCAAAAAGTAGCTTAGTGGACTAATAAAGAACATTACTAATATTTATTTATTAAAGATTTATTATTGTAAGCATTGTTTGGAAATTACTATAATTACTTAGGACTAGTATCTTCCCTCAATATTATATAAAAGAATGGGAATAACAATGAGTTTAAATTAAATAAAAATACTAACAACAAGATACAGAGTAAAGAAAAAGCCATTCCACATAGCTCACAACACTACTGACCTCATGAATATCAGAGTAGAGAAAATGCCAGAAAAATAGTACAGAATGTTGATAATGAATATTTTGAATGAATTAAAAAATGATCTAAGTAAAGATCTAAGAATGGAAGTGAAAGAACATTTCAACAAAGACATCGAGATTCTGAAAACACACAAAATAAGGAGAAATATAGGAAATAAAAGACTCAGTGAATCAAATGAAAAACTGAGTTAAAAGCACCAATGGTAGGTTAGACCACTTTAAAGAGATCCTTCAGATCTCAGAGAAAGAAGTATACAACCTATAAAATAAAGTCTATAATTAAGAAAAATTGTTAAGAGATGTTAACCAAAATATTCAAGAAATTTGGACAACATTAAGAGATCAAATCTGAGAACCTCTGCCACACATGAAGGAAAAGAAGTATAAACTAAGGGAATGCAAAACTTTTTCAAGGAAATATGCAAAACTTTTTCAAGAAAGTTTTCCACACCTTAGGAACAAGAAGGAAATCCAAACACAAGAGGCATTTAGAATGTCAATAAACAAAATCAAAAAAGATAAACTCAAGTATTTTAATTAAAATACTTAATAAAGATAACAAAAATTTAAAAGCCACTGGAAAAGGATGGCAATTCACATTTAGAGGTAATATAATTAGAATTTTTACTGATTTACCAGCCCAAACTATAAAAGTCAGAAGGGATTGGAATAATGCACACCAAAGCCCTAAAAGAAAATCAAATATATTCCAACCAAGAGTGTGCTATATCCAACAAAATTCTCTTACAGAATTGAAGATGAAAGAAAAATCATTTGTGGTAAGCAGAAACTAAAATGTTGATAACCACTAAGCCACCACCATAAAACATACTTGAAGACATATTCCATGAAGTTTAAGTGAAAATTTAAAAAAATGAGTTACACTAGAAGAAAAGTTAATTATAGGAGAATCAGGTCTGAATTAAGCATTAAAAGTAAATTAAAATTATATAACTATATAACTAGTGGGATTCTACATCATGTACAATCAGAAGAATGAGAAATTATACTCATCTATATATGATATATTGAGGTGCATTCTACTATCATGTATAAATAATTAAAACAAATAAAATTGTAAAAAATAATAAAAAGTAAATCAAATAGCATGAAATAAAAGTCATCTCTCAATAATATTAAATGTAAATGGTCTGAACTTTTAAATCAAAATACATAAATTGGTAGGCTGGATGAAGAAACAAGCCCCCAAAATATGCTGTTTTCAAGAGAGTAACCTTACAGGTAAAGGGATATTCAGGTTGAAGTTGAAAGAATGTAAAATGATATAATATGCAACTGGAGACTAAAAGTAAGCTGGAATTAGTACTCTCATACTTGACTAAGTATAAGAGACAAAGAAGGTCACTTCATACTGACTAAGAGAAACATCCAATAACAAGACATTTTAAATATGTATATGCATTTTAAATATGTATAACACTAACATCAGTGTATCTACATACATTTAAAAAATCCTATTCAATATCTTCAATTGAATATATAACAATAAAATAGTACTGAGTTACTTCAACACAACTCTGTCACCAATTGTCTTAGTTGGAAGTTGTGCCTGTCCATGTACAAGGTCACCTGGGGCTCCTCAAATTTTACTTCAGTAACAGAAGCCATGTAGAAAACACCTGAAACCCATCATTCAGACCTGGTAGGAGATGATCTCAATCACTAATAGGTTCCAATGATGTCTAACCTTCCAATGGTTCCCCTCCACCTAGTGGGCAGGTCCAGAAAGTGGTATAGGAGTTTTGTGCCTTTGGGAGCATTTACTCTTAATATGGCTTTCCTTCCCTCAAGAGAAACAATAACTGAAGTGTATTCCAGTGCCCCTGCCTGAGGAACTGCCACGAATTCACCATGTCATTTTCCTTCTTTTTTTCTTTCTCTATATCCTATTATAAAAGACTGTTGCAGTAGCCTGAATCACTGGATCGAGGCTTTGTCCATTTCACAGCCAATTTTTAGACCTTTTTATGTATGTCTGGGGCATATCGGGTCAAGAATTTTTCTTTAGGGACATGCCCTTCATCTATGAATCTGACTTAATATTAATATGTTTAGTAATAGCCTCACAAGAGTTTCTGTAAGATCACTGATGGCTCTCCTTCTTCAGAATCAATGTTAATTGAGTATAATTTAAAAGCTTAACTTGGGCACTTATCAGTTCCCCTCAAAAACACTGGAATGCTAAAAGAGACAGAGATCACTGAAATAGACATATATATATCTTCCCCCTGCTCTATAGTTGTATAGTTGTTATTTCCTGTTTTAGTAATCATTGATAAAATCTTTTGTTTTCCCAAGGAAGTTAACATCTGACTCAAAAGCCATGTAACATCCTTCTATGCTAACTCATAAAGATTTGATAACCACTATAAAGTCTAAATATATTATTCTGGATTTTTAGTGTAGCTCTCAAGGTATTTCTTTAAAGGAAAATGTACCATCTAACTTCCAAATCTCTCCACCTACCCATCCCCAGCATTTTCCTGAGGGGAAATAGGCCTCGAGTAGCAATTTTCTTACCAATTCAGTGACCACAGGTGAAGTTTGCTCCTGAGTAAGGAGGAGTGGGCTCCATTCCTTTTAAATTGGGGTATAAAGGAAAAGAGTTATTAGGACCTATTATTTTCCTTTAGATGGGGATGAAAGGATTTTCTGGTTAATTGTTTTCCTCTGTCAATATGTTTTTCTTTTCTAAGAATTTGTTCTCTCATTTAGACCAGCAGATTTCCTCTATGGAATGTCAAGTTTACATTCCTTTGCTAATTAAGGATGATCTATGGGTTAAAAGAACAAATGTACATAAGGGATTATACTCCATTTGCCCCTCCATTTAGAGAAAAGGTATAAAGGCTGAATGGTATTGTAGTTCACGGTCTCCTGAGGTGGCCATTGTTCTTCATCTCCCAATGGGCACGGAGGTCAAGCCTTGGTGCTTCAAAAAAAAAAAAATCAAAGATTTTCACTTCAATTGGGAAACCAAATTACCCCAGTTTTTAAGCACAAAGGAGAGATGTGAGACTCTTGAGATTTTGGAAGAATTGGAACTCACCTGGAAACAAAATGAAAGAAGAGGTCTTGTTGAGAGTCACCCATTCTTCTACTTCACTCTTTTTTGAATCCAAAGGGGTGGTGCTAGCCTGAGACTGAATAGACTGGCTTGGCCCAAAATCTGTCTGAGAGGAACCATGTCCAGGTAGAGATCTGCCAAGCTTAACATAGCCTGTAGGCCGGAGGTCCCCAATGTTTCTTTTTGTAACTCAGACTCCAGAATTTTCAGGAGAAAAGGAATCTGGAAGGGAGGCAGCCTCCTTGAAAAGTATTGCAGTAGAAGTCACCAAGTCAAGGAGAGTCCTCTAAATTAGGAATATGACATTTCAACCCATATGTATGGTTCTTCTTTTCCTGTATATTGAGGATACCAGCATATATTATAAATCAATGCCAGGGCATATTCTGTGGTGGTCATCATGATATCCTCCTTTCTTTTATCTCCTTCCTTTTGGAGGGTACTTAGAGCCACAAGTGAGACAGTATGTGGCTTCCAGAATGTCTCAAAAGATGAGGAGTTCCTCTATTATAGGGCCTTTTGAACAGGGGTAATTATCCTGAAAAAAAGGACAAGGTCTCTGCACAGAGTAAAGACAAATTAGAAACAATCTAATCTCAACTGACAAACTGTTACCATCAGGAGGAAAAGAAATGTTGCCAGTTTTGTCATGGACAATGGGGTCTATTATAACTCATTATATCTGCTTGAGAGGAGAGTAAAGATAATCAGTCTGGGAATTCAGCTTTGCTAGTCATGGCTGGGGGCTTACCTGGCCTTGGAGAGCCACAAAGTGCCAATTGAAGAATAGTATATTTTAGCTTTTCTATTAGACCCTTGCTTAGGTGCATTAGTATGGAAGTGTCTGCCTTACAACGTTCCCTGCTTGTGTCCACAAGCATTTTTATGAACTGGGAAATTGACCTCATTGGTGGACCCTTTCCATAAATTTTTGGTTTGGACATGCCCCTGATATCCTCATCCACCAACATTCCCTGGTTGCCTATGCCCTTCTACAATTCCTTCACCTTGCCACCTCACCTATCACACCTGGTTACAATTATACTTCTATATGCCTATCAACTGTATTCTCCAGTCTTTGTATCCATGTCTCCTCCTTAGTTAAGGTCTTCATAATAGCTAAGCTAAGCTATTGTCAAAGGCTCTAGATTTTATTTTCACCCATTCAAATCATTTTCCAAACTACTACCACAAACTTTTTTATTTTAATTTACAAACCTGATTTTGCTACTTCTCTGCTTAAAGCACTTTAGTGGCTTCCCAATGACTTATTGGTGTTATAAACGTTATACTTGGTGTTATAAAGGTTATACTTGTGATTAAACTTCCTCTCCTTAGAATTGTTTAGCTTTTTAGTCTCAACCACCATTGATGCCTTTTTCCAGATGTGATACTTTTGTTTTTTTCAAAAACAGATGGTCACACCAAGATTAATTACTGTAAATACTGAGGGTAAGGTGACAAACTAGAAAGGAAATAGAATGTGGTAAACCACAGGAAATAACTACAATCAGTTATATACTACACCAGCTTCTTTCTGGGCCCTCTTAGGGTTTTCTGAAATCTCATTAACATTATGAAAACAAAAACTGTATTCATTCAAACAGGCTTTGAGGACCTACAAAGAAAAAAAAATGTGTTTGAGGTCTTAAAATTATAGTTTTGGGAGCTCAGATTCCAGTAGAAAGCAGCATGTGTCACTTGTCAGGGATTTAGTGTCCTTTCATAATTAAGAAAAGAGGAAGTTTAAGTGGGTTACTTAAATTATTTATCAATAATCACAATTAAAGGATAAATTTACTTCTATATTTCATTAATCCAGTACAGACAAGCAAAGACTATGCCAATATTTCAGGAACCAGTTTAGTTCATCAGTGGTCAGAATTTCTTCTCAATAAATAACTTTCTTTTGCTATGTGAGCAAGTTTATAGAGCATTAACCACAGCAAAAACTAGTGTCTAAGACATAAAATAGAGTGACTGCTGCTAATTTTCTTTCAAACTCAAAGGCCATTTACATTTATTAAGTATTTACTATGTCCTAGTCACTATGTTAGGAAATTAACATAAATCTTACTATCCTCATACCAATACAAATAAAACTCTACCCCCAAGTAAACTTGGATTAGGAAAGATTATTCTATGTGATCAAGATATGAGATATGATGTAACCACAAGTTAATCTACTTTTAAGGTTTCTGATTTTTCTATACAACCCACAATGCATACCTTGCTTTATATTATTCTGGACCAAAGGTGCTAACTAATCATAATGTGATTTATGATATACCTATAGGATATGTGTAAATCCTATTTTTTAGTATACACACCATTTTTTAAATGTTTAAACTGACACATTATTACAGAACTATCTAAACTAAAGTTGTATCAGAAAAACTACTATGTATCATGTATTAATTTTCCAATTGTAAATTGGAAACATATGTAAATGATCAGAAATGTTCTTAATATTTTGTTTTAATTAGTTATAAATAACAGTAGAATTCATTCATGTACTTTGATATATCATACATAGATGGGATATAATTTCTCCTTTTTCAGAGTATACACGTTTCAGAAACCTATTGGTCATGTATTGATATATATATATATATATATATATATATATATATATATATATATATACACACACACACACACACACACACACACACACTAATGGTATCTGTTCTATTCTACTGTCTTTCTTATCCCCACATCCCCTCCCCTCTCTGCACATCATTCCCTCTACCTAATCTAAGGTAACACTAATCTACCCTACTGCCCCCTGCCTTACTGTTAATTAGCATCCACATATTACAGAAAACATTCAGGCTTTGGTTTTGTAGGATTGGCTTATTTTAGTTAGCAAGATATTCTCTAACTCCAGCAATTTACTGGCAAATGCCATAATTTCACTCTTCTTTAAAGCTGAATAATATTCCATTAAGTATATATACCACATTTTCTTTATCTATTCATCTATTAAGGGACACCTAGGTTGGTTCCATAGGCTAGTTATTGTGAATTCAGCTGATAGAGACATTTATGTGGCTGTACTGCTATAGTATGCTGATTTAAAATCTTTTGGATATAAACCTATGAGTGGGATAGCTGGGTCAAATGGTGGTTCCATTCCCAATTGTTTGAGGAATCTCCATACCTCCATACCGCTTTCCATAGTGGTTGCACCAATTTTCAGTCCCACCGGCAATGTATGAGTGTACCTTTTTCATGATATTTTTGCCAATATTTATTGTTGCCTGTATTCTTGATGATTGCCATTCTGACAGGAGTGAGTTAAAATCTTAGAGTAGTTTTGATTTGCATTTCTCTAATTTCTAGAGATGTTGAACACTTTTTCATTTGTTGATCTATTGTGTTTCTTCTTCTGTGAAGTTTCTGTTCAGTTCCTTAGCCCAGTTATTGATTGGGTTATTTTTTTTTGATGTTAAGTATTTTGAGTTCTTTATATATCTAGAGATTAATGCTTTATCAGAGGGGCATGTGGTAAACATTTTCTCCCAACCTATAGACTCTCTCCTTCTTTATTAATTGTTTCCTTTTCTGAGAAGAAGCTTTTTAATTTGAATCCATTTGATTTATTGATTCTTGATTTTATTTCTTGTGCTTTAGGAGTCTTGTTAAGGAAGTCAGATCCTAGGCTAATATGGTGAAGACTTGGGCCTATTTTTCTTCAGTTAGGCACAGGGTATCTGTTCTAGTGCCTAAGTCTCCATTCTAGTGCCTAAGTCTTTGATCCACTTGGAATTTATTTTTGTGCAGGGTGAGAAACAGAGGTTTATTTTAATTTTGCTACATTTAATTTTGTTTCTGAGGACTTCCAGTTTTGCCACAACCATTTGTTGAATAGGCTATCTTTTCTCCAGTGAATGTTTTTGGCACTCTTGTCTAGTATGAGATAACCATACTTATGTCAGTTTGTCTCTGTTTCCTCAATTCTGTACCATTGGTCTACAAGTCTATTTTGGTGCCAATACCATGCTGTTTTTGTTACTATAGCTGTGTAGTATAGTTTAAGGTCTGGTATTGTGATGCCTCCTGCTTCACTTTTCTTGCTAAGGATTTCTTGAACTATTTTGGATCTCTTATTTTTCCAAAATTTCATGATTGCTTTTTCTATTTCTATGAAGAATGTCTTTGAGATTTTAATAAGAATTGCATTTAAACTGTATAATGCTTTTGGGAGTATGGCCATTTTGACAATATTAATTCTGCCTAGCCAGAAGCATGGGAAATCTTTGAATCTTCTGAGGTTTTCTTCAATTTCTTTTGTTAGTCTTCTTTAGTTTTTATTGTAGAGGTCTTTCACCTCTTTTGTTAGATTGATTCCCAGGTATTCTAGTTTTGTTTTGTTTTTTTTTTTTTTTTTTTTGGAGGCTATTGTGAATGGTGTAGTTCCTAATTTCTCTTTCAGTGGATTCATCACTGATGTATAGGAATGCATTTGATTTCTGGGTGTTGATTTTTATATCCTGCTACTTCCTGAATTACTTTATTATATCTAGAAGTTTTCTGGTGAGTTTTTTTTTTATCTTCTAATTATAGAATCATGTCGTCATCAAATAGTGATAGGATGAGTTTTTCTTTACCCATTTGTATTGTTTTAATTTCATTCAATAATGTATTATTTAGTCTGCATTTGTTACAGTAGATTGTTTTTTATTTTATTGTTGATTTCTAATTTCATTCCATGGCCTTCTGATAGAATTCAGAGTATTATCTCTGTTTTGTTTTGTTTTGTTTTTTGTATTTATGAAGAGTTGCTCTGTGGCATAAGATATGGTCTATTTTAGAGAAGAAGCCATGTGCTGCTGAGATTAAAGTATATTTGCTGGGGCTGGGGATGTAGCTCAAGTGGTATCGCGCTGGCCTGGCATGCGTGCGGCCCGGGTTCGATCCTCAGCACCACATACAAACAAAGATGTTGTGTCCGCCGAGAACTACAAAATAAATATTAAAAAATTCTCTCTCTCTCTCTCTCTCTCATCTCATCTCTATCTTTAAAAAAAAGTATATTTGCTTTTTGATGGATGAAATATTATATATATATATATATCTGTTAAGTCTAAATTATTGATTGCATTATTTAGTTCTATTGATTCCTTATTTAGTTTTTGTTTGGAAGATTGTTCAGTAGTGAGACAGGTGTGTTAAAGACACCCAGTATTATTGTATTGTGGTCTATTTGACTCTTGAAATTGAGAAGGGTTTGTTTGATGTATACATATGCTTCAATGTTTGGGGCATAAATATTTATAATTGTTATGTCCTGCTTATATAAACTTCCCTTAAGAAATATGAAATGTCTTTATTTGTATCTTCTGATTAATTTTGGTATGAATTCTATTTCATCTGAAATGAGAATGGAAACACCTGCTTGTTTATGAAATGCATATGAGTGGTAAGTTTTTTCCTATCCTTTCACCTTCAGCCTGTGGATGTCTATGCCCATGAGGTGAATCCCTTGAAGACATTGTATTGATGGGTCTTACTTTTTAATCTAATCTGCCAATCAATGTCTTTTGATTAAAGAGTTTAGGCCATTAATATTCAAGGTTATTATTGAAATATGATTTGTATTCCATGTCATTTTGATTTATTTCTGTTTTTTTATTTGTCTTAGTTTCTCATTTTGTTGAATGTCCCTGCAGTGCAGATCCTCCCTTTACTGGTTTTTCACTTTTTTATCACATCATCCTCATAGAATAATATTTTGTTTAGAATGATCTTTAGTTTTGGCTTTCTAGTTGTGAATTCTTTTAATTTTTGTTTATCATGGAAAGTTTTAATTTCATCTTCAAATCTTAAACTTAATTTTGCTGGATATGAAATTCTTGGTTGTCATTCAGTTTCTTTTAGAGCTTGAAATATCACATTCCAGGGCCTCCTAGCTTTGAGGGTCTGGATTGAGAAATTCATTGAATTATGAATTGGTTTCCCCCATAGGTAATTTGATTTTTTTTCTCCCACAAAATTTAAGATTTTATCTTTATTCTCTGTGTTAATCATTATCATTATAATGTGTCTTGGTGTTGGTCTGCTGTGATTTTGTAAATCCAGGGTCCTGTAAGCCTCTTGTATTTGATTTTTCATTTCATTTTTTAGATTTGGGAATTTTTCTGCTATTATGTCATTGAAAAGATTGTGCATTCCTTTGGTTTGTATCTCTGCTCCTTCATGTATTCTGATAACTCTTAAATTTGATTTTTCATGTTATCTCATAATTCTTGGCTGTTCTGTTCATGGTTTCTTATCATTTTCTCTGCATGGTCAACTCTACATTCAAGATTATTTATTTTAGCTTCATTTTCTCAGGTTCCTCCTTTAAAGTTGTCTATTCTGCTGGTGATGCTTTCTATTGAATTTATAATTTGGTTTACTGATTCCTTCATTTCCGGGATTTTTTTTTCTTTTTTCTTTTTTATGATCTCTCTTTATTGAAGTGATCTTTCACTTCCCCTATTTTTCTTTGATTTCACTCCTTATACTATCCTTGACTTCACATATCAGTTTAACTGTGTACAATTTGAACTCCTTCTTGGACATTTCTTGTACTGTTTTATCAGTGGCTTCTGTTGTTGAAGCATCTTGGTTTGTTTGGGGTGCTTTATTCCCTTGTTTTGTCATGTTGTTAGTGTGTTTTCCCAGTTAAAAGTATGGATATAAGGCAGGATAAATTCTACCCTGTAGACCTATAGTGTCTCTGAAGGTTTTCAGCACTTCACCTTTACTGGTGAGACCAATATCAACAGCACCATTTGTACACAATATACAGCCTTAATCCTAATAGCTAAGGCATATACTGCTTTCTTGCATTAAACCAAAATGATGAGTTCGATAACCACCTATAGTACAAACAGAATATTTGTTAAAAAATTTACAACTTCAAATGTTACATGAGAGAACAGAGGTAGTGCTGTATGCAATATTTGCAAGGGAGGAAGAGAGAAGCTAGAAATAAAAATGCACAGGAAGAGTGGAAGAGGAGCCAACAGAGATTGGTTGTTGTTTGGAGAAAAGTTGGATAGAAATCCAAGAAAATAGACAAGAGAGAGGAAAACGAAGGTTCAGAAACTTTTAATTATCTATGGACCATGCTTGTGTCCTTCATACTTTCTAATTTTTTTCTTGTTCTATATAAAGTGTTAAATTAAAATTAAATTAACTTTAATTTCCCCATGATGCCCTTTAAGATAAAGTTGTCCAAAATGATTCTTGTGTATAAGATTTGAAATGAATTGATTCATTTTCCATATCCTTGCATTACACAGCTGTCATTCTAATGCCATTGGAAACAGATTATCTTCACAGGTGTCTACTTTCCTTTTAGGATACAGAAACAATATAAGTATTTATGCATTAATTCATCATTTGGGTGAAGCATCACATATCAGGTGCAATTTAGGGATTTCTTAAGAGAATAAGTTTCAATTTAGGGTAACATCTGCATCTTGTTATTTCAGTAGTTTTCCTTGGCTGTAAAAATGCTATCTAAAATATAATTCTGTCATTCTAATCTGTTTAGTTTTCTACTGTGAGCTCCTGCCTTTGGAAGCTGTGCTTTGAACCCATGTTAATATGAGAATTACATAGAAACTGACAATTACACAATTTTTAAAGTCTGAAAACAGATGGCTTCTTTGGGTAAAAACTCAACTTGATAATATGATTTTAACAAATGTGGGTAACTCACTGTGTCTCAAAATAACTATTAGATTTAATTTTGTTTGTCACTAATATTAACTATATTAAAATTTTATCCCAGAATAATTGTGTAATTTTTAAATTATGAAAAAAATTCTTAGAATATAAAATTTAACATAATAATGTAAATTTAATAATGTTAAATTATTAAATAATGATAATTTAATAATGTTAAATCATTTCACAACATCTCCATAGTACATCTCCAGTACCTTTCATCTTGCAAACCTAAAATATGTACCAATTAAACCAAATCTCCTTATTCCTTTTTCTAATCCTTGGAAAATATCACTCTATTTTTTCTTTGTATTTGAGTACTTAAAGTACCTAAAAAAGTTAATACAATACATATAATTTCATGAATAACTTACTTTTCCAAGAATAATTACTTTCAGATTATTCCATGTTGTTTCATATGTCACAATTTCCTTCCTTTTTTTCTATTTTACATATGTACCCTACATTGTTTATCCATTCATCCATCAAGAGACACGAGTTACTTAATTTCCATCTTTAAGTTATTTTGTATAGTGCTTCCATGACTATGAATGCAGATATATCACTTCACATTTCTGCTTTCATTTTGGGTGAAATATATTCTCAAAACTGGAATTGCTAGATGATGTGCTAATTGTATTTTTATATTTTTGAGGAATTACCATACTGCATACAACACCATCATCATCTTATATTCCCACCAAGAGTTAACAATAATTCCTATATTTTTAGATTTGTGTCACTACTTGTTTTCTATTTTACCTCTGTTGATTTTCATCATCCTAATGGGAGTGATGTGTAGCTCATCATGATTTTGATTTGTACTTTCATACTTATTTGAGATTGTGACTGTTGAATATTTTTTCAAATACCCATTAACCATTTGTATGTTTTCTTTAGAGAAATATCTATTAAAGTCACTTTGCACTTTTTAATCAGGCTGACTTTTTGTCAATAAATTTTGTGATTTTTTAAAAATTTTCTGGGTAGTAAACATCCTCTTCTATTGAGTAAATTGTGCCCCTCAAATTCACATTTTAAACATTAACCCCAGTGTTATTATACTTGGAGCTTGGGCCTATATGGAGATAAAGGTTAAATTAGGTCATGGGGTGGGGGCCCTAATACACTGTTTAGTGTCTTTATGAGACAACTTCCAATTTTTGCTTTCTAACATGTGAGGGCACAGAGAGAAGTTGGCCATCTGCAATCCAGGAAGGAATCCCTTACCAGAAACTAACCCTTCCAGACCTTGACTTGGGATTTCTACACTCCTTATATGTAAAGAAAAAAAAATGTTGCTGTTATTTAGGGCATAGAGTGTTTGGTATTTTGTTATGTCAACATTAGTAATCTAACCCAATCTCTGATTGGATAAATGGTTTACAAATAAATTTGCCATATGATGGTTGACTTTTTCAATGTTTATTGTGTCCTTTGATGCAAAGCTTTTAATGTTGATACAGTATGGTTTACTTGTTTTGTTTTATGGGTGTTTGTTTTACTTTATTGCCTGTGCTTTTGGTGTCACATCCAAGAAACATTAGCAAATCCAAATATAAAATTTTCCCTTTATTCCCCATCTAAAAAAATAAGAGGAGACCTTCAAAATCATATACAATTTTTATAGTTTTATTTTTTTAAGTTTAGTTCTTTTATTTACTTTTAGTCAATTTTTTCTATAATTTATAAGGTATAGACCAATCCATTGTTTTACATCTAGACATCCAGTTTGTAAAAAGAACATTTGTTAAAAAACACAATGCTTTCACTATGGAGTAGTCTTGACATCATTGTTGCAAATCATTTGAATGCATGTGAAGGATTACTTTTGGACTCTGTACATTCTTCTACATGTATAACTTTATGTATTTATCACACACTATTTTGATTCTTATAGATTTATAAAAAGCTTAACAACCAGTAAGTGTGATTATACTCTTTCTGGATTTTTTCTCCTTTTATGTATTCCTTGTAATTCTATATGCATTTTAGGCTTGATTTTTCTATTTCTTCAAAAATTGGTGGGATTTAGATAAGGATCATATGAAATCTGTATATAACTTTGGCTACATGAAACTTAATGATACTAAGTATATTAATCCATGGGTTCTGGTTATTTTACCATTTATTGGTATATTATATAAGTTCTTTCATATATGTTTCATAGTATTAATTTTCAAGTGTTTCACCTCTTTAGAAAGTTTATTTGTAATATTCTTTTTTTTTTTAATATTTATTTTTCAGTTCTCGGCGGACACAACATCTTTGTTGGTATGTGGTGCTGAGGATCGAACCCGGGTCGCACGCATGCCAGGCGAGAGCGCTACCGCTTGAGCCACATCCCCAGCCCTGTAATATTCTTTTTAATGTT
This sequence comes from Urocitellus parryii, assembly GCF_045843805.1. Lineage (NCBI taxonomy): Eukaryota > Metazoa > Chordata > Mammalia > Rodentia > Sciuridae > Urocitellus > Urocitellus parryii. The sequence continues at coordinate 49,161,553 of NC_135547.1, read as the reverse complement.
ATTGTAAATTCATTTTCCCTTCATTCTACTTACAGATATTTTTATGGGATAGATATGTTAATAAAGTTGGGTATTGATTTTGTATGCTGGAACTTTGTTAAATTTATCTATTAGTTCCGTATTTTTTGTGTATGCATAAAATGTCTAGGGCTTCTTACATATAATGTCTTCTAAGAATATAGACAATTTTATTTTTTTGTCCTAAATTGAGCACATATTTTTTCTTTTTCCTGCCTAATTGCTCTGCCTAGTTCCAGTGCTGTTGAATAAAAATATTAAAAGCAAGTGCTCTGATTTAAATATGTTTCTCAAAGTTCATATGTTGAAAACTTGATCTCCAATGTGATGGTGATGCCAAGTCCTTTTCCTAGAGCTCTGAAATAATGGCCTATTTTTGGAGCACATGCAGTAAGTACAGGCTGCAGCCATGCAAAGCCTGCAGCCATGCAAAGCCTGCCATGGTACTGTACACCTGGGGCATGGCAAGCCAGGGCCAAGGTGAGCCAGGACATAATCTGTTGCACCACAGAGGCTCTGCTTGATACTGGCCCAGTGTGGATACCAGCTCGTTCTGCACTGTGCTGTAGCCCTGACCACCTAAGCATCCCTGATTCAAAAACCTCATCCTCCCATTTCCTAGCCAAAAGTGAGAAAGGAAAGTACAATAGACTCAGATGAAATTTCAGACTCAAGAGTTAACCAATAGCACTAGTGTTTCCTCCAAACCTTGATTAGCATAAGTTTCATGAGTTTGCTCTAATAGTATTGACCCACGTGCTATGTAAACCTAAGACTAGCACATCCAGGTTGTAACCTGCTGTAGGATCCTGAGCTGCCTCTGCCAGAGTTTTGATAAGATTCTTCAGACTGCAATAAATTCTTTTCCTTTCACTTTTGCCTTTCATTGGACCATAAAATTCATTCTTTAGATTTCCATGACAAGAACCTGGAAAGAAGTTGGCAGTGAGCTGGTAGAGTCTATCGCAACAGTGGAAAGTATAGTTCTCATTAAGATCTGCTACATACCACACAATGGCAGTGGAGGAGAATTGGGCTTTGCTGGCTGTTGACTCTCAGAGCTGATGCCAGGAAGCATTCCCTGTTATGATTAGCTGCTAACAATAAAATTGATTTTCTAAGCTTCAGGGACCTGAAGTTTTCACAGATTCTACCCACCAACAGAAGTAGGGAATTGATACTCATCTCAAACTCCAGTTTCAGTAGTGTTAGGAAATATTCCCTAATGGAAAATATTTGGGTTATGGAACCACTACCATCATGAATGGATCAATCCCAATTTTGTGGGAATTGCTTTGTTATTGTAGGATTAGGTTCTTTATAATATAAAAGAGCAAATTTGATCTCCTCTTGTGCTCCTCCCTCTCCCTCATCTCTCTCCTCTCTCTCTCTCTTTTTTTTCTTTTTCCTTTCTCTCATCTTCTGACATGTGATTCTTTCCATCATGTTATGACACAGCAAGAAGGCCCTCACCATGTGCTAGCATCTTAATCTTGGACTTCTTAGCTTTCAATTATTCTGGATCAATTTTCTTTGAATACAAATTGTCCAGTCTTGAGTACTGTGTTATAACAAAACAAAATGGAATTACAGAGCAGGCAATCTTTTCTTATTTCTAATCTTAGAAGACCATCTTTAGTCTATCACTTTTATTATGTTGTGGCCACATTTTTTTTATGGTAGGATTTCTTTATTTTTAAGAAAAATACAAAATTATATATATATATATATATATATATATATATATATATATTTTTTTTTTTTTTTAATTTCTTTTTTTTATTGTTGGTCATTCAAAACATTACATCTTTCTTGATATATCATATTTCACAGTTTGATTCAAAAGGGTTATGAACTCCCATTTTTTCCCCGTATACAGATTGCTGAATCACATCAGTTACATCAGTTACATTTCCATTGATTTACATATTGCCATTCTAGTGTCTGTTGTATTCTGCTGCCTTTCCTATCCTCTACTATCCCCCCTCCCCTCCCCTCCCCTCCCCTCTTCTCTCTCGACCCCTTCTACTGTAAAACATTTCTTCCACTTGTATTATTCTTCCCTTACCCCTCACTTCCTCTTGTATGTAATTTTGTATAACCCTGAGGATCACCTTCCCTTTTCATGCAATTTCCCTTCTCTCTCCCTTTCCCTCCCACCTCTCATCCCTATTTAATGTTAATCTTCTTCTCCTGCTCTTCGTCCCTACTCTGTCCTTAGTTACTCCCCTTATATCAAAGAAGTCATTTGGCATTTGTTTTTTAAGGATTGGCTAGCTTCACTTAGCATAATCTGCTCTAATGCCATCCATTTCCCTCCAAATTCTATGATTTTGTCATTTTTTGATGCAGAGTAATACTCCATTGTGTATAAATGCCACATTTTTTATCCATTCAACTATTGAAGGGCATCTAGGTTGGTTCCACAATCTTGCTATCATGAATTGTGCTGCTATGAACATCGATGTAGCAGTGTCCCTGTAGCATGCTCTTATTAGGTCTTTAGGGAATAGACCAAGAAGGGGAATAGCTGGGTCAAATGGTGGTTCCATTCCCAGCTTTCCGAGAAATCTCCATACTGCTTTCCAAATTGGCTGCACCAATTTGCAGTCCCACCAACGATGAACAAGCGTACCCTTTTCCCCACATCCTTGCCAGCACTTGTTGTTGTTTGACTTCATAATGGCTGCCAATCTTACTGGAGTGAGATGGTATCTTAGGGTGGTTTTGATTTGCATTTCTCTGACTGCTAGCGATGATGAGCATTTTTTCATGTACTTATTGATTGATTGTATGTCCTCCTCTGAGAAGTGTCTGTTCAGGTCCTTGGTCCATTTGTTGATTGGGTTATTTGTGTCTTTTTGTCTAATTTTTTGAGTTCTTTGTATACTCTGGATATTAGGGCTCTATCTGAAGTGTGAGGAGTAAAGATTTGTTCCCAGGATGTAGGCTCCCTGTTAACCTCTCTTATTGTTTCTTTTGCTGAGGAAAAATCTTTTTAGTTTGAGTAAGTCCCATTTGTTAATTCTAGTTGTTAACTCTTGCGCTATGGGTGTCCTATTGAGGAATTTGGAGCCCGACCCCACAGTATGTAGATAATAGCCAACTTTTTCTTCTATCAGACGCCGTGTCTCTGATTTGATATCAAGCTCCTTGATCCATTTTGAGTTAACTTTTGTGCATGGCGAGAGAAAGGGATTCAGTTTCATTTTGATGCAAATGGATTTCCAGTTTTCTCAGCACCATTTGTTGAAGATGCTATCCTTCCTCCATTGCATGCTTTTAGCCCCTTTATCAAATATAAGATAGTTGTAGTTTTGTGGATTGGTTTCTGTGCCACATTCTTTCTATTCATATTTTTTGAACACTTTAATTTTGAAACCTTAAGGGTCCATAAATACTGGGATAACCATGTGTGTATTTTCCTTCATGTTAATGAGATTTTTAAAAATTTCTTGGGGTGGACCATCTTTCTATTCCATAAATAATCTAAATTTATGATGGTTTATAATTATTTTAATGTGCTATTTGATTGACTTTACCAGTATTTTGTTAAGGATTTGTACATCAATGTCAGGGATATTGTTCCATAAGTTTTTGTAGTTGTTATAGTTTTCTTTCCTAGCTTAGTATTAACCTAGTAGAACTAACATTTCATTCAGAAGTCTCCTTTCTACTTCATTTTTTATTTTGAAAGAGGTCAAGAAGAAATGTCATTAATTCTTGAAACATTTTGTAAAATTCATCAGTGAAGCCATATGTTCCTAAATATTACTATTAGGGCATTTTTGGTAATTGTTCAATGGCCCAATATTTGATAGTCTGAGACCTAGAAAAACTTGAAGTTTTCTCATTTTTACAGATTAATTTTTATATTTTTTCAGTCTTTATTCCTAATTATTTAATACATGCAACTAATTATCTTATAAGCTGATATCTACAGCTACAACACCTTGTAAAATAAGTTAATCACAAAAAAGAGTGTCTGATCAAAAAATTATATATCATTTGCTTCTTAATATAAATTTGGTGTTACTTAGTATGACATGAATCTTTCTGGATAAGTACTTGTGTATTTTTCTCCTGAAACTCTCTTAAATTTTTAGACTTTATACTTTAAAAATTTTATAGTTGTTGATAAATTATTTATTTATTTATATGCAGTGTTGAGAATCCAACCTAGTGCCTCACACATTCCACACTACCACTGAGCCACAACCCAGCCCTAGATTTTATATTTTACATATATACAAACCAATTACTCTATTCAATGCACACATAATCACTTTGCATACATGATCAAAAACTATCACATCGATACAACATGGACTACAAAGGGGTATATTCTAAAACATGTTGGTTTTTTAATTTTGGGATTTATACATCTTTGTATAATTTTCATTGAAAATTAACTAGATTTTTGTGACCATACCACCCTGAATGCACCCTATCCCATCTAATCTTGGAGGTTAAGCAAGGTCAGACCTGGTTAGCACTTGGATGGGAGAAAATAATGATAAATTACAGATAAATTATAAATATTAATCACATGAATTTCAGTATAATTTGGGGAAAGTTGAACAGTGGTATTTAATGTTCCCTTTTAAATTTTTTGTTAGCAGCTATAGTTGTTGCTCAGTGGTAGAGCACTTGCCTAGCACATGTGAGGCACTGGATTGTATCCTCAGCACCGCATAAAAATGAAATAAAAGAATTGTGTCCACATACAACTAAAAATAAATATTTTTTAAAAAATTGTTTGTTACTCATGTTACTGAGATTTGAGTTCTTTTGATAGTGATGATAAATTTGAATTTTGATATATTACTCTAAAAAATACCAAGAATTAAGTAGTTATAAAATCACAAAATAAATTGAAATCTGAAGTAGATTATATGAAGACTATATGAATAAGTACAGGAAGATGGGGGAGTGGAGCTAGTACAAAAAAGAGAAATGGAAGGAACAGCTGATTGGAGAGGTTCGTGACAGAATAAATGCTCTATGGTCCAATATTTGATAGTCTGAGACCTAGAGAAACTTGAAGTTTGGTCATCAGAACAAAAAATAAGGACAGAGTTCCTTAACCCCAAACATGGACCAGGGTGGGGTGAGGGGAAGGACCAACAAAGCAAGGGGTGAGAAGAAAAGCACATAAATTCACTTCCTTAACAATATCTGGAAAGAAAAGTAGATCAAATTGAAACATGAGAGGAACAGCAAAGTCATTGAAGGAGATCAAGCAGTTTAATCCAAATTATAGACAGGAATCTGTGCCAAGCATGGCAGCATTTTGTGTGGCCATCAGCTGGCCAGCCACCCTAGAAGAAATTAATCAAAACAACATCAACCCATTGTCAGACTGCAAAAATATACCCAGAGGGAATAATCCTGCAGTTGGATGTTTCATAATCTGACTAAAAGGAACTTGTAGAGGGACTGCTACTAGCAAAATCTGCTGAAACCCCTTTCCCTACATTATGAACAAGGAGAGTGGGTTGGAATTGGAATAGAACTGATGTATGAATTGCTAACCTAAACCCACAACTCACACAATCTCTGTGGGAGCTCAACAGAGACAAAGAGGTCACCTGTGATTCTCAGCAGTGGGAAGTGAAAACTCAGAACCAGGCAGGAAAAAGTCTCTGCCCTGGGCAACAGAGGAGCATGGTACCAGTGATTCATGGATGCCATGCTGCTTGCAGGTATTTGGAAATACCTCTACCTCTGTCCCAGAGGAGGAGAGCATGCCTGAAGTTCACAATCTTAGGCAGTAGAAGCTGGACAAATCAGCTGAGTTTCTTTCTTGGGAGCAGGAATAGTGCTTCAGTGACCTTTGTCAGTCAGAGGAATATTTCTGCACCGCAGACCACTAACAGAGAACATGCAACCACAGGTCCCACACCTACGGACAGCCATCAGGCTGTAAGTTACTTTGGAGAGGATAATTTGGAGGGGAGCAGGTGCATGTTGGCCTGCAGCAGTCAAAATAACACCCCAGAGCCTGCTATCCCAAACTCCTGCCTGCTATAAAATAGCCATTAGACATAGCATGGCAGCCTCCAATCATCAAGTTTCAGGCCCTGGGTTGAAAATTAAGCACTACCTTGTGGGAGGTTCATAGTAACTAAAGAAAATGGCTCCTGTGCCCAGAACATCTGTGGGGATCCAAGCCAAAGAATTATGGACATTTTCTAAAGGTCTCAAATATCAATGACATCCAAATAAAGACTCAAAAAGAATTTTCTTCACCTTGGCATGGTTTACTATAAATACCTCTAGTGTCCATTTTGATCATATATATATAATATTTCATATATAATATATATATAATTTATATCATACTTCATTTTGATTTGATAATTCTTATGAAATTATTCAATATTGTACCCTCAACCCATTTAATGATATTCCTTCTAAACTTATACCTTGGCAGAAGCGGGATGCAAAAGAAAAAACCTCAAGCCATGGTAATTAGGAAGGATGGGAGGCAAGGAAAGAGAAAGAAGAGAGGAAGAAGGAGGAGGAAGAGGAGGTGGAGGAGGAGGAGGAGGAGGAGGAGGAGTTGGAGGAGGTGGAGGAGGAGGTGGAGGAGGAGGTGGAGGAGGAGGAGGAGGAGGAGGAGGAGGAGGAGGAGGAGGAGGTGGAGGAGAGGAGATTGAGCTCTGTTCATCAAAGGCAAAACATGTACTCCAAAGGCTTGACCCTAGGAACTCACCTCTTCCAGCCACACACTACCTGCCTAGAGTTATTATCCAGTTAATCTCTATCAGGGGATTAATGCAGGCCTAAATAAAAGATTCAGAATAATAGGCTTAAAACTCATTTGGAAGAATAAGAGACCCAGAATAGCCAAAGAAATTCTGAGGGGAAAAAAAAGCAGTGCTATGGAGTCATCACAATTCTGGAACTCAAATTATACTATAGAAATATATAAATAAAATAGTATGATATTGTCACCAAAACAGACATAAAGATCAATGTAAAGAATAGAAGACAAAGAAACAAAGCCCACATGGACACAGGAGTCAAAACATCTTGGAGAAAAGAAAGCCTTTTTAACAAATGGTGATGGTAAAACTTGATATCCATATGTCAAAGAGTGAAACTTAATCTCTATATCTCACCATGTAAGAAAGTCAAATCAACATAGATAAAAGACCTAGAAATTAACCCAGAAACTCTGCAACTACTGCAACAAAATGTAGGCTGAACAGTTCAACATATCAGCAGTGGCACCAACTTTCTTAACAAGACTCTAAAGCACAAGAATTAAACCAACAAGCAATAAGTTAAAAAGCATCAAAGATACAAGCTTCTTGAAAGAAAACATAACAAGATTGTGAAAAGAGAACCTAGAGAATGGGCCAAAATATTTGCATTTTTTTTTCCTTAGATAGGGTTTAATACCCAGAATATATAAATAAGTAAAAATACTTGACATCAAAAGAAAAATCAAATAACTCATTCAATAATTGGCCAAAAGTTCCCAAGACACTTCTGAAAAGAAGAAATACAAATGGCCAATCATATATGAAAAATTTGCAAAATTTCTAGCAATTATGGAAATACAAACCAAAACTATGTTGAGATTTCTTCTCATGCTTGTCTAAATGGTAATCATCCAAAATGTAAATAATAATAATAAATGTTAGGATGTGGGGGGAAAGGCACATTTATACATTATTTGTGGGACTGCAAATTAGTACAACTACTATGGAAAGCATTATGTAGATTCCTCAAAAAACTTGAAGTGGAACAACCATATTACCCAGATATCATCCCACTGAAGCTTTAAAAGGAAATAAAGATTCCCACCATCTTCTGTTTGGCATTAACTGTTGGTCCTAATCACTGAAGTAAGGAAGAAATAAAACATTGTTTTTATACAACATTGCTATAAATATTAAAAATCAGATTTTTAAAAATTTTATGGTCAAAAACATAAAATTGTTCTCCTTCTTACCACTAACATAAAATATGTTGACTCTGTATACTATACTTAAATTTAAACAATGAGCTGGGTGCAGTGGCACACACCTGTAATCCCAGCGGTGATATAGCCTATTGCTCTAACAAAATTGGTTGTGCGTATTACAACATTTTTGAAAAAATGAGTAAGAAAGAATTCTATTCCAAACTACCATACTAATACCATTCTAGGATGTTAATTTTAGGGAGGTAAATATAAATATCCAGAAAGTGTACTTCACTAAATACTTATTCCCCAGCATAATGAAGCATAGAGATCATATCATAAATATCAGTGATTCTTTTCTCTTTCTAGAAGGACTTTTTAGAGTACTTGGGAGGTGGCTTTTATAGAGGCCTGTTAGAGTAATTCTGAACTTGTCAAATAGTCCTAGTCATTACTCTTAAATGTATCATGTCTTCTTCCATCTTCCTGGTTTAGCTTATATGATTTTCTAGATATAGAAATATCATTAAAGTCAGATGAGTATCTTATACCTTGTAGAATCATTGGTACCTGGTATAATGAATGGAATAAGAATGTTTTCTGCTTGATTATTGATTAGAATATCTTAAAATACTTACTAAACAAATAAATGGCAGAATAAATATATTTGTGTATGTGTGTGTGTGCATGTGGTACCACTCTATCACTAAACTACAACTCGGACCTTTTTTTTTACCAAATGTTCTTTTAAATTTTTTATTTGTTCTTTTTAGTTATACACAACATTTGAATGCATTTAATTATGTATTTATTTTAATTAAATATATTGACAGTAAAATGCATTTTGAGTCATTGTACACAATCACAACACAAATTTTTATTTCTCTGGCTGTACAGTGTAGTGTCACATCCTATGTGTAGTCATACATGTATCTAGAGTAAAGATTTCCTTCTCATTCCAACATCTTTTCTGCCCCAATACACCCTCCCCACACTCCCTCCCCTTTGTCCAAAGTTCCTCCATTTCTTCCATGCCTCCCCCTCACTGTTTTGAATCAGCATCCACTTATCAGAGAGAACATTTGGCCTTTGTTTTTTTGTTTTTTTTTTTTTTGAGATTGACTTACTTCCTTTGCCATGACATTCTCCAACTCCATTCATTTACCTGCATGTGACATGATTTTATTCTCTTTTAATTCTGAGTAAATAATCCATTGTGTATATATACCACAGTTTCTTTATCCCTTCATCTATTGAATGGCATGTATGTTGGTTCCACAGTTTAACTATTGTGAATTGATCTACTATGAACATTGATGAAGTTGTGTTTCTATAGTATGCTGATTTTAAGTCCTTTGTATATAGACTGAGTGAAATAGCTGGGTTAAATGGTGATTATATTTCCAGTTTTTGAAGGAATCTCCATACTGCTTTCGAGAGTGGTTGCACCAATTTGCAGTCCCACCAGCAATGTCCTCTCCAACATTTATTGTTTTAACCCATGTCCTCTCCAACATTTATTGTTGTCTGTATTCTTTATAGCTATCATTCTGACTGGTTTGAGGTAAAATCTTGGAGTAGTTTTCATTTAAATTTCTCTAACTACTAGAGATATTGAACATTTTTGCATATATTTGTTGATTGAATGTATATCTTCTTCAGAGAAGTGTCTTTTCAGTTCTTTAGCCCATTTATTGATTTGGTTGGGGTTTTTGTTGTTGTTAAGTTTTTTGAGTTCTATATATATATCCTGGAGATTAATGCTTTATCTGACCTGTGTGTGGCAAAAATTTGCTCCCAAAATGTGGGCTCTCTGTTCACCTCATTGATTGTTTCTTTGGCTGAGAAGAAGCTTTTTAGTTTGAGACCATCCAATTTATTAATTCTTTAGTTTATTTCTTATTCTTAAGGAGTCTTGTTAAGGATCTCAGGGCCTAATCCAAAATGATGATTTGGGTCTCCTTTTTTCTCTATTAAGTGAAGAGTCTTTGGACTAACTCCTAAGTCCTTGATTCACTTTGAGTTGAGTTTTGTGAATCTGTCTGGTCTGCAATTTTCTTGGTTGGTAGGGTTTGACGGTGTCTTCTATTTCCTTGCTTGAAATTGATCTGTTTAAATTGTGTATATCCTCTTGACTCAGTTTGCGTTGATCATATGATGCATGCATAACAGGAGACAGCAGGGAGGAGATAAAAAAAAACCTTAGAGGTAAAAGAGAACTCTGATACAACTTATCAAAATCTCTAGGACACTCTTCTTAGCAGTGCTAAGAAGAAAGTTCATTGCATGGAGTTCCTACATTAAGAGAAGAAAAATTTTTGTTTTTTCAATTTTTTGAATTGTTTCTTTAGTTTCAATTTCAGGGATTTCTGCTCTGATTTTAATTATTTCCTGTCTTCTACTACTTTTGGTGTTGACTTATTCTTTTGTTCCTAAGGCTTTGAGATATAATGTCAGGTTGTTTATTTTTTTTTATCTCCTCCCTGATGGCTCCTGTGATCCACGCATCATTCAATAGTGTATTGTTTAGTCTCTAGGTATTGGAGTAGCTACTCTTTTTAGTTTTACCAATGATTTATAATTAATTCCATTATGGTCAGAGAGAATGAACAGTAGGATTTGTCTTTTGGTATTTGCTAAGATTTGCTACGTGGCATAACATGTGGTCTATTTTGGTGAAGTATCCATGTGCTGCTGAGAAGAAAGTGTATTCACTCATTAATGGATGGAATATTCTATTTATGTCTGTTAAGTACAAATTATTGATTGTATTATTGAGTTCTATAGTTTCCTTGTTTAATTTTATTTTGAAAGATCTATCCAGGGGTGAGAGAGGTGTATTAGAGGCACCCAGTATTATTGTATTGTGGGCTATTTTGTTCTTGTATTTGAGAATGGTTTGTTTAACATATATAGATGCTGCATTGTTTGGAGCATAGATATTTATGATTGTTAGTTATGTCTTGTTTATGTATCAATCCCTTAAACAGTATGAAATATCCTTCTTTATCCCTTTTTACTAGCATTGGTTTGAAATCAACTTTATCTGATATGAGGATGGAAACCCTGCTTATTTATGAGTTCCATGTGAGTGGTACATTTTCCCCCCCTTTCACCTTCAGTTTGTGGATGTCTTTTCCTGAGAGATGAGTCTCTTGAAAGCAACATATTGTTGGGTCCTTTTTAATCCAATCTGTCATTCTACATCTTTTGATTGATGAGTTTAGGCCATTCACAATCAGGATAATTTGTATTCCCAGAAAATCTCATTTATTTTTTGTTTTTGACTTAACTTGGTTTATTCTCTGATTAGTCTTTTCCTTAGTATAGTTCCTCCCTTCGCTGATTTTCATTGTTGTTTTTCATTTCCTCCTCTCAGAATATTTTACTGAGGATGCTCTGTAGTATGGGCTTTCTCACTGTAAATTCTTTAAACTTTTATTTATCATGAAAGGTTTTTATTTCTTCATCAAATCTGAAGCTTAATTTTGCTGGATACAAGATTATTGGGGGCTGGGATTATGGCTCAGTGGTAGAGCACTCACCTGGCATGTGCAGGGCCCTGGGTTCAATCCTCAGCACCACATAAAAATAAATGAATGGAATAAAGGTATTGTGTCCAAATACAACTAAAAAAATAAATATAAAAAATATTCTTGTTTGGCATAATTTTCTTTCGGCACTTGCTATATGTTGTTCTAGGTCCTCCTAACTTTGAGGGTCTTGGTACAAAACTCTGCTGTGATACAAATTGGTCTTCAAATATATGGGATGTAATTTTTATCTCTTATACCCTTTAATATTCTATCCTATTCTCTATGCTAGGGATTTTCATTATAATGTGCTTTCCTGTAGATCTGTTGGAATTTTACATATTTGATATCCTATAAGCCTCTTGTATTTGGTTTTCCAATTCATTCTTCATGCTTGGTTAATTTTCTGATATTATCTATTTGAAGAGATTATGCATTAATTTGGTTTGAAACTCTGTGCCTTCCTCTATCCTAATAATTCTTAGATTTGGTCTTTTGATGCTATCCTATAATTCTTGGATATTCTGTTCATGGTTTCTTACCATCTTCACTGTGTGGTCACCATCATTTTTCAGACTGTATAATTTGTCTTCATTATCTGACATTCTGTCTTTCAAGTGATCTAGTCTGCTGGTGATGTTTTATATTGAGTGTTGTTTAGTTTTGTTTTCTATATAAATAACAGAATACATTATATTTCTTTTATATAGAGAGGACAAATTTTTATATCTTTGGTTGTATACATAGTATATTCACACCAATTCGTGTCTTCATCCCCATACTTTGAGTAATAATGATCATTGCATTCCACCATAATTAATTACCCCATGCCACCTCCCTTCCCCTCCAACCCCTCTGCCCGATCTAGAGTTCATCTATCCCTCCAATGCTCCCTTCTCCCTATCCCATTATAAATCACCCTCCTTACATCAAAAAAAAAAAAACATTTGGCATTTGTTTTTTGGGAATTGGCTTACTTCACTTAGCATTATCTTCTCTAACTCCATCCATTTACCTGCAAATACCATGATTTTATTCTCTTTTATTGATGAGTAATATTCCTTTGTGTATATATGCAGCATTTTTGTTATCCATTCATCTATTGAAGGGCATCTAGGTTGCTTCTACAATTTAGCTATTGTGGATTGTACTGCTATAAACATTGATGTGGCTGTGCCCTGTGCTATGCTCTTTTTATGTCTTTTGGGTATAGAGCAAGGAGAAAGATAGTGGGTCAAATGGTGGATCCAATCTCAATTTTCCAAGAAATCTCCATACTGCTTTCCATATTGGCTGCACCAATTTGCAGTCCCGACAGCAGTGTATGAGTGTACCTTTTGCCCCACACCATCACCAACAATTATTGTTGTTGGTATTCATAATAGCTGCCATTCTCACTGGAGTGAGATGAAATCTTAGAAGAGTTTTGATTTGTATTTCACTAATTGCTAATGATGATGATTTTTTCATGTAATTGTTATTGATTGTATCTCATCTTATGAAAAGTGTCTCTTCAGGTCCTTCATCCATTTATTGATTGGGTTATTTGTTTTTTTTGGGGGGGGTGTTTAACTTTTTGAGTTATTTATATACCTTAGTGATTAGTGCTCTATCTGATATGTGAAGGGTACAGATTTGCTCCCAAGATGTAGTCTCTCTGTTCACCTCACAGATTATTTCTTTTGCTGAGAAGAAACTTTTTAGTTTGATTCCATCCCATTTATTAATCCTTGGTTTTAATTTTTGTGCCACATCAGTTTCATTAAGGAAGTTGGGACCTAACCCCACATGATGAATATTAGGTCCTAATTTTTCTTCTATTAGATGTAGCATCTCTTGATGTATTCCTAAGTCCTTGATGCATTTTGAGTTGAGTTTTGTACATGGTGAGAGAGAAGGTTTTTTTTTTTTTTCTTTGCGTATGGATCTCCAGTTTTTCCAACATCATTTGATGAAGAAGATATCTTTTCTTCAATGCATATTCTTGCATCTTTGTCTAATATACGATAATTATTGTTTTGTGGGTTAGTCTCTGTGTCCTCTATTCGGTACCATTGTTCTATCACTCTGTTTTTATGCCAATACCTTGCTATTTATGTTACTATTGCCTTGTAGTATAGTTTAAAGTCTGGTATAGTGATGTCATCTGCTTCACTCTTTTTTTCTCTTTTTTTATTAGTTGTTCAAAACATTACAAAGCTCTTGACATATCATATTTCATACATTAGATTCAAGTGGGTTATGAACTCCCATTTTTACCCCAATTACAGATTGCAGAATCACATCGGTTATATATCCACGTTTTTACATGATGCCATATTAGTGACTGCTGTATTCTGCTACCTTTCCTATCCTCTATTATCCCCCCTCCCCTCCCCTCCCATCTTCTCTCTCTACCCCATCTACTACAATTCATTTCTCTACTTGTTTTTTCCCCATTCCCCTCACAACCTCTTATATGTAATTTTGTATAAACATGAAGGTCTCCTTTAATTTCCATGCAATTTCCCTTTTCTCTCCCTTTCCCTCCCACCTCATGTCTCTGTTTAATGTTAATCTTTTCCTCCTGCTCTTCCTCCCTGCTCTGTTCTTTGTTGCTCTCTTTATATCAAAGAAGACATTTGGCATTTGTTTTTTAGGGGTTGGTTAGCTTCACTTAGCATAATCTGCTCTAATGCCATCCATTTCCCTGCAAATTCCATGATTTTGTCATTTTTTAGTGCTGCGTAATACTCCATTGTGTATAAATGCCACATTTTTTTGTATCCATTCATCTATTGAAGGGCATCTGGGTTGGTTCCACAGTCTAACTATTGTGAATTGTGTTGCTATGAACATCGATGTGGCAGTATCCCTGTAGTACGCTCTTTTAAGGTCTTCAGAGAATAGTCCGAGAAGGGCAATAGCTGGGTCAAATGGTGGTTCCATTCCCAGCTTTCCCAGGAATCTCCATACTGCTTTCCGAATTGGCCACACCAATTTGCAGTCCCACCAGCAATGTACAAGTATACCCTTTTCCCCACATCCTTGCCAACACTTGTTGTTGTTTGACTTCATAATGGCTGCCAATCTTATTGGAGTGAGATGGTATCTTAGGGTGGTTTTGATTTGCATTTCTCTGACTGCTAGAGATGGTGAGCATTTTTTCATGTACTTGTTGATTGATTGTATGTCCTCCTCAGAGAAGTGTCTGTTCAGGTCTTTGGCCCATTTGTTGATTGGGTTATTTATTTTCTTATTGTTTAATTTTTTGGATTCTTTGTATACTCTGGATATTAGGGCTCTATCTGAAGTGTGAAGAGTAAAAATTTGTTCCCAGGATGGAGGCTCCCTACTTACCTCTCTTATTGTTTATCTTGCTGAGAAAAAAACTTTTTAGTTTGAGTAAGTCCCATTTGTTGATTCTTGTTATTAACTCTTGTGCTATGGGTGTCCTATTAAGGAATTTGGAGCCTGACCCAAACAATATGTAGATCGGAGCCAACTTTTTCTTCTCTCAGGTGCAGTCTCTAATTTGATATCAAGCTCTCTGATCCATTTTGAGTTAACTTTTGTGCATGGTGAGAGAAAGGGATTCAGTTTCATTTTGTTGCATATGGATTTCCAGTTTTCCCAGCACCATTTGTTGAAGATGCTATCTTTCTCCATTTCATGCTTTTAGCCCCTTTATCAAATATAAGATAGTTGTAATTTTGTGGATTGGTCTCTGTGTCCTCTATTCTGTACATTTGTCCATCCTCCTCTTTTGGTACCAGTACCATGCTGTTTTTGTTGCTATTGCTCTGTAGTATAGTTCAAAATCCAGTATCACTATACCGCCTGACTCACACTTCCTGCTTAGAATTGCTTTTGCTATTCTGGGTCTTTTGTTTTTCCATATGAATTTCATAATCCCTTTATCTATTTCTACAAGAAATGCCCTTGGGATTTTGATTGGCATTGCATTGAACCTATAGAGAACTTTGGGTAATATTGCCATTTTGATGATGTTAGTTCTTCCTATACATGAACATGGTATATTCTTCCATTTTCTAAGGCCTTCTTCTATTTCTCTCTTTAGGGTTCTGTAGTTTTCATTGTATAAATCTTTCACCTCTTTTGTTAGGTTGATTCCCAAGTATTTTTTTTTTTTTTTGAGGATATTGTGAACGGAGTGGTTGTCCTCATTTCCATTTCAGAGGATTTGTCGCTGATATACAGGAATGCCTTTGATTTATGTGTGTTGATTTTATATCCTGCCACTTTGCTGAATTCATTTATTAACTCTAGTAGTTTCTTTGTAGACCCTTTTGGGTCTTCTAGCTATAGAATCATGTCTTCCTCAAATAGTGATAATTTAAGTTCTTCTTTTCCTATTTTTATGCCTTTAATTTCTTTTGTCTGTCTAATTGCTCTGGCCAGTGTTTCGAGGACTATATTGAATAGAAGTGGTGATAGAGGGTATCCCTGTCTTGTTCCAGATTTTAGAGGGAATGCCTTCAGTTTTTCTTCATTCAGAATAATGCTAGCCTGAAGTTTAGCATATATAGCTTTTACGATCTTGAGGTAAGATCCTGTTATCCCTAGTTTTTCTAGTATTTTGAACATAAAGAGATATTGTACTTTGTCAAATGCTTTTTCTGCATCTATCAAGATGATCATGTAGTTCTTATTTTTAAGTCTATTGATGTGGTGAATAACATTTTTTGATTTCCATATATTGAACCAGCCTTGCATCCCAGGGATGAATCCTACTTGATCATGGTGCATATTTTTTTGATATGCTTTTGTATTCAATTTTCCAGGATTTTATTGAGGATTTTTGCATCTATCTTCATTAGATATATTGGTCTGTAGTTTTCTTTCTTTGAAGTGTCTTTGTCTGGTTTCGGTATCAGAGTGATGTTGGCCTCATAGAATGAATTTGGAAGATCTCCTTCTTTTTCTCTTTCTTGAAATAACTTGTAAAGTATTGGTATTAATTCTCCTTTGAAGGTTTTGTAAAACTCCGCTGTATATCCATCCGGTCCAGGGCTTTTCTTGGTTGGTAGTCTTTTTATGTCTTCTTCTATTTCCTCCTTTGTTATTGTTCTGTTTAAATTGTGTATATCTTCCTGACTGAATCTGGGCAAATCATATGACTTAAGAAATTTATTGATATCTTCACTATCTTCTATTTTATTGGAATATAGGGTTTCAAAATAATTTCTAATTATCTTCTGTATTTCTGTAGTGTCCGTTGTGATATTGTCTTTTTCATCCCATATGTTGGTAATTTGAGTTCTCTCTCTTCTTCTCTTCGTTAGCATGGCTAAGGGTCTGTTGATCTTATTTATTTTTTCGAAGAACAACTTTTAGTTTTATCAATTTTTTCAATTTTTTTTTGTTTCAATTTCATTGATTTCCGCTCTGATTTTAATTATTTCTTTCCTTCTACTACATTTGCTGTTGTTTTGCTCTTCCTTTTCTAGGGTTTTAAGATGAAGTGTGAGTTCATTTATTTGTTGTTGCTTTTTTCTTTTATCGAGGAATGAATTCCTGGCAATGAATTTCCCTGTTAAAACTGCTTTCATTGTGTCCCATAGATTTCGATATGTTGTGTCTGTATTTTCATTTATGTCTAAGAATTTTTTGATTTCCTCCTTTATGTCTTCTGTAACCCATTGATCATTCAGTAACATATTGTTCATTTTCCAGGTGATGCAGGATTTTTCCTTCCTTCTTTTATCATTGATTTCCAATTTCATTCCATTATGATCATATAAGATGCATGGTATTATCTCTACACCTTTATATTTACTAAGAGTTGCCCTATGGCATAATATATGGTCTATCTTTGAGAAGGATCCATGTGCTGCTGAGAAGAACATGTATCCACTTGATGATGGTTGATATATTCTATTTATGTCGGTTAAGTCTAGGTTATTAATTTTGTTATTGAGTTCTACAGTTTCTTTATTCAGCTTTTGTCTGGTGGATCTGTCCAATGGAGAGAGCGGTGTGTTGAAGTCACCAATAATTATTGTGTTGTGGTCTATTTGGCTCTTGAACTTGAGGAGAGTTTGTTTTATGAATATTGCAGCACCATTGTTTGGTGCATACACATTGATAATTGTTATGTCTTGTTGGTGGATGATTCCTTTTAACAGTATATAGTGGCCTTCTTTATCCCTTTTGATTAACTTAGGTTTGAAGTTGATTTTATTCTATATGAGTATGGCCACTCCTGCTTGCTTCTGAAGACCATGTGAGTGGTATGATTTTTCCCAGCCTTTCACTTTCAACCTGTGTATGTCTTTTCCTATCATATGAGTCTCCTGAAGGCAGCATATTGTTGGATTTGTTTTTTTTAATCCAGGTTACTAGCCTTTGTCTCTTGCTTGGTGAATTTAAGCCATTAACAGTTAAGGCTACTATTGATATACTGTTTGTACTTCCAGATATGCTTATTTATTTATTTATTTTAATATGGCTCGTTTTTCCTTTTTGGTTATATTTTTGTTCTTCCCTTTACTGGGTTACCTCCCAATGTTAGTTTTGGGTGCTGTTTTTCACTTTCTCTTCTTGTAGTGTTTTGCTCAGAATGCCTTGCAGTGCTCGTTTTCTGGCTTTGAATTCTTTTAACTTTTGTTTATCGTGAAATATTTTAATTTCATTGTCAAATCTGAAGCTTAATTTTGTTGGATACAGTATTCTTGGTTGGAATCTATTATTTTCAGCATTTGAAATACGTTGTTCCAGGATCTTCTTGCTTTCAACGTCTGTGAAGAAAAATTGGCCATTAACCTAATTGGTTTACCCCTGAATGTAATCTGCCTTCTTTCTCTCGTAGCTTTTAATATTCTCTCCTTGTTCTGTATGTTGGATATCTTCATAATTATGTGTCTTGGAGTTGGTTTATTAGGGTTTTGTATGTTTTGGGTCCTGTAGGCTTCCAGCATTTGGCAATCCATTCCATATTTCATATCTGGGAAGTTTTCTAGGATTATTTCATTCAATAGGTTGTTCATTCCTTTGGTTTGAATCTCTATACCTTCTTCTATCCTGATGACTCTCAAGTATTTTTTTATAGCATCCCATATCTCTTGGATAGATTTCTCGTGATTTTTTAGCATCCTTTCTGTGTTGACTATATTCTTTTCAAGTTGATACACTTTGTCTTCATTATCTGATGTTCTGACTTCTATTTGATCTAGTCTATTTGTAATATTCTCATTTGAGTTTTTAATTTGGTTTATGGTTTCCTGCATTTCTTGGATTACTGTTTGATTTTATTTTTTTAAGTTGGTTCTTTGCCATTTGAATTTGCCTATTTAATTCGTTTTCAAAGTATACTTTCATTGTTTGGACTTGCTGTCTAAAGTCTTCTCTAAGATTCTGTTCCGTCTGACTTAGGTATGCCTTGAGTCCTTTCTCTGTCCATTTTTCTGAAGCCTCTAGGTTCTCCTGTGAATTTAAGTTGTCCTGCATTGTTTGTGATCCTTTTTTCCCTTGTTTTTTCATGGTGCTCATGTTGCTTTCCAACTCTGTTTGACTGCTGTGTTTCTGTTTTCTTCTTTAAATTTGTTTTTGTTTTTATACTTCCAATATCTCTCCTTTTTGTTGGGAGACAATGTTTAGAGATGTTGGGTTTAATTGTGCTTTAAGGTAAATTCATTAGTTTCATTAGAGGCCTACAGAATTTGATGGCATTTATATAATTGAGGTTTGAACTTAGGATTTTATGATGAAGTCGGGCGCTTTGATGGTATGGAGGTTAGTGTATGTTAGCTTCTTTGGGGGGTTGCTCAAATGCAGGCGGATATTAACAAAAGAATAGACAGGAGTACTTGGGGGTAGTTAAGGGCTTAGGTGGACTATGGACCGATTCCTAGCATTCATCTATTTGCATTTAGTAAGTTGTACGTAATCTGGGTGGTCATGCTTAAGAGGAAAGATGGGGAAAAGGTAAGGAAGCAAACCAAGAAAGAGAGAGGGAGAGAGGAAAGAAAGAGAAAAGAATAGAAAGGAAATGGAAATGATAATTTAAAAATTATAATAAAATGCAGTAAAATAGAAATTAGAATTAAAAAAATAATAGTCTAATTGTAGAAAAGAAAAAAAAAAATTAAAAGAAAAAGGGACACTGTTACACTGTTAGGCTTCTATTGTCTTTACTTCCAGTAGGTGGTGCTGTGCCTTCAGGGCCAAGATTTTGCCCTCTTGCTATAGGAAACAGTCCACGTGAGGCCGCTACCTCCTCCCCCCACTAGTGTCTCTCAAAACCTGTTAGCTTAGGTTAATTCCTGGTTTCTAGTCCCCTGGCTTCTCCTGTCAGCCAGGTCTATCCCAGTGTGATACCTCTTGGCTGTTCAAACTACACTCTGTGCCTGCAGTTTCCTGAACGTGGAGTGCGGCTTTTGGGAACCGGCACCTTATTGTTTTGATTTCCTCCACTAGCCCCTCCTCCTGGAGCTGGCAAAACAGGTTTCATTTTCGCTGCTGGTAGGAGGGAGGAGTTGGGGGTCAGGTGCCTTTGCCTTTCCCCCATGCCTCTACTCATGTTCACTCTATTAATCACGCCCCCAGAAAGCCAGGGAGAGATTTTATGTGATTTCCCCACTGTATGGAAGATGGTTTTAATGACACAGACCTGTTCTATGGCTGAATAAGCTGCAATCAGTCAAAAACTGGCGATGGTGATGTCAGCTCTCCAAGATGGTGGCCACTGGCTTCCTCGGTGGTCTGAATGGTGTGGAGGATAGAACTGGACCACTTCTTTCCCCTATCTCAAACCCAGAATTCAGCACTGAGCACAGTGAGGGCATAGCCGGCAGGTGCACACAGAATCAGCAGCGCTGTATCTCTGTGTTGCTAGATAGCCATTTCCCGGCGCATGCCACAGTCTCTAGCAGCAGGGCGAGTCGCTGAATAAGTCGCTGAATCTCCGTGCGGACAAATCGCTGGTGGTTGAGCCCCAGTAACTGATCCTCAGGCAATGGAAATCCTTCCTCTAGGTTTTGGTGCACCCCAATTTTGCTGGAAATTCCTAATATGATAGCTTTTGGCTGTTCTAACTCGTCATTCACTTGCGCAGTGACATGGTACTCGGGGGTGATGCACTCCATTCACCGCCATCTTCCCTAATACCTGCTGTTGTAAAGACTTCTCAGTGGGCAATTTTCTCCCCCGAAGTTCCTGCTCCTTCTTTCCTTCTGATCAAGTTCACCTACACACCCTTTTAGTTTCTGTTCACCTACACACCCTTTTAGTTTCTGTTCTGGGAGGTTTGGCCTTGGTAGCGCTGTCCCGCGGGAGGCCCGCGACAAGCCTGGCTTGGCGCGAGTCTCCGAGGGGGCATCAGGCTGCGTGGGCGGCAGACGACTTCTAATTACCCTTTTATCCAGTAAATCCACTTCTGGAATTTATCCTGTGGCACAGATGGGTTCCCCAACTCCTATTCCCTGAATCCTCCTCCTCCCCTCCTCTTTCTCTCTCTCTCTCCCTCAGTCTGCCAGAGGCTCACAGAACCTCTCTGCTTCACTCTTCCTGCTAAGGTTTTCTTTAGCTATTCTGGGTCTCTTATTTTTCCAGATGTATTTCATGATTTTTTTTTCCATTTCCATGAGGAATGCCATTGGAATTTTGATCAGAATTGCATTAAATCTGTATAGTGCTTTTGGAAGTATGGTCAATTTGATAATATTAATTCGGCCTATCCAAGAACAAGATAATTCTTTCCATTTTCTAAGGTCATCTTTGATTTCTTTCTTTAAGGTTCTGTAATTTTCATTGTATAGATCTTTCACCTCTTTCA
This sequence comes from Urocitellus parryii, assembly GCF_045843805.1. Taxonomy (NCBI): domain Eukaryota; kingdom Metazoa; phylum Chordata; class Mammalia; order Rodentia; family Sciuridae; genus Urocitellus; species Urocitellus parryii. The sequence goes on along the minus strand of NC_135547.1, from coordinate 49,140,309 downwards.
TCAAGTTGATTCCCATCTATCTAATTTTTTTAAGACTATTGAAAATGTGGTAGTTTTCCTCATTTCCCTTTCTGAGGATTTGTCACTGATATACAGAAATGCCTTTGATTTATGGATGTTGATTTCATATCCTGATTCTTTGCTGAATTCATTTACTAGTTCTGGAAGTTTTCTGGTGGAACTTTTAGGGTTTTCTAGGTATAGAATTATATCATCAGCAAATAGTGCCAATTTGAGTTCTTCTTTTCCTATGTGTATCCCTTTAATTTTTTTCCTCTGTCTACTTGCTCTGGCCAGTGTTTCAAGAACTATGCTAAATAGAAGTGATGAAAGAGGACATCCCTGTCTTGTTCCAGGTTTTAGAGAAAATGCTTTAAATGTTTCTTCATATAGAAGGATGATGGCCTGGGGCTTAGCAGAGATAGCCTTTATTATGATGAGATATATTCCTGTTATCCCTAGTTTTTCTAATGTTTTGAACATGAGGGAGTACTGTATTTTGTCAAAAGTTTTTTCTGCATCTATTGAGATGATTAGATGATTCTTACCTTTAAGTCTATTGATGTGATACATTACATTCATTGATTTTTGTATGTTGAAACAAACTTGTTTCCCTGGGATGAATCCCACTTGATCATGGTGCACTATCTTTTTGATATGGTTTTGTATTTGAGTTGCCAGAATTTTACTGAGAATTTTTACATATATATTCATTAAAGATATTGGTCTAAAGTTTTCTTTTTCTGATGTGTCTTTTCCTGGTTTTAGGATCAGATTGACCTCATAAAATGAGTTTGGAAGTGCTGCCTCTTTTTCTATTTCCTAAAATAAATTGGAAAGTATTAATATTAGTCCTTCATTAAAGGTCTTATAGAACTCGGCTGTGTATCTGTCTGGTCCTGAGATTTTCTTGGTTGGTAGATTTTTTATGGCGTCTGCTATTTTGTCACATGAAATCGATGTGTTTAAATTGTGTATATCATCTGGATTCAATTTGAGCAAATTATATGACTGTAGAAATTTGACGATGCCTTCAATATCTTCTATTTTATTGGAGTAAAATTTTTCAATATAATTTCTAATCATCTTCCATATTTCTGTAGTGTCTGTTATGATATTTTCTTTTTCATCTTATATGTTAGCAATTTGAGTTTTCTCTCTCCTTCTCTTCATTAGCATGGCTAAGAGTCTGTCAATTTTTTTTCAAAAAAACAACTTTTTGTTCTGTCAATTTTTTCAATTGTTTCTTGTGTTTCAATTTCATTGATTTCAGTTCTAATTTTAATTATTTCCTGTCCTCTGCTGCTTTTGGTGTTGTTCTTTTTTTTCTAGGGCTTTGAGATGTAGTGTTAAGTTATTTATTTGTGGACTTTTTCTTCTTTTAAGGAATTACTCCATGCAATGAACTTTCCTCTTAGAACTGCTTTCATAGTGTCCAGATATTACAATATGGTTTATCTGTGTTCTTATTCATCTCTAAAAACTTTCTAATCTCCTCCTTCATGCCTTCTATAAGCCATTGTTCACACAGTAGCATATTATTTAGTGTTCAGGTGTTGGAGTGGATTTTATTTTTTATTTATCATTGATTTCTAATTTCATCCCATTATTATCTGATAGAATGCAGGATAGTATCTCTCCATTATTTTATTTGCTAAGACTTGCTTTGTGGCATAGTATATTGTCTATTTTAGAGAAGGATTCATGTGATGCTGAGAAGAAAGTATATTCTCTCATTGAATGTTGGAATACTCTCTCTATATTACATTGTATATATGTAGGAGATCTATGTTTGGAATTGGGGCCTACAAACTTTGTGATTGTGACATGTTTAGTGACTAGGAAGTTTCTGTGCAATGGCACAGAATGCCTGGCTGCCAGAAAACATCTGGCTACTGGGAAACTCCTCTGCAAAAGCATGTGATGCCCAGATGCCATGGCAGTTTTCTTCACAATTTTTCCCTATTTCCCAGGCCTAGGGTGCCCAGAAGTTTCCCCTTTGAAGCTATTAAGATAACTTACAGGTGCACTATCTGGCTTCCATGGTAACATCCTTGGAAGATAGGAGCCTTCAGTTTGTACTAACCTGGACTTTATCTCAGTTAGCTAGCACTTGAGATTAAAGAAATACTAATTAGAATATAGTCATGGTAACAGGTGGTATATAATTTTTTGGGGGGGTTAATAAACACGATTGCAAGAGGAGCAGCCATTCTTTTGTCTGCCATCCTTCCGTCTGCCTGGTTATACTTTAAATGTCTGTGCCTGTTCTCTGTGTGTCTCCTCACAAGCTTCCTCCACAGGTGTTCTTCACAGTGGGATGCCTGGATTAAATGGCAGTTCCAGTTCCAGTTTTCTGAGGAATCTCCATAATGCTTTTGAGAGTGGTTGCACAAATTTGCAGTTCCACTAGCAATATATGAGTGTACCTTTTTCTCCACATCCTTACCAACATTTATTGGTGCTTTTATTCTTAATAATTGCCATTCTGACTGTAGTGAGGTGAAATCTCAGTGTGGTTTTAATTTGCTAGTGACATTGTTCATTTTTTTTCATGTATTTGTTGATGGATCATATTTCTTCTTCTGTGAAGTTTTTGTTCAATTCACTGGCAAAGGGTCTTTCTAAGGTGCCCAGGTTATCCTTGAACTTGCATTTCTACTATCCTAGCCTATGAAGTAACTGGGATTACTGATGTGTGCATTTGAAACCACCTGCTTTTGCTTTATTTTACCCAATATTTATTCAGTTGTAAGGTATGAGAAGTTTTTACTTATAACTTAATCAATTTCTATCAATGTGTATTACTAAACACATGAAAGGGTTTTCTGTTTTTCACTGTCTCTGAATACTGTAATTTTTGGCAAACCACTGAGAATGATGTTTTTTTAAACTAATAAAAATATGTAAAATATGGCTTTACATCTTTAATAATGAAAGAGAATATATAAGCAAACTAAAATGAACTTTCAATTAATGCTCAAGAGCTTAATTTTGAGTTTCACAAATGTTATTAGAAATGTGATTAGACTACAGTGACCCTAAGTATGCTACAAAATTCATTCATATTTTCTAATTGATTCTACTTTTTTTCCCCCTCCTTAAGAAACTAATAGTAGTTGTTTGAGGGTTTTCTCTCTTGCATTATTTAGATAAGTTTTATCTGAATAATATTTTTTTGTATATTTGAAGTAATGGACCAAAAAGCCCTGAATATGAATATAGGATTGCTGAATTTGAAGTTTGCCAAGGTAAAGAACACATAAAAACAGAAAATACAGCTGGAGATGTAGTCCAGTTGTAGAGTTTGTACCTAGGATATACAAGGTTCTAAGTTTGAACCCCAACATTGCAATAAATAAATAGCAATAAGAAATTTCAGTTGTTATGCTAACTGCAGCATAAAATCATAATCTTAATACCACAAAATAGAAGAAAGTAAAGCCAGAAAATAGAAAAAAAATTACTCTCATAGCTAGTATAGGTAACAAGAAATATGTGGATATATAATCTTGTCTATATGTATGTATGTATGTATATGTAATTATACATAAACTTATGTGGGTATATATGAAATTAATTGAAAAAATATACCAACTTTTATTTTGTGATATTACATTGCTTTTCTGTCTATAAGTGCATGAAAGTGCTAAGTGCCCCTGGGTGCAATCCCTGGTATCAAAATAAATAAATAAATACATGAAAAAATAAACCTATATTTCAAGAGATATATTTCTAATATTTGTTTTGAAAAATGTATCCCATTAATAAATTTAAATGTAAATCAAACTAGAAGAAATGATAGCACTTTGAATCATTTAGATTTATGGGATAAAAACAATATTTAAAAATGACTAAGTACTTGATTTTTCTTTTTATTAATAGGTAGAATTGAAGCACTTATATAGAAATTTATGTATAAACAAAGGGATTAAGAAGAATCTATGGAATGTAACATTTTCAGATAAACACTATATATTAAATAAGATGTCTGTATTAATGAATGTTCTTCAGAGACAGATAACCAATTTTGTGTTTATTGACACCAACTGACATCTTAACTCCTAGATGCCACATGGTTCCAGTTCTCCTGGAATCCCTTATGTTACGCTTACTTTCTTCTTTAATTTTTTTTTTTTACTATAAACACTTATTGTTTTCATGTTTCTATATAATAGTCACTAGAATTCTAATCACATTGTGATCAAATTCTCCAGCCCATGATCCTCTTTATACAGAAAATCTCCATCTAGAGAACCCATGTGCAGCTTAAGTTCAGTGTGCATGGATTAGGATTTATGCTCTATAAAAATTGATGGCATGCTATTCTCCCATTCATTTAAGCTAGAAACCTCAGTTTGCTAACTTTCACTGATCTTCCAACCTAATTTTCCTAACACAATAAATCTCCAAATAGGGGCTGGAGATGTGGCTCAGCGGTAGCGTGCTCGCCTGGCATGCGTGCGGCCCGGGTTCGATCCTCAGCACCACATACAAACAAAGATGTTGTGTCTGCCGATAACTAAAAAATAAATATTAAAAATTCTTTCTCTCTCTCTCTCTCTCTCTCTCTCTCTCTCTCTCCCTCTCTCTCTCTCTCTCTCCCTCTCTCTCTCTCTCTCCCTCTCTCTCTCTCTTTCTCCCTCTCTCTTAAAAAAATAAATAAATAAAGTAAATAAATCTCCAAATATTCATCTTTTCAATATTTGAAATTCATGCCAAATTCATCTTTTCAATATTTCTTATAGCTACCCCCTTTTCTTCAATCTTAGGTCTAATGCCTCAGTTAATTCAGGCATTCAGATCTTGTACTAACCAAGACTCTCTAAATTGGTTTCTGCCTCTGTTTTGCTTAACTGAAGTATGTTCCTTATACATTTTGACCATTTGCATAGAAAAACCTGAGTTTAAAGTTTTAGACTGCATTGACAAACTGCTTATCATAGACAAGACATTATAGAAAAGACATTGAAGACGATAAGTTCTTCTTATAGCTAAAGTGGAAAAAGTAATCCTTTTTTCTCAGTGTTCAATAACAAAATGTATATGAAGTTTTAGTTCAAGTGCTGATACAGAGTATGTTTTAAATAAATACTACACATTATTTGTATCTTTCTAAATACTTGACAGTTTTCTTCTTATAAAACACATCTTTAATGATATTTCAGGTCTTCACATAAAAACTATACCTCTGCTTACTTTGATATCTGCATATTTCTCCATCACTGTCAAATATTTTATTCCTCAGCAATACCAAAATATCATCACAGACTACTTACACTGTGGTGCTTTTTGGTATTTAAGTTTCTTCATAGGGTCTCTTCTGCTTGAAATATTCTTCTCTATTCAATCTCACACCCTGGAAACTGGATATCTTCCTACCTAATGTAATCTAGCCCCAAAATAATCTCTCACAAGCAGACTTTTCTGACATACTCAGAAACTTATTCCTCATCCTTCTCTCACCCCAGCAGTTTTAGTAGTTATTTTTCATGCTTCTGCAATATGTTGTACATATCTGGCATTATATTTTCATATTTTATTATTATCCAATCTTATATCACTATAACTTTAGTAACTAATAAATCTATAGAAGGGAAGGACTATGAGGACTACATCATAAGTGTTGTATGAGCAAATAAGTTCCATGTAACATGATTATTGATTAAAATTAAATGTAGAATCTCAACAATTTGAAACTTTATTATTCAGGATTCTTAATCTTGTCAAGACCTTCCTTGTGGATGCAAATTTTGTCATGTATTACTAAATGCGTACTTTTTCAACATAGCATAGTATTTCTACTATTAGTTCTTCTACAATTAATTTTATAGGTAGATATTATATATACAGCCATCTAAGTGAAAATATATCAAATTTATCTGGCTATGTAAATCAGATTTTGTTTAGGCAAAAATTATGCCTATATAATTTATTTTCAAATAATTTCTAATATCTTATTTTTTGCATTTCTGACCTATATTGTTCACTTAGCCATAACCAATATTCTTCAACACAATTTACAAAGTATTTAAATTGATTTGATCAACTTTAAACTTTTTATTACTAGTGACTGGTATACACATTTTATTAACCTGAAATGTTGAATGTTTTCTTTGCATCAGCTATCCTCCAAAGATCCTCACTGTAGTGTCCTAAAAAAAGTAAATAAAAATACAATTATTTATATGATGTGGTTTTTCTCTTATCATATTTTTCAAAAGGGAATTTTTGCAAGAAATGTGAGCTCCTACTTCCAAGAAGATGATGAGATTATGTTTTTGTGAAAGAAGCATTTGGAGATTAAGATTTAAGGCTTTGAAAATTTTTTAACAAGTTCGAATTTATAAAAAAAAATCTTATCCATAGAGTTATAAATATCAATGATATCCTTCTATAGTATCATATTATTCAACACCTTAAGCTAACAAGGGAGATACTGAGTCTATAGAAGATTATATCTTTATCCAATTAAATACTCATTATATTTTTCATCATCACAGGTTTGTCTTAATATATGGGTCTATTTTTTGAGCACTTAGTTTCTATAGAGTATTAGGAGTCATTGACAAGTTGTTTCAAATAGTAAATAAAAAAGTAGCTCACATAGCTTAATGCTCTGCTACTGCCTAACAGTTGGTCATTTTGCCAAAAGACAGGAAATTTTTTCAATGTCAATTGTCATCACTTTCTCTAATAGTGACTCATCAACTAATCTAATAATGATGTGGGATAACTCAATTTCATTATTGTTAGATGAGGCTTTATGTTTGCCAACTTTCTAGTTCTCTTAAAGTTTGCTTAGGGTGAGTGACTAGCTGTCCTTAATTCTATTCTCTCCAAATAATGTCCATTATCTTTAATTTCTTTGACAGCTAAATTGTGAATAAATGATCTCTGCCTATACTCTATATTTCCTCACTACTCATGTCCTCATTATCTCTCTGTAAATCTGATTTTTCCTTACCATTTCAAATTAATTGCTTTCTCTAAGCTCACCAATGACCTCCTTCCGGTCAAATCCAATGACACTTACACAGATCCCTTTAAATCTCTTTGTGTTACTTGACAAAATTGAACATCTATACTTGAACTTCAACCTCACCTTTAAGTGCAATTACACATCACCTTCTTCTTCCCATTTCATTGCTAACACATGCATTTCTTCCTTGTTATTTCATTTTCTGTAATCATTCACGCAACACATATTGATAAAACTTTTGACACTAGACACTTAAAACTAGTACAAATTATCTACCAGGAAAACATCTGCATAGATTGGGAATACAACTAGGAATACAAGTTTTACAGTGTTCTCTTTGCAGACAAGGGGTGACAACAGAAAAAAAAATAAAAGAAAAATAATTTGTGCCAGTTTTAAATAGTGTAAAGATTAAATCTGAATGATGTCAATGCAAATAACTATAAGCACTTACATGTGAATTATAAAGACAATTTGGATCATTGATACTTGTGGGGAAACCTGAAATTTGTTGAAACTAGTAATGCCTGTATATGGGCATATGAGAATGTGTCAAGAAAAATTGACTTACAATGACAAAGTGAGACTAGCTTGGCCTATGATAAGATTTCAAAACCTGTGTGACTGAAATAGGCAAAGAGAATAGTAGAAGATGAGATCAGGAAAGGAAAAATCATACAAATATTGGCTCTGTATACCATAGTAAGTTATTTTGAGTGTAGTAAAAGTTATGAGATATTTCTAAAAAAAAGCTTATATAAAGTGAGATTATTTATTTTCTGGAATGGGTATTGTAAATAACTTTTATATTATTATTATTTTAGGGGTAGAAATGTAGCTCAGTAGCACTACAACACAGTTCATACATACATACATTAAGTAAGTATGATAATTTATATGTAGTTCTACATTGAGAGATGGAGGTATTTCTTGAACATTTAAATTTCTTTAGTAATTTTACTACTCATTTTTTAGAAACATATCAATTTTCATTGCCTCTCTAACATATTTGCATATATTTTTTCATGCTATTCTACTAGGTTTTTAAATATCACTTATATCTCAAGTCTTTGACTTTTTTCCTCTTTGTTAATTTACTTTCTTTTTCCTATAAACTTTTGTAACACCTTTCCTGAGATATAATTCACATATCATACAATTAAACAATTTGAAGTACATAACATGTTTGTTTACTTTGTTTATACTCACAGAAATGTACAACTATCAACAAAATGAAATTCAGGACATTTTTCTCCCTCCTAAAGTAAATTTAATTTGCTTAAACTAGTACATTGCAACTCCTCCATCATCCCCAGTTCTAAGCAATTACTAATCTATATTATTCTCCCCATGAGTTTTCCTATTTTGTGCATTTAATATCAGTGAAATCTTAAAATATGTAACTTTTCAATTTGCTTTATTTCACATAACATTGTTTTCAATGTTTAACAATGCCATAGTATGTATTAGTGCTTCAGTAATATTTAATGCTGAATAATATTAGAGTGTAATAATATTAGACATACTGCATTGGTATGGTTTGAAAGTGAGGTGTCCCACAACAGCTCATGTTTGAAACAATACAAGAAGATTTCGAAGAGAAATGATTGAGTTATGAGAGTCTTAACCCAATAAGTTAATTAATACCCTGATAGAATTAACTGAGTTTTAACTAAAGGCTGATAGTGTGTGCCTGGAGGAATTGGGCATTGGGAGTATGGCTTTGTGATACATATTTTGTATCTGGAAAATGAAGTCTCTCTTTCTCCCTGCTTTCTGATAATCATGTGAGCCTCTTCCCTATGATGCACTTTTCTGCCATGGTGCTTTGCCTCACCTTGAGCCCCAAGGAATGGAACCAGCTCTCTAAGGACTGAGACCTCTGAAACTTTAAGCCCCCATGTAAACTTTTTCTCTTCTAAAATTGTTCTTATAAAGTCTATAAGTCACAGCATCAAAAAAGCTGACTCATACAGAAATTTTATTGATTCAATCATCAGTTGTGGATATGTGGACTATTTGAACATTTTTGCTATTATTTATATTGAAGCTATGATTATATGTATACCGTTTTATATAAATATATCTATTGATTCTCTTGAATATATATCTAGAAATGAAAAATTCTGAATCACATGGTAAGGCTATTTAACTTTCAAAAGAACTGCCAATATACTTTGAAAAGGGATTGTATCATTTTATATTCTCAGTAAGAATTTATGATCGCTCCAATTTTCCACATTTTAATGACACATTTTATTAGCTAGCTTTCTAATTACAATTGTACAAATGAATATGGAGTGGTATCTCAGTGTGGTTTTAATTTACAACTCCCTATGGTTAATGACATTGAGCACTGTTATGTGGTTATTGACAATTTGTATAACTTCTTTGGAAAAATATTTATTCAGGTTTTGCTCATTTTTTAAATGGGATATTATTTTTATTTAGTTGTAAGGGTCTTTACATGTTCTAGATGTAAGTTTTTGTTACATATTTGCTTAAAATATTTTCTCCCATTCTCTAGGATATCTTTTGACTTTCTCAATAGTGTTCTTTGAAGTACAGAATTTTTAATTTTTGAAATCCAATTCATTTATTACTTTTCACTTGCTTATCCTTGTGGTACCATATCTAAGAAATTGTTGTCAAACAGAATCATAAATATTTATCTGTATGTTTCTTTCTAAGAGTGTGTGTATATATATATATATATATATATATATATATATTTAGTTTTAATTATTACATTTTGGTCTTTGATATACTTTGTGCTATTTTTGTATATGGTACATGGTAGTGCATTTAGGGGAAAAAACAGTACAAGAACTAGCTAAAAAAGGTGAAAGTACTAGAGACTAAATAAAGGGGCAAAATTAAGAGTTGTGCATAGAGCAATTTTTTAGGGATTTATGGATTGAAGTATTTCTTGGACAGTAAAAGACAGGAGAATCTTCACACATCAAAGCAGATGGAAGTTATTTACAATCTAAGCTAAACAGGGTGGGACAAAACTAATCAGAATGTACTTGAGCTTTCTCAAAAACTGATGACATATCAAATATCAGTCAAGAAATACTTCAGGTTGCTGGGCGCCAAAGCACAAACCTGTAAACCCAGTGATTTAGGAGGCTGAGACAAGGATTTAAAGTTCTAGAGTAACACCAGCAATCTAATGATGCCCTAATTACTTAGCAAGATCCTGTTTCAACAGGACAGGGATGCCATCTTTCACAACTTCCATTCGGCATATTCCATAAAACCCTAGGCTGAGCAATTAGAAAAAAGAAAGAAATTAAGTGATACAAATAGGAAAAGAAGAGCTCAAACAATCCCTACTTCTTGATGAGATGATTCTATATTTAGAAGACCCAAAACCTCCAACAGAAAACTTCTAGAACTCAAACAAATTCAGCAAATTAGCAGGATATAAAATCAACACCTAGGAGGGAAAGAAGATGGCGGCGAAGGGACTGCATCACCCCAGGGCGCCGCGTGACTAAGTGGGAGAAAGACGATGCAAAACGGCTGAAGGATATCTTTGGGAAGTTCAAGTGAAATTGAGGTGCTCCAGAATCTAGTGGACAGATTGCCATCGTGCGAAGTTCGGCTCTGAGAGCTCCATTTCCCCGCACGGAGGGTCGCATAGCCTGACAGGCGATCGCCCAGAGGCTGGAGTCTGTGGCGCGCGCCGGGGAGCGGCAGGGTGCCGGAGCGGGGGAACAGCGATACGGATCCGGGGGGGGGCTCCCGCCAGTGGTACATCGGAGCCCTTAGCGCTGAGTTGCGGCTTTGAAACAGAGGAGAGAAGAGGCCCAGTTTGGCTCCAGACACCGGTCGGACCACAGTGGAGAACAGCAGCCGCCATTTCGGAGAGATGATGTAATCATCCCCGTGTTCTACTGATCTCAGCCCATTCAACTACGAACAGGTGATATCAGGCTGGTATTTGCCTGCGTCTAGCAGACAGATTTTCTGCTCAGGCTCGGGGCGGGGGTTCTTGTGGAGAATACTCCTAGAGGCTTGTGCCTGGCAAGGCGTGCGCCGGGCACTGAGCAGCTGGATTCGGGTTCCCGGGGCTAACCTGGCCCAGGTCTGAGGAAACTGCGGAGACTGCCAGCGGAGGCCAGCTCCAAGTGGAGCGTGCGCTGAGCTTGGGGCGACTGGGTTCTAACTCCTGGAACAGTTTTGGCCTGGGGCTGGGGAACCCGTGGGGGTCGCTCCTTGGAGCCAGCTCCCAGCGGAGAGTGTATCAGATCGGAGAGGCGGGGTTCCGGCTACCTAAGCTGCTTTGGCCCAAGGCTAGGGAACCGGCAGTGACTGCTTCTCAATCAGGGTCCGGCGGGGTGTTGTAGGGACTGAGTGGATCTTCCTCCTGCGCCCAGAGCAGGCCAAGTGACCCGCCGGCGTGGTGCCATGACACCCCAAACGCAGCTGGGGCTGAAGAGAGCAGCCGCCCACGCCTAGAATAGGACCAGCGATTCCGCGGCGCAGTAGCCAAGTAACCTCATTTGGAGTAGGGGCTGTGCGGAGCTGCCATCTGAGCAAGCAGGGCAGGCAGACCTGCCGCCAACTGGCAAGACAGGCCAGGTAGCTTGCCAGCGGGGTGGACACGTAACACCGAGGCAGTCGCGTCACACTGGTTGGAGTGGGGGTGGAGCAGGGTCGCCGCCCGGGTCCGGAGGGGGCTCAGCGACCCGTTGGAGAGGTAGTTAGGTACCCCCATTGGGAGTGGGGGCTGTGCAGAACTGCGACCCACCGGCCTAGAGGTCTGCCAGCGCGGTAGACTCGTCACACCAATTGGAGCGGGGGCCCAGCTGAGCCGCCACCCACATCCAGATAAGGACCAACGATCCCAGGGTGTGGTAGTTACGTTACCACAATTGGAGTGGGGGCTGAGCAAAGCCACCACCCGTGCCCGCAGCGGGGGCAGACCTACGACCGATCAGCGGGGTAGACAGACCACCATAATTAGAGGAGGAGCACAGCCAATACCCGCCCTGCAAGGGAGACTTCCCAACTATACAAGAGCAACATAAATAAATAGGGGGTAAATTTCAAAAACACAACAGTGGCACCAAGCAGAAAGAAACGTCAGCAGTATGAAAAGACAAGGAAAGAAAGGACCACAAGCAATGCAGGTCAACTCAACTTTAGAAGAGGTAATAGCTGCAACAGATGGAATGTCAGATAAAGACATCAGGATTTATATGCTTCAGATGATCTGGAGTCTCAAGGAAGACATGAGACAGCAAAATCAGACAATGAAAGATCACATTGACAAACAAATCCAGGAAGTAAAAGATCAATTTCACAGGGAGATAGAGGTAATAAAAAACAAACAAATAGAAATTCTAGAAATGCAGGAAGCTATAAACCAACTTAAAAACTCAATTGAGAATACTACCAGCAGAGTAGATCACTTAGAAGAGAGAACATCAGACAATGAAGACAAAGTATTTCAACTGGAAAAGAACATAGACAGCTCAGCAAGTCTGCTAAGAAACCATGAGCAGAACATCCAAGAATTATGAGATAATATCAAAAGACCAAATTTAAGAGTCATTGGGATACAGGAAGGCACAGAGCTCCAAACCAAAGGAATAAAAAGTCTTTTCAGTGAAATAATACGAGAAAACTTCCCAGATTTGAAGAATGAGACAGAATCCCAAATCCTAGAAGCCTACAGGACGCCGAATGTGCAAAATCTTAAGAGATCCACACCTAGACACATTATAATGAAAATGTCCAACATACAGAATAAGGAGAGAATTTTAAAAGCTGCAAGAGAAAGAAAGCAGATTACATTTAGGGGTAAACCAATCAGGATAACAGCTGATCTCTCAACACAGACTCTGAAAGCTAGAAGATCCCGAAATAACATATTTCAAACACTGAAAGAAAATGGGTTCCAACCAAGAATGGTGTATCCGGCGAAATTAAGCTTCAGATTAGAAGATGAAATTAAAACCTTCCATGATAAACAAAAGTTAAAAGAATTCGCAGCTAGAAAACCATCTCTTCAAAAAATCCTTGGCAAAACATTACAGGAAGAGGAAATGGAAAATAACATTGAAAACCAACAATGGGAGGTAGGACAGTAAAGGGGGGAAAGTAGTCAAAGAGGATAACAAATCAGGTTTAGTAACATCAATAAACAAATATGGATAGAAGAACAAACCATATCTCAATAATAACCCTAAATGTTAATGGCTTAAACTCACCAATTAAGAGACACAGGCTAGTAGAATGGATCAAAAACCAAGACCCAACAATATGCTGTCTACAGGAGACGCATTTGATAGGAAAAGATATACATAGACTGAAGGTGAAAGGTTGGGAAAAATCATATCACTCATATGGACCACGGAAACAAGCAGGAGTGTCCATACTCATATCTAATAAAATAGATTTCAAGCCAAAGCTAATCAAAAGGGATATAGAAGGACACTTCATACTGCTCAAGGGAACCATACACCAACAAGACATAACAATCATAAATATATATGCCCCAAATAATGGTGCAGCTGTGTTCATCAAGCAAACTCTTCTCAAGTTCAAGAGTCTAATAGACCAACATACAATAATCATGGGAGACTTCAACACACCTCTCTCACCACTGGACAGATCTTCCAAACAAAAGTTAAATAAGGAAACTATAGAACTCAATAACACAATTAACAACCTAGACTTAATTGACATATATAGACTATACCACCCAACATCAAGTAGCTACACTTTTTTCTCAGCAGCACATGGAACCTTCTCAAAAATAGACCATATACTATGTCACAGGGCAACTCTTAGACAATACAAAGGGGTAGAGATAATACCATGCATCTTATCTGATCATAATGGAATGAAACTGAAAATCAATGATAAAAGAAGAAAGGAAAAATCAAGCATCACCTGGAGAATGAACAATAGGTTGCTGAGCGATCAATGGGTTTTAGAAGACATCAAGGAGGAAATTAAAAAATTCCTAGAGTTAAATGAAAACACAGACACAACATATCGGAATCTATGGGACACATTGAAAGCAGTTCTAAGAGGAAAATTCATTGCTTGGAGTTCATTCCTCAAAAAAAGAAAAAACCAACAAATAAATGATCTCATACTTCATCTCAAAATCCTAGAAAAAGAAGAGCAAAACAACAGCAAAAGAAGTAGAAGGCAAGAAATAATTAAAATCAGAGCTGAAATTAATGAAATTGAAACAAAAGAAACAATTGAAAAAATTGACAAAACTAAAAGCTGGTTCTTTGAAAAAATAAATAAAATTGACAGACCCTTAGCCATGCTAACGAAGAGAAGAAGAGAGAGAACCCAAATTACTAGCATACGGGATGAAAAAGGCAATATCACAACAGACACTTCAGAAATACAGAAGATAATCAGAAATTACTTTGAATCCTTATACTCCAATAAAATAGAAGATAGTGAAGGCATAGATAAATTCCTTGAGTCCTATGATCTGCCCAGATTGAGCCAGGAGGATATAGACAACCTAAACAGACCAATAACAATAGAGGAAATAGAAGAAACCATCAAAAGACTACCAACTAAGAAAAGCCCAGGACCGGATGGGTATACAGCAGAGTTTTACAAAACCTTTAAAGAGGAACTAACACCAATACTTTTCAAGCTATTTCAGGAAATAGAAAAAGAGGGAGAACTTCCAAATTCATTCTAGGAGGCCAACATCACCCTGATTCCGAAACCAGACAAAGACACTTCAAAGAAGGAAAACTACAGACCAATATCTCTAATGAACCTTGACGCAAAAATCCTCAATACAATTCTGGCGAATCGGATTCAAATACATATCAAAAAAATTATACATCATGATCAAGTAGGATTCATCCCTGGGATGCAAGGCTGGTTTAATATACGGAAATCAATAAATGTTATTCACCACATCAATAGACTTAAAAATAAGAACCATATGATCATCTCAATAGATGCAGAAAAAGCATTCGACAAAGTACAGCATCCCTTTATGTTCAAAACGCTAGAAAAATTAGGGATAACAGGATCATACCTCAACATTGTAAAAGCAATCTATGATAAGCCACAGGCCAGCATCATTCTCAATGGAGAAAAATTGAAGGCATTCCCTCTAAGATCTGGTACAAGACAGGGATGCCCTCTCTCACCACTTCTGTTCAACATAGTCCTCGAAACACTGGCCAGAGCAATTAGACAGTCAAAAGAAATTAAAGGCATAAAAATAGGAAAAGAAGAACTTAAATTATCACTATTTGCAGATGATATGATTCTATACCTAGCAGACCCAAAAGGGTCTACAAAGAAGCTATTAGAGCTAATAAATGAATTCAGCAAAGTGGCAGGATATAAGATCAACACGCATAAATCAAAGGCATTCCTGTATATCAGCGACAAATCCTCTGAAACGGAAATGAGGACAACTACTCCATTCACAATATCCCCCCAAAAAATAAAATACTTGGGAATCAACCTAACAAAAGAGGTGAAAGATTTACACAATGAAAATTACAGAACCCTAAAGAAAGACATAGAAGAAGACCTTAGAAGATGGAAAAACATACCCTGCTCATGGATAGGCAGAACTAACATCATCAAAATGGCAATATTACCAAAAGTTCTCTATAAGTTCAATGCAATGCCAATCAAAATCCCAACAGCATATCTTGTAGAAATAGATAAAAGAATCATGAAATTCATATGGAATAATAAAAGACCCAGAATAGCAAAAACAATACTAAGCAGGAAGTGTGAATCAGGCGGTATAGCGATACCAGACTTCAAACTATACTACAGAGCAATAGTAACAAAAACAGCATGGTACTGGTACCAAAACAGGCGGGTGGACCAATGGTACAGAATAGAGGACACAGTAACCAATCCACAAAACTACAACTATCTTATATTTGATAAAGGGGCTAAAAGCATGCAATGGAGGAAGGATAGCATCTTCAACAAATGGAGCTGGGAAAACTGGAAATCCATTTGCACCAAAATGAATCTGAATCCCTATCTCTCGCCGTGCACAAAAGTTAACTCAAAATGGATCAAGGAGCTTGATATTAAATCAGAGACACGGCATCTGATAGAAGAAAAAGTTGGTTATGATCTACACGCTGTGGGATTGGGCTCCAAATTCCTCAATAGGACACCCATAGCGCTAGAGTTAACAACTAGAATCAACAAATGGGACTTACTCAAACTAAAAAGTTTTTTCTCAGCAAAAGAAACAATAAGAGATATAAACAGGGAGCCTACATCCTGGGAACAAATCTTTACTCCACACACTTCAGATAGAGCCCTAATAACGAGAATATACAAAGAACTCAAAAAATCAGACAATAAGATAACAAATAACCCAATCAATAAATGGGCCAAGGACCTGAACAGACACTTCTCAGAGGAGGACATACAATCAATCAACAAGTACATGAAAAAATGCTCACCATCGCTAGCAGTCAGAGAAATGCAAATCAAAACTACCCTAAGATACCATCTCACTCCAGTAAGACTGGCAGCCATTAGGAAGTCAAACAACAATAAGTGCTGGAGAGGATGCGGGGAAAAGGGCACTCTTGTTCATTGCTGGTGGGACTGCAAATTGGTGCAGCCAATTTGGAAAGCAGTATGGAGATTTCTCGGAAAGCTGGGAATGGAACCACCATTTGACCCAGCTATTCCCCTTCTCGGTCTATTCCCTAAAGCCCTAACAAGAGCATGCTACAGGGACACTGCTACATCGATGTTCATAGCAGCTCAATTCACGATAGCAAGACTGTGGAATCAGCCTAGATGCCCTTCAATAGATGAATGGATAAAAAAAAATGTGGCATTTATATACAATGGAGTATTATTCTGCATTAAAAAATGACAAAATCATAGAATTTGGAGGGAAATGGATGGCATTAGAGCAGATTATGCTAAGTGAAGCTAGTCAATCTTTAAAAAACAAATACCAAATGACTCCTTTGATATAAGGGGAGTTAACAAGGACAGGGTAGGGACGAAGAGCTTGAGAAGAATATTTACATTAAACAGGGATGAGAGGTGGGAGGGAAAGGGAGTGAGAAGGGAAATTGCATGGAAATGGAAGGCGATCCTCAGGGTTATACAAAATGTCATATAAGAGGAAAGGAGGGGTAAGACAAGATAATACAAATGGAAGAAATGATTTACAGTAAAAGGGGTAGAGAGAGAAAAGGGGAGGGGAGGGGAGGGGAGGGGGGATAGTAGAGAATAGGACAGACAACAGAATACATCAGACACTAGAAAGGCAATATGTCAATCAATGGAAGGGTAACTGATGTGATACAGCAATTTGTATACGGGGTAAAAGCGGGAGTTCATAATCCACTTGAATCAAACCGTGTAATATGATGTATTAAGAACTATGTAATGTTATGAACGACCAATAAAAAAAAATAAAAATAAAAAAATAAAAAAAATAAATAAAATCAACACCTATAAATCAATTGCATTCCTGTACACCAGTGATGAATCAGTTGCTATTCAATTCATAGTAGCCTCAAAAATAAAATGCTTGGGAATCAATCTAACAAAAGAGGTGAAAGACCTCTACAATGAAAATTACAGAGCAGTAAAGAAAGAAATTGAAGACTTTAGAAGATGGAAAGACCTCCCAAGTTCTTGGGTAGGCAGAATTTTAATATTGTCAAAATGGCCATACCACAAAAATCACTATACAGATTTAATGTAGTTATTATTAAAATTTCAATGATAGTTTTTAGAGAAATGGAAAAGGCAGCCATGAAATTCATTTGGAAATATAAGAGGCCCAGAATAGCCAAAGCAATCCTTATCGAGAAAAGTGAAGCAGGATACGTCACAGTATCCAACCTTATATTATACTACAGAGCTATAGTAACTAAAGCAGCCTGGTAGTGGCACCAATACAAATATGAAGACCAATGGAACAGAGAGAAGTCACAGAAACAAACCTATGTAAATAGAGTTATCACATACTACGCAAAGGCACCATAAACCTACATTGTATAAAACACAGCACTTCAATACTACTTCTGGGAAAAGTGGAAACCCACATGTAGCAGAAAGAAACTGAACACCTCTCACCCTGCAAAAAATTCAACCCAAAGTTTATCAAGGACCTAGGCATTAGACCAGAGACAGTGTGCCCGCTAAAAGAAAATGTAAGCCCAACTCTCCATCATGTTATCATGTTGACTTAGGAACAACTTCCTCAACAGGACTAGTAAAGCACAAGAAATAAAATCAAGAATCCATAAGTGTGATAGTATAAAACTTAGAAGCTTCTTCACAGTAAGGGGCCAAAATTAAGAATGATAACAGAGACTAGAAAATGGGAGAAAATCTTTGTCATCTACAACTCATATGCAGTGTTAATCTCTAGGATATATAAAGAACTCAAAAAACTTCATACCAAAAAAAACAACACAATCAACAAATGGGCAAAGGAATTGAACAGGCATGTCACAGAAGAAGAAATACAAATGGTCAATAAGTATATAAAAAAATTCACTTCTAACTATTAGAGAAATACAAATTAAAATCATACAGACATTTCATTTTACTCCAGTCGGGATGGCAATTAGCAAGACTACAATTAACAATAAATGTTGGCAAGGATGTGGGGGAAAAGATACACTCATACATTGCTGGTGGGACTGGAAATTAGTGCATCCACTCTGGAAAGCAGTATGGAGATTCCTCAGAAAACTCTGAATGGAACCAACGTTTGACCCAGTTATTCCACTCCTTGGTACATACATAAAGTATTTAAAATCAGCATACTTTAATGATGTAGCCACATCAATGTTTATAGCTGCTCAATTTACAATAGCTAAGCTATGAAAACAAACTAGTTGCTCTTCAATAGATGAATGGATAAAGAAAATATGGTATAAATACACAATGAGATATTACTCAGCCTTAAATAAGAATGAAATTCAATAAATGGTTGAAATTGGAGGATATCAAGCTAAGTAAAATAAATCATAAACCAGTCCCATAAACCAGAGACTGAATGGTCTCTCTGATATTTGGATGCTTACACACAATAAGGGGGGTGGGACAGGCAATAGACATTCATTGGATTAAAGTACCCAAATATATCAGTGATGAAAGCTAGTGGGTTTTTTTTCTTTTTTAATGAATTCTGTAGGAAATTTATGTCTGATTCATTCTATTTTTTTCCATTCCCATCCCCCTTAACTTTTTTTCATTACTGATATACTTGGGCACTGCTTTGCCAATCAACTAACCATAAATATGTTTTGATTTCAGGACATGTGAGTCCTTAAACTGTAATCATTTTTAAAATATTATTTTGGTTGTGCTGGGTCTTTTGAGTTTCCACATGCCTGTATTCCTTGACTTAAAAATTGGCTGTATTCTAATAAACCCATTGTAAATTAAAAATATCTGAAACTGAGTAGACATTTAGTATATCTAAACCACCAAAATTTATAGCTTACCATAATGGTACAGTGTAGAATATTGTTTGTTTATTCTTCTGATCAGCTAACTGGCTGATAATTGTAGCACACTTCTACTGTCTGACATTGTGAGAAAATATCATATTATATGTTGCTAGCCCTGAAAAATGTAAAAACTAAAATTTCAAAATATTGTTTCTATTGAATGGGTATTGTGTGTACCATTCTAAATTAAAAAAGATTGTAAACTGAATCAGTATAAGTCAAAGACTGATGGTCAGATCATTCAAATAAGACAACTTAGATTCTCTACAACAATATGGAGAGCATTTTCAACTTAATAGTATTGGAAAGATGAGACAGGAGGATTGCAAATTCAAAGCCAACCTTAACAATATCTTGAGGCCCTAAGCAAATTAGTGAAACCCTGTCTCAAATTTAAAAAATAAGAAATAAGCTAGGGGTATGGCTTACTGGTTAAGTACCTCTGGGTTCAATTTCCAGACCTCCAAAAAAGTCTTTATATATATATTAACATAAAATAGTTTTCTGTTAGCTTAGATGCTATAAATTATAATAATTATAGTATAATTTTGAAATAAATTTGTGATATCAGAGATGGATTTATTGCCATAATTTTTTTATATTCACTCTATTGTTCAGTTTTCTTATATAGGTAGTTCTATAATTTAAGGAAGAATGACCAAATGGATATGATCACTACAAATTACTGACTACTAATGCAAAGCTCTTATTTTGATAACTTCATTGCACTTTGATTTTATTAACATTACAATAGTTTATACTCTCAAATACTATATCAAGCCTCTCAATAATAAGCAATTACCAAAGTATACAAATATATATGAAGCAACTATCTTTAGGTGGTATTCAACATGACTTTTTGGTAAAATCCCTAAGATAAAGGAAGGATATGAGAATTCCACATTTATCCTTTCCTTTTCCCTTTTATTCACTCACACTTCTAATTGTGTCATAAGGAAATTTAAAAAAAACTCTCACTTCCTGTCACACAGAATGAAGGAAAGAAGATGAATTTAAAACTTCAGATAGAGGAATATGCTACATATAAGAGGAGTTAACAGAATATGATAAGATGCCACATCCTTGCTGTAGGTATTCCTGAAAAACATGCAGTGTGGGAAAGCTCTAAACTGAGTACTTCCTCAAGTGTCCTTCTACAGAGGTGGCAGAAGCACA
Organism: Urocitellus parryii; assembly: GCF_045843805.1. Classification (NCBI taxonomy): domain Eukaryota; kingdom Metazoa; phylum Chordata; class Mammalia; order Rodentia; family Sciuridae; genus Urocitellus; species Urocitellus parryii. The sequence continues at coordinate 49,119,666 of NC_135547.1, read as the reverse complement.
AGCTAGGAGTGACAAATTGAGATTTTACTCTGGGCAAGCCCCTGGTAGTGTGCTCAGCTGAGAAGGGTGCTCAGAGCCCCAAAGGGGCTACCCCTCTGAGAGCAGAGGCAGTGAGGGTATGCTTGTACCTGGCACTAATCTACTCAGAGACAGCAGTGGGGGCCAAGACCCAACACTGACTCATGAGACTTTCTCTAGAACATTGCTACAATTTTATACACAACTGAGAAGAATTATGGAGATCATTTTTGACAATTTGCTTTTCCTAAGGTGTATTGGTACACGGATTTGCTCTGAAGTTATTGCACTTAATAGGGTTTAGTAACTTCTCTAAAAGTGGGCTAATACTGGGAACAGCAGTAAATGCACACTGAGTGGGAGTAGCAATTCCTGGCATTTTCCAAGCTTGGGGCACTAAAGATGAGATTGGGCACATTCAGGGTTGTATGACCATAGATCTAGGGCACTTAAGAGAAAGAAGCCTACTAGAGTAACTTGCATAAAAGTATAGCAGGTAATCATCTCAGAAGATGGGTAAACACACAAATAATGACAAAGCAAAGAAACAAATAAACCCCAAACAGACCACAATACTTTAATAACTAATCCCATTGACACAACAGGGGTGAAAATGTTGGAGAAAAAATTTAGAAAATTTGCAGGGAAAATAATGTTCAATGAGGTAAAAAATCTAAGAAATAAATTTAGAGAGAATATACTGAAAATGAAAGATTGTTTAAAGAGAGATCTTGGAAAAAGAATCAAACAAATCCTAAAAATGAATGACACAATAAATCAAATTAATAATTCAGTTTAGTATACCACCAACAGAAGAGACCACATAGAAGGCTATCAGGCTTCAAAGAAAATGTACATAATACTGAAAATAATGATGGCAATAAAGAGAAGATATTGAAATCATAAACAGAATACAAAAGAAATCTGGGATAATATCAAAAGATCAAATATAAGAATTATTGCCATAAAAGAAGGTACCAATATACAAACTGAAGGAAGGCACTATTTTTTTTTTCAATGATATAATATTGGAAAACTTTACAAACCTTAGAAATGAGATGGAAATTCAAATGACTGACATTTAGATCCTCAAATAAGTAAGATCAAAAAAAGATTATTTCAAGAAATACTGTAATTAAAATAATTAATATATATAATTGGGATAAAGGTTTCTAGAACCACAAGAGAAAAGCAACAGGTCACATTTAAATGTAAGCCAATTAGAATTTCTGCTAATTTTTAGCCCAGACCCTAAAAGCCAGTAGGACTTGAAATAATATATTCTAATCCCTGAAAGAAAACAGATACCAAGGAAGATTGCTATATCCAGCAAAACTATTCTTCAGAATTTAAGATGAAATGAAAACATTTCTAGAAAAACAGAAACAAAAATGAATTTATAACCACTAATCCAGAATGATAAGCATAATGAAATATCTCAAGAAGAATAAATTAAAAAATAAATATCAAAACCACTGTATGGATAAATATCACTATAATAATACTCAAAGAAGAATCAAATCTGAAGTAAGCATTAAAAATAATCAAAATGGCTTTAAATAAAAGTCACCACTATATAATAGCACTGAATATAAATTCTCCAAAATATAATTAAAAAATAGATTGGCAGAATGGATTATAATACAAGAACCAACCTTACATTATTTATAAGAGACTCATTTTACTTGGCAAAGACATCCACAGACTGAAGACAAAAGGATGGGAAAATATGTACCATGCACATGGAGACTGAAAAATAGTAGAAGCTATTCTCATATCAGACAAAGTAGACTTCAAGCCAAAATTAATCAGAAGAGAGTAGGAAGATCATTTCATAATTTCTAAGGGAATCATTCAACAACACAATGTAATGAATGTAAATATTTATGCCCAAAGTGTCAATGTATCTACATACATAAAATAAACACTACTTAATATAAACAATCAGACAAAAATACACTAATACTGGATAATTTTAATACATCTCTCCCCACAATAGTTTGTCCACAGGAACTAAGACTCTTTTGAATTAAAAAAAAATACTATTAATCAAAAATCCCCAGCAAACTTCTATAGAATGTTTTATTTATTAACAACTTAATTCATTTTCTTCTCAGTGGCAATTGGAACTTTTTCTGAAAGAGATTATTTTTAGAACATAAAACAAATCTTAGCAAATACTAATAGAGATAATTTCTTGCATATTATTATATTATAATTTAATGAAAGAAAAAATCAATGATAAGATAAAAAAAGAAAAAACTCATTTTAAAACCTGATGGAGAAGATATGAGATGAGGTGGGCCCCCAAAATTTATGTGTGAGAAAATTCAGAAAATTTCAGAAGAGAAATGTTTGGATTATGAAACTTAAATCTAATCAGTACACTAATCCAATAATGTGGATTAACTTGGTGTAACTGAAGGCAGGTAAGTTGTGGTTGGAGGAGGCAGGTCACTAGGGATGTTTTTGGTGTTTATATTTTGTCTCTGATGAGCAGAGTTCTCTTGTTTCACTTCCTTGTTAGCATGTACTGAGCAGTTTTCCTCTTCCACATCCTTCAACTATGATGTTCTGCCTCAACTGAACATAAATCAATGCACTTTGCTGTCTATGTACTGAGATTAATTAAACTGTGAGTGTCAAAACAAAATTCTTTCTCTAAAATGATTCTTGAATTGTCTTTTGGTCACAGAGGTGAAAAACCTCACTAAAACACCAGAAGAAATAGAAAACTTTTAAGTAGATAATTTAATGTTACACCTCAAGGCTGTAAATAGAGAAAAATCTAATTTGAAAATCAATAGAAGACAGGAAATAATTAAGAACAGATGCAAAATCAATGAAATTGAAAATTAAAAAGTAATGCAAAGGATCAGTGCAACAAATAGCTGGTTATTTGAGAAGATAAACAAGATTGAGAAACTCTTAGACAAACTAACCAAAAGAAATACATGACTCAAATCAATAAAATTAAGTTCAAAGAAGCTATCATGGGCTGAGGCTGTAGCTCATAAGCAGAGCCCTTGGGTAGCATGAGTCAGGCACTGGGTTTGATCCTCCACACCACATAAAAATAAGCAAATAAAATAAAGGCATTCTGTCCATCTACAACTACAATATTGTTTTTTAAAAAAGAAGCTTACACAATAGATATTTCTGAAATGCACATAATTAAAAATATTTTGAAAATTTATATTCAAATAAACTGGAAGATCTAGAAGATATTAACACATTGCTAGACACAGATGATATATCCAACTTGAAATATGAAGGTGTAGATAACCTAAACATAAAGATATCCAGCAATGAGATATATGTGGCAGTTAAAAATCATCCAAAAAAGAAAAGTCCAGAACCAGATGGATATTTAGCTGAGTTCTACCAAAACTTCAAAGAATAACTTATGTAATCATCTTCAAATTATTCCATAAATATAAAGGAAGGTAGACACCCAAATGCATTTTATGAAGCCAGTGTAACCTTGATACAAAAACTGACAAAGACACATCAAGGAAATAAAATTCAAGGAGAAAATTTGAAAACTCTTTTAGAATCAGAAATAAGATAAAAATATCCACTGCTATTCATTATATTACTTAAATCGCTAGTCAGAACAATCAGCAAATAATGGAAATTAAGGGAAAACAAAGAGAAAAAAATAAATCAAATTGAGTTTCTCAATCTAGTTTATCTTCTTTGTTGGTTACATGATCCTATATCTAGACAACAAGACACAAGATTAAAATGCATGAATTAATAGTCTGACATACTTCATTAATGAATCTCTTGAAAGAAATCAGAAAACTATCCCATTCAAACTTGGGAATAAATCCAACCAAGGAGGCAAAAGACCTCAACAAAGAACTATAAAACACTGAACAAAGAAATTAAAGAATGGCTGTGGTTTGTGACTCAGTGGTAGAGCACTTGTGTACCATTTCTCCATGAGAAATGTCATTGGATTTTTTATTGGAATTGCATTAAATCTGTATAGTGCTTTTTGAAGTATGATAATTTTGATAATATTAATTCTGCCTATCCAAGAACAAGGTAGACCTTTCCATCTTCTAAGATCTTCTTTGATTTCTTTCTTTTGGGTTCTGTAATTTTCATTATATAGATCTTTCACCTCTTTGTTGATTCCCATTTTTTTTGAGGTTATTGTCAATAGGGTAGTTTTCCTCATTTCCATTTCTGAGGATTTGCCATTGATATTCAGAAATGCCTTTGATTTATGGGTGTTGGTTTTAAATCCTGCTACTTTGCTGAATTCATATATAAATAAAAAGAAAGAAACTAAAAATCATAAAAAAGGAATAACACATATTAATACATTCTCTGTGGGACTGCAAATTTGAGCAATCACTTCAGAAAGGTATATGAAGATTTGTCAACATAGTAGCAATGAAATCACCATATGAACCAGTGGTCTCCCTCTTTGGTATTTATCCAAATGAACTAAAATCAGCATGCTATAGGAATACAGGCACATTAATGCAACAGAATTCACAGTAGCCAAATTATGTAACCAGCCTGGTTGCCTGTCAATAGATAAATGTATAATGAAAATGTGGTATATATACACACAGTGGCGTTTTACTCAAGTATATAGAAAATGAAATTATGTTATCTGCTGGTAAATAGATGGAACTGGAAAATATCATGCTAAATGAACTTAACCAGATTCAAAAAACCAAGGGACAAATGTTCTTTCTCACATTTGGAAACTAGAATAAAATAAGTAAAAAAAAAAGTGAGGGGATCTCATGAAATTAGAAGGGAAATCATTGGTGAAGAGCAAGATAATATAAGGTGAGTGAGAAATTATAGGAAAAAGGAGAAACACCATCAAATAAAATATACCAAGTTATGATATTTATATATGTATGAATATATTACAGTGAATCTCCAACTTATGTATACCAATAAAACACAAATTTATAAAAAATATAAATAGTAGAAAGACCTTAAGAGTAAACAAAGGAGAATAAGGGAGGAAGGAGGAGATAAAAAGAAAGAACTGAAAACTGAAATGGAGCAAATTACATTCCATGTAATTAATCAATTCTGTACCATTGGTCTACCAATCTGTTTTGGTGCCAATACCATGCTGTTTTTGTTACTATTGCTTTGTAGTATAATTTAAAGTCTGGTATAGTGATGCCACTTGCTTCACTCTTCCTGCTAAGAATTGCTTACATCCACAGGATATATAATTATGTCAAAATTAACCCCATTATTATGTATAACTAGTATGCACTTATATAAACATTATAAAAGCAAGAGTTTAAAATTTTCATGTGGTTCCTTCATTACTATGGATGATTATAACTATGTATGAGCAGGTTGAGACTAAATGAGACCTAGAACAGAATGGATGTTAGAAATTTTAAATGTGAATAGTAATTCTAGAGATCATGTGGTGCCTCATCATGTAGTGCCTCATCATGTTGAAATACCAGTGTCAAGAGCATAATTCCCACATTAAACACTCTAGTAATTCAATGCAACCCCGGAAAGGATAAAACTAAGGGAAAGGACTTTTTTAACTCCAGAGTAAATACTATGCTCATTATTAAAATACCAAATGTTGCATTAGGGAATGTGGCTCAGTGATAGAGTCCTTGTTTGGCATGTATGGGGGCCCTGGGTTTGATTCTTAGCACTGCAAAGGAAAAAAAATATATTGATAAAATAAATTAACTCACCAGTAAATTAAATATCTGCTAGAACAAAATTCAATACAGTCAATTCTACTTATCCACAACTTTTGCATATGGAAACTCAAATCCTCCACACAGATTATAAATATGTGAACAAACCTTGTATCCATACAGAAAAAATACACACACACACACACACACACACACACATATTCTCATTATTCCATATATTTTAATTGTAGCGTACCAATTATGTATAGTGCCATGGATGTTTTAATTAATCCAGAAATTGCTTCAAGTATATGAGAAGATTTCATTTATAATAAACAATTGCTATTCCAGTTCATACAAGGGAATTAATTTTAATATATTTTGATATTATTGAGGGAATCTAGAAAGATTCCCATGAAGATATTGAAGGATATTTAGATATTTACATAAATAAGAGAAATATTTTTAAAGTAGGATTAAGAATGCCAGATTTTTATAGGAATGAACTTCAGTGATAAGGTGGTTAACTGAAACAGAACTGAAAACCAATAAAAGGACAGATACCAGGCTCAGCAGAAAAAAAAAAACACCTTTATACAGCTATAATAAATACATCTAGCAATCAATAATTTCAATTGATTTAAATCCATATAACTTAAATAGGAAGACCCCATAATTTTGTAATTTGTACTTTCAGGGCATTAACCAGAAGCTCAAAATAAATATTAGACAAAAATCATCCTGTGATTCAGCAGCTGAGAGTAAAATTAATCATTTTGAAATATATTGAAACATTATGTTTTTCTTGACAATTCTGACCTTCAAGAGAAACTATGTTACCATACCCTAACCAAATTGGGATTAACATCACCAAATTGGAGAAAAGAGAAATACTTAACTCCATCCCACTGTATCCATATGGTTTCAATTAAAAGGGAATTGTTGAGAATCTATAATTCACAGTTCAGCATCAAAGGATCAATAGAAGCATTGCTGTAACTGTTAAGATTATGAGAACTGTTTGAGATGAACTGAGCAAATTTTGCACTGTAAAATGGGTATGAAGCATTGGAGGATAGGGGAAGACTGTTATGTTTTTTAATCTGAAAAGTTCCCCAGAATCTCGAGTGTTCAAAGGTCAGGCTTTGAGGAAGTGATTTAATCATGAAAACTCATCAGTGCTGTATAGACTATTGAAAGATAATATCTAGTTGGAGGTTCTATGGGCATGACCTGCAAGAGTTTATCTTTTGTCTGGCTCCTTAATTTTTTTCTCTCTCTTTCTCTCTCCTTCCTACCCTTCTATGCCTTTCCATATGATTTCTCTTCACCTCAAGTCCAAAGCAGCAAAGCTAGTGGACCATAGAAAAAACCTCTGAAACAATGAGGAAAAAATAAACTTTTTTTCCCACTCAGAGTTGTTTATATGAGGCATCTTGCTCACAACAATGAAAAGTTGATTAACCCACAAGGTTAGGATATTCAATATTACCACTTTTAGTTGAGACTTTCTTTGAGGTCCTATTCATGTAGTAAGGAAATAAAGGCATAAAAATTGGAAAAAAAATAAGTGTATTTGTCTCTCAAGATGACATGAACATTTTTGCATATAAAGAGGAGCGGACTAGAGAATAACTAAAAAATATATGTTAGTAAATTTTCAAGGTCATACAATACAAGATATTTGTAAAAAATATTTTATATAAGAAAAATATAAATAACATCAAAATATATATTTTATAATATGATAATAATAATAAAATATTTAGGAATAGATGTAATTAATGCAATATTTATTTTGCATCCATGCAGAAAACTATAAATTATTGCTAAGTGAAGTTTTTTTAAAAAAAAAATACCTGAATAAATGTGAACACATATTTTGTTTATATATTGGAAGTGTAACTATTGTTAATGTGTAAATTCTGCTATATTGAATTATATCTAAAAGAATTCCTTTCAAAATATCAATAGAAGTTAGCACTATTATTTTAAGGATGTTTTACAGACAAAAAAATTTAAAAAAAGAAAATATAAAACCAAAATGGCTTAAAGACTTCTGGATTTGGCAATTAGTTTTTGGATATGATATCAAAATGACAGGCAAGTAAAAGCTTAAAAATACATAACTTGGACTGCAAAATTAAAAATGTTTGTTCATTAATATTATCAAGAGTAAAAAAAAGGAAACCTATGGAATGGGAGAATTTATTTGCAAATCATCTGATATGAGATTGACATCCAGAATATATAAAGAACTTGTGCAACTCTACATAAATAAACAGCACTAATTATAAATGAACAAATGAACTAGAGAAATTAAAGCCCATGTATATTATAGGTAAAATGTAAAATGTTGCAGCTGCTATGGAAAACGGCAAGGCAATTTCTCAAAAAATTAAATATAGAATTAACATTTAAAAAAAAAGAAATTTGTAATACATCAAGTATTACTATGATATTATAAGAAAGAAGACAGTGTTGCTGGGTAAAATGATAGGAAAATAAATCAATAGAATGCAATATTAAGTTTTGATATTTTCATAAATTCTCCAAATCAAATATATTAGAAATGAAAATTATTTTATTATATGCTGTTAGAACAACTGGATATCCTTATGGAAAATGTTTGGTAAAACATGATCTTTAATCCTGACTTTATGCCACTAATGCATACACAAAAATATTTCATGATGTATAATAGAACTACATTTAATAAATGAATCAATACAGCTTACACTAAAGAGATTAATATCTTCATAACCTTGATATACAATAAACTGTCTCACACAGGACATAGAAAGTCATAACCAACATTTAAAAAATACATAGCTAAAAGTTCATCGAATAAACTTTCCTTGTCTTTGAAAAGTACCATTTAGAAAGTGAATAGCAATTGCACATTCTGCTACAAATCATTCCACTGTATATTTGATAAAGTATTTCTATCATGAATATATGAAAGTTCCATATAACTTAATAATGCAGATAAAAGCAAACTTATTGAAATGTTACAAGTTTTGAATACACAATTAATAAAGAGGGATATGTGAATAACCAACATGTAAATAAAAAAAGTACTCAAAATTATGACGCAGAGAAATGCAAAATAAAACAAAGATATACTACCTCTGACCCACATTAATTTGCTAAAATTAAAATACTTAAGAAATTCAAATGGTAGTGATGATTTAGAAAAATCTAAGTTCATATATACTGTTGGTCAGGTCTAAAAGTACTAAAATATCTAATAGTCACTTTTGAGATTTCCAATAAAAGTAAATATTAATTTATTATGTAATACAGGGCTGGGGATGTGGCTCAAGCGGTAGCGCGCTCGCCTGGCATGCGTGCGGCCCCGGTTCGATCCTCAGCACCACATACAAACAAAGATGTTGGGTCCGCCAAATACTAAAAAATAAATATTAAAATTCTCTCTCTCACTCTCTCTCACCCTTTCTTTAAAAAAAAATTTATTATGTAATACATAAATTACTGTAGTTACATGAATTTATTAAATAACACACAGATATCTACATAAGGCTTGCATGTGAATATTTATTTATTTATTTATTTATTTTTTATTTTTGGTCGTTCAAAACATTACATAGTTCTTAATACATCATATTTCACAGTTTGATTCAAGTGGGTTATGAACTCCCAATTTTACCCCGTATACAGATTGCTGTATCACATCAGTTACCCTTCCATTTATTGACATAATGCCTTTCTAGTGTCTGTGTATTCTGCTGTCTGTCCTATTCTCTACTATCCCCCCTCCCCTCCCCTCCCCTCCCCTTTTCTCTCTCTACCCCTTCTACTGTAAATCATTTCTTCCATTTGTATTGTCTTGTCTTACCCCTCCTTTCCTCTTATATGTCATTTTGAATAACCCTGAGGATCGCCTTCCATTTCCATGCGATTTCCCTTCTCACTTCCTTTCCCTCCCACCTCTCAACCCTGTTAATGTAAATTTTCTTCTCAAGCTCTTCATCCCTACCCTGTCCTTGTTTCCTCCCCTTATATCAAAGGAGTCATTTGGTATTTGTTTTTTAAAGATTGACTAGCTTCACTTAGCATAATCTGCTCTAATGCCATCCATTTCCCTCCAAATTCTATGATTTTGTCATTTTTTAATGCAGAGTAATACTCCATAGTATATAAATGCCACATTTTTTTATCCATTCATCTATTGAAGGGCATCTAGGCTGATTCCACAATCTTGCTATCGTGAATTGTGCTGCTATGAACATCGATGTAGCAGTGTCCCTGTAGCATGCTCTTATTAGGTCTTTAGGGAATAGACCGAGAAGGGGGATAGCTGGGTCAAATGGTGGTTCCATTCCCAGCTTTCCAAGAAATCTCCGTACTGCTTTCCAAATTGGCTGCACCAGTTTGCAGTCCCACCAGCAATGAACAAGAGTGCCCTTTTCCCCGCATCCTCTCCAGCACTTATTGTTGTTTGACTTCCTAATGGCTGCCAGTCTTACTGGAGTGAGATGGTATCTTAGGGTAGTTTTGATTTGCATTTCTCTGACTGCTAGAGATGGTGAGCATTTTTTCATGTACTTGTTGATTGATTGTATGTCCTCCTCTGAGAAGTGTCTGTTCAGGTCCTTGGCCCATTTGTTGATTGGGTTATTTGTTATCTTATTGTCTAATTTTTTGAGTTCTTTGTATACTCTGGATATTAGGGCTCTATCTGAAGTGTGAGGAGTAAAAATTTGTTCCCAGGATGTAGGCTCCCTATTTACCTCTCTGATTGTTTCTTTTGCTGAGAAAAAACTTTTTAGTTTGAGTAAGTCCCATTTGTTGATTATTGTTATTAACTCTTGCGGTATGGGTGTCCTATTGAGGAATTTGGAGCCTGATCCCACAGTATGTAGATCATAACCACCTTTTTCTTCTATCAGATGGGGTGTCTCTGATTTAATATCAAGCTCCTTGATCCATTTTGAGTTAACTTTTGTGCATGGTGAGAGATAGGGATTCAGATTCATTTTGATGCAAATGGATTTCCAGTTTTCTCAGCACCATTTGTTGAAGATGCTATCCTTCCTCCATTGCATGCTTTTAGCCCCTTTATCAAATATAAGATAGTTGTAGTTTTGTGGATTGGTTACTGTGTCCTCTATTCTGTACCATTGGTCCACCTGCCTGTTTTGGTACCAGTACGATGCTGTTTTTGTTACTATTGCTCTGTAGTATAGTTTGAAGTCTGGTATCGCTATACCGCCTGATTCACACTTCCTGCTTAGTATTGTTTTTGCTATTCTGGGTCTTTTATTATTCCATACGAATTTCATGATTCTTTTCTCTATTTCTACAAGAAATGCTGTTGGGATTTTGATTGGCATTGCATTGAACTTATAGAGAACTTTTGGTAATATCGCCATTTTGATGATGTTAGTTCTGCCTATCCATGAGCAGGATATATTTTTCCATCTTCTAAGGTCTTCTTCTATATCTTTCTTTAGGGTTCTGTAATTTTCATTGTATAAATCTTTCACCTTTTTTGTTAGGTTGATTCCCAAGTATTTTATTTTTTGGGGGGATATTGTGAATGGAGTAGTTGTCCTCATTTCCGTTTCAGAGGGTTTGTCGCTGATATACAGGAATGCCTTTGATTTATGCGTGTTGATCTTATATCCTGCCACTTTGCTGAATTCATTTATTAGCTCTAATAGCTTCTTTGTAGACACTTTTGGGTCTGCTAGGTATAGAATCATATCATCTGCAAATAGTGATAATTTAAGTTCTTCTTTTCCTATTTTTATGCCTTTAATTTCTTTCATCTGTCTAATTGCTCTGGCCAGTGTTTCGAGGACTATGTTGAACAGAAGTGGTGAGAGAGGGCATCCCTGTCTTGTACCAGATCTTAGAGGGAATGCCTTCAATTTTTCTCCATTCAGAATGATGCTGGCCTGTGGCTTATCATAGATTGCTTTTACAATGTTGAGGTATGATCCAGTTATCCCTAATTTTTCTAGAGTTTTGAACATAAAGGGATGCTGTACTTCGTTGAATGCTTTTTCTGCATTTATCAAGATGATCATATGGTTCTTATTTTTAAGTCTATTGATGTGGTGAATAACATTTATTGATTTCCGTATATTGAACCAGCCTTGCATCCCATGGTTGAATCCTACTTGATCATGGTGCACAATTTTTTTGGTATGTATTTGAATCCGATTCGCCAGAATTTTATTGAGGATTTTTGTGTCAAGGTTCATTAGAGATATCAGTCTGTAATTTTCTTTCTTTGAAGTGTCTTTTTCTGGTTTCGGTATCAGGGTGATGTTGGCCTCGTAGAATGAATTTGGAAGTTCTCCCTCTTTTTCTATTTCCTGAAATAGCTTGAAAAGTATTGGTGTTAGTTCCTCTTTAAAGGTTTTGTAAAACTCTGCTGTATACCCATCCGGTCCTGGGCTTTTCTTAGTTGGTAGTCTTTTGATGGTTTCTTCTATTTCCTCTATTGTTATTGGTCTGTTTAGGTTGTCTATATCCTCCTGACTCAATCTGGGCAGATCATAAGACTTAAGGAATTTATCTATGCCTTCACTATCTTCTATTTTATTGGAGTATAAGGATTCAAAATAATTTCTGATTATCTTCTGTATTTCTGAAGTGTCTGTTGTGATATTGCGTTTTTCATCTCGTATGCTAGTAATTTTGTTTCTCTCTCTTCTTCTCTTCGTTAGCATGGCTAAGGGTCTGTCAATTTTATTTATTTTTTCAAAGAACCAACTTTTAGTTTTGTCAATTTTTTCAATTGTTTCTTTTGTTTCAATTTCATTAATTTCAGCTCTGATTTTAATTATTTCTTGCCTTCTACTTCTTTTGCTGTTGTTTTGCTCTTCTTTTTCTAGGAATTTGAGATGAAGTATGAGATCATTTATTTGTTGGTTTTTTCTTTTTTTTGAGGAATGGACTCCAAGCAATGAATTTTCCTCTTAGAACTGCTTTCAATGTGTCCCATAGATTCCGATATGTTGTGTCTGTGTTTTCATTTAACTCTAGGAAGTTTTTAATTTCCTCCTTGATGTCTTCTAAAACCCATTGATCATTCAGCAACCTATTGTTCATTCTCCAAGTGATGCTTGATTTTTCCTTCCTTCTCTTATCATTGATTTTCAGTTTCATTCCATTATGATCAGATAAGATGCATGGTATTATCTCTACCCCTTTATATTGTTTAAGAGTTGCCCTGTGACATAATATATGGTCTATTTTTGAGAAGGTTCCATGTGCTGCTGAGAAAAAAGTGTAACTACTTGATGTTGGGTGGTATAGTCTATATATGTCAATTAAGTCTAGGTTGTTAATTGTGTTATTGAGTTCTATAGTTTCCTTATTTAACTTTTGTTTGGTAGATCTGTCCAGTGGTGAGAGAGGTGTGTTGAAGTCTCCCATGATTATTGTATGGTGGTCTATTAGACTCTTGAACTTGAGAAGAGTTTGCTTGATGAACACAGCTGCACCATTATTTGGGGCATATATATTTATGATTGTTATGTCTTGTTGGTGTATGGTTCCCTTGAGCAGTATGAAGTGTTCTTCTTTATCCCTTTTGATTAACTTTGGCTTGAAATCTATTTTATTAGATATGAGTATGGACACTCCTGCTTGTTTCCGCAGTCCATATGAGTGGTATGATTTTTCCCAACCTTTCACCTTCAGTCTATGAATATCTTTTCCTATCAGATGTGTCTCCTGTAGGCAGCATATTGTTGGGTCTTGTTTTGTGATCCATTCTACTAGCCTTTGTCTCTTTTTTTTTTCATTGTGACATTTTATTTTTTAATATATATATTTTTTTAATTATTTTTTTTATTGGTTGTTCACAACATTACAAAGCTCATGATATATCATATTTCATACATTAGATTGAAGTGGGTTATGAACTCCCAATTTTACCCCAAATGCAGATTGCAGAATCACGTCGGTTACACATCCACAATTTTACATAATGTCCAATTAGTAATTGTTGTATTCTGCTACTTTTCCTATCCCCTACTATCCCCCCTCCCCTCCCCTCCCATCTTCTCTCTCTACCCCATCTATTGTAATTCATTTCTCTCCTTGTTAATTTTCCCATTCCCCTCACAACCTCTTATATGTAATATTGTATAGCAATGAGGGTCTCCCTTCATTTCCATGCAATTTCCCTTTTCTCTCCCTTTCCCTCCCATCTCATGTCTCTGTTTAATGTTAATCTTTTCTTCCTGCTCTTCCTCCCTGCTCTGTTCATAGTTGCTCTCATTATATCAAAGAAGACATTTGGTATTTGTTTTTTAGGGATTGACTAGCTTCACTAAGCATAATCTGCTCTAGTGCCATCCATTTCCCTGCAAATTCTATGATTTTGTCATTTTTTATTGCTGCATAGTACTCCATTGTGTATAGATGCCACATTTTTTTTTATCCATTCATCTATTGAAGGGCATCTGGGTTGGTTCCACAATCTAGCTATTGTGAATTGTGCTGCTATGAACATCGATGTGGCAGCATCCCTGTAGCATGCTCTTTTAAGGTCTTCAGGGAATAGTCCAAGAAGGGCAATAGCTGGGTCAAATGGTGGTTCCATTCCCAGCTTTCCCAGGAATCTCCAAACTGCTTTCCAAATTGGCCGCACCAATTTGCACTCCCACCAGCAATGTACAAGAGTACCCTTTTCTCCACATCCTTGCCAGCACTTGTTGTTGTTTGACTTCATAGTGGCTGCCAATCTTACTGGAGTGAGATGGTATCTTAGGGTGGTTTTGATTTGCATTTCTCTGACTGCTAGAGATGGTGAGCATTTTTTCATGTACTTGTTGATTGATTGTATATCCTCCTCTGAGAAGTGTCTGTTCAGGTCCTTGGCCCATTTGTTGATTGGGTTATTTGCTATCTTATTGTCTAATTTTTTGAGTTCTTTGTATACTCTGGATATTAGGGCTCTATCTGAAGTGTGAGGAGAAAAATTTGTTCCCTATTTACCTCTCTTATTGTTTCTCTTGCTGAGAAAAAACTTTTTAGTTTAAGTAAGTCCCATTTGTTGATTCTTGTTATTAACTCTTGTGCTATGGGTGTCCTATTAAGGAATTTGGAGCCCGACCCCACAATATGTAAATCATAGCCAACTTTTTCTTCTATCAGGCAAAGAGTCTCTGATTTGATATCAAGCTCCTTGATCCATTTTGAGTTAACTTTTGTGCATGGCGAGAGAAAGGGATTCAGTTTCATTGTGTTGCATATGGATTTCCAGTTTTCCCAAGACCATTTGTTGAAGATGCTATCCTTCCTCCATTGCATGCTTTTAGCCCCTTTATCAAATATAAGATAGTTGTAATTTTGTGGATTAGTCTCTGTGTCCTCTATTCTATACCATTGGTCCACCCGCCTGTTTTGGTACCAGTACCATGCTGTTTTTGTCACTATTGCTCTGTAATATAGTTTGAAATCTGGTATCGCTATACCGCCTGATTCACACTTCCTGCTTAGAATTGCTTTTGCTATTCTGGGTCTTTTACTATTCCATATGAATTTCATGATTGCTTTATCTATTTCTTCAAGAAACGCCGTTGGGATTTTGATTGGCATTGCATTAAACCTATAGAGAACTTTTGGTAATATCGCCATTTTGATAATGTTAGTTCGGCCTATCCATGAACAGGGTATATTTTTCCATCTTCTAAGGTCTTCTTCTACTTCTCTCTTTAGGGTTCTGTAGTTTTCATTGTATAAGTCTTTCACCTCTTTTGTTAGGTTGATTCCCAAGTATTTTATTTTTTTTGAGGATATTGTGAATGGAGTGCTTTTCCTCATTTCCGTTTCAGAAGTTTTGTCGCTGGTATACAGAAATGCCTTTGATTTGTGCGTGTTGATTTTATATCATGCCACTTTGCTGAATTCATTTATTAGTTCTAGTAGTTTCTTTGTAGATCCTTTTGGGTCTTCTAGGTATAGAATCATGTCATCTGCAAATAGTGATAATTTAAGTTCTTCTTTTCCTATTGTTATGCCTTTAATTTCCTTTGTCTGTCTAATTGCTCTGGCCAGTGTTTAGAGAACTATATTGAATAGAAGTGGTGATAGAGGGCATCCCTGTCTTGTTCCAGATTTTAGAGGGAATGCCTTTAACTTTTGTCCATTCAGAATGATGCTAGCCTGAGGCTTAGCATAGATAGCTTTTACAATGTCAAGGTAAGTTCCTGTTATCCCTAGTTTTTCTAATGTTTTGAACATAAAGGGGTGCTGTACTTTGTCGAATGCTTTCTCTGCGTCTATCGAGACGATCATATGGTTCTTATCTTTAAGTCTATTGATGTGGTGAATAATATTTATTGATTTACGTATATTGAACCATCCTTGCATCCCAGGGATGAATCCTACTTGATCATGGTGCACAATTTTTTTGATGTGTTTTTGTATTCGATTTGCCAGAATTTTATTGAGGATTTTTGCATCTAGGTTCATTAGAGGTATTGGTCTGTAGTTTTCTTTCTTTGAGGTGTCTTTGTCTGGTTTCGGAATCAGGGTGATGTTGGCCTCATAGAATGAATTTGGAAGAGCTCCCTCTTTTTCTATTTCCTGAAATAACTTGAAAAGTATTGGTATTAATTCTTCTTTAAAGGTATTAGAAGGGAAGGGAAGAAGTCACTAAAGAGAATGAGAGTAAGCAGGTAGAATTCAAGGAAGGGGGGATAAGATAATTGAAAAGAAATGAAAAGACAAAAGAAGAAAAAATAGGAAATAAAAAAAGAAAAAGAAAAAAAAAATTATAAAAAAAAGAATAAAACAAAAATTAAAATTAAAATTGTAAGAAAAAAAAATTTTTAAATTGTAAAAAAAAAAATTTAAAAAACAAGAAAGAAAAATGAAAATGAAAGAAAACCCCAAATCAAAATCAAAAAAAAAAGAGAAAAGAAAAAAGAAAAAAAAAAAAACACTAATAAATGCAGTCTTAGAGTTTGATTAACTTCTCTTCCAGTAGGTGGCGCTGTGCCCACCAGGCCAAGTTTCTCCTGTCAATACGCGGGAACCAATCAATGTGCAGCAGCTCCTCCTCCCAGACTGGGCGAGTCTCCAATCCTGAGTGCCTAGGGCCTCCTCTTGTGTCTAGTCACTTCCCCACTTGTCCTCTAGCCAGGCCCCTCTCACGGGTGCCGCTCACCACAATACTGGGTACACGCCAGGTCTGCTGCTCCCAGGAGCCCTGTTTTCATGGACGATTGGGCACACTCTCCCAGATTGCCTGTCCCTCAGACCCTAAGTTTGTGGAGCTTAGGGCTGAAAATCCTCAGCAAATTTTACTTGCCCTCCGGTAGCCACGCCCCCGGTAGCTGGTGCACGAGACCTCAGCTGTCAGCTCTGGTGGGAGTGGTAGTTCCGCGCCGCGGGTCCCTCGCCACCTCTAATTCCCTCGGTCTGGCTACCGCGCTCATGGGAGAGCTGGGAGGGGCCCTTACGGGAGAGCTGGGCGGGGCCCTCAAGGTTTCCCCGATGTGTGGAGAGGGAAGGCTAGGGGATTACCCACCTGTAGCCGCAGGATTCAATGAAGTTATCTCCTCCGCCGGAGTCTGATGACGTCAGTTCTCTGCCATGGTGGTATCTCTTGCAAATGGCGACAGTTCGTTTCCCTTTGCCGGGTGACCAATGCAATGGGTGGGTCCTTACTGTCTCTCCCAAGCCCCGTTTGAAACCTGTGGCCACTACCTATGAAGGCTCGGTTGCCATTACCTCCGTAGGATCAGAAGGGCTGATCAGTTGTTTCAGCCGGATGGATTAGTGCTGAGTCACAGCTGTTTGTCTGCTGGAATCAGGCGAATGGGAGCTTGAATTCAGCCGATCCGGGCTCAGTGTGTGTTCTGAGAGGTCCAGATTGATCACCCCAGATCCACGTCAGCTCAGCATTGCTTAGTGATCCTGAGCAAACAGATTTAGGCTGTTTACGACTCCCTATGCCTGCACAACTGCAGAGGTCAGAGACTTGATCTCTCCGCGCCCGCCGCCATGTTGGAATAGCCTGTGTCTCTTAATTGGTGAGTTTAAGCCATTAACATTTAGGGTTATTATTGAGATATGGTTTGTTCTTCTATCCATATTTGTTTATTGATGTTACTAAACCTGATTTGTTATCCTCTTTGACTACTTTCCCCCCTTTACTGTCCTACCTCCCATTGTTGGTTTTCAATGTTATTTTCCATTTCCTCTTCCTGTAATGTCTTGCCAAGGATTTTTTGAAGAGATGGTTTTCTAGCTGCGAATTCTTTTAACTTTTGTTTATCATGGAAGGTTTTAATTTCATCTTCTAATCTGAAGCTTAATTTCGCCGGATACACGATTCTTGGTTGGAACCCATTTTCTTTCAGCGTTTGAAATATGTTATTCCAGAATCTTCTAGCTTTCAGAGTCTGTGTTGAGAGATCAGCTGTTATCCTGATTGGTTTACCCCTAAATGTAATCTGCTTTCTTTCTCTTGCAGCTTTTAAAATTCTCTCCTTATTCTGTATGTTGGACATCTTCATCATAATGTGTCTAGGTGTGGATCTCTTATGATTTTGCACATTCGGCGTCCTGTAGGCTTCTACGATTTGGGATTCTGTCTCATTCTTCAAGTCTGGGAAGTTTTCTTGTATTATTTCACTGAATAGACTGTTTATTCCTTTGGTATGGAGCTCTGTGCCTTCCTGTATCCCAATGACTCTTAAATTTGGTCTTTTGATGTTGTCCCATAATTTTTGGATGTTCTGCTCATGGTTTCTTAGCAGACTTGCTGAGCCGTCTATGTTCTTTTCCAGTTGAAATACTTTGTCTTCATTGTCTGATGTTCTCTCTTCTAGGTGATCTACTCTGCTGGTAGTATTCTCAATTGAGTTTTTAAGTTGGTTTATTGTTTCCTGCATTTCTAGGATTTCTATTTCTTTGTTTTTTTTTTACCTCTATCTCCCTGTGAAATTGATCTTTTACTTCCTGGATTTGTTTGTCAATGTGATCTTTCATTGTCTGATTTTGCTGTCTCATGTCTTCCTTGAGACTCCAGATCATCTGAAGCATGTATATCCTGACCTCTCTATCTGACATTCCATCTGTTGCACCTATTACCTCTTCTAAAGTTGAGTTGACCTGCATTGCCTGTGGTCCTTTCTTTCCTTGTCTTTTCATACTGCTGGCGTTTCTTTCTGCTTGGTGAAACTGTTGTGTTTTTGAAATTTTCCCTCTATTTATTCATATTGCTCTTGTATAGTTGAAAAATCACCCTTGCAGGGCAGGTAGTGTCTGTGATCCTCCTCCAATTGGTGTGATCCATCTACCACGCTGGCAGGCCCTAGGTCTGCTCTGCTGGTCGGTCAAAGGTCCGCCTAGCCAGCAGGCGCGAGGGGCACCTCTGTCACTCTGCAGGTTGCTGGGCCTAACCTCCCAATGGGTCGCAGGTTCGCCTAGCTTGCAGGCACTGGGGGAGGGGCCGGTTCCGCCCCTCAACAGGCCGCTTGGCCCAATCTGCCAGTGGTCACAGTCCCTCCTACCTTGCATATACTGGGGGAGGGGACGGGCCTACCCCTCAGCAGGCCGCTGGACCTGTCCTACTGGTGGGTCCTGTCCGCGTTCCCTGCAGGCGCGTGTAGCTGTTCTGTGACTCCGCAGGTTGCCGGGCCTGACCCGCCTGCCTGTGGGTTGCAGGTTCACCTAGCTTGCAGGCACTGGGGGAGGGGCCGGTTCTGCCCCTCAGCAGACCGCTAGGCCCGATCTGCCGGTGGTCACAGTCCCTCCTACCTTGCAGACACTGGGGGAGGGGACGGGCCTGCCCCTCAGCGGGCCGCCAGTCCTGTCCTACTGGTGGGTCCTGACCGCGTTCCATGCAGGCGCCTGTAGCTGTTCTGTGACTCCACTGGTTGCTGGACCTGACCCGCCCGTGGGTTGCAGGTTCGCCTGCATGTGAATATTTATAAGAGCATTATTTGTAACAGCCAAACCCTGAAACAAGACCATATCTTTCACCATACAAAAAATAAACAAACAAATTTTGGGTTATTCTTAAAAAGACTAAAACTTTGCAAGGATAATGAATTAACCACTTTTACTTGCAACTTCTGCATGAATATAGAAATATAGTCAATAAAAAAGTAAGCCACAAAATAGTGCATATTATATGATTTCATTTATACAAAATTCTCAAATAAGCAAAATAAAATATTTTAATACAATTCTGAGCAAGGTTTATTCTGGAAGGGGATTCAGATTTGGACTGGAAAAGAGCGCTTCTGTCGTGGTGATGCTCTGTATCTTTTTTAAGTTTAAAAATTGCTTGAATATATAAATTCATAAAACTCATTAAGTTGTACATGTATGCTCTATGAATTTAACTGTATTCAAATAATATGTATAAAAATATAAATGTAAATTCAATGCATAAGCATAAAATGCAAATTGAAACATGATAGAAAATGTAAGAAATATATATTTGTTATTTCTTAAAAAGTATCAGAAATTTTAATCCCATTCAAAAGTCATTTTTCATATTCTAGACAGATGTTACACAGAATAAGTTCTCCTAAATTTGAAAACAATCCATTTATGTAAATTGAAGCCTGTAAACCTAGAGATTTATAAGG
This sequence comes from Urocitellus parryii, assembly GCF_045843805.1. Lineage (NCBI taxonomy): Eukaryota > Metazoa > Chordata > Mammalia > Rodentia > Sciuridae > Urocitellus > Urocitellus parryii. The sequence continues at coordinate 49,099,394 of NC_135547.1, read as the reverse complement.
GTTCTAAGAAAATTTTTTTCGTTTAGATTAATTCAATTTTAAAATCCAATCTCTAGAATGTTACTGCAACCAAACATTTAACCATCTCCCAATCTGGAGAGCTATAAATTGTACTGATGTATCTCTGACTCTTATGCTGTCCCCATGAGTCCACTGAATAAAATCAATTCATTTTACAATCTTCCAAACTCCTAAAAGACCCTCAAGTTTGTTGTAGACAAAAACTTCTCAGTAGGGTTACTCATTTCATAAAACTGAAATCATACAACTATGTCTGTAGCATGACACATTAAATAATTTGTAAACATTGCATTGGGAAATTAATTATATTTAACTATATTTAAACCCATGTGGTATTTCCTGACACTTAGTTTTCATGTGTGACCTTTGAGGATTCCTTTATACCTGCCAGTTAATCAAATTCTTGCAGGTAGATTTTCCTTTCTCACAAACATGTAGATATTATTTTTTTTTAAGTTATAATCACAATATAATCAACATAGGCTTTTTTTTGTACCAGGAATTGAATTCAGGGCCACCTGAACATTGAGCCACATCCCCACTCCTATTTATTTAGAGACAGGGTCTCACTGAGTTAGTTAGTGTTTCACCATTGCTGATGCTGGCTTTGAACTCATGATCCTCCTGTCTCAGCCTCCCAAACCACTGGGAGAGAAAAATTTTGACCCCGTGTTTCCAACTGTTAGTTAAAGGATTCCTCAGTAGCTTTCTCAATTATGATATTGAATCCCCTTAATAATTTTATATATATTTTTTATGAAAACATGTAATAAACAACTATTTTGGGTGTGAAGTTTTGCTTTCTCAGAGAACAAAAGTTTATCTGGATATTACTTTATTGATATGAGTTCAGTGAATAATATATAACATTGAAATTACAAACAAAGTCTTTTATCAAGGGGTTATTTTGCTATTCATAAATGTTTTTGCTCATTGAAAATAGTCATTAATCATCAAATTATGTTTCATTCAATTATTACATTTAGGAGGTGAAATAAGCTTTCAAGTTCTTTTTTGTAATATGATAGTAACAAATTTATTTTCTAAGGACTATATCCCAAGGGTCTCAGTAGTAGAGCACTCATCTAGCACGTGTGAGGCCCTGGGTTTGATCCTCAGCACCACATAAAAATAAATAAATAAAATACAGGTATTAGGTCCAACTACAACTAAAATATAAATATTAAAAAAATTTAAAAAAAGAATGTATCTTGAGGGGGCAAAATTGTGATGTATGCAGTCAAGGGGAGAAATAAAGAATGTCCATGTGCTTCTGCCCCTTTCAATGCTTTATTCAAATTACTCAATACAATTTCACTCTATTGTTTCTTAATGAAGAAAAATGACAATCATTAATGCTGGCATTCCAATGATCATAATCAATTCACAGCAACCAATTCTAGATTAATTAATTCACAGAAAACAATTCCAGATTAATTATAAGCACTGCAAAACACACTTAATCATGACAGGCTAATGACAGACATTCCCTCTGCATGCTAAGATCAAAAGTCTCAAGCCTTAGGCTTTATGTCCAGCAGATGCACACCCACTCAGACTGCCGTGATCAGGTCTGGAACCAAGGCAGGGTTTTCCTGGGGTGGAGTGAACCACCCGATGAGGAGAGCATCTAGAGGGTCTTAGAGAGAAGTTGCAGCTCTCACCAAGGTCCACAGGAGGCAGTAGAGTTTGAAAGTGGTGAGGATCATGCAGAGGATCAGGAAATGATGACAAGTGATGAGATGTCAGGTCCTCACCAGCCTCTTCAGCTCGAGCGCATCCTTGTTTCCACTGGCTAAATCCCTGTTCATTTGCTCTATTATTTATACTAAATATTGGGGCTTTTGACACCTCTTTCAATCCTTATCAGCTACCACCAGATTTCTCAGTGACATCATTTACCTTCGGGTCTGAAACATCTGGTCTGATGGTCTCTACCCTGATCTTCTCGCCCTTCCCTCTTATCAGGCAAGGACAACCTGGCAGGGGCTTCACTCTGTTTATCAGGGTGAGGGTAAGTAACTTGTTTGAGGCCATACTGGAGGGCTCTGTGGGTGTGCCAGATGAGACTGCAGGTTTCAAACTAGAGTTTTTAAAATGGAGTTGCTTAGGCTCGGGCCTAAGGCCATCCTCACAGTATATATCCCCAAATCTTCATGTTTAATTCTCCAAAATGGCAGGCTTAAAATTTTCACAAATATTTTTCACCTTCCTAAGAAACTTAGGATTCAAAAATTAGTCTTAATTACATTACAGCAAATAGCCCCTTAAAAACTCCTTTCAATTTGTAAAGATATAAATTTCAATTAAAGGATTTCCTAGTCCTTTAAACCACCAATTCTAATGAATTAAATTATTGCAACTTAAACTCAAGTTATCTCACCTAATGCTGCCTTTACTTATTAAAATTTCAAATTTCAGATAAGATTTTATCCCCAAACAATTTCATTAGCCATATTGATGGCTATAAGAAAATTGAAGAAAAAAATAAGCATTCACAAACAAGACTTCCCTCAGTGCATGGTGAGTTGCAACCATATACACTTCTGACAATTAGGAATTTATTTTGTCCCATCATTGAATAAAATTTTGAATGGAATTTGATTAATTTTGTACTGCTGGTATAAAAAAATAACAAAAATTTAGTGGCTTAAAATAGCACATATTATCTTTCAGTCAGAGATCCAAACTCGGTCTCCCATTATTAAAGTCAAGATTTCAAATGGGCTGGTTCCTTCAGGAGAAAAGACAATCTGCCTCCTTGACTTTACTAGTTTTTACAGGCTGCCTGAATTTCTTTGAAGATGGCTTCTTCCCTGGTTTTCAAATACCATAGGGTTGTTTCATTCTGTCAATCTTTTTTATTCCTTCTAGAGTTCCATTACCTGATTTTTACTTTTATGTCCCAACCCCGTGATAGGGCCCTCATGATTACATTGTGTCCATTTAGATAATCTAGAATCACTCTCTGTCTCAAGATTCTAAACTCAATCATATCTGTAAACCATTTGTGCCAAGTAAGGTAACATATTCAGATTCTGGAGGTTAGAATGGGAATATCTTTGGAGGGCCCTTATTTAGTCTACTACAGACTAGTTTGCAATTGCAATAAGCATTAGGCATTTTTCTATATCATAGTTTTTACTTAAATATACACTGACATTTGACAAGAACTATAAGAAGATATATTTTATGTCAAATACAATATTTGGACATCACTTTTTAAATTTTTGGAAAAAAATTTAATTGTAGGTAGATGCCACTGCTGTGCCTGGAGGTTTCTTCTCTAGGCAAGGCCTCAGTTGCATCAGACACTACTTCCCACACTACCTTGTGCTTGCTGCTGCTAAACCAGAAGTCTCCTGTCAAGTCAATCAACTGCTGCTTGCACTACTACCACCATCACTGCTGCCTCTGATTCCACTGCTGCCAGCCTGAAGTTGCCTGGAGGTCTTCTTTCTGGGTGCCACTGCCCTCACAGTTGCAACCACCTGCTGCTGCCACAGAGAAGACACCTTTGCCCCGCATGCAACTGAAGCTGACACTGCTACTGATCCCCAGAGATTGCCTGGTGATGCTCCCTCCACAGCTGCAGTCACTGCAGTCACCATTGCTACTGACCTGCTGCTTGCTGCCAACAACTGCCACCACTACTGCTGCTACCATGGCCTAGGGGACTGCTGTGGAGAAGACTCCAGGTTTGGTTGCACATGGCTACACCCATTTTGGGACACCAGTCAGGGCCTGAGGCCCAGGTGCCAGTAGGTTTACTACCCCAAAAGCCTCTGGGGACTCTAGCCAAGACCTGCATGTCCAGTGTAGGGGTGCTTGCAGGTTTGGAGGAGCCTGGGGTCTTCCTGCTGAGATTGTTGGTGGCCCTTGTCTTACTGCTGCATCTTGGGGTTACTCCTTTGTAGGAGTGTATCCCTGGTGATCTCTCTGCAAGTAGGAGCAACATTGAGATCTTGGGACTGCAGCATGACCTAGCCTAAGTTATCTGAAGCCCAGATCAGTGAGATAGTGGCTGGGTTTGCGAGGGTTGATCTGGGTTTGGTGATCCTGAGAAACATCAGAGACAGGGCTGAGAAAAGATTGAACACTAACAGAGATAGTTTGACCTTCCAGTAAGATTTATTTTATTTTATTTTATTTTTCAACTCACTACCATGTCAACCATATTTGGAATAGAATATTTTTCATGCATCAGTGTGTGGGGGACAATGATATATGAATGGTGTTTTAAACTTTTGTTGTATACATATGTCTTTAATTTTTCCTTGTTCATATTCTTCCTCTTCATGTATATTTAGTTTCCAATTCTTCTCCAAACAACAGCCAATCTTTGTCAGCTATTCCTCCACTCTTCCTGTGAATTGTTACTTTTAACTTCTCTCTTCCTCCCTCACAAATATTGTGTACAACACTACCTCTGTTCTCTCATCCACCATTTGAAATTGTAAACTGTTTTAACAAATTTCCAGTTTATACCATAGATAATTGTAGAAATCATCATTTTGGTTTAATTCAAGAAAGCAGTAGACACTTTAGTGGGAACTATTAGGCTTAAGGCTATTATTCGTGTATGATGAGTGTTTTTTATATTGGTCTCACCATTAAAGGCGAGGCACAGGAAAGCTTCAGAAAAACTATAGGTCTACAGGGTAGAATTTATGCTGCCTTAAATCCATACTTCTACATGGCAAAACATGCTAACAACATGAAAAAAACAAGGGAATAAAGTGTTCCAAACAAACCTAATTTCTTAACAACAGAAGCCACTGATAACACAGTAGAAGAAATGTTCAAGTAAGAGTTCAGATTGTACATAGTTAAATTGATATGTGAAGTAAAAGATAGTATAAGGAGTGAAATCAAAGGAATAACACAGGAAATAAAAGATCACTTAAATAAAGAATTAGAGATCATGAGGAAAAAAAACAGAAACCCTGGAAATGAAGGAATATATAAACTGAATTATAAATTCAATAGAAAGCATTATTAACAGGCTAGACCACTTGGAAGATAGAACCTCAGACAATGAAGACAAAATAAATAATCTTGAATGTGGAGTTGACCATGCAGCAAAAATGATAAGAAACCATGAACTGAACATGCAAGAATTATGGGATAATATAAAAAGACAAAATTTAGGAGTTATCAAAATAACTGAAGGAGCAGAGATTCAAACCAAAGGCATGCACAATCTTTTCAATGATATGATAGCAGAAAGAATGGAATGGAAAATCAAATACAAATGTCTTACAGGAACCTAAATTTACAAAATTACAGCAGACCCACACCACGACACATTATAATGAGAGTGACTAACAGAGAATAAAGATAAAATATTAAATTTTGTGGGAGAAAAAAATCAAATTACATATGGGGGAAACAAATAATTCAGATCTCAACAGATTTAAACCCATACCCTCAAACCTAGGAGGCCCTGGAAAAAATATATTTTAAGCTCTGAAAGAAAATGGATCCCAACCAAGAATTTTAAATACAGCAAAATTAAGTTTCAGATTTGAAGATGAAATTAAAACCTTCCATGATAAGCAAAAATTAAAAGAATTCACAACTAGAAAGCCTTCACTACAGAACATTATCAAAAAAAATATTCCATGAGGATGAAGTGAAAAAAATAAAAAAAAATGAAAACCAGCAAAGGGAGAATCTACATTAAAGGGCACTCAACCAAATGAGAAACTAAGACAAATAAAAAAAAAAAACAGAAATAAATCAAAGTGACAGGGAATACAAATCATATCTCAATAATAACCTTGAATATTAATGGCCTAAACTAATCAATCAAAAGACAGATTGACAGATTGGATTAAAAACAAACCCATCAATATGCTGTCTTCAAGAGACTGACCTCATGGGCAAAGACATCCCAAGGCTGAAGGTAAAAGGATGCAAAAAACTTTGTCACTCATAAGGATTGCATAAACAAGCAGGAGTTTCCATTCTCAGGTAAAGTAGACTTCAAACCAAAGTTAATTAGAAGAGACAAAGAAGGGCATTTCATACTTCTACAGGCAAGTATATATAAGCAAGACAAAACAGTTATAAATATTTATGCCCCAAACAATGGAGCATCTACATACATCAAACAAACCCTTCCCAATTTCAAGAGTCAAATAGACCAAAATACAATAATACTGGGTGACTTTAACACACTTATCTCACTAATGGAAAGATCTTTCAAACAAAAACTAAGTAAGGAAACAATAGAACTAAATAATACAATCAATAATTTAGAATTAACAGACATATATAGAATATTTCATCTGTCCATGAAAAAATATATTTTCTTCTCAGCAGCACATGGCTCCTCCTCTAAAATAGACCATATTTTATGCCACAAATCAACTCTTAGTAAATACAAAAAAAAAAAAAACAGATAATATCCTGAATTCTATCAGACCACAATGGAATAAAATTAGAAATCAATGATAAAATAAAAATACAAGCTATTGTAAGAAATCGAGACTAAATAATACACAATTGAATAACACATAGCTAGTAGAAGAAATCAAGGATGAAATTAAAAAAAAATATTAGAGGTAAATGAGAACACTGATACAATATATCAAAATCTCTGGGACACTATGAGGACAGTACTAAGGGGGGGAAATTTATTGTATTCAGTGTATTCATTAAGAAAATAAAAACTTAACAAATAAATGATCTAACACTACATCTCAAAGACCTAGAGAAAGAAGAACAAATCAACACAAAAAGCAGTAGAAGACAGGAAATAATTAAAATCAGAGCTGAAATCAAAACAAAAGAAACATTTGAAAAAATTGACAAAACAAAAAGTTGGTTCTTTGAAAAAAAATAAAATACCTGGCCATGCAAGTGAAGAGAAAAAGAGACAAAAACTCAGGATTACTAAAATACAAGATGTAGAAGGAAATATCACAATGGACATGTCTGAAATTCAGAATATTATTAGAAACTATTTTTAAAATTTATATTTCAATAAAATAGAAAATATCAAATACATCAACAAATTTCTAGAGACATATGATCTTCCCAAACTGAATGAAAGGGTCATACAAGATTTAAACAAATCAATTTCAAGTAATGACATAGAAAATGCCATCAAAAAACTACCAACCAGGAAAAGTCCAGGACCAGATGGACTCCCAGTGGAGTTCTACAAAACTTTCAAAGAACTAACACCAATACTCCTCAAAGTACTCCATGAAATAGAAAAGGAGGGGACCATTTCAAACTCATTCTGTGAGGCTAATATCACCCTGATACCAAAACCAGACAAAGACACATCAAGGAAAGAAAATTTTAGACTAATATCCCTGATAAACATAGATGAAAAAATTATCAATAAAATTCTGGCAATTTGCATACAAAAACATATTAAAAAGGGAGTTATCCACAATCAGGTGGGGTTCATTTCAAGGATGCAGGGTTGTTTCAATGTACAGAAATCAATAAATATAATACTTCATATTAATATACTCAAAAACAAGAACCATATGATTATCTCAATAGATACAGAAAAGAATTTGACAAAATACAGCACACTATCATATTCAAAACACTAGATAAACTAGGGATACTAGGAACATACCTCAACATTGTAAAAGGTATATATGTTAAACCCAATGCCAGTATCATTCTAAATGGAGGAAAATTGAAAGCATTCCTGCTAGAAACTGAAACAAGTCAAGGATGTCCTCTTTCACCACTTCTGTTCAACATCATCCTTAAAACTCTAGCCAGAGCAATTAGACAAAAGAAATAAATTAAATGGATAAAAATAGGTATAGAAGAACTCAAATTATCACTCTTTGGTGATGACATGATTCAATATCTAGAAGATCCAAAAAAATTCCACCAGAAAACTTCTAGAACTAGTAAATTAATTCAGCAAAGTAGCAGGATATAAAATCAACACCCATAAATCAAATGCATCCCTATACATCAGTGATGAATCCAGGTAGTTTTAGAAAAAACTACCCCATTCACAATAGCCTCAAACAAAATAAAATCCCTGGTTATCAATCTAATAAAAGAGATGAAAGACCTCTACAATAAAAACTACAGAGCACTAAAGAAAGAAATTTAAGAACACCTCAGAAGATAGAAAGATCTCCTGTGCTCCTGGATAGGCAGAATTAATATTGTCAAAACAGCCATATTACTAAATGCATTATGCAGTTTTTATGTAATTTCTACTAAAATGCCAATGCCATTCTTCATAAAAATAGAAAAAGCAATCACAAAATTTATTTGAAAAAATAAGACATGCAGAATATCTAAAGAAATCCTGAGCAAGAAAAGTGAAGCAGGAGGCATCACAATACCAGATCTTAAACTATACTACAGAGCTATAGTAACAAAAATGGCATGATATTGGCACCAAAATAGACTTGTAGACCAGTGGTACAGAATAAAGGACACATAAATCCCCCACATAAATATGGTTATGTCATACTAGACAAGGATGTCAAAAACATTCTCTGGAGAAAAGATAGCCTATTCAACAAATGGTTCTGGCAAAACTGAAATTCCATATGTACCAAATTGAAATTAAACCTCTATCTCTCATCCTGAACAAACATCAACTGAAAGTGGATCATATACTTAGATACTAGAATAGTGACCCTGCGCCTAATAGAAGAAAAAATAGGTCTAAGTCCTCACCATTTCGGCCTAGGATCTGACTACCTTAACAAGACTCCTAAAGCACAAGAAGTAAAATCAATAATTAATAAATAGGATGGATTCAAATGAAAAAGCTTCTCCTTAGCAAAAGAAACAATTAATAAAGTGAGGAGAGAGTCTACAGGTTGGGAGAAAATCTTTACCACATGCACCTATGATAAAGCATTAATTTCTAGAATATATGAAAAACTAAAAAAATAAATAAATAAACACCAAAAAACCCCAATCAATAAATAGTCTAAGCAATTGAACAAATACTTCACAGAAGAACAAACACAATTGATCAACAAATGTATGAAAAAGTGTTCAACATCTGTAGCAACTGGAGAAATGCAAATCAAAACTATTTTAGGATTTTATCTCCTATCAAAATGGCCATCATCAAGAATGCAGGCAACAATAAATGTTGGCAAGAATGTGGGGGAAAAGGTACACTCATACATAGCTGGTGGGACTGCAAATTGGTGCAACCACTATGGAAAGCAGTATGGAGATTCCTCAGAAAACTTGGAATGGAAGCACTATTTGTCCCAGTTATTCCACTCCTAGGTTTATATCAAAAAGACTTAAAGTCAGCGTACTACAGTTCTGCAGCCACATCAATGTTTACAGCAGCTCAATTCACAATAGCTATAGAACCAACCTAGGTGTCCCTCAATAGATGAATGTATAAAGAAAAAGAATACTCAATGGAATGTTACTCAGCTTTAAAGAAGGGATAAATTATGGCAATTGCCAGTAAATGGATGGAGTTGGAGAATATTATGCTGAGCAAAATAAGCCAATCTCCCCTAAAAAGAAAAAAAAAAACAAAAAAACAGCCAAATGTGTTCTCTAATATGTGGATGCTCATTTACAATAAGCTTGGGGGCACTAGAGAAGAATAGTGTTACCTTAGATTAGGTAGAGGGAAGTGAAGGGATGGGATGGCAGGGGATGTGGGCATAGAAAAGATAGTAAAATAAAACAGATATTATTACTTTATGTGTGTGTATGTATATATATATATATATATATATATATATATATATGTATATATGACTGCATGACCTATATGATTGTACAACATGCACACTCAGAAAAATGAGAAGTTATATCCCATCTATGTATGATATATCAAAATGCATAAATGCCTTCTACTGTCATGTATAACTAATTAAAACAAATTAAAAAATAATTATAAAAAAACCCTCAATAACATTTTTGTATGAATTTCATACAAATGAAATTCAGTATGAATTTCATATTGACATGATAATATTTTGGATATATGTAGTTAAACAAAATATATTAATAAAATTAATTTCACCTGTTTTGTATTAAAAATAAATATAGTTGTAGATGGACAAAATACCTTCATATTATTTATTTATTTATTTTTATTTTTTATGTGTTGATGAGGATTAAACTCAGTGCCTTACACATGTTAGACGAGTGTTCTACCACTGAACCACAGCCCCTCGGATCTTTGACAGTACAAATGAAACCATTTTCTAGTTACCCTAACCACCATGGGTTTTCATATTCCTGCAAATAAAATTCACTCGGTTTTTACTACTTTGGAAAATAAGTTTTTGTCTTTTATTTTCCCCTAGAGATCTCAGCACATATTCCCAGGCTGTCCTTAGCGGCACCATGGCTTTATTGGAATGAAATTAAAGCAATTCCTTAAAAAAATTTACTTTGAAATTGCTTTAAGCTGAAAGACACCGAGACCCATAAAATGTCTTGCAGTGGAAACAACCTAGGCTGCCCTCAGAATAAAATATCCTCCCCAGCCTTGGTGAGTGGTGTGTCTCACTGTACACTAAGAACACCCTGTATACACACAGAGCCACTGCCTATGACATAGAAGAATCTGGGTCTCCTCAATCACCTAGACACATAGTGCTTCTCTCTGTACACCAAGGACTCTCCAGATGGAATCAGGTCTATAGCCTATGCCATGGAGGTAGCTGGGCATCTACCACCACCCATCCATGTGGTCCTTTTCGGGGTTCACACAGAGCCATGACACAAACAAGTGAAGGATCAAACCACTAGAATAAGAATACAACGGCACCAGCTCCTGTACTTTCTCAGAGGGTCCACTGGTACCTAAGGATAGAGCAGAACTATGAGAGCTGATTTGCCTATGCTGGAGGAAGGAAAAAGGAGCTGAGCAGCCTTCCTCCACTCTCTTCTTTCCCCCTATGATGTTCTGCCTGTTCTTAAACCATGAGTTAAAATAAACTTCTCTAAGTTTTCCTTGTCAGGTGTTTTGGTCACTATCACACAAAGCTGTCTAACATAACATTGTTTTGTAGAGAAAAGATAACAACTCAGAGGTATCCAGAGTGATGCAAATTTCCCAAAAGTTAATTAAATCTGCAGTTATATTTCTGCAAACTGAGACCAAATAACCCCTGAGGTTACACTTTCAAGTAGGTTGGGGTTTTTCCCATACCAAGATACAATCTGAACATAGAAGAGCGAAAGGGAACCTATTGGAACTATGAAAAGTAGAGAAGGACGAAGAACAATTCCATTTGAAATTGCTAGACTGATCTGTGTGGTAAAGAGAGTGTCTGATAGGAGAAAGATATCTGGGTCTGAGCAGAATAGGACTCAAAAGTGCATTTCCCCAAGCATGGCAAAGGAACTCTTGGAATAAGAGGTGTAATTCAATCCACATCAGTCTACAAATTAATCACGTGAAGAAGATGTCAATTCCCCTGACAGACGTAAACTCTCACCTCTGAACACAGAAACAAATTCATTCTGAGAGAGAAAAGCTTATTCCCATCCTATATTCTCAGTAGAGGTAGCTAAGCAAGAAAACAAATTCTCCACAAAGATTCAGACAATAAGTTTGACTGGTTGGGTCACAATTGAAACCAGGAAATGGTAAAAAAAGTTTGCCTTTTAATGACTACTTCATAAAAATTTTGAAGCACTAAATAAAAAGACTTTATTTCAAACACATTAATAACAATTGGAACCACTGAATTATAATTAATACATTAACTAATTGTTAGTAACTTAAACCTAATGTCTCCTATATACAACAATTCTACTTTGTCATCTTATTTTCCACCCACTTAGCCTGTCTCCTCTCCCTAGCCTAAACACTTTCATTCCTGCTTCTTTTTTCTTTATTCTCTTTGTTCTATTTTATTTTATATCATCCTCAATATCAATTTGACCTACAGTTATTAATGTTTAATAATTTCAAACTATTTAATACTGCTCCTCATCCAAGTTCCTTTGAATAATTGAAGAGATCATTAATAGTTACATTTACAATATATGTTAATAGAAATTTTAATTTTATATTATCATTCATATATCTGGCACACTCTCATTTTAAAAAGGCATTGTAGTTTGAAACTAACACTTAGGTTATGCTAAGCTTATGTGTTGAAACTAAAATATAAAAACAGCATAGAATGTATGACAAAGAAAAACTATTTACCAAAAGATGCCCACATAAAAGAGAAAGAGAAATCCATCACAAGAGATGTGTAAGTCTAGGTCATCTAAAAACTTGAGGAAATTCAAACAAGTCTCCCCTTAAAATTTATAATATCCAAATAAAAAAACCATGGATTTTGGAAGGGGACGAAATTATAGAAAGGGATTATAAAAATAGATTATTAAAAATTAGATTATTAAAATAGATTATTTTAATAGATATTTTAATAAAAATAGATTGTTAAAATAGATTATTTTAATAGATATTTTAATAAAAATAGATTATTAAAATAATTAATGACTTAAAATTAATTCTAATTTAAAATTAACCACAAACACAGGCGATAGAAGACCACTGCAGTAAAGATATAGATTCTTTTTTTTTTAAATTTAATATTTATTTTTAGTTTTCGGCGGACACCATATCTTTGTTTGCATGTGGTGCTGAGGATCGAACCCAGGCCGCACGCATGCCAGGCGAGCACGCTACCACTTGAGCCACATCCCCAGCCCAAGATATAGATTCTTAAGAAAACAATTAGAACTTCTGGAAGTGAAGAACATGAAAAATCAAATTCTGAATTTAGCAGAAAATAACATTGATAGATTACATTAAAAATTTTTAAAAAACACACAACTTTTACAGTCATTGTAATTGAAGAGGAAAATGAAAATATATGCTAATGACACTAAGAAACATTTCAGAAAAAATAATTTTAAAAAATCCAAACTTTAGGAATGAGATGGATATCCACGTGCAAAAGGCCAATAGAATAAAAAAAAAGTATAAACATGATAAAAAGGACATCTCCAAGACATTTTGTAATCAAACTCCCTTACATAGAGAATAAAGGATGGAATATTCAAAGCCATCATGTCACATTGAGAGGAAAATTATTGAAGATCAATTATGACTTGTTAGCCCTGATTCTAAAATCCAGAAGAGATTGGAATGAGATAACCAAAAGTTAAAGAAAGCAATTGCCAACCAACATTGATAAATCCATCAAAGCTATACTTCAAAATAGAATAAGAAATAAATACTTTCCTAAAATAACGATAAACTAAAAGAATCCAAGTTCATTAAGTCAGAAAATACTTAAAGGAATGCTACATAGAAGAACTTCAAAACAAACCCCAAAGGTTCTAAAATGATGATGCACACTACAAGATCAGGCAAGCAAATGAAAGTTAAGATAAATATAAAAAACATTAAAATGACAAGAAATAATAAACATCCCTCCATAGTAACTGTGACTATAAATGATCTCAACTCACCAATTAAAACACATGGAATGGAAAATTTAATTAAAAAATAACACCCAACCATATTCTATTTTCAAGAAATTTATAGAAAGAAGCCACAGGTTGAAAGAAAAAGTATAGACAATGATATTCCATGAAAACAAGCAGAAGTAGTGATTATTCAAAAAATAAAATTTAAAGGAAAAAATGATAATGGATGAACGGCACTTTATACCAAAAAAACGGAGGAAAATTCAATGAGTAGATATAATTACTGTAAATATTTCTGCCCCAAAACTCCTTGATGTAACTACTTAGATAGAACCAAAGGCAATAATACTGTGAGATTTCAACAAACCCCTCTCACTAATAAATAATCTATAAATACAAGTCACATCTATATGAATAATACACATCAAATGGACCTAACAGACATCTAGAAAAGATTTTATTTAACAACAATTGAACTCACTTTATTCTTTTCAGCATATGAAACCTTTTCCAAATAGGTCAGATTTTTGACACAAATTAAAAAAAAAAAAAACAAGATAATTGTCTTGTTTATTTTTAGATTGTAGTAAAATAAATTTCTAAATTAGCATCAAGAAAAACTATAGAAATCACAAAAATGTTTGATACTAACTGATGCACATTAAAACAAAATTATTGGAGAATAAATGAGGGTAGAAGTTTTTTAAAATCCTAGAATTAAATAATGATAAAATATACCCAAATATCTGAGCAACTATGAAGGCAGTTCTAAGAGAAAATTTTATAGCATTAAGTGCCTACATTAAAAAAAGAAAGATCCAATATATAAACAGCCTAATATTTCATCTAATGCCCATGAAAAGCAGAAAATAACTAAATTCAAACCATTAGAAGAAAGAAATTCAAATCTGAGATAAAATTAATGAAAAAGAGAATAAGAAAACAACTCAAAGGATCAGTGGAACAAGATTAATGAACCCTTAGAACAACTAACCAAAAAGAGAGAGAGAGAGAGAGAGAGAGAGAGAGAGAGAGAGAGAGAGAGAGAAAACCAGCAAATTTAGAGATGGAAATGTATATTTTGTCACAAACAGTTCTAAAACCGAGAGCATCATTAAGGATTATTTTGAATATATATTATTTAGTAATCTATGTTCTATGTTTAAGTAATCTATTCAATTTATATTTAATCTACACTTAAATATATAAGTCTAGAAAATATTGAGAAATCTCTAGACATATATTATAATCAGGTCCTGTCCTAGAGCTGCAGAGTGGAACACCAGGTGGGCTAGAATGCAGGTATAAGTGAACCTAAGTACGGACCACAGATATGTGGAACCTGCCACACCTGTGTGAACCTGAGGCACAGCAAGCTAGGGCTAGGCCAAGCCAGGGCTTCCTGACCTGTCATACTGGGGCAACCCAGCCCAGCCTGCTGTGGAATCCTGCTCTACACAACACTTGAACTCTAAACCTCCTGAGCATCCACAATTTGATTACCTCAACCTCCTGCTTCCCAATGGGTTGAATGAAACTGGAAGTGGGCAGATCTGAATGGGATTACGGGACTAACGAATAGCAGTGTTACATTTCCAAACCCTGATTAGAATAAATTTGCACCAATAACATTAGTATTTTTCCAAATCCTTATTAGCATAAAATCGGACCAATAATATTGATCCAAGTGCTATATAAATCCCAAGAACTGCAAAATCGAGTGAAAACTCCTAATGAGTTTCCCTCTTGCTCCTGCAAGAGCTCTGTTTCTATTCTTCACACTTGAGTGAATTCGACTCCTTTCACTCTTGCCTTTCATGGTTTCATGAATTTTATCCTCAAGATTCGTGAGATGAGAACCCAGAAAGAAGTTAGTGTTTAGCTTCTGTGGTTGGTTGTAATACTGGAGGATGTAGCCCATAATTTAGAGCTGCCACACTATGACTTGCAATACACCACTGGATAGTAGTGAAGAATTGCTGGCTGTTACCCTTGGAATAGATGCTTATAAGTATCCCCTGCTATGATTGAATGCTAACAATAAAATGGGTTTTCTAGGCTGCAGAAGCCTGAAAGTTGCATATGCTCCACCTGCCAAATTTCAGAAAATTGATTTTCATATCAAAATCCATTTCAATATAACCTACCAAAATTGATTGAAGACAATATAGAAAATTGAAACCTGACAATACAAAGCAAAGATATTGAAAGGACAAGAAAAGCCCAGAACCAAATGGAGTCTCAGTTTCACTCTACAAGTCCTCTAGATAAGAACTAATTATAATACTCCACAGATTATTTCAAGAAATAGAAAGGGAAGTAACATTTCAAAATATGTTCTGTAAAGCCAATGTCAATCTAACACCAACACCAGTTAAAGGTATATCTAGGACAGAAAATTACAGAAGAATAATTCTTATGAGTCAAACATTCTAAAAATATTTTAGTAATTTTTATTCAAAAACATAATAAGAAGATTGCATATGATGACCAAGTTGGTTTCATCTGTGTAATACAAAGTTAGTTCCACAGGAAAATATAAATATATGTAATTTGTCGCATAAGAAAAATTAAGGATAAAAAAATCACATGATCATTTCAAGAGAAATAGAAACAACCTTCATCAAAATTTAATACCTAGCTGGGTGTGATGGCACTTGCCTGTAATCCCAGTGGCTTGGGAGGCTAAGGCAGGAGTAATGTGAGTTCAAAGCCAGCTTTAGCAAAAGTGAGGCTCTAAACAACACAATGACACCATGTCCCTAAATAAACTACAAAATAGGAGTAGAGATGTGGCTCAGTGGTTGAGTGCCCATGAGTTTAATCCCTAGTACACACTCCCCTAAAAAATTCAGAATGCATTCTTGTAAAAACAAAGAAAAATCTGGGGATAGAAGAATTTTTTCCACAACACTCTATACAGCACACCCAAAGCCAATATCATAATGAATCTAGAAAAAATGAAAGCATTTTCAAAATTCAGGAACAAGACAAAAATGTTCACTCCCACCACTTTTATTCAATATAATACTTGATACTTTATCCAGATAAATTAGTCAAAAGAATGTAATTAAATAGATATGAACAAGAAAGAAGAAGCCAAATTACCTGTTTTATGATGACTTTTTTTTTTTTAAGAGAGAGTGAGAGAGGAGAGGACAGAGAGAGAGAGAGAGAGAATTTTTAATATTTATTTTTTTAGTTCTCGGCGGACACAACATCTTTGTTGGTATGTGGTGCTGAGGATCGAACCTGGGCCACACGCATGACAGGCGAGCGCGCTACCACTTGAGCCACATCCCCAGCCCATGACATTATCTTATATCTAGAAGACAAAAAAAATTCCACCAGAAGACTTGTAGAGCTGATACTAAAAATCAGCAAAGTATTAGGGAAAATATTAATATAGAAAAATTAATAGCATGCCGTTATAACAAAAGTGAACCCTTTGAGAAAGAAATCAAGAAAACAATTTCATTCACACAACTCTCAAAAACATAAAATGTCTGACCATAAAACTAATGAAGTGTTGATGGACCTATACAATATCAATTGTAGGACACTGAAGATGAAAATTGAAAAAGATAATAGAAGGTGGAAAGATGTCACATGTTCATAGATGAACAGAATTGATATTCTCAAAATTACCATATTACTGAAAGCAATACAGAGATTTAATGCAATCCCCATGAAAATAACAATGATATTATTCACAGAAACATAAGAGCCAGTCTCAGAATTTGTATTTAAGAATACAAAATCCATAATAACTAAAGCAATACTGAGAATAAGAGTAATACTGGAGACATCATAACACCTGATCTCAAATTATACTACAGAGCTATTGTATTAAGAATGGCATGGTATTGGCATAAAACAGACATAAAATCACATGGAATAGAACAGAGTGCAGAAGAAAAAATTCACGTTGAAACAGTCATCCTATCCTTGGCAAAGGAGCCAAAAATATATGTTGCAGAAAATATAGTGGGTTTTTTAATATTTACTTTTAGTTGTAGTTGGACACTGTTGAGAGCCACAGCCAAAGGGGCCCCAGCAAACTTCCAGCTGCCAGCAAACTTCCAGCTGCCGGCTGATGATTGGCTCACAGTGGCCCCAGCAACATCTAGCTGATTGGCTCCTCTGCGGTGATGTTCATTGGGCTGTTTCCCTGCCCTTCAAGCTGCCAGCTGACGATTGGCTCACAGTGGCCCCAGCAACATCTAGCTGATTGGCTCCTCTGCGGTCATGTTCATTGGGCTGTTTCCCTGCCCTTCAGACTACGGAACTGCTCATTGGGGGACTTCTTTGGCTCCGCCCATGCGACCTAGCCAATCGGCCTCAAGAGCAGGAGGATTGTGGGAGGTGGTGGTTGGTGTGTGGGAGAGGCTTGTGGAAGCCGGTGGTGGCAGTTGGGCTCTGAGGGTTTTTCCTGAGGAGCTGTTTTGTTTGGCGTTTGTAGTTTTAAAAATAAAGTTTGTTTCTTTTGACAAGTGGCTCCTGAATTGTGCCCAGCCAGACTGCGCCAGGACACAATACCTTGATTATATTTATTTTATTTTTATGTGGTGCTGAGCATGGAACCCAGGACCTAGCCTGTGCTAGGGAATCACTCTACTGCTGAGCCACTACCCCAGCCCCAATATAGTGTTTTTAATGAACAGTGGTGCAAAAGTTGTATAAATATGTGCTGAATAATGAAACTAGTAATCTCTAAGCCACACAAAATCCATTTGTTAGTCTAGAAACAATGAAACTTCCAAAAGAAAACATTGAATCAACACTTCAACATATAGGCACAGACATATGCTTCATTAATAAGATTCCTGAAGTTCAAGAAATAAATCCAAGAATCAATAAGTGAGATGGCATCAAGTTTAAAAGCTTCTGCACAGCAAAGGAAAAAAGAATGTGGAGAAAGTCTACAAAATGAGAACAGATCTTTGACAGCTAATCTTCTAACAGGGAATTAGTATCCAAAATGTATAAAGAGCTAAAAAAGTAACAACAAAAACAAAACAATCAAATAACCCAATCAATAATTGGACAATTAAACTGAACAGATATTTCCCAAAAGAATTGCTATGGTAATTAAATGGATGAAGAATTGTTTGATATCCTTAACAATCAGGGAAATTTTTATTAAAACTACACTGAATTTTTATTTCACTCCAGTTACAATGGAAATCTTCAAAAATGCAAATAATAATTTCTGGTGAAAGTGTGCATGAAAAGCACACTTACACGTTCTTGGTGAAACTTTTGATTAGTTCATTCATTTTAGAAAAACATATGTAGAGTCCTTGAATGTCTAAAAATGGTACTGCCAATGACCTAGCTATCTCACACCTTGGTATTTACCAAAACTTCTAAAATCAGATTATTACAATGATATATCCATATTATTTTTTTAAAAAAATTTAATTGTAGGTTGACAGAATATATTTATTTGTATGTGTTGCTGAGGATCAAACCCAGTACCACACAAGTGTAAGGCAAGCACTCTACCACTAAGCCACAACCCCAGCCCTGTATATCAATTGTCACAGCAGTAAAATTCACTAAAGCCAAGCTGTGGAACTAGCCTAAGTAACCATCAATAGTAAGAAATACTACAGAAGCTATAAAAAAATATAGGGACAATGACCAATACATTTTGCAATTGTAAGTGGGTAATTGAAAATCCAGGGATAACTTTTTTATTTCCTAAAATTGAATAAAATAGAAACACAATTATCAAGAATCTGTGGAATACACTGAAGGAAGATCTAAGATGGAAACTTACACCTGAGTGTGTACATTACAAAATAAAGGAGCTCTCAAATAACCTAATAATGTGTCTTAACATCCTAGAAAATTAAGAAATAATGAACCTCAAATCAGAAGAAAAAAATAATAAAGATTAGAACTGAAATTAATGAAATAAAGACTAAGGTAACATGACAGGTTTCAATGAATCCAAGAGATGATTCTTTGAAACAATAAAGAAGATTCATAAACCCATACAAAAACTAACCTCAAGTAAGAAAGAGAAGACCAAAATCAATAAAATTAGAGATTAAAGATGGTACATAAATATTTAGCTGTTAATGCTTTTGCTCTAATGGGAAAACTGCCAAGTAACAGGATTTCTCTGGTTCTCATAAACTGATAAATAAGAGGAAAAAGGAAAAGAAAGCAGAATTGAAAATATAAACATAAATTTTAAATATATATTGTTGAATTTCAGCTATATGCAGTTACTCATTCATTAATAGTAATCTGTAGATAATATATTCCAGTAGAGTTATTCATCTCAACTAAAGAGAAAAATTTATTAAGCCTTCATATAAAACACTATATAAAGATTACTTAAAAACAAATAGATTCTTACCAAGGCTATGCATTGGCAAATAAATGCCTATATTATGAATAAACATTCTATATTTTAAAAATATTATTGACATTTTAATATATTTACAAAACAATGTGAATTAACTCTTAAATAGTTAAAGACCTTGGAATTAGTAGACTAGTGTAAGATACCCAGAGATCCAGTTAGAAGTCTTTGGTAATTTCATCAGTCATTATTTAAAGTTACATTTACCATTTATTTTTCCATGATTTTATACAAATACTAAGGTTTTTTTTTCAGCTTTGCATTAAGTGGCTTAAAAATATAATTTCAATACTTGAATAATTAAAATATTTCTAAGGATATATTCTATAATATGTAGTAAGAAATGTCTTTGTACATTTATCTATAAGTACTTCTCTTATTTTTTAGAACATATACTTAAAATGGAATGGTTGTTAAAACAGAAATCTACATATTTAATTTTAAAGTTTTTATTGATGCATTAGAGTTATACATAAGAGTGGGGTTCATTTTTACATAATTATACATACATGGAATATAATTTGCTGCATTTCAGTCCCCAGTATTTCTACTTTCCTTTCCCTCCTCCCTCCCCCTATTCCCCTTACACTACTTTATTGTTCTTTTTCTAACATGACTGTAGTAAACTATTCTTACAAAAATTATACCAAATTATCACTTTATATGCTTATATTTGTGAAGAGAGAAAAAAATAAAAGCCTTTTCCAAAATGAACCTAGAAGGTCATTAATGAAGAAGGATTTATGGATGCATCAAGCTTGTGCTCTGGGATAAGAATTTTTGGTCACGGTTGCCCTTTGTAAGTATCCAGAAAAATACATTGTGTTCAAAGACTCAAGATCTGCATCAGGGGTTTTCTAACAATTGTTTCACAAACCTTTTTTAGATGTAGACACTTTTTAAAATCTTCTACCAGTCACATAGGTTTTGTGGCCTTTGCATTCTTTCCCTACTTCAATATAAGTTGAATTTTCTTCAATTTTATTTATTTATTTTTTTATTGTTGGTTGTTCAAAACATTACATAGTTCTTGATATATCATATTTCACATTTTGATTCAAGTGGGTTATGAACTCCCATGGGAACAAATCTTTACTCCTCACACTTCAGATAGAGCCCTAATATCCAGAGTATATAAAGAACTCAGAAAATTAGACAATAAGATAACAAATAACCCAATCAACAAATGGGCCAAGGACTTGAACAGACACTTCTCAGAAAGAATTCTTCTAAATAATTGCAAGGTAATTAAAATTTTTTGAACACACCAGCTCCTGCTTTCTCTTCTATCATGTGGACATTTTTATAGTTATCTTAATCTGTTTCTCTCAAAGTGCAACTTTTAAGGACCCAAATAAAGTCTTTGCTCTTGATAGACTCTGTGTTTAAATTTACAAAAACATCTATTAGCTTTTGTTAATACTACTATGAACAAAATATGACACCTTAATAATTATAAGGTGCCTTTTTTCATTTAATATGCATTTGTTTAGAAATTGACATTTATGTGTAGATTATTTTCATTCTTCATTTTTAAATTATTTGCTGATGTTCTTTATTTATGAAGAATTAAGCAAATCCCATCTAAAAAAAAGATGATTTTAGGAAATGGCTGACACAGTTGTCCTTTACTTAATCTTCACTGTGAATAAATGGGATATATATATATATATATATATATATATTTAGCAATTTTTACCTGGTTTTGTATATACCCATGGAGTTGAAATTCTTCCCAGAGATCATTTTACAGTGATTAAAAAATCACAAGTCTTAGCTCATAATGTCATGTATTGGACCCTAATTTGGTATGCCAAAGTAATAAAGATGAAAGTTGCACCAAAAAGAGAAACAACTCAATGGGAAACTTGTACTATTTGTCCTATTTCTAAATTTAGGTTGTAGTAAATTTCTCCCACATAAAAGAATATCTAGGTAAACATTCATAATTGGTGCTACTTAATCTTTTATCATTTTTATCAATTTTGGGATTAAAACAAACACTTAAACATAGACTATAATAAATTAAAAAATAACCTAAACAACTTTGTAAGAATACCTAGGATTTGTAAATTATAGGGAAAATGTGAAATATGATTTCAAACTAACAAATATAATCCTAGCTTTTAGCTCTATCTTAAATCAAATATCAATATGCAACTTATTACCCTCTAGTCCTAGAATAGTTACTGTTACACCATGCTGTTTCCCCTGTTTTCATTCTACCTAAAACTTTTTCATTACACCTCAGAAATCCCTTGCATACTTTAAATCCCAATTTATGTTCTTCATTTCAAATCTTCCACTCTCTCAATGCTAGTGTGCACTGTTCTATAATGGAATATAGAGGTTTTCTCATTAATATTTTATACCAAACCTTAATTTATTAATTTATGAAATTATCATTCTGTGGTTCTATCTAACCAGATAAAAGGAAACCAGGGCAATTATCAGCTTATTCAAATTGGAAATATATGTTATTGACTTTTATTGTCCTTGCTATTTGATTATATGTTTCTTTTGGTAATCTTGGAAGTAATTCCTGATAACCTTTAATTAATTAATTAATTTTTTATACTGGGGCTTGAACTCAGGAGGGTTTTAACATTAAGCTACATCCCCAACCCTTCTTTTATCTTTTATTTTGAGCCAGAGTCTCACTCAGTTGCTGAGGATGGCTTCAAATTGTGATCCTCCTACTTCAGTATTGTTAGTTACTGGGATTACAAGTTGCTTGATCATTTTGTCCTACTCTCTAGTAGAATTTAATACATTCCCCATTTACTAAATTTGTGTTTGAAGTGTTTCCTTTAGTATTGTGTGTTGGTTTCTGTGTGTAGTAGGTGTGATATGGAAATGAATAAGCCCACAGTCTATAATCTCAAGAAATGTATAATCTAGTGGAAGTAAAACATGCATACATAAATAATTAGCAATATTATATTTTCAGTACATTAAGTAACAAATGAACTAGAAATAGATACCTGAGAAATGGGTTGTTAATATTCCCAATAGCTTTCAATAAAAAACACTTAATTGAAGGAAGCCTGAAAATAAAAGTAAAATCTTAATGGAAGAGAGAGAGGCAAATAAAGAGCAGAACGAACTAAATAATATATTTCTATTGTGTGCTTTGTCAACTAATATTAATTTTGTAAAAAAGCCATAATAAGAACAGAGTGATGAATGAAAATTAAAACAAATTTGTGTTAAATTTAAATTTTAATCTCTCCATAATGAAGTTCAGACTTTGCATTCAGTATCAACTAAGCCATTATGAGTGAAGGAAGTACAGAAATTGTTGTCTGCTCTAAAAAAGTTAATTTTGGAGGTTGTAGCTCAGTGATAGAGTGCTTACCTTGTATGTGTGAGGTCCTGGGTTTAATTATCAGTAATACAAAAACAAAAAAATTAACTTTTGTCACAGAGGAAGTAGAACAAGCAGTCCTCAAAGTCTGTGGCACAGAGGAATTAAAAGACTGTGGCAATATTAAATGACAGATAATTTCCCAAGCATGATGGATGTAGAACAGATAAGATTTGGTGATCTTTTGAAAAGAATAGACCACAAAGCCCAAATGTGTGGCTTTTTATAGTGAACCATGAAAAAAAAAACAATATATTTTACAACATAAATATTCAATGTGAAAATTGTATTAAAATTTATTTCATGGTAAAATTCCCACAAAATCTCATGCCATTCATTTATTCTTGCTTAAAAACTATATTATGAGTAAATCAGCCTATAAAATTCAGTTGAAATTATAGAACAATTGTTGTTGAAATGCATTTGAGACCTCCTAATTATATTGATATTTTCTATTTCAAAAACTCTCAGTTCTTGTCTTTTTCTTTACTTATTTTTTTTACTATTTTTTTTAATTTCAATGTTCTGCTCATTACATTAAAAAATTCAATAAATTTACCAAATATGGGATATCAGGTTCTCTCACTTCCATTCAAAATTGATATTAGTGAATATATTGCTTCATATGCAACTGAATTAGATCTCTGATATATGGATGGTGGGAAAGTAAAATGATACAGGACCTCAGAACAATTGTATCCTAGTTCATTGTATGAATAAACATGAACTATCATATGGTAGAGTTATCTTACTTTCAGAAATTTATACTAAACAAATGTTAATACATGTCTATACAACAATCTGTTTTAAGCAACTTTATTTGTAGTAGCTCACAACTGGGAAAAAATAGATATTATTCCATGAGTGCACTGTTAAACAAACTGTTGCATATCTATATGTTGAAAGAGTTTTCAGTGATAAAAATAAATTAACAAGGGCTGGGTTCCAACCTCAGCACCACATACAAACAAAGATGCTGTGTCTGCCGAAAACTAAAAAATAAATATTAAAATTCTCTCTCTCTCTCTCAAAAAAAATTAAAATAAATCAATTAACAATAAGATATGTGCAACAAATTGCATGAATCTTCTGGGAGTTAGAATGAGTAAAAAAATAAAATAAAATAAAAGACCACATAGTATATTTTCTATTGAGTGAATTTTGTTTTCCTCCTTCCCAAATCTATATACTAAAATCCTAAATGCTAATATGATGGTATGTAGAGGGTAGGCCTTTGAGAAGTAATGAGATTCTTAGGATTGATTCCTCTAGAAAAGATTACTGCTCTTTTACAAAAAGAACAAACCTTCACAGCATTCTGTAAACAGGAAGAAGGCTCTCATCAAAATGTGGCCGTAATGGTCCCCTGCTTGTAAACTCCCAACCTCCAATACCAATGGAAATGCCTGTTGTTTAATTCACACAGTCTATGGTAATTTCTTACAGTAGCCCAAAGTAACAAAAAAAATGGTTTCATGTATGTGTTATTATTTATGAATTTTCCATCACTATAATAAAATACCTGAGATAATGAACTTCTAAAAAGGAAAGGTTTATTTTGGCTCATAATTTTGAAAGTTCTAGTCAAAGTTTAACTGGAGTGATTGCTTTAGGTCTCTGCAGGGCATTACAGATATTAGTGGTGGAGCCCATGTAGTAACTGAACTGTTCATTTCACATTAAGGAAACAAAAGAGAAAGAGGAAGTGGCCATAGCTCGACAATCCCCTTGGAGTGCATGCCCTCAATGACCTAAAGATCTATGATAATTCCCCACTTTCTAAATGATCCACCACCTCCCAACATAGGGGACCAAGACTTTAAAACACAAGCATTCAGAAACTCTCATTCAAGACATAGAAGATTTTTTTTTTTTTTGTTAAATGGCAAAATTATAAATAATGAAACGAATTTTTGGTTTCCAGTGGTTAAAGATGGTGTTGGGTGAGAAGGAAAGTGTGTTTCAACAGATAATGGAACAGTTCTGTGCCCTGATTGCAGTCAGAGTTAATTAGAATCTAACCATGTGAGGAAATGGCATAGAACTACATGTATATATCATAATAAATCAATTTTCTCATTTTAATATACTCTTATTCTGAAAGGTGTAACTAATGGGGGAATTTGAGTAAAGAGTATATGGGACCCTTTTATACATTTTTTGCAACTTATCATGAGTCAATAATTCTTTAAAAATAAGCTGTCAAAAAGTATTTTAAGACAATTTTTTTCCTTCAAGGCTAGTTTCCTCCAAGGCAACCAATGTATGTACATAGGATCTCACCATCAAAACAACTCTGAGTTTATTTTAATGCTGTTCTGTTGCTATGTTGACATTCCTAATAACTTGTGTGTGTGTGTGTGTGTGTGTGTGTGTGTGTGTGTGTGCGTGCATGTTTGTAGTGCTGGGGATTGAACCCAGGGCCTTGTGTATGTTAGGCAAGCACTCTATCAACTGAGCTATATCCCCAACCCTTCCTAATAATTTCTTTTTTTAATTAGTTTTTAAGCATTTTTTTAGTTGTTGATAGACCTTTATTTTATTTATCTATATGCAGTGCTGAGAAATGAACTCAGTGCCTTACACATACCAGGCAAGTGTGCTATCACTGAGTCATAGCCGAGCCCCCTAATAACATCTAAAAAGGATTTTGCATTTTTATTTTGCACTAGACTCCACAAATATGTATTCGATCCCTGCTTCCATCATTTTTTTCCCTGATATATATTTAAAGGCAGTTTTAAAATTTTCTAGATGGTCCTTAGGGAACTTTACACATTACTAAGTAGTAATCACCATGGTTGTTTCCATTACCATGTTAGAATGAAAATTCTATCGTAATTTTCTTTTTCCACAAATATTTCAAAAAGGGTACAATTCTTAAAAGTTGACACAAACTCTTGAGGCAATACTAATGTTTTATATCTCGGAATAAAAAAGATAATTTGATTTTTATTTAATTTAACAGAAGTCAGATGACAAACATAAGGAAGTAACTTTAAGGATATATTCTCAATATATGTTATTTTTCAGATTTAAAAAAAACAACATACATGAAGAACATTTTGATTCATGGTTGTTTAAAAAAGTGTTACTTTTTCTTTTCTTTTCTTTTCTTTTTTTTTTTTTTGGTACCAGGGATTGAACTCAGGAGCCCTGGACCACCGAACCATATCCCCCCATATCCCCCCATATGCCCTATTTTTGCATTTTTAAAATTTAAAGACAGGGTCTCACTGAGTTGCTTAGTGTCTCTCTTTTGCTGAGCCTGGCTTTGAGCTTGTGATCCTCCTATAATCTCTCCCACGCCTATGGGATTATAACATGTGCCACTGTGCCTGGCTTTACTGTTTTTTTTTTTTAAACAACAGTGAATCTTCATAAAGCTCAGGACATTTTTTCCCCCTTTTTTATTTGAATCTACACATGCCTTTTGAATTGGATATAGTATACTTCTTTGTTTGAAAAGAAGAATCATTTTAGATGACTTATTATACTAAAAGCAATGATAATAATTTAAAATTTTTTAATTGGTGTTTAGTAGCTATATTCATTACACATTTCATGCATATTTGAATTATTTATTTTGATATTAACTTTGCCTGCATATTAATTCTCATTTCAAAATAAGAAGAGAATGTCACATGAGGAATATTAAAATAGTCCTGCTGTAGCTTCTCATCCCTAGTGCCAGAGAGAGGAGAATCTTACTCCACGTCTACTAGTGCTAAATGGAAGAGAGGTAAGGGGAAAAAAACAGGAATAGTTTAGAGACAAGACCTAAGTATTCTGCTTTCTTTTTTCTAACTTTACATTTTTATTTTGCCAATTCCAAAATTAAATATGTCACAGCAATTTTTTTTGTCTCTTGTCATTTTCTCTTACACTATTTTCTTATTCTCTTCATTTTTCTTCTTCTAATACCCCCAGAGAGGCAGTGGTTCAAGAAAACAAGTAGTATTCAAGTTCATTATCATCATCAATCCTCAAAATTATGGTAATTAGAGATATTCATTTCAATTTTCATTTAATTTTTATCACATGTATTTTAGACTCCTTTTCTTCTGCTTCCATATAATATTATTTTTAATATAAACTTTCATTTTAACTAGAATAATTACTTTACAGACAAGATACAAGAAAAATATTTTTATACATAAAACTATTATAAGTTCCTTTGCAGTCTCTGAGAAGGAGAGCTTTATGGAAAAATTGACATTCTTTACAAAAACAGTTCCTTTTTTTTACACTAACATTGAATTATCTAAACTACAAAGTGAAGTCATTTATGGTAACTTCCAACACACTCCAAAGAGAGAGAGAGAGAGAGAGAGAGAGAGAGAGAGAGAGAGAGAGAGAGAAGGAAAAAACCCAAATGGTTAGGAATTAATTTATCTAAAGAGGTGAAAGTCTCTGGTTTGTACAATGAAAAATTATTAAACATTGATGAAAGAAGTTGAAGACAACTCAAATACTTTTAGTATTTTAAATATGAACTCATGCATGTAAGGATTAACAATAAAGGGAAAGCTATGTAAATTTATTATTTTAATGCATAATGGTGATTTCAATTATCTACACATATGTAACATTTATGTTATTTTTATTAGAATCCAAAAATTTCACTGATTTCATAAAGAACTAATATCTTAGGAAAAGTACTATAATGATTTTTTGATATTAAAACTGTAATAAACATGAAAAAATTCAAAGGAAATTGTGTCTCCATATATGAATTCAGAATTTTAATTTGTTAACAGTAATTAGGTAGGTGAAATTTTCTTTGAAAACCTAATACCTGTCTATCTGGCAGCAACAAACAAGTAAAAAGTTGAACAACTAAATAAAATCAAAGAAAGAAACAAAATATAATGTCTAAACATTCAAGCATAATGAGGGTAAAATTATAATGGTTTTGTTATTGCCATAAATATCATGCCCAGGAGGAACTAATTGCATATAGAATTTCTATCTGGAAATTATACCTGCTGATCTTTTTGCATAATTTTATTGGCTCTCTAGAGTTAAGTAAATCCTACAGTTGGCTACTTAGGATACAATTAAACTTGAACTCTCCAGAAAATCTCTTCAATAATGATATGAACTAAGTACCTTAAAAATTATGGTGAAGTAAAATTTTACATATGAAATGAGGAAAGTCAGTAATTATTTTTAACTACTCTTATTTTTAATAATGTACTCAAGCAGAGTACTGTGAATTTTAGTGCTATACTATAAGCCATGAAAAATGACTTTGCTTTACTTATGATCATATTTTAAGGAAAGTCTATCAGTAATAGTTTCTTTTTCTACTCAAAAATTTCTGACTTTTCTTAAAAGAAACTGTGACTTAATTTTTGATTAAGAAAAAGGTACAAGCCTTTATCTTTTTAAATAATGAAAGGACATAAATATTCTGCAAGGTTTTTGGAATTCAAAACTGTTCCATAAAATTGAACCATCAAATAACCGAAAGGCAGTTTGTTGCAATCTTAACATGAACAATTTATTGTCAAATCATTAACAAAACTTTGAACCAATTTAATTTATTTCCATACAATAAACCAGAATATGGATGAGTTCAAACTCAGTATTCATATGTTGTCTACATTCGAAATTATGTACAGCTTTGTTGCAAAACATTCATTATTGTTTCAGTGACATTGCCTCCATGCCCAATTTATCACATTTTTCCATTCAGGGTAAAAAGACAGTAAGTGTGAAAGATTAATGAACCCCATATTTTTAAATGACAATTATTTTAAAGTCAATTCATTTAATAAATAGTTACACATATTCATTAGATCAACAAAAAATGTATATGATTTCATTTTGACCCCCCAAAAAATATATTTGAGAAAAAATAAACCCAACTAAAATTATTTATATTATGATTGACTTTAACTTATTCATAATTTCAAGCCCAGGGCTCTAGAAATTTTGGTATTCAGTCTATTTTGTGATGATATTAACCTTTGGACTCTTGTAACTTCCCCCAAAGACAAAGGGCAGGACATGAAGGCTAAAATGAACTGAAAAAAGACTTCCTTTTTTATAAAAGCTCATACTTCAATATATAGTCTATAAGTTTTTTTTTAATTTTATTATGTTTCCTCTTGACAAAATAACCAAGTAAACTTCCAGAAGAACAATAAAAATCATGAAATTGCTCAACTAGAATTAAAGGTTCTTCTGAAGACTGAGGTGATTTATTTTAAGACAAATGAAAGGGATGAAATTTCTGAAAATAGCCTCCCATAAATATGCCCATTTCTTTACCCCAAGTTGTAAAACAAAATGGCACTACCAATGGATATCAATAGACTAGTCATAATTGGAATATCTATAATAATTCATTAAATAAACTGAATTAGTTTCTAAGGTTAAACTTTTATTCATAATAAGTTGTTATAAAAGTAACAAAATATCATGATTAAGATTTTTAATTCAGAAAATCATATTGAGAACAACATAAATAAATAAATAAATAAATATTTAGGTATCATCCATGAAAAAATGTTCAATATTTTGTGATATATCCTTCTGTTTTAACTTATTTTGTATTTTGTTTCCATTTATGTATACAAATATTTATTGAGGACCTATAATAGGCCAGATACTAAGATAAAAGTTTGAGCGAAAGTTCATTTTGCCCCTTCCTTTATGGAACTTGCAGTTTAAGGGCAGAGACTGTT
Organism: Urocitellus parryii; assembly: GCF_045843805.1. Classification (NCBI taxonomy): domain Eukaryota; kingdom Metazoa; phylum Chordata; class Mammalia; order Rodentia; family Sciuridae; genus Urocitellus; species Urocitellus parryii. The sequence continues at coordinate 49,069,543 of NC_135547.1, read as the reverse complement.
ATTAATAAACTAACTAAAACAACAAATTTAATGGATGCTAGTATAAAGGTTTGTAAGCTTTGTGGATATTGATATTTATGTATACATAATATTACAATTTGATTCAAAAATTTTCACCCAAACAGCTCATAAGTTAGTGTAGCAATGTTCACGGATGAAAAGATTGAATTATGGCAGATGTAATATCAGTAAATTAATGTATTTGATTAATGATTTGAATGGATTACTGGGTGTTAACTATAGGTGGGTGGGGCTCAGTTGGAGGAAGTAGGTCTCTGGAGGTATAGACTTGGACTACATTGTGTTCCTGGCTGTTTGCTTTCTCTCTGTTTTCTGGCTGGCCTAAGGTAAGCAGGTTCTTTTCTCCCATGGCCTTCTGCCATGCTGTTTTGCTTCATCCAAATCCTGAAACAATGAAATCAGTAGACCATAGACAGAACTTCTGACACTGTGGGCCTAAAATAAACTCTTTCTCCTTTAAGTAGTTCTTGTCAGGTATTTTGATCACAGTGCCAAAATGCCAACACACATACCCCATTAAGTAAAAAAAAAAAAAAGAATTTGGATCATTTTTTATCATATCCCAATGGTATGTTGTTTTCAGTCAGCTTTTTCAACACTGAGACCTAAAGACCTGAAAAGAACAACTTTAGAGGAGAAAAATTTTATTTGGTACTCAGTTTCAGAGGTCTCAATCCATAGCCAGCTGAATTCATTCTTTATGGTTTAAACTGAGGCAAGAAATCATTGCAGAAGGGTATAGAGGAAGAAAAGAGCTCAGATCATGATAATAAGGAAGCAGAGACACACAGATCTCTGCTCAACCAGGACAAAAATAGAAGCTTCAAAGGTACATCCTCAGTGACCCACCTCCTCTAGCCACATCCTACCTGCCTATAGTTATCATCCAGTTAATAGATTCAAGTGGATTAACACATTAATTATGTTAAGACTTTGATAACCCAATCATTTCACCTCTAAATTTTCTTGCATTGTCTTATACATGAGCTTTTGGGGTGACATCTAATATATAAACCATAACATATATTAATGGTATGTTAGTAGTATTAACCAGTGGTTTAAGATTTTAAAGGTTTTTTTTTTTTGTTCCCCCTCATGGAGCTTTGTATAATTACCCTAGCATAGCCAGGCTTACAGTAATAAAAGCACTTGAAAATATTTGCTACAAGGAAAAATCATAATTTACTGTGGAATTATAAGAAATAATCTAATTTTAAATTGTTACTAGTTTAGAGAGTATTTCACAAAATTACTCAGTCCCCCATATAGGACTTATTGTAACTAATTAATATAATAAAAACTATTAATACTTTTAAAAATTTAGAGATTGAAAATCAAGATTTATAATTACCAAACATTTTACATATTACATATTTATTCCTACTCCACAATGCACTTTAACTGGTTAAATTTTTTATAAAGTAAATAACATTTTTGAGTCAATAAAAATGAATGACTTGGAATGAAATTTTCCTCTCCTTTATATAATTTTTTCTCTTAAATGTAACATTGAAGGGTTGTTTCTCAAGATAATTTGTCTTTAAAAATCAGTCTTTTCCTAATACCTCACATGACCTTCATAAAATAGCATATAATTTTAATTCAAAATCTCTGCGAAACAGCATTCTTCATGTATTGTAAAAGTGTGGTTTAAGTAAAACCTGGTTATGATATAATGTGTCACTGTTTCAATTTTTAAATTTATTCAATAAAGTCGAGAAAGAAATATGCTCAAAAGATTTAATATTTTAGAGTTCTCTTCAAATGATATATATCTTTATTAGCCTGATTTTTCATGTATCTTGTAAATTTCACCTTTCTTAGACTGGTTTTGTAGCAATTTTGCAGCAATTTTTCCTCCTTTTAATATGATATGAAAAATATTTGATATGAAAAATATTTTCCTATAATAAATTATAATAAAATTGTTAATTTTATCATTTATATCATAGATATTTTGATGAACAATGTAATCAAGTTTTCCACTAGAAAAAATATTATCTTAGATATTAAAATTCTTTTGAAACATGGTCCAAAGGTCAATTTTTATTCAGTATTTTATTTCTCTTGTCCTTCCCTATCCAAAAAGGGAAAATAGTTTCCTTTGTTAACTGCATCTAAAGACGCTGAGATATTGTTAGGAAAAAAAAAAAAAAACTAGATAGGACCTGACATTTGCCTCCCTCATGAGAGTTTGTAAATTGTAAATCAGTATTTCATCACTGGCCTAGTTTGATCACAAGCTAAAAGTGAGCCTTGCATTTTTTCTGACTGTTAAAGGCCCATCACAGTACTAAATTTGTTTAATGAGAAAAAATGTAATTCAATCACAAAACAATTACTTTGAAAAGTGTTCTAATTAAATCAGAGAACTAGTTACTAAGATTGTTTTTTAAAATAACACCTAGTAATGTTTTCAAACCAATTAATGTAGTGGGTATAGACATTCACACATCCCATTTTGCAATTGGAATGTATTTATTTGCATTTCTAATTGAGAATTCGGTGACCTGTTCATCTCTGAATTGATAAAAGAGTATATTCATATTACTGTGTGTCACCAGAACAGACTATTGAAATTATCAAATTGCTTGTGGAAGCATAAACATTTTTTTTACACTGCTTCCAGCTTAGGGAATTTTTCACAGTTTGTTTATAGTTATCTGCACACTATTTACTCTTACACTTTGATTTAATAATATCCTTTAAGTTTCTAAAATTATATTATTGGAAATAAAGCAACTTAATATAACATGCTCTTAAATATTTACAAAGGCAGGGGAAATTAAATGGAATAAGGCATGATATTCTTTTCTATATTAAACGCAACTGAAAACTGGAATAAAAAGGAATGCAACCTTAAGGAAGTAGATAACAAACTCACACAAAATACAACTTTTTCTATAGCTAATGCATCCATTATTTAAAATATACCCAAATATGCAGTATATTTTATAGTAACCTATTTTAAGGTATCATGAGTTAAGCAATAAATGTGTACATTCATTAAGTATACTTAAGTATGAGTTGTGAAGACAAGTTGATCTTTAATTAGAAACATATTATTTTAAGGCTTATGTATGTGATGATATTCCCTTGAGGAAAATAAAATAATACAGACACCTCCTCGGTAAAGTTTGAGAGGAAATGGATTCTGAATTAGAAAAAGATCTAGTCCATGCTTGTATAATTATGTCAAAATAGATACTATTGTCATGTCTAACTAAAAAGAACCAATTAGAGAGTGAGAGTGTGTGTGAGAGAGAGAGAACAAAAGACAATGAGAAGTAACTACACAAAAGGGATGGCTGTCTTCTCTGTGCTCTAGTTTTTGTTGTTGTTTTGTTTTGTTTTGTTAATGCTATCCTTACTTAGACTATTCCATTGTAGAATGAAATGGATGTTAGATTCCTAGAATAAATGAATAGGTGTATATAACCCTAGTCCAATGTTGTGATAAATAGTCACTTAATATGGATTGTCCCTCGACTACCTCCTTTCTTTAGTTTAACAAACTATTTTATATTCCCATGTTCTACTTAAAATTCTGTTTCTACCAAGTACCTATTCATATATATTTGTGTTACTCAAATAAGAGTACCTTCATTCAGTGGAAATCATAAAGGCACAACCTAGATTGATTCATCAAATTATAATATTGAATAAAGAACTGTGTTCTAAGGTAAAAAAGAGCAAGACACATGGGGAAGAAAAAATTATCTAAATGTTAATAACTCAAACTCTTATTTAAAAATTTTGACTTGAGAACAGTTCAAGATTACTTGTCTAGGAGGACTAAGAACATTAAAAATACCATAGGGTAGATTAATAAAGGTATATTTCAACTTTATTTAAGAATTATTTATTGACCAAATTAATGAAAGGCAGGGACAGCAAAACTGGAGTTGTAGTTTAGCAGTCATTAATTAATTGGTCTATTTGGTTTTACAAGGTTAATGGGGAAAACATTTACAAGGTTAATGGAGAAAACATTTACAAGGTTAATGGAGAATCTGGGGAAACTTTTTCATTTTGTGTCATTTTCACAAAGACAAGTTCGGTTAGTGAAGAAGTCCCAAAACAGATGGGACTTAAGGGAACTGATATGAAATGTTAAGTCTGAGAAGAGTGAAATATGCTATTTATAAACAAAGAGGCCAGTATAAGAATATTGGATGCCTAGAATGAGGTGTGCACAGAAAAACAAACAGGAAAACAGAAGACACTGATCAAACACAAAATCCATTCTGACTATTTATTCTACTTAAACAGATACCTGTTTTATATTATTTGTTTTATAAAATCTATTAATAGCTCTAAAGGTCCAGTTTCAGGAAGAGCAGAGCTTAAAATTCCTTGGTTAACTCTAGAGAAGAAAATCAGGATTGGTTATTTGAATTAATCGAAACTAGAGTCACATTTAGCTTTCAGAACAACATTTTAGTTAGGAGAGCACATTTCAGTTTGTGCTTTGTTGTATTTCCCTATAACACATTTCAGTTGTCAGTCAAAGGCTTTATGACAAATGCTAGTACTAGACACCTTGGAGTTAACAAAGAAATAGACCTGAAGGAAGGAAAAGATGGGACCTCTAATCTGGCCTTTCTATATCTCCAACACCTTAGGGATTTTTCTTACTTCAGGCTTCTGTCACATATATTGCCACCAAAACTCAGCAGAATATTTTTCTTTAATACTTTAAGGTTAAAGCCTGTAGCAACTTTTATTCAGTTATCACCTTTGTCCTGTTTCTTAGAGCCCTCAGTTATTCATCCTTCACTGATTCCTGGTGTGTTTTTTGAATAAAAGAAGAGCCTCAGTAATACACACTGCCAGGACATTGGGCTATGTAGAATGTTCTTTTCTATTTCCTTCTTAAGTGTTTAACATATAATAAAGAGGGCTATATGAGTTCACTAAAGCATTCCTGGAGTTAGAAACTGCAGGCACAGTTCACAAACTCTCTCCAAAATCTCTGTGCTTGGTAATGATCAACTGGAAAGATTTTTCAAAGATAATTAAAATTATTTATTGTTAATCTTCCCTGATTGACCTAAGTATAAATTAAAGTAGTTACATTGTCCCTTAAAAGAGATAGGGCATCCCTTTGCTGTGTTGTGTCTTACTATGCTATATCACTCAGAAATAATATATTTTCTTTTGAACTTATTTATGTTACCTCCAAAATCTCACACATCATTACAACAATTACAGACTTTTCTCAATGGGAACCAGGAAAAAATGCAAATAATGAGTTCATTAAAACTATTTTCAAGGTTAGGGAGCAGACATTCAAGCAAAGTTCACTGTTTTATAAATCTTTCAAGTTTAATTAACTTATTTCTAACCAGATAAAAGACTTACCTTGACCTTATAACAGTTTAAAATTATTATGTTACTCACTACGCAGTTACCAAATCCTAAGAAATCCAAATGCTCTCTCACATGCTTCACACTTCCATAAAATTTATGACATTTTAACTTTAAATGTTCACATTTGAAATAATGTAGATATGATAGTTTTTAAAGTATAACATTGTGAGCCAAAAGGTTATATTTTCATTTATTGTTAAGTTATAGAATATACAATAATGAGTTAAACTGTTATAATTTAGAGAAATAGGACTATATTTCTCCACAAAATGTGTTCATGTTTTAAAGCACACATTATACTATAGAATACAAAAAAATCTAGTGTAACTTTAAGATAATTATTCATGAAATTGGGATGATAATGTGACTAGGTGATAATACATATGACAGTTGGACAATATAAAGAACCATATTTAGTTAGTAAGTTTACTGCTATTTGCTGTAAAGTATGACCACAGGGAAGCTATAATATACTTGAAGATAGAAACAATACTATGAGGAAAAAAATGTTCATTCTCCATTCTCTCCACATTCCTGAAACGCTCAGCCAGTCCTATTATGAGCAGAACACTCAATAAAAACATAAAAGGAGCCCTTGGGAAATAAAATCTACCTAAGATCTTGGCTAGAGTAGATGGTTGGACACATCACTTTCTTGGGCCCTCTGAATCTTCTCTTCTCATAACTCTATGCACAAGATTTTAATTTTTATTCTGGAAAACAGAAACATCTTTATCCTACTACCACTGATACCACCAGTTATTGGAGATGAGTTCTGCTCCTTCACATTTTGAAGTATAACATTAGAGAAGCACGCTGAGGCAAGCATATAAAACAGGGTTTATTTTAAAAAGGGGTAACATAGACTTCTCCCAGGCGGGAGAAGGAGGGCAGAGCTGGTATCTGGTATCCCAAGAAGTGAGCGCATTTTGCCTTTTTATATGTATTAGGCTTCCTTAGTTCTCCTGTTCTTTTTCCCCTATCTCTCTCCTTACTGTGTATGTGACTAGGCCCAAGAGATGCTCAGTGGGATGGCTAAAAATGGTGAGAAGCAGGTGGACTAGAAGGACCAACTTCCAAGAAGAAGTGGGCAAGAAGTGGGCATTAATTAACAACTCCCTGTAGGGAGGGACAATCCCTTAGACAGGTTACCTTAGCAAGAGGTTGGAGCAGGGGCAGGTTATCTTGATAAGGGTGGAGGAAAATTTTTGAGGGAATTAACATTTCAATTCCTCCATTCTCTGAATTCCACACTTCCCTATCTGTCTGTCTAATTCTGGCTTGACCACCACACCCACCAACTAATAAACTGCTGTATCTATTCAATCTATGCCATTCTTTCTTCATATTCCTTTGAAATGTGCAGCTTTTTAAATAATGAGGGCTTTTCAATTACTCTATTCTCATTTCCAGTGCAGAGTTGTAGCACAAGATCAAGGTCAATCTTCTTTCATCCCCTTCCAAACTTAAGATATAAAATTCAGGTCATGTCTCCATTTGACACTACTTTCTTTGTTACAATTTCCAATCCAGCATGAATATGACAAATAAACTGAGGAATATTTAAATGGGGAAGAAGTATGGCATGGAATTCAATATATAATTGTTCAAGTCTAAACCTTGCTGTTCATTAGCTATATAGTCTTGAGAAAATAATTTCATTTCTTTCAGGCTAAGTTTCCATATCTATAAAGTGAACATTATGAAATCTAATTTTCCTTTTGAGTAAAGCAATCTCTCAGTGGAAGTATTTTAAATTAATTTAGTTAGAAAGCCAAATATGTGTGATTGATAATCCACATGGCAAGCATAGGACATAGTAGAGGCCAAGAAAGACCAAGATATCAGAAAGTATGAGTATTGAACACTTTGGTGGGTATTATAGTATGGATTTGGAATGCCTCTCAAATCTCACATTAGTGTTGATATTCAGGTTGCACTATTGAAAGATGGTAGAAACTTTTAAGAGATGGGACATAATAGGAGGGTCATGGTCGCTGGAGGCATATCCTTGAAAGGGATAGAAAGACAGAAGTTTCTTCCTTTCTCACTCTTTGTTTCCAAGTTGCTACTAGGGGAGTAAAATCTTCCTCTATGCACACCTCCTAAATGTCACGCCTCCTCACAAGCCCAAAAGCAATAGTGCCAATTCACCATGGACTAAAACCTCCAAAACTGTGAGGTGAAAAAACCCCTTTTATTTTCTAAGTTGATAATTTAAGGTGTTTGGTTATAGTAATTGAAAGCTGACTAATAGAGTGAGTATAGTAATTCAGAGAAGTGAAATAACATTAGCAAATAAATTAATTAAGATAGGCTTCTGAAGATGTGGAAAATACTTAAAGATACTAAAAGAACTATGATATCTGGATTACCAAAAAAAAAAAAAAAAGAAGTTCACTGAGCAAGTTGAAACAAAGGCCAGAGGTAGGAATAAATATGATATATTGAATATAAATTAAGTGGAATAGGTTCATTGAAATATAAGGTTATTATTTTATGGTAGTGAACGATCAGTCTTATTTTAGATGATGTAATAACTAATCAATAATAAATCAAAGGAAAAAATATCAGGAGAAATATGTGGCACAGTAAAGAAAATCATACTTATTAATTTCCTTTTAGTTAGAGCACCTAATCTCAACCCAGATGAGACATTGATACCTTAAAAAATTCTCTACTGATACATTACATGAGCATATTTTTAGTACCTACTATGAGCTAGGTACTCTGCTAGTTGGAGGAGATACAGTTATATTCTTAGATTGTGAGGAATAGAGGTGAAAAGTAAATAAATTATATATTAGAAACATCATTACATAGTAGAAAATTATTAACTATAATATATCATAAGAGAATAATTTATTTCTGTGTTGTATAGAAACAAAGTTTAGGGTAGGCTCCCATTATCCAAGACTCTTGATGCTTACCACTTTGTGTAATTAACTTTCACTTGAACTCAGCTTGGACTTGTGACTTATGGGTCAACAACTGAATAAGACAAAGGTGATAAAATGGCATTTCTGTGTTACATAGTATTGTAAATTATGTCTTATTAACAGACTTTCTCACTTGTGATTTTTGATGAAAGTTTTCATGGTATAAGTATTTAGAACTGAAGATCTCATTGTATTTCACTAAAGAGACAAAAATGTATTTGTTATAACTTTAATAGGATATATCAAAAATGGATACATGTGACTTGGCTATAATCTATTGGTTCAGCAACTTGTATTGATACATGTATGTATTTAATACAAATTTATAAATATATTAGTTATATCTTACAGTTCATAAATATTAGTACCTTAGTTCTGGCTCTGCACTAATTAGGTGTTTACATATAGTCACATAACTAACAATTTTTTGTCCTCAGTTTTTCCAACTACAGTATTAAGGAGACTTTCAAAAACTGTTCCTTTATAAAATTCTATGGTTGGTGATAAATACATGTAAACAATTAAAATGAATAAAATGTAGAATTTTTCCTTCTAACTCTCAGAAACATTTCCTCCATGAAGTTTGCTTTCCACCACTATACAGATTTCTAATTTGCAAAAGAAGTCTTAGAATGGTTAAGTGTCTATTTTGATGAACCACTCTTACATAATTTTGCTGAATTTTAATTAATGTCAAACAGTGCTGCATTAATTTGTGATATATACAGTATTTATTACAGATTCTTCTGTATATGATATCAGGAATGATTAAAGTTATCATAATAAGTATCCTTATATAATTTTATATTAAAATCATTCTGTATTAAAGCACTGTGTTTGACATTTAGATTAAAACATAGGGAGAAAGAAAAGAATATATACTCCTATGTGTACTCCTTGGATGAAAGTTAAATTTAAACATATTATTTGTTAATAACCATAGTCTTGTTACATTCTGGCTTTTCCTATAGATTGACTTATTCTTGTAATATGGAAAAAAGATTTTGTAATATTGTTATTGTTTGGATAGGAGGTGAACCCCCCCCAAAAAAAGCTCATGTGTTAGCCAATGCAGGAATAGTCAGAGGTGAAATGATTATAAGAGCTAGAACCTAATCAGTTAGTTAATACATTTAATGGATTAATAATTTGAGTAGACTACTAGGTAGTAATGATGGGAAGGTGGGAAGTGGCTGGAGGAACTAGGTTACTGTGGGGTATACCCTTTGGTACCATATTTAGTCCTGGACTCCTTACAATATCCTTATCCTTATCCTTCTTGGCTATCATGAGTTTAGCAAAATTCTTCTACCATATCTTTCCTCCATGATGTTCTGCCTCACCTAAGGCCCAGAGCAATGGAGAAACCGAATATGGTCTGTACTATGACCTCTGAAACCATGAGCCAAAATAATGTTTTCCTCCTCTAAATTGTTCTTGTCAGATATTTTAGTCATAATGAAAGAAAATAGACTAAAACACAAGCAGATTAAAGAATTTCAAGATACCAATGAAAAACATCATTAAACAGACAAATGATCAGATATATGACCAAAAATCCATGAAAGAATGTATCAGAAGGTAATGAAACTTAGCATAATAGTCTTTAGATCTATCCATTTATAGGCAAATGTCATAAAATCATTCTAGTTTATGGCTGAGTAATATTCTATTGTGTATATATATCATATTTTCTTTATCCACTCATCTATTGAAGAGCACCTAGGTTGGTTCCATATCTTAGCTATTGTGAATTGAGCTACTAAAAACATTATTGTGGCTGTATCCAAAGAAATCAAAGGTCAGATGTTCTCTCTGATATGTGGATGCTAACACAAAACAAGGGGGCAGGGATAGAAGTTTAGTGAATTAGACAAAGCAGAATTAAGGGAAAGAAGGGAGGGTAGGAAGGACAGTAGAATGAATCTGACACAAAGTTCCTTTATCCATATATGAATACACCACAATGAATCTCCACATTATGTATAACCACAAGACTGGGATATCAGTTTAGAATAAGATATGCTCCATTTTTGTATAAATATGTCAAAATGAACCCTAATGTCATACATAGCTAAAAAGAACACATAAAAATGTACCACAGTGGAAAATGAAGGGAATGACATATTAAGTGCATTCAAAATCACTAATAATTAGGTACAAAAGTTTAAACAAAATGACATACTATCTCACACTTGTCAAATACTGCCAGAATTATTAAAATATAGAAAATAGTGGTGATGACAATATGGAGAATTAATAATTTTCACCCACTATTAGTGGAAGTATAATTAGTACAATTCACTTGATATGCAATTGAAAAATATCTAATGAGATTAGAATTTTTTAAATATACAACAACTTTCTTTCCTAATTATCTCTAGTAGAAAAGCTCAAACATATGAAAAATAATATAAATAAAGTATTTGTTATGTGGTAACAGTTAAAACCATATTTTTAGTTCTCCAAAGAATGAAAAGTCAGAGCACTTAACACCATCAGAAGCTCAGGTGAGCCAAGAAAAATTTTTGAGTTATCAGGTGTCAAAATAGCTGTGTAAAGCAACATAAAATGAGGCTTTAGTCTTTGATTACTTTCTGCAATGGTCCAGGCAAGAGAAGAAACTAGAATAAGTGTTCTATTTTCCTGTTCTTTTTTCAAGATAGACCGACACACTAGTTGAGGTTCAGGTGAATCAGCACAAATGAGAGATCTCTGAGCAAAAGGCCCTGGCAGTTTTATGAACCAAGGGGCAGAAAGGAAGAAAAGAAGAGGGGGCTAGGAGTGGAATGAACTGAGTACTATTTTAAATTAGGGACAAGTGTCTTTAATGTTTCTTTCTGTTAAAGATAAGCATAATTTGATAATAGTTAAAAGTTATAAACAAATTTTATTCTGTAATCATTGAGAGTACCAGGACGAACTGCACTCCATTCCCATTGTGCAAAAAAGACAATCTATTAGAGAGAAACTGATGAAAGGAGTTCAGAAATGCTATAGAATCAGAGAAGTTGAAAAAACTATAAAGGGATGGTCAGTGTGTGATTAGGCTTGGTGTGTCTGCTATCTGGTAGTTCTTGAAGTAAAGACTTTATCCTCCAAAGAGACTAGTAGACAGATGCCTTATTCTTCTTGATGATTACATTTCAAAGGAATGGATCTCAGATCCTTGAGAGAGATGCTTCTGAGTCTTAAGAAGCATTTGTTCAGAACTGTAAGTGCTTTTTAGTAAATGCACTAAGAAAGATCAAGAGCATGTCGTCTGACCTTGACTAGAACAAATAGTACATTTTCTTGATATCACTGAAGTTCTTAGGCAGGCATTTTAATGGTAGGCTGGGTTCATCCTAAGGATATGGCTTAAGGCTACCAGAAGCCATGTAAGCATTTGGGCAGAAGTTTGAATAGGGGTATAATATATACTGAGAGTCTTGTAGTTCCCACTCCTCATTCTCCAAAGAGAAGGTGTTGACAGGAGTGCTTAAAAATAACTCAATCAAATTATTCAGATAAAATGATCTAGAAACAAAGGCACTGGAGCTAAAAATGCAAATATATAAATAGCATGAGTGGCAAGGGAACCTGAAACCTTGGCTGTATCTCTCCTTAAAGTCTGCAGTGTACTTGCTGGCCCTAGATCTGGTGTAAGGAGGGCAAATTTCCCTTCAAGTTCTGACAGCTAATGTATTTGTAATTGTATGTAATTGTTCCTAAATATCACATATAGTATTTAACTAGGAGTCAGAGTTCTCAAATATGCCAAGTAGTAAGAATATGAATAAATTAGAAACAAAACAATAAATCTAATATATTAAAAAATAAATTATTTGAAGCAATTAAAACTGAAGTATAACAATGTGTATAAAAAAACATGGATTTCCAGGATATAATTTGTGGAAATAAAAGAAAACTCAACAAAAATGGAAAGTGTGGGTTGGACATAGTGGTGTGCACCTGTAATCTCAAATACTCAGGAGACTGAGGCAGGAGGATTGAAAATTCAATGCCAACTCCTGCAAATTTGTGAGATCATGTCTCAAAAGAACAAAATAAAAACAAACAAACAAACAAAAAGGGATGAATATATACCTCAGTGGTAGAGTGCCTCTGGGTTCAACCCCAAAACCAAATTTGAAATAACAACAAAAAATAAGTTAATTTTTACATTGGAGAGTATGATGCCATAGGCACACATATAAAACTATAAAATGCCCAAATATATATTTTAAAAATCTTAATATATAATGAAACCATATTCTAAAAAAATGAACAAGAGGTTATGTGCCCATTTCATATTTGTTGCTTTCTGAGAGGGAATATTGGAAATAAAACTTGGGATGGATAAAGTATATTTCCAGATGATATGACATTTTATATAATCTGAAGTAAATATTCCAATAGAAGAATTTGATTTGTTAACTCTGGGTGATATGTTAATAGTGTATTGTTATTTGTTTTCTGCATTTTAACTATATTAAAGTGTTTTCAAAAGTATATGAATATATATATATATATATATATATATATATATATGTGTGTGTGTGTGTGTGTGTGTGTGTGTGTGTGTATTCTAGCTGAGTAGTAAGCTATGTGGTAGAAAACATTTCCAAAAATGAGAAAGTGAGGTTCTTCATATGGTGTGTGTGTGTGTGTGTATGTGTGTGTGTGTGTGTGTGTGTGTGTGTATAAAAATGAGAAAATTTGCTACTAAGACAGCACTATAACATATTTTTATTGATTGATTGATTGATTGGTGCCAGGGGTTGAACTCAGGGGCACTCCAACACTGAGCACATCTCCATCCGTATTTTGTCTTTTATTTACAGACAGGATTTCACTGAGTTGCTTAGCACCTTGCTTTTGCTGAGGCTGGCTTTGAACTCCTAATCCTCCTGCCTCAGCCTCCCAATTGGCTGGAATTACAGGCTTGCACCACCATGCCTGGCTGATGTTTGAATATTGATTCTTCATTTTTATCATCTTCAGGTTTTAGTCTCTAGAGTTCTCATTATAATATTTAAAGGAAAGATGGGACAAACAAAGCAAGAAATTTAAAATCCATTGCAATTAGAGAAATGTGTGTGTGTATGTGTGTGTGTGTGTGTGTGTGTTTCAGGATATATTTCTATTTTCCAAATCTTGTTTCCTAAAATATCACAAGCAAAACTGCTTTTACTGCTTACTGCTTACTATCTTAACAGTTTTAGTATTGTACAGAGTGGGAAGGATAATATCCCAATACTGATGAGGTTTTAGGGTCCTTTCAATGTGTGGGCCTGGTTTAGATTGGGTAAGGATTATGCTATTAAAAGTTATTTATCATTGGACATGAGGTAAGAATTTAGAGATGACAAATTGAAATAATGCAGAATTTGTTTCTAACTATTGAAAAAAATGATGAGTTTCATATAGATTATATTGTCTTCCTGGGAAAGAGTTAGAATAATAAAGCAGTATTCATGTACCAGTCTAATAGTGTGGTGATAATAACACTGACAGTATTCTGAAGGTGTTTGGTTTTCACTTTAAAAATGTAGTCCTAAATCATGGGTTTCTTCACCCAAAGATGATGATTAGACTGATTTCTTTAGATAGTTTATGATGAATTATAAGGTTTAGATGCTATTATCTAAATATTACATTTAAAGTCCATATCTTTGAACAGTGTGCAATATTTTTTATAAATAGAAATCCTTTCAGTAAATACATCAAATATAAAATAGGTATTTTTTGTTGTTCTATATTAACCCTTTTGCTTCTATTTTATTCATCTCTCCATTATAACTATTATCAAAGGTATCCTGTAAGAAGGGAAAAGACAACATAAAAACTGACAATCTAGGAGAATTGAATTTTTTTTTATTTAAACATGGGGAGAAAATGAATAAGGATGTAGGTTAGATATTTTAAGATACATATTTATTCATTCCAGAGTTGACCTTCAATGATAAATGAAAGACAAACAAGAAATAACATAAAGAGTTTAAGGTGGGATTTGTGTATTTAACATGTCTCTATCTTTTATAAATTTGAATTTTTATCATTTGTTCCACATGCATATGCTGGCACACCTTATTCTGGAAAAAAAAGAGGGGACAAATGCACCTGTCTTTGGTGTTCTACTTTCCTTATTGATCCCTCTCCTTGGTAACAGTACTCATTTTAGTTCATGTTTTTTGATTATACCAATTAATCCACAGCCCAAACACCCATCCATCTTTTTATCAGGCAATCATATTCTAGGCCACTATTTTCTTACACTTATCACTCCATGGCCAAGTTCCAGACAATTAGGGAATGGTCCTAAGTCTCAAAGCCCACTAAAAATATTAAAATGTGCCAATTGTAAGCCTGCTTGCAATGCCTAACCTTTTCTTTTCCATGAAAACCACAGTTAAGGCTCTTCTCCCCCTGCCCCAGATTGATCTCAGTGCTTTCATGTATTGCCCACCTGAGGACTGTACTTTCTTTTGGGGAACTCTAAGTAATAAACTCTCTCTTTAATGACAATTTCTTTCTGATATGTTAGCCTTATTATACTTTAATTTCCTCACTAGCGTACTTAATATAAAATAATATATAGAATACACTTATGCATGTGTGTGGTGTGTGTGTGTGTACATGGACTAAAGCCATTATCCCCAAATAAAGTTTTTCTCCTCTATAGTGTTCTTGTTATGTTTTATATTTTTTTTATATTTTTCCTTATCATATGCATAGCTTGAAAATATTTTCTCTTTATCCATAAGATTCATTTTTGTTGGGACAAGTGCATGGAGTACTGTATACATGGCATACATTAAGATCATCTAAGTGGCAAACCATTCCCCTATGCTAGGCATGTGAGCAGTAAACCAGTTATCCCATACAAAGCCTTGAGCATGAAGCTTATGCTTGCTCCGCAGCCTGATCCTTAATTGTTTGCTACAAGAATGGTTGGCCAGAAATTGTAATCTGCTTAGCTACTGCCTGAATATATATATACATGGTAACTGTGCAGCAATAAAATCAGACCTGCTTACTGCTTGGTCTCCAGAGTTCTTGATTAGTGACTCCACAGCCACACTATCCTGTACCCTGTTCCATTGACTTCCTTGCTGGATAAGAGAGCCCACGTAACTGGTGCATGGGCAGGGACCCAAGGTAAGCCTATAAGACAGGGTGTGGCTCCTCACAGAGCAGTGAGGAAGTGGAAATGGGGAACCTACCAAATTCCACCAAAGACTCACAGCTACACTCTCTTAGATACTAAAGGTTTGACCCTGAGTAAGAGAGAAGCCCAGAATTTCTGGGACATTGTGATTGTGATTGATATTAGTCTATGGATAAATGCTGCTGATTTTTTTGATCCTAGGACAAGATAATGGCAAATTCATGGCAAACTGAAGTGAGACAGGGGTATACTTTATCACTACATTTTTTTCCTATTATGACAGCTATTCAGCATAGTTTAGGGGGCCCTGCAATAGACACTTGTCATATAATGGTGGCCCTGAGGGAAAATCAAGCTGTGAGAGACAGAAAAGGGGGGAAAAAGCAGGGGAAAAAATCTACTTCAAAGCAAGAAACCACAGCAGGCACAGGAAAGCAGGGGTGAGAATCTATCTCAAAGCAATCAACCACCACAGGTGCAGGAGGGAGAGAGGCAGGAAATAGTACTCTAGCCTTCATGGTTCAGGAAGAAGTGACCACAAATGGTGCAAGCATGCCTTCTACTGTCAGGCAAAGATTATAAACTTCCCTGAGTCAATGGCAACTTCCTCCTTATGAGGCAACACCAAAGCCAGCAAGGGACTGTGACAGCTTAGAAATGACAAGGCTGCACAAGCCATGGTCTCCCAGAAATCCATTCCAGGAGGCCAGAGATCATTTTGAAGATCTATGTAGGATAAGAGATAAAAAGTGGGGTAAGGGAATATAAGCCTTTCCAGTCATCATGATGCCCACACCACACCATAGCACTTGGTATCCATACCCATTAGGTACCCTGAAGGAGTTAGAAGGCAGTGAAAGAGGATGGGCCCTTGGGGCCATTTTCAGAACAAATGCTTGAATCACTCAGTATTGAACTTAATTGCTCTCAGAACTGGAAAGACCTAGCCAGAGCAGCTCTTGAGCCTACAACATTTTTGAAGTGGAAGGCATTTTTCTATGATGAATGTGAACAACAGGAGGATAACAACCACACCACAAATGTTAACCTCCCTGATTGCTTGCAGGGAGAAGGAATACACAAGTTCCCCTGTGGTACAAGCTACAGGCCCACCAAATTACTTCAATCAGGTGCGGTTCTGTGCTCTCAGAGCCTGTAGGAAGTTACCAGCTGGGGAAAGTACACTTTCTATATAGGATTTATGGCAGAAAGCCACTGAAGACTTGCCACAGTTTACTGACAGAGTAAATAAGGCATTAGAAGGAAAGTTGTCTCATGAACAAGCTAGGGAAGCCTTAGAAAATGAATTGACCTGTGATGGACTAAATAAGGAACACAGCACCAGTGGTACCAGTGTGAAATGGCACACTTGATGACTGGATTTTGACCACCCAGGACATAGGGACACAAGCAGCTCAAGACTCTCTGCTGGCTTCAGCCATAGCAGTTGCATAAAATCAGCATTAAAGACGCTTGCAAACAGCTAGTCAGAGACTGCAAAAAAATGTGCACCATTTCTTCCCATTGGCCCTTTAAAACCTGCTGGAGTGAATCTCCAAGCGTAAAAATCTAATGCTTTATGGTGAATGGATGTCACTCATTATGTACCTTTTTGGAAATTAAAAATATATTCATATAATCATTGATATCTATTCAGGGTGTGTGATGCCATAGCCTCCACAGGAAAAACCACAAAGATGTCATCTATCTATTATCTACTTAAATGTTTTGGAATTATGGATGTTCCCATGTCTATTAAATAGACAGTGCTTGCAGGGAGAAGGGGCCAGCCTATACTAGCAAGATTTTTCAAGTGATTTGCAATGATTGGCATATACAGCACTTAAATGGGATCTCCTATAACCCTCAGACTCAAGGCTTATAGAAAGAACACACAAGGAATTAAAGACCATGCTACAAAACAGAGGGGAGAAACTATACCAAGTCCCCTTGTGATGCCTTGAAGGAAATCTTATTTTCATTAACTTTTCTTTCAATTTCAAACTTTTCTACAGAAACAACAGTCCATAAACATTGCCCCCCCCATGGGGCCCTCTCATCTACCTGTGGTCATCTTAAAGGTCTTGTTGACCAAGCCACAAGATTGGCTCCTTTGCCTGATGGCAATCCCATCCCGGGGCCTATGATGATGGTCCTAGTGTGTGCAAGGCTCACTGTTAACAGTGAAGCCTCCCATCAGGCAAATTGAGCATTGGTCATTAGGCCACCAACTTTAGCATTTGCTGATTGGGAAGGGGCTTTAGCCAAGCTCCTCTCTAATAATCCCAACCTTATTGATCCTGCATTATCCATCCAGGAGGAAACTGTACCAGGAATACCAGCATTTCAATACTTACTCTGCCCATTTGTTTCTCCATAGTAGATAATGAAACCTAAAATCCAGGCAGTCCCCTCTCTTTAGCTCTTGCCAAAGAAACTATTGTAGATAATTATAATAAGTCATATGTTGGGCTTTTTCTCACTGACTTTAGAGTTATAGTTAATACTACCTATATCCATAAACTCCCCCATGGAAAATGCAGGAAACCCTTGCTGCCAATATGCCCCACAATGCTTTTTGGAAAGCCCTCCTCAGATAATGATAGCATCCGGTTGAATCAATGTGTCACTGACATACTTATCTCCTTGATAAGTGAAATTTATTTGAGGAAGAACAAATCTATGTACCTGGGCAGGCACAGCCTCTGGAATGTAACTGATGTACCCCAAAACCACATGGGTTACTGCAGTACCTGCTACATGGGACAAGTTGTTACCAACTGCTATGCAGAAAATCAGTATGGCATGATGGGTATCACACCAATATTGCTAGCTGGTAGACTCATCAAATGGACAGCAGCTGGCTGTATGAATGGGTCTATATTGAGTCCAGATCCTGACCATGGATATGTCTTGGTGCCAAATTATACCCATACCCACTATGCACAAGCTTGTGTTACACAACCCTTTACCATGCTAATAATCAATGATACAGATGGCATAAATATTACTCATACAGATATCCCTTGTGCAGTCAACACATCCTGCTAGCTCACAAATTGTCTAACCTCTGCTATGAAAGCTAAAGATATATTTATATTCAGAATGCCTCCAGCAATCTGGCTTTCGGTGAAACTGTTCAGAGAGTGGAGTCTTCCATGGGACATGGAGATGAAGAATCTTCTGAATGAGATCCTACACTGGACAAGGCATGCAATTAGCCTCATCATCGCTGGAATTCTTGCCCTGGTAGCCACCATTGCCACCACAGCCACTGCAGCTACTTTGCTCACTCAAAATATTCAGACTGCTCAGACTGTAAACAATTTGTCTATTGCCATGGCAGAAGCCTTTGTCATTCAAAGTGACTTGAATAAACTGTCCCAAGCTGCTATTTTAGTCATTCAGCAAGAACTAGACCTCCACCAGGTTATGTTGCAAAAGCTCACTTATGACCCTGAATTTCATAGTATTTTTGTCACCCAATATATTGTATCTGAAAATGTGACCATACTTTTCTCCAATCTTTCTCAGTATATTAAGAGCTCTTGGGATGATAACTATGTTATGACTATTAAAACCTTACCAAGGCAGGCAATTGTCAAAATCAATGAGACTAAGGTGTCTATCTTGACAGTCTGTTCTTTCTTCCAAGTATTAACTGAACATTGAAAAATCTGGTAGCCAAATTGTCTAATCCTTATAATGCTATTACCCTGGCCCGACTGTTTATAATAGTGATATTTTTTTTCCTGTGTTGTGAGGCACTTATGTAATCATGTAAATGCCACCGAATGAAAAACAGCAATGCTGGCTAAAGTTCTTGCAGCATAATCAGGGGGAGAGATATGGGGACAAGTGCATGGAGTACTGCATACATGGCATATGTTAAGGGCATCTGAGTGGCAAACCACTCCCCCATGCTAGGCTTGTGAGTGACAAACCACTTACCCCATAGACAAAGCCCTGGAGGTGAGACCGCTTGTTGCAGTGCCTGCGCTTGCTCCATGGTCTGCTCCTCAATTTGTTGCTGCAAGAACAGTTGACAAAAAACTGTTTTGGAGGCTGCCTGTAATCTGCTTAGCTACTTCCTGAATATATGTACATGGTAACTGCCCCCCAAAAATCAGACCTGCTTTCTGCTTGGTCTCTGGAGTTCTTGATTAGAGACTCCACAGCCACATCCTCCTCCACCCTGTTCTGTGGACCTCCTCGCTGGCCAAGAGAGAGCCCATGCACATTTTAATCTTGTTGTTTGCTTTGATGTACAGAATTTTTTAATTTGTTGTACTCCCACTTGTATACTGGCTTTTGTTGCCTTGGCTTTTGATGTTAAATCCAGAAGAATCACTGCCAAGTCCAATGTAATAGGATTGACCCCTTGCTTTCTAATATTTCACAGCTTACATTTATTTCTTTAATCCATTTTGAGTCATTTTGTGTAGGTTATTAAAAATATCCAATTTAAAAATTTTGCATGTGATTATCCAGTTTTCCCAACTGAATTTTTTTAAAAAGACTATCCCTTTCTCGTCTATATTCTTGACATACTTTTTAAAGATCAGCTAAGGGTACAAATGTGCTTGTACTAGGCTGTCTACTCTGTTAAGTTGATCTAAGCATCTCTTTTTATTTCAGTACCATACTCTTTTGCTCACTATACCTTTGTAATATAATTTAAAATCAGGAGCTATTATTTCCCCATCTTATTTTTTGTGTTCAAGATTGCTTTTGCTATTAGCGTCAAAGTATTTAGTCATATATATTCAAACATAACAGTCTTTAGTGTTTAGGTTTGTTTGACTTTTTCTTGATAACTGGCATTTGTTCCAGTACTTTGTTTTTGTTGCTGTCCTTATTTACTGTACATTTCTAACATTTTAATTGATTTTATTGATTTTTTTAGTTATGTGTAACATTAGGATACATGTTGAAATAATCATAGAAAAAAGCATAGAATATAATTTTCTGTAACTCAGTCCCCAGCCCTTCCCGCTCCTCCCTCCATGCAACTGATCTTTATGAATTTATTTATAGTTTTTAAAATTAGTATTTTATGGGTGTATTTGATGTTGAGATTCACTGGGGTATATTCATGTATGCACATATGAAAGTTCAGTCAGATTCATTCCATTGTTTTTTCCCTGTTCTGTCTCTCCTTCTGCCCCCTCAATCTCCTTTGTCTACTCTAACAATCTTTCCCTATTTTGATACAATTCCCTCTTCCCCTTTTTATTCCTTTCTGTTTTTTCTCTCTCTCCTCTCCCCTTATTTTGGATTATCTTAATCATATCACAGAAAACATTTGGCCTTAGATTTTGGGGACTGACTTGTTTTACTTAGCATGATAGTCTCCAGATCCATTAATTTACTGGAAAATTCCATAATTTCATCCCATTTCTAATATTTGAAACTTGCTTAAACTTTAGAATTCTAGTAGTGCCCTGCTCTCTTCTATGTTCATCAAATTCTCAATCTTCTGTTTACCTATTTACGTCTTATTTCTGTCCACCATGTTTTTTACTTTTTACCTAATACTCAAATCTCATTACTACTATAGCAAACTTTCACAGTGTGTGTGTGTGTGTGTGTGTGTATGAAAAAGAGCACTCTATAATTCTTACATAACTAACATGCCTGCATGGAATGCTTGATAGCTCACAAAAAAAAAATGAATGTACGCATCTATGGGAATTAATATACATCTTTTTAGATAAATATCAACTTTATACCCGTTAGCGATTCTGATAAACACATAGGCAGCTCACTGTTTCCAAAATATTTAACTTTGCATCAAATTAATATTTGATAGTATAGAATATTGAAGGAACACAGTCATATTTTGAGAAACTTTAGCAACATGAGAATGAAAATCTGCTATCATTTAAATGTAAAGTTGTCTAATAAAATTTTTGAGAATTTAAATTTTATGTAACATTTTGATCTATAGTAAGTCATTTTAAATATCCAAGCCTCTGTTAACTTATGTGTACAATGAAAATGATGATAGTATAAGTTAATGCAGTAGTTTTTATTGAGATTAGAAAACTTACTAACATATTTTTCCATTTTGTTTATGACATATCTATATAATAATATCATCAAGATTTGAAAATAAAGGTAGAATATACAATAATATTCTCTCAATTATCTTGCTTTCAAGAGATCATTTCAGTTAACCTTGTTAAAAACCAGAAAGGATGCACCTTATGAAAGAAGCAAATACTTTCATGAAATTCATGAAGCAAAAGTTTGTAATTATGAATAGGTAAGAGTTTTATTCTGCATGAGTGAGTGTGTGTGTGTGTGTGTGTGTGTGTGTGAGAGAGAGAGAGAGAGAGAGAGAGAGAGAGGCAGAGAGAGATACTTAATTTTTTAAATTATACCTGTTTCAGGAGAATTCTGTAACTTTGCATGTGGTGTGACAAATAGTGCAAACAACCTGTTCCTTTTTTTTCTTATTTTCTCCAGTGGTGTTACTTGTAGAAATATAACATAATATCACAAAAGTAACACTGACATTGATATAATCTATATGCTATTCAGATTTTACCAGTTTTGCAATCATTCATTTGTACATATTTAGTTCTACGCAACTTTTTCCTACTTTTCTACAATATTAGATTTTCATGCATTGCTGGAATTTGTTTGGTAATGAGGTAAATGTTTTATAAAATCTCCTCTGAGTGTTAGTAAGCTTTCCATAACTGTGACAAAATACCTGAGAGAATCAACTGATAGGGAGGAGAGTTATATTCTGGATCAGTTTCACAGATTTCAGTTCATGGACACTCATCTCTGTTGTGTTGAATTTGTGGTAGCATAGTTCACCATGGAGGAAACATGGTAGAGGAGGCCTGTTTACCTTATGGCTGGTGGGATGCAAAGAGTGGTATAGGGAGGAACTGGGCTCCTAATATCTGCCCCAAGGGCAGACCCTAATGACCTAAGTTCTACCCACTAGCCCTCACCTAGTTCTACCACTTCCCAACAGTGTCATGGGCTAGGGATAAAATTGTTAAAATGTTTTTCTTTGGAGGATGTGGTAAATCCACACCATAACACTTGGAATTAATGAGCACTGGGCCATTACTCTTAGGGTTAAATACCTGTCATCATCATTTATCTAGTGAACAATTAACAAGCATTTTTTTTATTTAAAGACCCCTTGTTTTCTATGTATTGTTTCTGTTTAAAAACACTTAACTTAGTGTGTATTTTTGATTCATTAACATTGAACTCACAACCAAAGGTATTGTAGTGCATTACTGAATGAAGCTTATCTTAACACACGCATTTTCTTTGTTAGGTACATCCAATGCTTCATCTTAATTTTTTGTTGTTGTTGTTCTTTGAGATACACATGACAGTAGAGCATATTTTGACATTATATATATACATGGAGTATAACTTACTATAATTAGGATCCCATTCATGTGGTTGGACATGATGTGGAATTTCACTGGTAGTGTAGTAATATATAAATGTAGGATAGTTATGAATGATTCTTGAGCTTAGAGACACTAGATAGCTGTTTAGCATTATGCTTTGTGGTCATTTTTAAACAGCAAAATAACCAACAAAAGGCACAAAAATGTATAAAAAAATACGGGACTACACACATCACAAAAAGCCTATTTCTTTAAAAAAATAACTAAAATATGAAGTCAGAGGAGGCTTATTCAACCACAGGTAAGAATATATATATTGTAGAATTTTTATTTTCCCCAAAATGTGGAAACTGGTGATTTTTTAATTGTATGTATATTGATAAGAGGTATAATTTTTTCAAAAAAATCATAATAAAGTGTCTGATTTTCTCCATTGTTTTCCCTTTCCCTTTATTGTTTACTGTTCTTATTTTAATATGTTCTTTCTTCTGTTTTATGTATGATTATTTTGCTCACTGTTTTATTTCTTTAGATAAGATGTCTTTTTTTCTAGTGTAAACATTTGGTGCTTTAAATTGTTATCTCAGCAATGTTTCAGTTGAATCTGGTTTTGATATTTTATACTCTCATTTTCATTTACACTTTTGTATGTGATGATTTTTTAAAATTTTTTATAAGACTTTAATTTTGCTGCATGAAGTATTTAATAGGCTGGCAGTTTAATAATTGTTTACATGTTCTTTGAAGGTGCTGATTTTCCTATCATTCTTCTGTTATTCATTTTAATTTTGATTTCCTTATAATCAAATAATGCATTTTTTTATGATTTTAGTACTTTTAAATTTGTCATGTTTTGTTTCATGACCTACCTTAATGGGTGTTCTTTGGTTTCTTGAAAGCAATGTTCTGTTTGGTTTGTTTGTTTGTTTGTTTGTTTTTTGCTTTTGTTTATTTGTTAGTTTTGCTGTTGTTGGATGAAGTATTATAAATACATCACTTACTCATATTGATTAATTTTGTTTTCTATTTCATTATCCATATCCTTTCTGATTTTATAATTCATATTTTGGTATATTGCTAATAGATTTGAAAGTTCATAGATTGTTTGTTTGTTTGTTTACAAAGTCACAAAATTAAATTTATTAACTTACTAGGCAAAGGATAGCATGCCAGTGAAGAAACACACTGATTTGTTCACTGAGAGAAAAATGCAGGGGATTTGAAAATGGGGGATGGGTGTAGTGGTTATGTTAAATAAGGAGTTAAGACTAGTACTTGGAATGCAACAGAATGAATCCATAGGTATTATGAGGTTGGTTTACTCAATTCCTATCATTCATTGGTGAAGAAAATATCACTTAGGTCCAGTGTCTGGCTTACCAACAGCATTCAAAGCATGGTCTAATATCACTTTTTGCTGGTTACAGTCAGTCATACTGCTATCTTCTAGGTAAGTGCTGCTACAAGTGGAATATCTCCCCTTGGATTTGTCTGTAGCTCCTTTTCTTTTTATCATTTTTTTTTTTGCTTTCTGAGATTACTTTTTGGTATATTAACATTTATTATTACTATATCTTCTTGTAGTGTTGATTTATCATTATGTTGTAGTTTTTCAAATCTCTAGTAACATTATTTTCTCTAAAGTTTACTTTATGAAAATCTCTCCTAGGCTTGCCGGGAGAGGGAGTATCAAGCTGAGCCTCCATAAAGACTAGGGGGAAACCAGAGACACCTGACCTCCAACCCCTCCTCCCAGTAGCAGCCAAAACGAAACCTGGCTAGCCAGCGCTGGGGGAGGGGCAAGCAGAAAAAATCAAAGTGATAGAGTGCCAGGGATCCCAGCAGCCTGCAGCAGGGCCCCGGAGATCCAGGCCAACTGATTCGTGTGGCCTGCCCTGCGGCTACAGAAGGCGTGGCGCCTCAGTGAAGCCATTAATTAGCAAGCAGGGAGGTTAGGGAAGGCCATTAGGTGGAATCCCACCAGCCAAGCCCACACGGACCCTTGGGCCGAGCACGGGATCTCAGAAGGGGAAGGAAGCGGTACAGTCCCATCCCCCACAGCGGACACTCCACCGAGGCAGTCAGCGGCCACCATCCGGGAAAGCTGAAGGATACACCGCCACTCTCCTTCAGAGTGCAACATCAAAACAGCGGACACTCCATCCAGGCAGTCAGCGGCCACCATCCGGGAAAGCTGAAGAATACACCACCACTCTCCAACAGCTTGCAACATCAAAACAGCCAGCAGCAGGACCCCGGAGAACCAGGCCAACTGATTCTCGCGGCCTGCCCCGCAGCTACAGAAGGCGTGGCGCCTCAGAGAAGCCATTAATTAGCAAGCAGGGAGGTTAGGGACTGCCATTAGGTGGAATCCCGCCAGCCAAGCCCACCGCCCACGCCCGGAACAGGCCCAGCGACCTGCCAGCATTGTAGTCACGACACCCCAATCGGAATAGGGACAGAGCAGAGCCGCCTTCCACTCCCGGAACAGGCCCAGAGAGCCGCCAGCGTGGTAGACACGTCACCCCAATTGGAGTAGGGGCACAGCCGCCGCCCGCACCTGCAAGGGAGACTTTTCAAGTATACAAGAGCAACATAAATAAATAGGGGGTAAATTTCAAAACACAACAGTTGCACCAAGCAGAAAGAAATGCGAGCAGTATGAAAAGACAAGGAAAGAAAGGACCACAAGCAATGCAGGTCAACTCAACTTTAGAAGAGGTAATAGCTGCAACAGATGGAATATCAGATAAAGAGTTCAGGATATATATGCTTCAGATGATCTGGAGTCTCAAGGAAGACATGAGACAGCAAAATCAGACAATGAAAGATCACATTGACAAACAAATCCAGGAAGTAAAAGATCAATTTCACAGGGAGATAGAGGTAATAAAAAACAAACAAATTGAAATTCTAGAAATGCAGGAAACAATAAACCAACTTAAAAACTCAATTGAGAATACTACCAGCAGAGTAGATCACTTAGAAGAGAGAACATCAGACAATGAAGACAAAGTATTTCAACTGGAAAAGAACATAGACAGCTCAGCAAGTCTGCTAAGAAACCATGAGCAGAACATCCAAGAATTATGGGACAATATCAAAAGACCAAATTTAAGAGTCATTGGGATACAGGAAGGCACAGAGCTCCATTCCAAAGGAATAAACAGTCTATTCAGTGAAATAATACGAGAAAACTTCCCAGAATTGAAGATTGAGACAGAATCCCAAATCCTAGAAGCCTACAGGACGCCGAATGTGCAAAATCATAAGAGATCCACACCTAGACACATTATAATGAAGATGTCCAACATACAGAATCAGGAGAGAATTTTAAAAGCTGCAAGAGAAAGAAAGCAGATTACATTTAGGGGTAAACCAATCAGGATAACAGCTGATCTCTCAACACAGACTCTGAAAGCTAGAAGATCCTGGAATAAAATATTTCAAACACTGAAAGACAATGGGCTCCAACCAAGAATCGTGTATCCGGCGAAATTAAGCTTCAGGTTAGAAGATGAAATTAAGACTTTCCACGATAAACAAAAGTTAAAAGAATTCGCAGCTAGAAAACCATCTCTTCAAAAAATCCTTGGCAAAACATTACAGGAAGAGGAAATGGAAAACAACATTGAAAACCAACAATGGGAGGTAGGACAGTAAAGGGGGGAAAGTAGTCAAAGAGGATAACAAATCAGGTTTAGTAACATCAATAAACAAATATGGATAGAAGAACAAACCATATCTCAATAATAACCCTAAATGTTAATGGCTTAAACTCACCAATTAAGAGACACAGGCTAGTAGAATGGATCAAAAAACATGACCCAACAATATGCTGTCTACAGGAGACGCATTTGATAGGAAAAGATATACATAGACTGAAGGTGAAAGGTTGGGAAAAATCATATCACTCATATGGACCACGGAAACAAGCAGGAGTGTCCATACTCATATCTAATAAAATAGATTTCAAGCCAAAGCTAATCAAAAGGGATATAGAAGGACACTTCATACTGCTCAAGGGAACCATACACCAACAAGACATAACAATATAAATATATATGCCCCAAATAATGGTGCAGCTGTGTTCATCAAGCAAACTCTTCTCAAGTTCAAGAGTCTAATAGACCAACATACAATAATCATGGGAGACTTCAACACACCTCTCTCACCACTGGACAGATCTTCCAAACAAAAGTTAAATAAGGAAACTATAGAACTCAATAACACAATTAACAACCTAGACTTAATTGACATATATAGACTATACCACCCAACATCAAGTAGCTACACTTTTTTCTCAGCAGCACATGGAACCTTCTCAAAAATAGATCATATACTATGTCACAGGGCAACTCTTAGACAATACAAAGGGGTAGAGATAATACCATGCATCTTATCTGATCATAATGGAATGAAACTGAAAATCAATGATAAAAGAAGAAAGGAAAAAGCAAGCATCACCTGGAGAATGAACAATAGGTTGCTGAGTGATCAATGGGTTTTAGAAGACATCAAGGAGGAAATTAAAAAATTCCTAGAGTTAAATGAAAACACAGACACAACATATCGGAATCTATGGGACACATTGAAAGCAGTTCTAAGAGGAAAATTCATTGCTTGGAGTTCATTCCTCAAAAAAAGAAAAAACCAACAAATAAATGATCTCATACTTCATCTCAAAATCCTAGAAAAAGAAGACCAAAACAACAGCAAAAGAAGTAGAAGGCAAGAAATAATTAAAATCAGAGCTGAAATTAATGAAATTGAAACAAAAGAAACAATTGAAAAAATTGACAAAACTAAAAGCTGGTTCTTTGAAAAAATAAATAAAATTGACAGACCCTTAGCCATGCTAACGAAGAGAAGAAGAGAGAGAACCCAAATAACTAGCATACGGGATGAAAAAGGCAATATCACAACAGACACTTCAGAAATACAGAAGATAATCAGAAATTACTTTGAATCCTTATACTCCAATAAAATAGAAGATAGTGAAGGCATAGATAAATTCCTTGAGTCCTATGATCTGCCCAGATTGAGCCAGGAGGATATAGACAACCTAAACAGACCAATAACAATAGAGGAAATAGAAGAAACCATCAAAAGACTACCAACTAAGAAAAGCCCAGGACCGGATGGGTATACAGCAGAGTTTTACAAAACCTTTAAAGAGGAACTAACACCAATACTTTTCAAGCTATTTCAGGAAATAGAAAAAGAGGGAGAACTTCCAAATTCATTCTACGAGGCCAACATCACCCTGATTCCGAAACCAGACAAAGACACATCAAAGAAGGAAAACTACAGACCAATATCTCTAATGAACCTTGACGCAAAAATCCTCAATAAAATTCTGGCGAATCGGATTCGAATACATATCAAAAAAATTATACATCATGATCAAGTAGGATTCATCCCTGGGATGCAAGGCTGGTTTAATATACGGAAATCAATAAATGTTATTCACCACATCAATAGACTTAAAAATAAGAACCATATGATCATCTCAATAGATGCAGAAAAAGCATTCGACAAAGTACAGCATCCCTTTATGTTCAAAACGCTAGAAAAATTAGGGATAACAGGATCATACCTCAACATTGTAAAAGCAATCTATGATAAGCCACAGGCCAGCATCATTCTGAATGGAGAAAAATTGAAGGCATTCCCTCTAAGATCTGGTACAAGACAGGGATGCCCTCTCTCACCACTTCTGTTCAACATAGTCCTCGAAACACTGGCCAGAGCAATTAGACAGTCAAAAGAAATTAAAGGCATAAAAATAGGAAAAGAAGAACTTAAATTATCACTATTTGCAGATGATATGATTCTATACCTAGCACACCCAAAAGGGTCTACAAAGAAGCTATTAGAGCTAATAAATGAATTCAGCAAAGTGGCAGGATATAAGATCAACACGCATAAATCAAAGGCATTCCTGTATATCAGCGACAAATCCTCTGAAACGGAAATGAGGACAACTACTCCATTCACAATATCCCCCCAAAAAATAAAATACTTGGGAATCAACCTAACAAAAGAGGTGAAAGATTTATACAATGAAAATTAGAGAACCCTAAAGAAAGACATAGAAGAAGACCTTAGAAGATGGAAAAACATACCCTGCTCATGGATAGGCAGAACTAACATCATCAAAATGGCGATATTACCAAAAGTTCTCTATAAGTTCAATGCAATGCCAATCAAAATCCCAACAGCATATCTTGTAGAAATAGATAAAAGAATCATGAAATTCATATGGAATAATAAAAGACCCAGAATAGCAAAAACAATACTAAGCAGGAAGTGTGAATCAGGCGGTATAGCGATACCAGACTTCAAACTATACTACAGAGCAATAGTAACAAAAACAGCATGGTACTGGTACCAAAACAGGTGGGTGGACCAATGGTACAGAATAGAGGACACAGTAACCAATCCACAAAACTACAACTATCTTATATTTGATAAAGGGGCTAAAAGCATGCAATGGAGGAAGGATAGCATCTTCAACAAATGGTGCTGGGAAAACTGGAAATCCATTTGCACCAAAATGAATCTGAATCCCTATCTCTCGCTGTGCACAAAAGTTAACTCAAAATGGATCAAGGAGCTTGATATTAAATCAGAGACACGGCATCTGATAGAAGAAAAAGTTGGTTATGATCTACACGCTGTGGGATCGGGCTCCAAATTCCTCAATAGGACACCCATAGCGCTAGAGTTAACAAATAGAATCAACAAATGGGACTTACTCAAACTAAAAAGTTTTTTCTCAGCAAAAGAAACAATAAGAGAGATAAACAGGGAGCCTACATCCTGGGAACAAATCTTTACTCCACACACTTCAGATAGAGCCCTAATAACCAGAATATACAAAGAACTCAAAAAATTAGACAATAAGATAACAAATAACCCAATCAATAAATGGGCCAAGGACCTGAACAGACACTTCTCAGAGGAGGACATACAATCAATCAACAAGTACATGAAAAAATGCTCACCATCGCTAGCAGTCAGAGAAATGCAAATCAAAACTACCCTAAGATACCATCTCACTCCAGTAAGACTGGCAGCCATTAGGAAGTCAGACAACAATAAGTGCTGGAGAGGATGCGGGGAAAAGGGCACTCTGTTTCATTGCTGGTGGGACTGCAAATTGGTGCAGCCAATTTGGAAAGCAGTATGGAGATTTCTTGGAAAGCTGGGAATGGAACCACCATTTGACCCAGCTATTCCCCTTCTCGGTCTATTCCCTAAAGCCCTAACAAGAGCATGCTACAGGGACACTGCTACATCGATGTTCATAGCAGCTCAATTCACGATAGCAAGACTGTGGAACCAGCCTAGATGCCCTTCAATAGATGAATGGATAAAAAAAATGTGGCATTTATACACTATGGAGTATTACTCTGCATTAAAAATGACAAAATCATAGAATTTGGAGGGAAATGGATGGCATTAGAGCAGATTATGCTAAGTGAAGCTAGTCAATCTTTAAAAAACAAATACCAAATGACTCCTTTGATATAAGGGGTGTAAACAAGGACAGGGTAGGGACGAAGAGCTTGAGAAGAATATTTACAGTAAACAGGGATGAGAGGTGGGAGGGAAAGGGAGTGAGAAGGGAAATTGCATGGAAATGGAAGGCGATCCTCAGGGTTATACAAAATGTCATATAAGAGGAAAGGAGGGGTAAGACAAGAGAATACAAATGGAAGAAATGATTTACAGTAGAAGGGGTAGAGAGAGAAAAGGGGAGGGGAGGGGAGGGGAGGGGAGGGGGGATAGTAGAGAATAGGACAGACAGCAGAATACATCAGACACTAGAAAGGCAATATGTCAATCAATGGAAGGGTAACTGATGTGATACAGCAATTTGTATACGGGGTAAAAGCGGGAGTTCATAATCCACTTGAATCAAACCGTGTAATATGATGTATTAAGAACTATGTAATGTTATGAACGACCAATAAAAAAAATAAAAAAATAAAGTTTACTTTATGAAATATTAATATAACACTATTTTCAAAAACTATTTATTTGTTATATCTTTTTCTATTATTTACTTTAAACTGATAGATGACATTGTTTTTAAGTGAATTTTTTGTAAACAGCAAACAAATGGACATAGTTTTCTTATTTTCTCTCCTAACATCTATCTTTTAATTATTATATTTAGAGCATTTTGATCTAAAATATTATTGATGAATTAAAGCTTAATCTATCATTTCATTATGTTTTCTGTTTGTTTATCTTTCTCTGCTTCCCTTTCTTGGGAATTAAATTAATATTTTTAAAGCTTTATTCTTAATTTATTTATATATTTTGAATATTTTACTTTGTACATTTTTTAGTGGATTGTCTTGATATCACAATATAAAATAATAAGTTTCTCTATTGGTACTGATGTTTTAACAGAGTGAGGGAACTCTTCTTTTCATTTAGTTATCTGTACCTCCCCTGTAAATAGTGTTGGATATTTCTTCTGTATCTATTGTGCAAGATATAAAATGCTATTATAATATTTGCTTCAGCAATAAAATATAATGTAAAATATAATGAAAAGGATGGATTTACCATTATTTATACACTTGTCTTGATTTTTGATTCACTTTCTATTGCTATTCACTTTCTGCTTGGGTAATTTCTTTTGGTAATTCTTTAAGAGTTGATCAACTAATCACAAATTTTCTCAATTTTCTTTCAATTGAAAAATATCTTTCCGTTTTCTTTAAGTCCTGAAGAGAAATATCACTTGATATAAGAGTTAGAGTTAACAGATCTTCCCTTTTGTAGCTTCATATAAATCTATCATCTCAATTGATTTTACTCAATAGGTAATATGTCATATATCTCTGGTTGACTTTAAGACTTCGTCTTTCATTCTCATGTGCTTATGATGGAGGGAGTTTGTTTAGTTTATTGAATACGTATACTGTCTTTTACAAAATACAGACATTTTCAGCAGTATTTCTTATCATACACTTTCAGTCTCACTCATTCTTATCTTTATAAACTCTAAAGATATGAATATTAGATTTTTCAGTATTATACCAGAGATCCTTGAGTCTTGCTAATTTTTATTTAGTTTGTTTACTTTCTGTTTTTCATGAGTAAATAGATTGTATCCTTTATTATTTACACACTGTTATTGTGTTTCTTCAGCAAGTTTTTTTTAAATATTCAGTTTTTATATTTCTCAGTTCAATAATTTTAAAACAGGTAAAACCTGATATATATATATATATATATATATATATATATATATATATATATATATGAATATATCTGTGATTTATTTGATGAGAATTGTTTTCTTTCTTTCCCCCCCTTTTTTGTGGGTACCAGGGATTAAACCCTGGGGCTCTTAACCACTGAGCCAAATCCCCAGCCCTTTTATTTTTTATCTTGAGAAAGGTAACTAAGTTGCTTAGGGCATCACTATGCTGCTACAACTGGTTTTGGGCTTGTAGTTGCAATGCTCCTGCCTCAGACTCCCAAGCTGCTAGGATTTTTGTCATTTGTTTAACTGGAATTCATAAATGTGGCTGAAGAAATTTTATGATAGCTAACTTAGAATCCTTGTCAGATAGTTTATATATTTGATCATCTTGTAATACTATTAATGTATTTTCACTGAAGTTGTTCTAGCATGATTCTAGTATTTTGAGTGATTTTAATTGCATCCTAAACATTTTTATTATGTTCACTGAGGACTATGTGTATCTTATTTAAATGTATCTCTGAACAACTTGTTATCCTAGGGATACCACTCAAAATTTTTGTTTGAATTATTGGTATATCTGGTGTCTCTGATTTCTAAAATAATATTTTATACTGTAGCCATTCTGTTCAGCCATTTGTTTCCAAAGCAATTCTCCATCCTGCCATCTCTAGGTGGAAGAAAAGAGCCTATTACTAGTAGCAATGGAAGGAAAAATCCCAAGACTGAACCCAGGATACTAGCATTTCTAGTGAATCAATGCAACCTCTATCCATTGAGTAAAAGAATGCTTTCCTGGTTTGAGCTATTTGCAGTTATAAAAATCCCATATTCTTGTTCCAGTAGAGATTATGTATGTGTGTGTATATATATATATATATATATATATATATATATATATATATATAAATTTAATGGAAATTTATTTTCCATTTATCTTAATGAAAAAAACATTATATATGTTGTTCTTCAGTCCTAACATGTATAATATATATGGAATATATATCATATACCAAATATATTTAATATGTATATACATATATATACACACAACTATATTTATTAAATATATAATTTTAAATTATATATATATATATATATATATATACACACACACACACACACACACACACACACAAACATACATATGCATTGTTAGTTAGTCCTGAACTATCTACCAGTTTACCTCAACATTTCCACCTTTCAAAGTCCTTCTATCATTGCTCGATGTATTATTTTCAGGATATGTCATTATATTTAACAAGAAAACCAAAGAGAGCCAAGTCTACATCATTATATCTGGACTTCAAGTTCTATTTTTTTTAAATAGGTTTTGGGAAGTTTTCTCTTTGTTAATATTCTTGACACTCATAGAATGTAGTGAAAAAAAAAACACACATGAAAGCAGTATCTGATTCAGAGAAATTTTTGAGTGAATATGTGCTCATAATTAAAGGTAACCAGAATCAAGAAAGAAAACCTAAAGGATATACAAAGCACCAAAATCGTAAAGTTAATTTAGGTGCATCTCAATCACAGCAAGAATAACTACATCATTTATGAAATGTGAGTCATAGCCATTTAAGAACCAATGAGTCCTGAAATAACTCAAGATCTTTAAAAAGGATCATAGGGAATTAAGGCTAGATTAATGTCAAATGTCATGTAGAATTAGAATGGTAAGGTAAAAATGATATTCCTGAGAAAGGATGTGTCTGTTTTTTAGTACAATTAGAATCTATATGAATTAATTTTCTAAAATTTACATATCTTCCTCTCACTTTATTACATTCCTTAGAAATGACAGATCACATATAATTTTGTTGGAACAAGATAAGTTCTATATTGAAGAAGGTAATAGGGAATAATAGATTTAACTTCTGTAAATAATGTCTGAAATAAGTTACCATAGAAAATATAGAATTCCTAATCTTAATGTGCCACAATTGTTTTTAAAAGAGAGGCTTCTGATTCTATGTAACATTTGTTATACATTCATTTCTTTTTGACATTGCACTGTATAAGCACCATGTAAATGAAATATGTCAAATTCCTTAAAGTTTTTGAAACAATCTAAATAGCATATTGCCATGAGGTATAATAGGTATTTTAAAATTTATTTTTATTAGTTTTTTATAATTAAACACAATGATGGGATTCATTACATCACATTTATTCATGCACACAGTTTGATCAATCTCATTCTCCAGTATTTCTTCCCCTTCTCTTTCACCCTGATCCACTTGTTCTAATCTACTGATCTCAGTTTTATTAGTAGTAGCAGTATGTTAATTAGTGCAATATAAGTATATACATATAAGAAGGATTCATTGTATCATACATGGACATAGCATAATTGGTAGATTTGTTTCCCAGTATTTTCCTACCCCCCCTCATACCTCCCCCTTGATAACCTTCCTCAACTTTATTGGTCTTCCTTCTATTTTTTTGAGATCTCTCCCTTTTATAATTTTCCTCTCTCCCCCGTTAGGCTTCCATATATGAGAGAAAACATGCAACCCTTGACTTTCTGCATCTGGCTTATTTCACTTAGCATGGTGCTTTCCAGTTCTATCGATTTACCAGTAAATTGAATAATTTTGTCTTCTATTTTTCTGTATAAAATCCCATGGTGTGTGTGTGTGTGTGTGTGTGTAGTATAAACATACCACATATTCTTTATCCATTCATATGTTGACAAGCACCTCAGCTTGTTCCATCACTTGGCTGTTGTGAATTTTACTGCTATAACATTGATGGGCCTATGTCAATATAGTAGGCTGATTTTGGTTCTTTTGGATAAATTCCAATGAGTTGGGTCATATGCAGGTCTATCCCTAGTCTTTTGAGAAACCTCCATACCGTTTTTCAATGTGGTTGGAGTAATTTACACTTATGCCAACAATGTATAAGTGTAACTTTCCCCCACATAATGGTCAGAAATTGTTATTTATACTTTTAATGAAGACCATTCTAATGAATCAGATGAAATCTTACTTGTAGTTTTGATTTACATTTCCCTCATTGCTAGCAATGTTGAATATTTTGCATATATTTGTTGGCTCTTTGTATTTCGTCTTTTGAGAAAAGTCTGTTTAGATAATTTGCCCCTTTATCGACTGTGTAATCTATTTTATTTTTGGTGTTAAATGTTTTGAGTTATTTAAAATCCTGGATATTAATCTCCCTGCCAAAAGAGTAGCAGGCAGGGGTTGGGAACATAGCTCAGTTAGTAGAGTGCTTGCCCCACATGCACAAGGCCCTGAGTTCAATCCTCAGTACCACACACACAAAAATAAAAGAGTAGCAGGCAAAGATTTTGCTACCATTCTGCAGGCTCTCTTGTCATGCTCTTGTTTATTTTGCTGTGCAGAAGCTTTTTAATTTGATGTAATACCTCACTCACTGATTCTTGGTTTTATTTTTGAGGTTTTAAAATCTTATGTCAATATGTTCGAATGTTGATCCTATGTTTTCTTATAGCAGTTTCAGTTATTCTGGTCTATGTCCTAGGTCTTTGATGTACTTTGAGTTCATTTTTGTGCGGGCTGAGAGATAGGAATAAAGCTACATTCTTCTATATCCAGGTTTCTCAGCACTGTTTGCTAAAAAGCTGTCTTTTTCTCCAACATATGTATTTGGCACCTTTGTCAAAGATCAAATTACTGTATCTCTATGACTTCTGCAAATTTCTTTGCAAATATCTGAAACACTAATTAGCATACATTATAATATGTATAAAGGTATTACAGATAAAAATGTTTGAGGGTTAGTTACTTCCATCAAAAACTATGTTCATATATCAATATACCATGGTAAAACTCCACATCATGTACAACCACAAGAAGGGGATCCTAATTAGAATAAGTTATACTCCATGAATGTATAATATGTCACACCATACCATCTTGTATATCTAAAAAGAAGAAATAAAAAGAGAGAATGCAATTATTTGAATAACAAACTAGCAAAGGCAAATTAAAACAAAATAATAGGTTTATTTAGGCTGCTTGAAGCATGAAATTCAAGAAGCTGCCTATTGAAGGTTTGTGGACTATATTCTTGACATCTGTTTTTAAGTTGAGGAACAGTATATGATAGGATAGACAGTGAAGTAATAATGATAAAAAATTATGTGTTTCTATCCCTTTTAAGTTAAAAAATAATGTCATTGTCTGTATACACAATTCATGAGAAATACCTGCTTATCCAATGTTTATGCAATAATCCCACACAGAATTTATTCAATAGGCTTCATCTGTAAGTATCAAAGGAGCTGATTTCCTATCTCTCTCTCTTTCTGAGGAGCTGCTGATTATTAAGGCTGAAAATAAAATGATTTGAGGTAAAAGTCCAGCTAAGTGGAAAGGGTTTGGTCATTAGCTTTTCCTCCTAGGACACCAACTGACATATTAGAAATTTTATGAAATCATGGGGTGGTTGTATTCTTGATGTTTTCATGTTTTGATCATATGTGTGTTCTTGAATCTACATTCTCAACTTTTCTACAGGTTTTAAGATCTAAGTATCATCTACTCTAAAGAGAATGTCTCTGTACAGCATTCAGTTAACATTCAATCTGTTTGGGCTTACATCCAGGACTCTGCTGCGAAAACAAACCTGGTTGCCACCAGAGAACCTAACCACTGAATATGTCCATACTAGTATTTTTGTGTGGGGGTTGGGGGGTGGGGTGGGATTATAAAACAGTTCATTAGCAAGCAGTCTTATTTATCCTTTATCCCATTCTCCTATTTTAACAGAGTTGGTTTAGGCATACTTAGTATCTAAAGAAGCACAATATTAGCAGTCTATAGGTATAGCTATCCATCCATATGTACACAAGTATTTGTATGAAAGCAAAGTAAATATTTGATAAAAGAAATTTAGAACATTGCTATGTATTATCTTACCTTCTGGACACTCACACTTTTAAAAGCAAATACATTATATTTTTGATGTATTAATTTTAGTAAATTTCATCTCTGTGGTTAATGAACATTATACTAAAATCTGCTGTACTGTTAAATTGCATTT
This sequence comes from Urocitellus parryii, assembly GCF_045843805.1. Taxonomy (NCBI): domain Eukaryota; kingdom Metazoa; phylum Chordata; class Mammalia; order Rodentia; family Sciuridae; genus Urocitellus; species Urocitellus parryii. The sequence goes on along the minus strand of NC_135547.1, from coordinate 49,032,397 downwards.
ACTATTTATTTGAATTTAGAATATATCATTGAATTTAGAGAATCTTGTATGTCTTTTCAATTTCCAATTTCTACCTGTTTTCTACAATGCCAAACTCAATACCCTGCTCCTGTGTAAAGTATTACTCTAATTTAACAAATTCCACATTATCTGTATTAGCATATTATTTATAGTTTATATAATCAAATTAGCAATTATACATTATCAAAAATTTTATATTTACTATGATAATAATAATTTAGGGTTCATTACCTCAATGGTAAGTTGTTGAATTTTGAAAGTGGTCATATGATACAAATTCAAGTTAAAAAAATTGATTAAACACATAATGTCTGGTATTCACAGGTAGACATAATGTGTTTAGCATACTAAGTGGATTGTTAATAAGTACCTCATTATTTGTCCAATAGTATAAAATTTGTTATCCTCTAGAAAACATCAATTAAATCTGGATCAATCTTAGTTGAATGGATGTAAGGTTTTGTTAGAAGATAAAAATCACTTCCCCTGGGGTGTTTTTAATATCAATAGTTAAGTAAACAAAGGCTTTGAGAAAGTTATACAACTCAATGTGAAAGCAATGTGTTACTGAAGAGAACATTCTTAGTATACTTTATTTTCTAAAGTATAAAAATCTCATTATTCCATATTTTCCTATTCTTTTCCATATGAGAACATTTATAAGAAAGTTATAAAAAGCTTATTAATTGCTATTAACAATATTAATATGATTTAGATAATTTTCATAGTTGATTTTTGTATGCTACCAAAAATTTAACTTTATTCTAATTGGCCATATTTTTTGGTAATTTTAAATTAAGAATAATTTAAAATGTATTGCAGCAAAAAGCCATCATTTATATGACATGAATCAAAATTGATAATAAAAAAATTATGCCTATCCTTATATTAAGAAAGAATAATACAGTTATATTTTACTTTCAAAATACAGTATAGTGTATAGGTCAAAATAATAATTTTATTTTTATGGTTTATCTGTGTAAATGAATTTTCATTTTCATTAATGTCATATGAATAAAGAAAGCTTTTACTGGAAACAAAGGCACAAAGCACATAATCTTTGCTGGTAAGACTGCTTTTTAACATCAAGGTAGCAAGTCACTTAGCTTTTTATATTCTTCCTAAAGTGTGTGGTTTTAAACTACACAATGTAAATAACTTAAAAGCCAAGGTCAAAAGGCCTCTATGAGTAATGCCATCATTATTAAAGAATATTTTTTCAGAAACAACTTGAAGCTTTATGTTTTTATGGTTGAAGATAAACCTATTTCTAAATAGAAATGAATTTCAGTGAATATTTAAAGCTTGATACAAAATAAAATGCATACTCATTTGATCACCTCTTTCCTCAGAATGAAAATACTAACATTCTATCACTTTCTATGAACAATAATTTTTAATGACAATAATAAAGACTGACTCAGTTTTTCTTCAATAGTAGCCCATAGAAATGTAAAAAATATCAACATGTCAAAAGTGCATATTATCAACTGTTTATAAAGTAATACAACGGGAAACAATGAAAAATACCTATTTATTTTTTTAAAGACAGAGTGAGAGGGAGAGAGAGAAAGAATTTTAATATTTATTTTTTAGTTTTCGGGGGACACAACATCTTTGTTTGTATGTGGTGCTGAGGATCGAACCCAGGCCGCATGCATGCCAGGCGAGCATGTTACCGCCTGAGCCACATCCCCAGCCTGAAAAATACCTATTTAGAACTACAAAAGCCTTTATTCTCCATAGAGGAAAGAACTGATGTACAGATACTCTGAAAATCTGTTTAAAAAAGAAAAAATATACATTTTTAGAGAAGAAATCTCTAACCCCAGTAGAGTATTAAATTCTATCCAAAAGAACAGAGTAGATATCTTCCACAAGCTGATGAGTTAGATTTAATTTAAAAGACAAGGAGTATTTAAATAAATAATTTTCTGTATAATAGGTGTATCAAAACAATACTGAGACAATATAAACAATATGTTAGATTATAAGATGGTTGATGAAAAAGAAAGATGGAAGACATTAAGGTAAAATAAAAAATTTGGAGATATATCAGTCATCTATTTGTGTAATATTGAAAATGGGGCTAGTGTCACAACATAAACATTCAAACTTAGACAAGTTAATGTTAAAATTAAGTCAATGGAAGTGATTTCGGTAGAAAAAACTGTCTAGACCCCTAATACAAAATAATGTTTTTCAAATATTTTGTATTAACCAGAGTTGTCTTCTAAACCAAATTATTCTTACCTTCCAGTATAAAATGCATTCTTTCCTTTCAATGAGATGGATAATATCCATCTCATTGATAAGAAATTCTGGTGCTGATTAAATTTTGAAGTTTCTTATGCTAGTTGCTTCCAAATCCATCATATAGTTACCTGAAAAGTTTTAGTAGGAGAGTAGATTTTTCCAGGTTTCACTTCAGAAATGAAAGAGAACAAATTTTTCTTTCTGTTCCTTAGAAGAGGTTGATATACAACAAGGTTTGTAATCAATGACTTAATGATTGTAATGGTGTTTAAATTTATACTTCTTGGATACATGTCCTAGTTCTGCCACTCTGTGTATTTTATGGAAAAGGGACAAAGAGACGGTGTGGCATATCTATTTTGTAATAAATATCTGAAGATGGAATTTTTATATTTTGTTCATTTATTGATTGGTTTATTTTGTGGGGGAGTGGGTAATTTTTTGCATTCTTTATATATCCTGAAGATCAATGCTGTATTGGATGTTAAGGAGGATATGATTTTATTCCATTTTGTGGGTTTTCCATGTGCTTGACTCTTTATTTTCCTATGAAGAAGGTTTTTTTTGGATACTATCCCATTTATTTGTTCTTGATTTTAGTTCTTGCCCTTTAAGACTCTTATTGAGGAATTTTATTCCTAAGCTAACATGATGGAGATTTGGGCCTACATTTTCTTCTAATATATGAAGGTCTTTGATCCACTTTCAGTTGAGTTTTGTGCAGGGTCCTCGTGAACTCTGAAAAGTTGTTCTGCTATATTTTTTATTAAATATTTTCTGACAATATGTCAGTCATTCTTATTGCCTTTTTCCTGCATATCCTTTATGGTTTCTTAGATTTGACTTTCTTTGCGTTCAACTTGGGTATTAGTAAATTTTTGCAGTTGTTCATTATTATTTTTCATCCAGTTAACTTTTTTTCAGGTAATTGCCAGGTGCAGTGGCTTACACCTGTAATCCCAGTGGCTCAGGAGCCTGAGCAAAGAGAATTGCGAGTTCAAAGCCAACCTCAGCAAAAGTGAGGCACCGCGAAACTCAGTGAGACCCTGTGTCTAAATAAAATACAAAATAGGGCTGGGTATATGGCTCAGTGGTAACGTGCACCTGAGTTCAATCCCTGGTACCAATAAAAGAAAAAAAAATTAGCTAATATTTCTTTTCAAGTATTTTCCCATTTGATTTTTCTTTATTCCCTCCTTAACTCTGAAAAAAAAATTTCTTGTTCCACACATCATTGAGATAATTTATTTTATTTTCTATATGTTTTAATTTGGAGAATTTCTACTTACTTGATTTCTATGTCAGGTAAATTTTCTTTCTGGCATTTTATCTTCTACTAATCTCATGTATTGAATTTTCATTATGAATATATCAGTTTTAAGAACAAAGATGTCTATTTTGTTCTTTTTTAAATTATTATATTGAACATTGGAGTCAGTATTTTGTAGACACTCTGCCTTTATTTTCTTCTATAGAGCATTATGTTTTCTTCTACTGAATGATTAAATTAGTAGCCAACACTTTGATCTTATGGAACCTTCATTTTCTAAATTGGTAGACTTTGTTCTCTTTTAATTTCACTCAACTCTACAAGGTTTCCCTTAATTTTGTGATGCTTTTCTCCTATGACATGATCCTTTTACAGATTCAATAGACAATTTTAGGCATCTACTCAGCCTTTTTACTGGCAGCATATAAAAGCCCATCAGCTCCTTGAAGCTACTAAAATCTCTGTACAACTCAATCTTTTTTTCAGGTTCTTTCTTTCAGCCATTTCTTTCTAATAATCTCCACAAGTTTTGCTTACTTCTCTTTCAAAATATCATAATAATTTTTCTAATGCAAAGGATGGTTATCCTGGAAAAGTGGAAAAAAACATCACAAGGCAAACATGAGCTGTATTGCCAGAGTGTGAACTGTGGTGGAAAATATCTAGAGTTAGAATTCAGAATTGCTGTTAGAATGCTATGCACTCCACATCCACATGCATGTGGGCTCTAACAGTGAATATATCTGCTCAGTTTTATTTCCACATTTTGATTAATTTTATACCTGTAGCATGATTATTCATTTATGAATAATTGACATCCTGGCCCTGGTATTCTTTTGACTTTCCAGGATTCTGTGACACTATGTCAATAATAAAGTTCCTATTTATATAAAACGATTCTTCACATCAAATTGTTTTATAAGACATTTAATTTAGTGGACTTTTCTATTGTAAAAAACTTTATCTCTTCCCTTTCATAAAAATTTTTAGTAAGCTATTTTTCTTTAGTTTGAATACAAATGTATCACAAATTATTCATCATATTAATATCATTCATTGATATCAAGTGTCATTATTTATTATTATTTTATATGATTATGATCAATTATTTTATTTATTTATATATTTATTTTTATGTGTTGCTGAGGATCGAACCCAGGGCCTAACACATGCTAGGCAAGTACTCTACCACTAAGCCACAACCCTATCCCCATGATCAATTATTTTAGTACTGTGGAATTTCTGTTTATTATGGATCTATAGAATTATGGCAGACTACAAGTGCTGTTTGGCCAAGATTTGGAGAATAGAGAACCTTTGTATATGGTTGATAAAAATGTAGTTAGTACATCCATTATAGAAAACAGTAAAAAATGGTGCACAAACATTGGTAAGAGATGTATCATGTGATCCAGCAATTCCACTTGGTTATATATTAAAAAATAAAGTAAAATAAAAATGACATTATTATGCAGCAGAGATATCTGCACACGCAAATTCATCAGAGTACTATTCACAATGACCAAGAATTGAAAACAACCTGCAGGTCTATAAACTAACAAATGGATAATGAAAGTGGACATATTCATGCAATAGAATAGTATCCGGCCATAAAAAGAAAAAAAATTCTGTATTTTCTAACAACATGGATGGAAGTGGAGATAATTAGTTTAAATGAAATAAGTTATGCAGATAAAGCCAAGTACCTCATGAACTCATATAAAATCTAATAAGATTGACCATATAGGAGCTGAGAGTTAAATGGGCTTACCAGATTCTGGGAGATTGGTGTGAAAGGGAGGACTGGGAAATGGTTGATCAATGAGTACTAATTCATAGTAAATAAGAAGAAACAAGTTATTCCTATGTGCTATTATAAAGAATGCTTGAAAAAGAAAACAATAATGTACTGTACATTTTTAAAAGATAGAAGAAATTATTTTGAAAGATTTTACCATGAAGGATGATAAATATTAGAGGAGATATATTTAATGTAATTTAAACCATATTCAAAGTATACATATATTAAAGCATGACATAATACAGTATTGATATGTAGAACTTTAATTTTTTATCTGTAAGCTTAAGGATAAATTTAATTTTAAAATAAAATCAAATTGATTCCTTCAAAAAATAATAAATAGTAGACATGAGGGAAAACATACATGTTTGACTAATGTGGTGAATTGAGCAAACGGATATTATGTAGTAAAAGATGAACAATATTCTCTCTAATATAAAAACACATGAAGAAAAGCATTTAGCTAATATTCTGAAGCTGTTTATTTGTGTAATGCTTTACATTTATTTAGAATCAAATTTAGAACCTAAAGTGAAACTTATGGTTTAGGATTGTCTCAAAATTTTGACCATATGCATTACTGATCTAGTCATTCTGGCTTCATGAATGACCACATAAGATTGCCAAATGTTCCTTTAATCAATTTTTCAACATTAATTGTGATGATAGTACAAACTAAGGAATATATGCAGCTGGTACTTATAAATGAGCCTGACAGCATGTATTTTTATATGTGAAATGTAATATATGCATATTATATTTTCTGTCTTATATTTTGCATTTTATGTAAGATAAGCCTTTATTCATGAATTTAATATGGTTTCTTCTCTAAATATTTAAAATTGTTTGATTTATCTTCATTATTTTAGGAAAATCAAATGCTTAAGGAGTATGTATAAGTTTTTATTTGGGGTTGCAGTATTAATATCTTGGATATTATTGTCTAGTAACATACAAATAGTCAGTTGACTAAATAATTTTTCTCAGAAACAAACAGCACTTGATAGAAAAAGTACAGGAAGCAAATAGTATATTATCTATCCTATATTTCTAAAATCAATCAACTGAAAACTATAAAAAAAATACAACTCCATCAGTACTTCTCATGGGTTCTGGTAGAGAAATCAACTTTAAAAAGAACAACTAAAGGGGGAAAATATAACTTTTATTCTAATATCCCAGGAATGCTAAATAAAAGTTATGAAATAATTCAAAATTATTGTGGTAAAATAGTTAATAATAACACTTTAATTTTGTTGTTTTATATATCTATGAAAGCTGCTACATTAGGTAGAAAAATTACTGGGCTGTCCAAATAATTAAAAGACATTAATTTTTAAAATGTGAAAGGAAAGATTAGTTGATGACTGAAGCATTTCCTAGGATTTTCTTTTACTTCCTCAAATACAAATCTACTACCATTATGGTGAAAATGTGATATGGGTCCCAGAGTACATAGCACTATTATCCATATAATGTTTCCTATTCAAGTTCTTTTGAGAGAAGCTACACTTTTTTTGTTTTCTGTACTTACAATGCAATATCATAAAAACCTACAAAAAAATACTGGACTGTCACTTGGCTATATTGCCACAAATTTTGTGATATATTTTCTTTCATGATATGTATACATAAATAATAAATTTGTACTTGAATATTATAATATCAAGTATGTGCAAAATTTTATGAATATATACATATAGAAGAAAATTAAAACTATAACTTCTAAAAATATTAGAGCAGTTTTCAGGAAACAAAACATGTTTACTAATCAGCATTACCTTCCAATTTATGCCAGACTGAATACACTAATATTTTAAAGTATTCTAATATGCTTATTTAATTGTTGCATCCTCATTCACACCTATGCTCTTTTATTTATTGTTTTACTGTTTATTTTTGTTAGAGATGCTAGTATCACAAAGTGCTTGGTAATATTTTACATCCATCTTACTACTAAGAACTAATTTGATTTGCTTTACAGTTGAGTGAAAAGCACACGTTATTTTATTTCAATGATTTGTTGATTACTTTGGTGATCTGTGTTGTGTATAGAATTTTAATTTTTTCACATATGAATACATGATTCTCTTCATTGATTTTCTACATTCTACATTTAAAAAGTAATCTCCATAGAGACTTATTTTTTTAAATTTTTAATTAATTTTATTTTATTTTTACACCAATGGAACACAATTTGTCATTTCTCTGGTTGTACATGGTGTTTACACCATTCATGCAATCATAGCCATATATATGGTAATAATGTCTGTCTCATTCCACCATCTTCTCCCCCATACCCCCTTGTCTCCTCTCCCTCCCCTCTGCTCAATCCAAAGTTCCTCCACTCTCCCTCCCACCAGTATGGATCAGCATCCACTTATCAGAGAAAACATTTGGCCTTTGCTTTTTTTGGGGGGGGGGCATTGGGTTACTTCACTTAGCATGCTATTCCCAAACTCCATCTATTTACCTCAAATGACATAATTTCATTCTTAAGGCTGAGTAGTATTCCACTGTATATATAAACCACAATTTATATAGATTATTTACTAAAGGGCATCAGGGTTGTATCCAAAGTTTAGCTATTGTGAATGGATCTACTATAAATGTTGAGGTGACCGCATCACTGTAGCATGCTGATATTAAATCCTTTGGGTATAGACTGAGGAATGGAATAGATGGATCAAATGGTGGTTCTATTCCAAGTTTTCTAAGGATCTCCATACTGCTTTCCAAAGTGGTTACACCATTTTGTGTGGCCTCGGGTACACCTGAAAACATTCAGATGAAATAGGCACAGAGAAGATTGTATCTGATGGAATTCAAGGTACAGTTACAAATAGGAGTGCAATATACTTTCCCTCTTATTCTGGTGCTCATACACCAGCTGTAGAGGATCAGGAAACCAAACAGGTGGTATATTTGTTGATTGAATGTATATCTTCTTTTGTGAGTATCTGCTCAATTCCTTAGCCCATTGATTGATTGGGTTATTGGAATTTGGTGTTAAGTTTTTTGATTTCTTTATATATTATGTAGATTGAGACTTCTTTAAATTTAAAATGTAGTTATCAAAAACGTTTCCCCTTCAGATTTTATGCTATGACCTGTATGGTGAAGGTAAAATTTTATTATATATTTACCAGATTTCATAAAGTCTTTTAATAAGATAAAATTTAATAGCAATTAGAAACTATTAAGGATCTCAAAAAATAAAGCAAATAGTAGTAAAGTATTTTTAATCAAGTGACAGTCATTTTGTTTAATTCAATAAACAAAATTTTCATTCTATCTTATTTATACAGGATAAATATTTTAATAATATTTATTTTTTACAATTGGTAGAAATTATAATTAAGGACTTTCCTATTACTATTAGGGAAGTGATTATAAGATAAATAGGTAAGAAATAGAGGAAGATCATGAGAAGATGATTAACATTAAACGGGACAAGGGGTGGGAGGGAAAGGGAGAAAGAAGGGAAATTGCATCGTAATGGAAGGAGACCCTCATCTTTATACAAAATTACATATAAGAGGAGCTGAAGGGAAAGGGGGAAAAAACAAGGGAGAGAAATGAAGTACAGTAGATGGGGTAGAGAGAGAAGATGGGAGGGGAAGGGAGGGGACGGGGGATAGTAGAGGATAGGAAAGACAGCAGAATACAACAGACACTAGTATGTAAAAATGTGGATGTGTAATTGATGTGATTCTGCAATTTTTATATGGGGGAAAAATTGGAGTTCATTTCCCACTTGAATCAAATGTATGAAATATGATATGTCAAGAGCTATGTAATGTTTTGAACAACTAATAAAAAAAAGATAGAACCCAGGGCCCCACTCCTGCTAGGTGACACTATGCCTCTGAGGTACACTCCAGCCCTCTACTTTATGTTAAATAAAAATATACTTTAGGCAGAGGGTAAAACAGGGATTCCCAGAGATTAGGTAGGGAAAGGGGGATGGGGAGAATTGAGTCACAGGGCATTAAGTTAGACAGGAGGAACAAGTTCTGGCATTGACTTTAGTAGAGAGAATATAGTCAGTGGTGTTGCATTATGCTTCAAAATAACAAAAAGAATTAGGTGAACTCTGGATAGGGCAAAGGGGAGGGAGTGGGAGGGAGGGGCAAGGGGTGTAAAAAAGATGGTGGAATGAGATGGTCATCATTACCCTGAATACATGTATGAAGACATGAATGGAGTAAATACTTTGTATGCAACCAGAGATATGAAAAATTGTGATCTGTATATGTAATATGAATTGTAATGCATAATAAAAAAACATCAAGAAAAAAATAAAACAAAACAATTTTTAATAAAGATGAGGAAAACTTGGCTGTTAAGTTCAGCTCTTCCCCCTTCCAATTTTATACTGATGATAGATAATACTGACATTTGAGAGATACTAACAAAAAATGGCATATTGGAGACCATACATGGAGATAAAGGTAAAAATTACATTAAATATACATTTGAGACAAAGTATTGGAGGGCACTGATAAATTCCATTATTATAAATTTACTATTACCCCAACCAATAATTTTGCTAAATATAAACATGTGTAATAGATACAATGATGATCTTACTTTTTTCTTTCTAAATATAGAGAAAGTGAGAGGGAAGATGCTAGGGTTCTAGTTAATAGAAATAAACTTAGATTATCATGGACAAAGCAATCAGTATGGAGATTCTTATAATAATTTATAGATTAATTTGTGAAGCTGTGTCTCTTAGCAAATGGACAGAAGAGACAAACTCCAAATATCTCTTAAAATATATCAGCCATTCAAATGCATTTGCTGATGTAATCAATCAATTTTCTTTTAATTACAAAAAGACTAACAGGTGACACAAAGATGGTGGAGTAGAAGTCTGCACTTTCCATTGTTCCATTACATAGAATTTTATAAAAATGGGGATACTGCTTCTCACTGAGGTAGGTAGCAGAAACATTTCCTTGTAATTTAATATTGGGAACTCAAAGATCCATAAAGACTTATATTTTATGATTTTTCAATAAGAGCATAAGAAAGAGTACATCAGATCCCACTAGCCTGTAATCCCAGTGTCTCAGGAAGCTGAAGCTGGGGATCTCAAGTTCAAAGTCTGCCTCAGCAACCTAGTGAGACCCTAAGACAGTAAGAAAGACCCTGTCTCAAAATAAAAAGGGGGGGAGTTGGGATGTAACTCTGTTAGAGAAAGAAAAGGGAGGCATGTAGGAAGAAGAAAAATGAATAAATTAAAGCTAAATCAATTGCATCAATGATACTGAGGAATCACAGAGGGGAGGGACAACACAAAGTATAAGAGAAAGAAATAGGACACATTTGATAAGGAAGAATCTGAGGAATATAGGGGCAGTTGGAATTTATCTGACATGGAGACGGTACAATGAATAGTTAGGTATTTGAAAACTGCTCTGGGGGGCTGGGGATGTGGCTCAAGTGGTAGTGCGCTCGCCTGGCATGCATGCAGCCCAGGTTCGATCCTCAGCACCACATACAAACAAAGATGTTGTGTCCACCGAAAGCTAAAAAATAAATATTAAAATTCTCTGTCTCCTCTCTCTCTCTCCTCTCTCTCTTTAAAAAAATATTTAAAAAAAAAGAAAAGAAAACTGGTCTGGATATTTCAACTTGTGTGCAGAGAGCTGAGGTACAAATCCATCTTGTAGAGGTCATGATGGAGCTTACTGCTATGGGAACCTCAAAAATCATATCAAATATTGCCACACACTCAAAGTCAGCACCTCTTGTGTGGCCTCGGGTACAACTGAAAGCTTTCAGATGAAATAGGCACTGAGAAGATTGTATCTGATGGAATTCAATGTAGAGTTACAAATGGGAGTGCAATACACTTTCCCTCTTAATCTGGTGCTCATACACCAGCTGTAGATGATCAGGAAACCAAACAGGTGAGCATGATTTCATTCAGTCATACAGCCTTGGAAGGTCATATTCATGAGTAGTGGAGTGAACAAAATTTCCTTGTATTAAAAAAAAATGTGGCATATATACACAATGGAATTTTACCCAGCAATAAAAGAGAATAAAATCATGGCATTTGCAGATAAATGGATGATGTTGGAGAAGATAATGCTGAGTGAAGTTAGCCAATCCCCCCAAAACAAATGCTGAATGTTTTCTCTGATATAAGGAGGCTGATTCATAGTGGAGTAGGGAGAGAGAGCATGGGAGGAATAGATGAATTCTAGATAGGGAAGAGGGTTGGGAGGAAAAGGGAGGGGGCAGGGGGTTAGCAAGGATGGTGGAATGTGATAGTCATCATTATTCAAAGTACATGTATGAAAACATAAATTTGTGTCACCATACTTATATGACCAGAGATATGAAAAATTGTGCTGTGTATGTGTAATAAGAATTGTAATGCATTATGCTATAATTTTTTTAAAATCAATAAAAAAAATATTCCTTGCCTTTTCTACCCAGGAAAGCAGGTTATCTCCCTACATGTAGAAGTTTGGGGAGGTGACTCAGACCCAAATGATCAGCAGGAATCAGCATCTTTTCAGCCCCAGGAGTATGTTGATCTAATCTCTCCAAATTAGATACCACCCAATAAAGTTCCAAAGATAAGAATAGACTACAGTCATCAGAAATTCCCATGTAGAAGTGTGTATCAGAACCACTCTGGAAATCTGTCTGGACAAAACTACTATAGAGAATATTTCTCATTCTATCCTATCTTATACTTCTGAACAAGGAAGCTGAGAGCCATTTCAACCAGCTTCTGCTCAGGCCACACCAGCTAACACATTGACAAACAAAGCAGGAGAAGGGCATAGTAACCTACAATCCTTCTTTTTTATAAAGGGCACACAGTTCAAGAAGAAACAAAAAGAATTGGAGTGTAGAATATATGGTGAATAACCAGCCTTCTCTATAATTTCAATCAATTCATTGGAGAAAATTATTTTATTTATTTATTTTATTTTATTGATGTAAGCAGCAAAGAGGTGTTTATTGCGAGCTAGCTTGGTCCTCTGTGCGCACACACACAGCAACTGGTGAAGCTGAAAGGCCCCAAGCTCAGGGTTTGAAGCAGTTTTTTACATCCTTTGGAGAAGGCAGGGACTTCACATACATCATAGCATCTCTTAGCAAATCATCACACAACTCGAGAAAATCATGAAACAACTCTAATACATGATTAGCACATTCACTGGTGGGAACCAGTTGGGTAGGGATGAATGGTTACTACAAGAGGGGGATTCATTTGAACTGATTGTTTTAAGCCAAGAGGGGTGTACATGGTTTCCCAACACCATAAATTACTGGGAGGGTCATCTGGCATCCCAGGTATTTCCCTGTCTCATGTTGATTGGTGGCTGCTAGGGGGTTGCTATGGATCCCCACCTAGCCTGACTGAGTCAGGGACACCTGGTGCAGCAGATCTCTCCTGTTATTTGTAGATAAACAACTTAGCAGGGTGGGAATGTGCCTATGAGTGCTCTGTGGGTCTTTACAAGGACAAAGGTCTTGTCCTTTCCTTGGACAGGCTTTGCTCTGAGGTAGAGGCTGGTTTTTCATTCCCCCCTTTGGAGGCCTATTTGGGCAGGCTCTACATCTTGGTAAACAGTAATCTTCAGGGTACAGTCTTCACCTTCCCAGACTCACTCAAAATTGGCCTCCTAGATCCAACCTGACTCGATTTACCTGTCTACACTGTCTATCTATTTCTGGCTTCATTCCCCCCTAATTTTAGGAACTCTTTATTGCTGTAAGGAGAAGGGGCAATGGCTCTTTCTGGCTGCTTAAGAGCTGAAAGGGAGTGTTGAACATGAGGGGGCTCAACGACATGGGGGACGATGTGGGGGACACGTGTGAGTTACCTTTTAGAAGTCAGTACCATTTGAAGTCTGGTTGGGGAAAAACAGGTTGTCATCTGGGGATGGGTGCTTCTATGAAAGAAACAAAAATCATGAGTACTGAATAAATGTTGCAGCAGCTGGAAAGTATAGAAGTTCCCTCACCAGGCTTTAACATCCACAGATATTAGGATTGTAAACATAACATTTAACTCTTAGGGTTACAGAAGTCTTTACCCTTAAGATACAGTTTAATAATTTAATGTCATTTGATCTTGCAAAATCCTTTTACTAGTATGACCTCTGTGTCTAATAGAGAGACCTTTAATTCTGTTACTTAGGGCTGGATAATCATACTAGCAAACACCAAGCCTACCTGTGTAGGTTAGAAATAGCTGTAGGCCTTAAACTAAAAACAACTCTGGCAGTTCCTTTTGATAGTTATCAGGCATTCCTGCCTAAGAATCTGTTTTGTAGCCTACAGTTTACTTATTCTGGGAAGTTACATTTAACTGTTATTATTATTATTTAAAATGCCCAAGATAACTGTGGTTTGGTTTTAACTGTCTTTGCTAGGTGTTTAAGATGAAGCAAGTCAAACTGACTTTTGTTTCTGTCTATTTTTAACAGTCAGATGAGTTTCCATGGGAATCCTGGGGGAACTTTACAGCAGCTTCTCAGTTCTGCTAGTTCCATTTGTGTTAGGATGGGTCCAGGTCTTGCTTGACCGTTTGGCTTCCCTTGGAAGCATCAGGGATGTCTCCGTTCTCTGATGACAAGCCCCCATCTGTTATGCTCAGATTCGGGACCCACAACAGACCACCAGAGACCAAGATCGATGTAACAGCAAAGAGGTGTTTATTGTGAGCTAGCTTGGTCCTCTGTGTGCACACACACAGCAACTGGTGACGCTGAGAGGCCAATTATTTTATTTTTAATTAATAAGTTTTGTATTTACTTTGCTGTATTTGCAAGTTGATATGTGTGTATCTATATATGCATATATGTATATATTTGTGTCTGTGTATTATATATATATATATATATATATATATATATATATATATATAATTTTTTCTTTCTTGATTTGTTCTAAATAGTTACATATGACAGTAGAATGCATTTTGACAAATCATACCTTAGCAGAGTATAACTTCTCATTCTTCTGGTTGTACATGATGTAGAATCACACTGGCTATGTAGTCATATATGCACATTGGGTAATAATACTTGATTCATTGTACTATTGTTCCTCCCTCATCCCCTCTTTCCCATCTGCCAAATGCAAAGTACCTCTATTCCTGTGTGGCCTCCCCCTTGTTGTGAATTAGCATTCACATATCAGAGAAAGCATTCAGCCTTTGTTTTTTTTGTTTGTTTGTTTGTTTTTGTTTTTTTTTTTTTTTGAGATTGGCTTATTCGGCTTAGCATGATACTCTCCAGCTCCATCCATTTACTGGCAAATGCCATAATTTTTTTCTTCCTCAAGGCTAAGTAATAATCCACTGTGTATATATACCATATTTTCTTTATCCATTCATCTGATGAAGGCCACCTAGGTAGGTTTCACAGTTTAGCTATTGTGAGTTCAGATGCTATAAATGCTGAACTGGATTTGTCAGTGTAGTATGTGAATTTTAAGTCCCTTGTGTATAAACCAACAAGTGGGATAGCTGAGTCAAATGGTGGTTTCTTTCCAAATTTTCTGATGAATCTCCATACTGCTTTCCAGAGTGGTTTCAAAAATCTGCAGTCCCAACAGCAATGTATGAGTGTTCTTTCCCCCTACATCCTTCCCAATATTTATTGTTACTTATATTTTTCATAATTGTCATTCTGACTTGAGTGAGGTGAAATCTCAATGTGGTTTAAATTTGTATTTCTCTAATTGCTAGAGATGTTGAACATTGTTTTATATATATACATTTTGACCACTCGTATTTCTTCTTTTGTAAAGTGTCTGTTCAGTTCCTTAGCTCATTTATTGATATGGTTATTTGTTTTTTTGGTGTGAAGTGTTTTTTTGTTTTGTTTTGTTTTTTGATGCCCTGGATATTAATGCTCTGAGGTGCATGTGGTAAAGATTTTCTCTCCTTTGGTAGGTTCTCTATTCACATTCTTGATTGTTTGTTTTGCTGAAAAGAAGCTTTTTAGGGGGCTGGTACTGTCTCAGTGGTAGAGTGTTTGCCTAGCATGTTTGAGGCACTGGGTTTGATCCTCCAGACCACATAAAAATAAAGAAATAAAATAAAGGTATGGTATCCATCTACAACTAAAACAATATTTACAAAAACAGAAGCCTTTTAGTTTAATTCCATCCCATTTATTGGTTCTTGATTTTACTTCTTGTGCTTTAGGTATCTTATTAATGAAGTAAGTTTCTAAAGAAACATGGTGAATATTTGGGCCTACTAGGGGCAGAGTCTTCTATTAGGGGCAGAGTCTCTGTTTTAGTGCCTAAGTCTATGATCCACTTTGAGCTGAGTTTCATGCAGGGTGAGAGATAAAGGTTTAATTTCATTTTGCTACATATGTATTTCCTGTTTTTCCAGCATCACTTGTTGAAGAGGGTATATTTTCTACAATAAATGTTTTTGTGCCTTTGTCTAGTATGAAATAACTATATTTATCTGGGTTTGTTTCTGTGCATTACAAAGCCATGGTAATAAAAATGGCATGGTATTCGCTCCAAAACATAAGCTTAGACCAATTGTGCAGAATATTCATTTTCTTTTTATTAACATTTTGCTTTTTATTATAAAGAGTATTATTTGTTGTCATATTTGTTCTTTTTTGGTTTATTTGTTCATTTTTCTTGTGATTGCTTTGTTTCACTTTCTGTCCCTTCTCCCTCTAAGTCACATTTCTATATTATCTTTCTCTCTTTATATGGCTTAATTTTATTCCCTTTCTTCTCTTCCTTCTTTTCTATGTTCTTTTTTTAAAAGAGAGGAAATTTTAATATTTATTTTTTAGTTCTCCGCGGACACAACATCTTTGTTTGTATGTGGTGCTGAAGATCGAACCCAGGCCACATGCATACCTGATGAGTGCGCTACCGCTTGAGCCACATCCCCAGCCCCTTTCTATGTTCTTCATGTGCAAAATCTCTTCTGCTCTCTGTCTTCTTACCTACTGAACATTCATACTTTCCTGTGGCCTTTCTACACTATACTCTTTTCTCTTCATACACTATATTTTAGCATATTATAAATTTTCCTAGTTTAGTCCTTCAGGAAATAAGTCAAATCAGACAAACATACAATATCACAGGAAATCCCCAAGAATGAATCAAAGCAACAGTTCTGCAGTGACATATTGAGCCTAAAGAGCTAATAAAAGCAAGGGCACTTTCAATTGGAAATTGAATTCTGGCACGACTTTGGCTGAAATACAGGGTACCAACATAGAGCAGTTTGGGTTCAGACAGAATGCAGGGTACCAACAAAGAACAGTTTGGGTTCAGACAGAATGTGGTAAATCCTGAATCAACTCTTCCAAAGTTAGAAGGGGCTAGCATAAAGGATGATGAATAACACATACTTTCCCCAAGCAATTAACTGAGGATATCAAAAGTAGTGGTGTGATAGAGCTGGGCAGACAAGAAGGTGGTAAAATGTGAATACAGATTTCCCTAAAGTGATTGATCTGTTTGAGTCAGAACTGGGAACAAACTGCTTGCTATCAAAAACCCCAGAGCAAAATGATTGTTTTAATCATCTCAGCAAGAAAAAAATGTAAACTAAATTTTGTCAATTGCTTGATATTAATTGATGCCCAGTGTCTCCAAATCTCCCAATGTTTTCTGTTTTGTCATACTTGCATATAATTTGAGGTATTTTGTCAATTGATTTGTCCTCTCTTAATTGCTTTGTCTTCTTTCAATCTTCATTTGCTTCCCTTCTCTTTGATCATTCACACTCACTTCATTTTAATTTCTTTCTCCCTTCCAACCCTCATGCTTTTTCTTTATTTGTCCTTTTCTCTTTTTTTGCTTGATTTTATTTTTTATTATCCTTCTCCTATAAAATTTAGTGAAATATCATTAACCCTTAATCATCTCTGCCTATTCTAAAACAATTCTTATACATGTTTGTCTTTAAAATTTGTATAGCACATGTTGCTATATAGTGTGCTCTGAAATTATTACTGTCACTGGCTGTTACTCTTTTAATTTAGTGCAGTAGTGGAATTTAAAATTAACACTTAGGTTACTCTGATTGTAAGCATTGAAGATAAAATACATTCCTAATCTATAGCTTATATTTTAGTGAAAACTACTCATTAGTGGTCCCTCACATAATATTCCATGAGGAAGAAATTAAAAACAACAATGAAAATAAACAGAGGGAGGTATTGCACTAAATGAAAAACTAGTCAAAGGAGAATCCTAGACAGTTAAATACCAAAAATAAACAAGAATGTCTGGAAATACAAATCATATGTCAATAATAATACTGAATGTTAATGACCTAAACTCACCAATCAAAAGACATAGACTGGCAGATTGGATTAAAAAAGGAAAAAGACCCAACAATATGCTGCCTTCAAGACACTCTTCTTATAGGAAAGGACATCCACAGACTGAAGTTGAAACATTAGAAAACAACATACCACTCACATGGACTGTGGAAACAAGCAAGGGTTTCCATCCTCATAACAAATAAAGTAGACTTCAAGCCAAGGTTAATCCAAAGGAATAAATAAGGACATTTCATACTGCTCAAGGGAAACATACATCAAGAAAACACAATAATTATAAATGTATATGCCCCAAACAATGGAGCATCTATGTTCATCAAACAAACTCTTGTAAAGATCAAGAGTCAAATAGACCACAACACAATAATTCTGGGTAACTTTAACACACCTCTTTCATCACTGTATACATCTTCCAAATAAAAGCTGAACAAACTATAGAACTCAATAAAATAATCAATAACTTAGACTTAACTGACATATGTTGAATATTTCATCCACAAATGAGCAAATACACTTTATTCTCAGCAGCACATGGATCCTTCTCTAAAATAGACCTTATATTATGCCACAAAGCAACTCTTAGCAAATATAAAAAAGTAAAGATAATACAATGCATCTATCAGATCATAATGGAATGAAACTAGAAATCAATGATAAAATTTGAAAACTACTCCAACACTTGGAGACTAATGATATGCTACTTAATGAACAATGGGTTGCAAAAGACATCAAGAAGTGATTTAAAAGTTTGTAGAGGGAAATGAGAACACTGATACAACATATCAAAATCTATAGGACACTATAAAGACAGTACAAAGAGGAAAGTTCATTGTGTGGAGTTCATTCCTTAAAAGAAGAAAAAGTGAACAAATAAATGAATTAACATTACATCTCAAAGCCCTAAAAAGTGAAGAACAAATCAACACCAAAAGCAGTAAAAGACAGAAAATAATTTAAATTGAAGATGAAATCAATGTAATTGAACAAAAGAAAAAAATTGAAAAACAAAAATTTGGTTCTTTGAAAAAATAAGTACAATTAATAAACCTTTAGCCATGCTAATGAATAGAAATAGAAAGAGAACTCAAATTAATAACATACATGATGAAAAAGGAAATATCATGATAGACTCCACAAAAATACTGAAGATTATTAGAATTTCCTTTGAAAATTTATAGTCAGATAAAATAAAAAATACCAAAGGCATTGAAAAATTTCTAGAATCACATGATTTTCCAAAAACTGAATCAGGATGATGCACACAATTTAAACATATCAATTTCAAATAATGAAATAGAAGATTCTATCAGAAGAATACCAACAAAGAAAAGCCAAGGAATTGATGCATACACAGCTGAATTTTCCAAAACCTTTAAAGAAGAACTAATATCAATACTCCTCAAATTATTTCATGAAATAGAAAAACAGGGAACACTTTCAAACACATTCAATGAGGCCAATATCACCCTGATTCTAAAATCATTCAAAGACACATTAAAAATAAAAGAAAATTTCAGACCAATATCTCTAATGAACATAGATGCAAAAATTCTGAGTAAAATTCTAGAAAATTAAATACAAAAAATATCAAAAAGATATTGCACTGCTATCAAGTAGTGTTCATCCCAGAGATGCAAGGTTTGGTAAACATACAGAAATCAATAAATGCAATTCACCACATCAATACACTTAAAGATAACAATCATATGATCATCTCAATAGATACAGAAAAAGAATTCAACAAAATACTACACCCCTTCATGTTCAAAACACTAGAAAAAATAGGGAAAACAGGTACTTATCTCAATATTTTAAAAGCTATCTATGCTATGCCCCAGGCCAATATCATTCTAAAAGGGGAAATATTGAAGGCATTCCCTCTAAGAACTGGAACAAGACAGGGATGCCCTGTTTTACCACTTCTACTTAACATTGTTCTTGAAACACCAACCAGAGCAAATAGACAGATGAAAGAAATTAAAGGAATACAAATAGAAAAAGAAGAACTCAAATTACTACTATTTGCCAACAATATGATTCTATACATAGAGGACACAAGAGATTCTACCAGCAAACTTCTAGAACTACTGAATGAGTTTGGCAAGTCAGCAGTATATAAAATGAACATCCATAAATCAAAGATATTTCTGTATATCAGTGACAATCCCTCTGAAAGAGAAATGAGGAAAACTACCCCATTTATAATAACCTAAAAAAATAAAATATTTGGGAATCAACTTAATGAAATAAATGAAAGAACTGTACAGTGAAATCTACAGAATGCTAAAGAAAGGAAATGAAAAAGACTTTAGAAGATGGAAAGATATACATTGATCTTGGAAAGGCAGAATTAATATTGTCAAAATGACCACACTACCAAAATTACTATACAGATTTAATGAAATACTGATCAAAATCCCAATGACATTCCTCAAATAATTAGAAAAATCAGTCTTAAAATTTATCTGGAAAAGTACAAGACCCAGAATAGCTAAAGCAATCCTTAGCAATAAGAGTGAAGCAGGTGGCACTATTATACCAGACCATAAACTAAACTACAGAGCTACAGTAACAAAAAAGCATGGTAGTGTCAGCAAATAGACTTATACACAAGTGGTACAGAATAAAAGACACAGAGACCAAAACCTATATAAATACAGTTATTTTATATTAGACAAATGTGCCAAAAATATATATTGGAGCAACAATAGCCTCTTCAACTAATGGTGCTGGGAAAACTGAAAATCCCATAATCCCTGTCTCTCACCATGCACAAAACTCAACTCAAAGTGGATCATGGACTAAGGAATTAAACTAGATTCCATACACCTAATATAAGAAAAAGTAGGTCTAAATTTCCATCATGTTGGATTAGGCCTCAACTTCCTTAATAAGAATCCTATAGCCCAAAAATTAAAATCAAGAATCAATAAATTGGATGGATTCAAACTCAAAAGCTTCTTCTCAGCAAAATAAACAATTAGTGGAGTGAATGGAGAGCCTACAGAATGGGGGCAAATTATTACCACACACACATCAGATAGAGCACTAATCTCTAGGATGTATAAAGAAGTCAAAATTATCTTAGCACCAAAAGAACAAATAACTCAATCCATAAATGGGCCAAGAAACTGAACAGACACCTCTCAGAAGATGATATACAATGAATCAACAAATATATGAAAAAATGTTCAACATCTCTAGCAATTATAGAAATGCAAATTACAACTACTCTTAGATTTCATCTCACTCCAGTCAGAATGGCAGCTATTAAGTATACAAACAATAAGTGTTGGTGAGGATGTGGAGAAAAGGACACATTTTTTCATTGCTCATGGGACTACAAATTTGTGCAACCAATTTGGAAGAAATTATGGAGATTCCTCAGAAAACTGGGAACGGAATGATCATTTGACCCAGATATCCCACTCCTAGGTTTATACCCAAAGGACTTAAAAACAGCATTACTATAGGGACATAGCCACATCAATCTTTGTAGGTGAACAATTCACAATAGGAAAATTATGGATCCAATCTAGATGAATAATAAACAAACTGATATATATATATATATATATATATATATATATATATATATATATATATACACAAACAAAATGGAATATTACTCAGCATTAAAAGAGAATAAAATCATGGCATTTTCAGGTAAATAGATGGAGTTGGAGAATATAGTGCTAAGTAAAGTAAGCCAATCCCCCCCAAAACAAATGCAGAAAGTTTTCTCTGATATAAGGATACTGACTCATAACAGGGACACTGGGAAGAGCATGGGAGGAATAGATGAACTTTAGATAGGGCAAAAAGGGGGAAGGGAAGGGAGAGGTCAGGGGGTAGAAAAGATGGCAGAATGAAATGGACATCATTACCCTAAATAAATGTATGAAAACATGGTGAGACTCTTCTTTGTGTTCAACCAGAGACATGAAAAATAGTGCTCTATTTGTGTAATATGAATTGAATTGCATTTTTCTGTCATACATGAAAATTAAGATAAATAAAATTTAAAAAAATTTTAAAACAGGAAGAAGACTATATCTCAATAGTTGTAAATAAACCAGGTTATCAGCAAATATAAAAACAAACAAACAAAAAGATAATTCCAAAAAATAAATAAATACATAAATAAATAAATAACCCCTCTAACAAATGAACTCACAAGGATTAATGTAGAAGAAATTCCAAAGAACTTAAAATGTTGACAGGTAAAACTATCAAAAAACTAAAATAACTTTAAAGAAATGAGCTAAGAGAAAAACGCTGAAAGAAAAGAACATTTTGAAGAAGACACAGCAATTCTGAAAAACAATAAATCTTTAAATCAGGGAAGAAAATATTCAATATATCAAATTTTAAAATTCCTTTTTAGGTAAAAGTAAAATTAGACCCTGCATAAGATGTTCTGGCCACAAAGTCAGGGTTCATGAACTTGAAAACAGAATCAACAATAAAAATAAAAAGAGATAATGATCAGAATATTCAGAAAATGTATGTAACCTAAGGAGATAAAACATAAGAATCATTGGAATCAACGAAGATTCTGAGATAAAAGATATGTGTGGTGAGCCGTTTCTGTGAACTGTGGCCGCCATTACAAGATGGCGCTGGTTTCCCCTGCAGTCTGTGACAAACAACTCCTTATCAGAATGAGTTGGCATGCTGTGACTTGGCACCCTGTGAGAAAAGTCCACGTGGCAGCTTCGCATTGGGGCTTGAGGTGATTTATTAAGGCTGGGAGGGGCATCCAGGGGTGAAGAAGAAAAGTATCAAGGACCTGAATAAACTGCTGAGAGAAGATTCCCGAGTTGCGTCTTCCTTGCGGGCAAGGGGTCGCGACAAGTGGCGCCGAGACCCGGGAACCAGAACTTTCAGTCAGTCAGGGGTGGTGCACCGGTTAGTCCCAGGTGAGTGGGATCTGCTATGAAAGCAGGGATAGTCCCAATACGTGGGATCCGCGTCCAAAGCGGGGTCAGCTCCTCTACAAAGAAAGAGAGAGCCTCATATTTATTGCAGCTGCACTGTGTACTTTCACTTTTGTTTTCTGTGTTTCTTTTGTTGTGTCATCTCGTTTTTGTTTTTTGTGGTATCTCTTGTTGTTTTTTGTGCGTCTTTTGTTGTTGTGTCATGGGTGCCGCGTCTTCAAGTCCGCTCCTCCTGGCCCTAGATGACCTGTTACGTTCCAAGGGCCTGGAAGTGAAACGTAGTACTTTAGAGAGATTTTTACAGAAGACAGATATTGCTGCACCGTGGTTTGCATTCTCGGGCAGCCTTACTATACCTAGCTGGGATAAATTAGGCAAAGACCTTGACTTTGCTTCTGAGCAGGGCATATTAGAGGGTGGGGTGATACCCCTTTGGAAGATGGTCCGTAGTTGCCTCACAGATGGCAGATGTCAGGAAGCACTTACTAAAGGACAGGAAGTTTTAGAGCAATTACATGAGGAGAAGTCAGAGACGGCAGAAAGTGAGGTATCTCAGGAGGATGGGAGTGTGCGGAGCATGAAACAGGGGAGGAGGCGGCTGTCTCCGGCAAGAAGTGAGATATCTCAGAAGGATGGGAATGTACGGAATGTTAAACAGAGGAGAAGGCTCTATCCGGACTTGACTGAGTTAAAAACTCCCAAGGACACAAGTAGCTCGGACAGTTCTGAGGAATTAGATCCACCCTAGCCGCTCTCAACCCCGCCTTCTCATCTTCCCCCTCCCTATCAGGCCCACAGAAAAGTCTTAATTGACCTTCTCCAAAATATTCACCATGGCTTATTTTAGGACTTTCAGCAAAAGAATCTCTACAAAAAGGTTTAATGTAGATAAACTTCCTATTTTCATGTTGCCCTGTTTTATTTGGCTACTGTCTGAAAAAAATCAGCACTCCAGGCACTGGACACTCCCTTACTAGTTTTTCACAAAAATATGTAACAAGGCCTCTGGCCTTGAGCTGGGCTTCACAGTGCTGACTACATTTCTAAGATAAGGGAGTTACTAACTGGGCTCCATGGTAACAGCTGGCAGGAGGAAGAATTGGAAAGGGAGATAGAGGAACTGGAGGGTCGATTGTAAAAGTCAAGATTTAAAGCACCTACAGCCCTGATGCTGTCACGCTCCCTCCTTATAACCCCGATTGGGACAAGGACAACCCCAGAAGGCTGGGGGGTGTTCAGTGGCAGCCTAAGACGGCCCAAACTTCCCAGTAATTGAAAACTTGGATGGACAGCCGGCCAGAGTGCATGTTCCTCTAACCTTTAAGGATATTAAACAACTAAAGGAGGCAATTACTAATTACAGACCCCTGCCAATCAGCCGACACCTAGTGACTGGCAACAGCTTTGCATGGCTGTGTTGTCCGGAGGGGATTTTTTGTTGTGGAAAAGTGAAAATCAAGAGAGGTGTCGCGAGCTAGCCCGAGTCAATCAGGACGCCGGCTTCCCACGGCATAACCTTGAAATGTTAACAGGCTTGGGACTATATGCTATCATAAATCAACAAATTAATTATAATCCTGGGGTCTATGCTCAGATAGCTACAGCAGCCATTCAGGCTCGGAAGGCTCTACCTATTTCAAATGCTAAAACAAAAATTTCAAAAATTGCTCAAGGACCCTCTGAGCCTTATTCTGACTTCATTGCCTGATTGATACAGGTAGCAGAAAAAATATTCCCTAACTTGGAACAAGCCATGCCGGTCATTAAGCAATTGGCTCTTAAATATGCAAATTCCTATTGCCAAAATGCCATTAAATCTACCAGAGCAAAGAGTGTTGATGACATGATTCGAGCTTGTAAAGATATTGATGGAGCTCATATTACTGGACAGGTTCTGGCCGCTGCCCTCAAAACGGGAACAGGGGCCCGCCCCAAGGTCTACTGGGCAATCCAGGGACGGAATGGTGCCCCGGGGAGTGGGCGACTTTGTCACCTCCCACGGACCAACCCCTTTCTATCTGTAGACTCCCTAGGGGAATGCCAGGAAGTACAGGATGTACAACTGCAACCGCAGGTCGCAGAGACAGAACAAGCTGCTACCGCAGTAAGATCTTGGCCAGGCGGGGGAAAATGCAGACAAAATCAAACAAAATACAATCGGCTAAGAAAACTTGGAGAACTTTTGCCCTGAAAATGGGCACCAGACTCCATGTTGTTTGCATCACCATGGTAACCATGGGGTGCCTGGCCGGCATAGCTGCTTCCTGGTCCCACCTCCCACACTTTTGCGGGCTTCTGATTGGTTCTTCCACAGTCACTCAGACAGGACTTCTGGTCCCGCTTTCCAGCCACTAACCTGTACTGCTGTGTTTCAGATTTCTACCGGAGCTGCTCAGAGCCTGTATTTTTTTTACAACAAAATGCCTACCTGTAAATGCTAATGAAAGATATCTTTTTCAGACAAAATTTAATTCCACAGGTTTCTATGTTACAGTCCTAAATTTAAGCTAATTCTAAGTTAAATAACCTGACTTTTTCTCTATAGTTGTGTTACTGAATAATGTTCTATTGATGAGAGATATCAAATATGCTTCTTTATATTTTACTTTTAATTTTGAAGGTTATGAGGATGCATTTGCTCGCCACAGGAACAAGCCGGCAAAGTTCCTGTGATGACCAAAAAATCCTTATTTTCATTGCTAACTATAAAAATAAAAATGTATACTCAAGGATCTTATTTCAGTTACATCAAGTGACGTCACATAGAAGAGTGCACTCCTAGCTAAAAATAAATTTAAATGGATCCAAATATTTTAAGACCACGTGGTTACATAAAGTTAATACAATTATAAGTTATGTTCTTATTCTTTATATATATATTTTAGATATTTAGATAACCTATATTTGTTAATCTATAAATTAATTAGCACATGCCTAATTGATTAGTTAATATATATTTGCCTAATTGTTTTTCTTCAACAGAAAACCTATAATTTAAGTTTTATATTTACATTTATCAGATACTCTGTTTTTTCAGTTACAGATATTTGAGATAAATGTGTTTAGTATAAATTTGCTTTTCAGTAAAAATACAATCAAGTAATTTCTAAATCTCAAAGTAGAATTAATCAACACATTTTATCTGGGATTTTGGCTGCTAATCAAAGGATAGAGTTACTTCAAGCTCAAGTTGAGGAATTGTCTGACCTAGTACATTTGGGTTGTATTGATCAACGAGCACATTTATGTATAACCTCTGTCAGATTTTATGATTCCAGAAATGCCTCATGCATCATCGGAGAATATCTATCCGGAACCTGGTCCATGGAAACTTGATCCAGTCTCAACTAACTCAGATTGCTGTTTTGAATAACACCCATGTCAATCCAGTGACCTTGGGTCAATTTACCAATTGGTTGTCATCTGCCTTTTCCTTTTTTAAGGAGTGGGTGGGAATAGGCATTTTTGATGCAATGTGTTGCTTTGGTATGTTTCTCTGCTTGTGGTTTCTCTGTCGCCTCAAGGCCCGCAATGCTCACGATAAGGCTATGATCATACAAGCTCTTGCAGCTTTAGAAAATGGCAATTCACCTCAAGTCTGGCTTTCGCATCTTAAACAGTAAACCTTTGACATGGTCGTTGCACCCCAAGTTATTATAACATTGCACTGGGATCGACATGTCTTTCCTCGCTGTTCTCTTAGTGTTGGAAAGCCCTTGCACTCTGCCGGTCTTGCTGCCATTGCACGCAGATGGGTTTCCACACTAGTGCTTCTCTATCGCTTTAAAGTCCGTGCCTTTCTTTCAGGGTGCTGTCAACTTGTTTGTCGTTGTAAACAGCCACAGTTCAGCCTCAGCTATCCCCCTCCGTCCACCATCGTCACGATACAGGATGCGAGGCAAGGCACTGCACTTGAGTGATCCTTGGAATGGACCTCAAGGAGAGCATGTCCTATTGCATGCGGGTTTGACGTCCTTCCTTACCCCACCTTATCCACGCCCCGCCCCACGAAAAAAGGCGTCGGCTGATATGGCCTCGGATCTGGGGAAGGCGCCTCCTTAGGGCTGAGCCATACTATGCAGCCACTTCTGCACAGTGGGATAGGACCTCTACTCTCGCCTGTATTGTCATATAAAAACAAAAAAGGGGGAACTGTGGTGAGCCGTTTCTGTGAACTGTGGCCGCCATTACAAGATGGCGCTGGTTTCCCCTGCAGTCTGTGACAAACAACTCCTTATCAGAATGAGTTGGCATGCTGTGACTTGGCACCCTGTGAGAAAAGTCCACGTGGCAGCTTCGCATTGGGGCTTGAGGTGATTTATTAAGGCTGGGAGGGGCATCCAGGGGTGAAGAAGAAAAGTATCAAGGACCTGAATAAACTGCTGAGAGAAGATTCCCGAGTTGCGTCTTCCTTGCGGGCAAGGGGTCGCGACAGATATGTGCATATGAAATTGCATATTATTTCAGTTAAATAGTATCAGAAAGTATTCTGAATCTTGAGAATGTATTTAACATATGGTTATAGAAGGCATTTAATAAACAAATAGACAAAATGATTAAAGAATCTTTCACATATTATACTTAAAATACCTAACACAGAGAACAAAGATAGAATTTTATAAGTCTCAAGAGGAAAATGTCAGTTCACTTTTTGAGGCAAAACAATAAGAATAACCTCTGGTTTCTGAATACAAATACTAAAATTCTAGGAGGTCTTAAAACAATGTACAAAAACTATGAAAGTAAACTACGAAACAATGAACAAAAATTGATAGTCAGTAAAGTTACCCGTAAGAATTGAAGATGAAATTAAAAATCTAAGATAAAACAAACAAATTTATGACTCCTAAGATATAGATATATATATATATATATATATATATATATATATATATACACACACACATACATACACATACACACACACACACAAAGAAATCCTACACAGAATAAATTAAAAAACAAACTTTAGCACCACTGAATGGATGAATATTATTAGGCTACCAATTAAAAAATGAGAATTAAAACTGAAATAAACAATAAAATAGAAGTAAAATGGCAGATAACAATAAACATTGTTTTCTAAAATAATGCTGAATGTAAGTGGTTTCAATTCTCTAATTAAAAGACAAATTAGAAGAATGGATTGAAAAGAAAGTTCCTAGTATATATGTTGTTTGTAAAATACTAATTTTTATAGGCAAAGACATTCACACACTGTATGTGAAAGTATAGAAAAAGATATTCAATGAAAATGAGAATAAATGTATTCCTATATAGGAAAGAAGACTTGAAAACAGATCAGAAGAGAAAAAGAAGGTCACTTCATATTGGTAAAGGGAGACATATGGCAATAAGATAAAATAATGTATTTATGCACCAAATACCAGTCCACTTAATTACATAAGTCAAATATAAAGAGTTACATACACCCCCATTACAATACTAGGTGATTTCAACACAGCTGTATCACCAATAGATAAGGCATGCATATATGAAATCAGCACAGATTCTTCAGACCTAAAAAGTATTATAAATCAATGGACCTAAGATACATCCATAGATTATTTTACCCAACAACAACCAAATTCACATTCTTCTCAGCTATTCATATAATTTTCTCCAAAACACATCATATTTTAGGACTCAAAGCAAGTCTCAGTAATAAAAATAGAAATTATATTACTTTTGCATCATATCAGATAATTTGGGAATAAAATTACAAATCAAAAGCAAGAAAAACCATAGGAACTACATAAAACCATGGAGAATAAATAGTATACTATTGAACAATAAATGAATAATTGAGGATTTTTAAAAATGACATAAACATGATAAACTCAAATTACAATGGAGATATAATATTCTAGATTCTCTGGGACACAATGAAGGCAATTATAAGATGTAAGTTAATAACTATGAGTGCCTGCAATAAAAAACAATTAGCAAGTCTCCAAATAAACACCCTACTCATTCAATTCAGGATTCTAGAAAAACAAGAACAAACTATTTTCAAGTTAAGTAGAAAGAAGAAAAATAAAAGCCAAAACTATTGGATAAAATAATAAAATACTCTAAAGTATCAGTAAATCAACAACTTGGTTCATTGAAAAGAAAACACTAATAAACACTTAGTCTAAATAACCAAAAGAAAAATAGAGAAGACTCAAATCAACAAAACTACAGGTGAAAAAGACACACCACACAGATATCTCTGAAATACAGAAAATCATTACTGACAAATTTTAAACCTTATATACCACTAAATGGGAAATACAAAAGAAATAGTGCTATTTCTAAACACATGATCTACCAAAACAGAACCAGGAAGATATAGAAAATGTATACAAATAAAAATCAATGCAATTAAAGCAGTAATAATCAGCCATCTAACAAAGAAAAGATAAGGACCATATAGATTCATATCTGAATTTTACCACAACTTTAATGAAGAAGTAATGCTGAAAAATTATTCCACTAAATTGAAAGAGGGGGAACACTCCAAAATAATTATATGAAGACAGATAACAGCATATCGTGTAAAGAAAACTATAGACTAACATGCCTTATGAATACACAAAACTCTCAATAAAATATTAATAATTCATTTTCAAGAACACATTAAGAAGATTATATGTCATAATCATGCCACTTTCATTCCAGAGATGCAAGCATGTTTCAACACATGCAAAACAACATATGTAATTCATAACATGCACGGAATTAAGGACAAAAATTTTATGTTGATCTCATAAAATACCTGTATTAAAAGTTTACTCAGCCCAAAATGTGAATAGAAGTTGAAAATCATAAGCTAGACTATTCCTCAAGAGACAAACAATTTTTAAACATGAGAATGCTTAATATATATATATATATATATATATATATATATATACACACAAATAAATTGCTTGCACACATTATATCAACAGTATTAATCTGAAATATATATCTTCCTGGAAAATTTTTGTTAATTTGTTAATATTTGTCAGATCTTTATCCTTGATGAAACTCTTTCTCTGGAAATTTACTGTGGACCCAACATTCAACATTCAAACATGTTATTCCTTTCGCTGTGCTGCTTTTCTATGCTGCATTCATATCAATATTTTTGTTTATTATTATTATTATTATTATTATTATTATTTATAACACTGTCATATGTTTATTTGGCTAAAATAACTCTTTGATACCATATTGAAGTTACATTGAGAGCTGACACTCTTTCATGTCCATTTTCTATCACTGAAATTTAGAACATTACCTAATGAATACTTATTTTATTTATATCAAGTTGTGCTCAATTGAACTGTATGAAAAATAATTTCTTATATTTGATATGACATTTTTTTCTGCAGCTATAATTAAACAGTATGATCAAAATGGCCATTCAAGGCTGGGGGTTTTGCTCAGTGGTAGAGCAATTGCCTAGCATGTGTGAAGTTGAATCCTCAGCATCACCCAAAAAATTTAATTAAAGCAATTATTATGTCCATCTTCAACTAAAAATGTTTTTTTAAAAAATTACTATAGAAAAAAAATGGTATTCAGCAATTGATCACCTCCTCAAGTTACCTTAACAATGAGGTCATGCATATTTGACTAATTTCTGGTTCTAAAGGAAAGAAAAAATAGCATGGATGGTGAAAGGAGACCCTCATCACTATACAAAATACAGGTAAGAAGATGTGAATTTGGTGTCAACATACCTTATATATAATCAGAAATATGATAAATTATGATATAATGGTATATTAAGAATCATAATGCAAAAATAAATAAATAAATGGTACCCCCCCAAAAAAGGAAAGAAAAAATATAGGTGCACCATGGAATTGTTTATTTGTTGTATTCAAAGAAAATCATCTACTCTTTAATCTTTCCTAATTATTTTAGTCACTGTTTCATGACTGTGACCAAAAGACCTGACAAAAACAATGTAGAAGAAGAAAAATGTATAATGGCTCACAGATTCAGAGGTCTAAGTATAATGATTAAAGGTTGACTCCTTAGCTCTGAGCCCAAGAGAACATCCTGGCAAAAGGACATGACAGGGGAAAGCAGCTCAGGACATGGCAACAAGGAAGCAGAGAGAATGCTCTGCTCATCAGGAACAAAATATAAACCCCTAAGGCATACCCTTAGTGACCTACCTCCAACAACCACACCCTATCTGCCTACAGTTATCACCAAGTTAATCTGTATAAGTTGATTAATCCACTATTTAGGTTATAATTCTCATATTCTTTTCACCTCTGAAAATTCTCTTTTTTTCACAGATTGGAAGAATTTATTTTTTTTTAATTTTTTTATTATTAGTTGTTCAAAACATTACAAAGCTCTTGACATATCATATTTGATACATTTGATTCACGTGGATTATGAACTCCCATTTTTACCCTGTATACAAATTGCAGATTCACATCGGTTACACATCCACTTTTTTACATACTGACATACTAGTGACTGTTGTATTCTGCTGCATTTCCTATCCTCTACTGTATTTCTGAAGTGTCTGTTGTGATATTGCCTTTTTCATTCCGTATGTTAGTAATTTGAGTTCTCTCTCTTCTTCTCTTTGTTAGCATGGCTAAGGGTCTGACGATTTATTTATTTTTTCGAAGAACCAACTTTTAGTTTTGTCAATTTTTTCAATAATTTCTTTTATTTCAATTTCATTGATTTCTGCTCTGATTTTAATTATTTCTTGCCTTCTGCTACATTTGCTGTTGTTTTGCTCTTCCTTTTCTAGGGCTTTGAGATGAAGTGTGAGCTCATTTATTTGTTGGTTTTTTTCTTTTTTTGAGCAATGACCTCCAGGCAATTAATTGCCCTCTTAAAACTGCTTTCATTGTGTCCCATAGATGCTGATATGTTGTGTCTGTATTTTCATTTATCTCTAAGAATTTTTTTATTTCCTCCTTTATGTCTTCTGTAACCCATTGATCACTTAGTAACATATTGTTCATTTTCCATGTGATGTAGGATTTTTCCTTCCTTCTTTTATCATTGATTTCCAGTTTCATTCCATTATGATCAGATAAAATGCATGGTATTATTTCCACCCCTTTATATTTACTGAGGGTTGACCTATGGCATAACATATGGTTTATTTTTGAGAAGGATCCATGTATGACTGAGAAAAAAGTATATCCACTTGATGATGGTTGATATATTCTATATATGTCAGTTAAGTCTAGGTTATT
Source organism: Urocitellus parryii (assembly GCF_045843805.1). Classification (NCBI taxonomy): domain Eukaryota; kingdom Metazoa; phylum Chordata; class Mammalia; order Rodentia; family Sciuridae; genus Urocitellus; species Urocitellus parryii. Next base: position 49,000,583 of record NC_135547.1, on the reverse strand, counting down.
GATTGTGTTATTGAGTTCTATAGTTTCTTTATTCATATTTTGTTTGGAAGAGCTGTCCAATGGTGAGAGAGGTGTTTTGAAGTCACCCATAATTATTGTGTTGTGGTCTATTTGATTCTTGAAATTGAGGAGAGTTTGTTTTATGAATGTCACAGCACCATTATTTGGTGCATAAATATTGATAATTATTATGTCTTGTTGGTGAATGGTTCCTTTTAACAGTATATAATGTCCTTCCTTTTCCCTTTTGATTCACTTAGTCTTGAAGTTGATTTTATTCGATATGAGGATGGCCACCCCTGCTTGCTTATGAGGACCATGTGCGTGGTATGTTTTTTCTCAACCTTTCACCTTCAGCCTGTGTATGTCTTTTCCAATCAGATATGTCTCCTGGAGGCAGCATATTGTTGGATTTGTTTTTTTAATCCATGTTACCATCCTATGTAGCTTTATTGGTGAGTTTAAGCCAATAACGTTTAGATTTACTATTGATATATGGTTTGTACTTCCAGCCATGTTTGATTATTTATCTTTTTTTAAAATTTGGTTTGTTTCTCCATGATTAGCTTTTCCCCCACCATTTCACTTTACTGAGGTACTTCCCACTGTTGGTTTTGGTTATTGTTTTTCATTTCTTCCTCGTATAGTGTTTTACTCAAGATGCTTTGCAATGCTGGTTTTCTGGCTGCAAATTCTTTTAACTTTTGTTTATCATGAAAGGTTTTTATTTCTTTGTCGTACCCGAAGCTTAATTTTGCTGGATACAGAATTCTTGGTTGGCATCCATTGTCTTTCAGTGTGTGAAATATGTTGTTCCAGGATCTTCTCGCTTTCAGCGTCTGTGATAAAAATCCGTTGATAATCTTATTGGTATACCCCTGAATGTAATCTGCCTCCTTTCTCTTGTAGCTTTTAATATTTTCTCTTTGTTCTGTATATTAGATATCTTTATAACAATGTGTCTTGGCATTGGTCTACTGTGATTTTGTATGCTTGGTGTCCTGTATGCATCTACAATTTGTACATCCATATCATTTTTTATCTCTGGAAAGTTTTCATAATTATTTCATTCAACAGATTTCTCATTCCCTTGGTTTGAACCGCTATACCTTTCTCTATCCCGGTGACTCTTAAGTTTGTTTTTTTTTTTTTTTGTTATCCCATATCTCTTGGATGTTTTTCTAGTGATTTTTTATCAGCCTTTCTGAGTTTGCTAGACTCTTTTCAAGATGATATATTTTGTCTTCATTATGTGATGTTCTGGCTTCTACTTGCTCCACTCTGTTAGTGTTACTCTCATTTGAGTTCTTAATTTGGTTTATAGTTTCCTTCATTTCTAGGATTATTGTTTGATTTTTTTATAATCTCTATCTCCTGATAAAGATGCTTATTTGTTTCTTTTATCTGTTTATATAATACATTTTCAATGTGTTCTTTCATTGTTTGAATTTGCTGTCTCATGTCCTCTATAAGATTCCTTTCCATCTATCTAAGGTATTCCTTGAATTCTTTATTTGACCATATTTCTGATGCTTCTAGGTCCTCCTATATATTTAGGCTGTCCTGCATTGTTTGTATTCCTTTTCTTCCTTGCTTTTTCATGCTGCTCATGTTACTTCTTGTTCTGTTTGACTGGTGAGTTACTGTTTACTCCTAGAAATGTATTTGGTTTTGTGTATCTCTGGGGTGTCTCTTTTGTGATGGGAGACTATGACTAGAGATGATGAGTTTTGTTGCACTTTAAAGCAGATTCTTCATTTCTTAAACTGTGTACAGATTCTGATGGCATATAGCAGTCTGCGGTTTGGTCTTATATTTAGGTCGAATGATGTGATGGTATTGAGGTTGGTATCTCTTGGCAACCTTGGAAGGTTGCTCTACTGATGAGGGATATTAACAGGAGAATGGTCTGGAGTATTGGGGGGTAGCTAGGAACTTGGTAGCACTATATAAAGCCTCGGAACATTTACCTATACATATTTAGTAAATTACACATAAACAGCATCGTGATGCTTGGGAGGAAAGGTATTAGAAAGGGAGTGAAGAAGTCACTAAAGAGAATGAGAGTAAGCAGGTAGAATTCAAGGAAAGGGGAATAAGAAAATTGAAAAGAAATGAAAAGACAAAAGAAAAAATAGAAAATTTTTAAAAAATTATAATAATAATTATAAAATAAACATTAAAAATAAAAAAATATTAAAAAATAAAAATAAATAGATAAAAAGAGAAAAACAAATTAAAAAATTTAAAAATGCAGTCTTAGAGTTCGATTAACTTCTCTTCCAGTAGGTGGAGCTGTGCCCACCAGGCCAAGCTTCTCTTCTCTACGCAGAAACCAATCACTGTGCAGCAGCTCCTCCTCCCCGACTGGGGGGGTCTCCAATCCTGAGTGCCTAGGGGCTTTTCTGGTATCTAGTCACTTCCACACTTTCCCTCCAGCCAGGCCCCGCTCACCGGTGATGCTCACTACAATACTGGCTACATACCAGGTCTGTTGCTCCTGGGAGCCCTATTTTCTTGAACGACTGGGCACACTCTCCCTGCTTGCCATTCCCTCAGACCCTAAGGTTGTGGAGCGTGGGGCTGGGTAGCTGGTGCAAGAGACCTCAGTTGTCAGCACTGGTGGGAGCAATAGCCAGGGGTCCGGCACTGCGGGTCCCGCGCCTCTCCTGGTTCCCTCTGTCTGACTATCGCGCTCTCAGGAGAGCTGGGAGGGGCACTTGAGGTTTCCCCGCTGTGTGGAGAGGGAGGGCTAGGGGGTTACACACCTGCCACAGCCAGTTTCAATGAAATTATCTCCTCCATTGCATTCTGGTGATGTCAGTTCTCTGCCATGGTGATATTCCATGCGAATGGCAACAGTTCATTCCCTTTGCCAGGTGTCCCATGCAATGGGTGAGTCCTGACCGGCTCTCCCAAGCCCCGTCTCAATCCTGTGGCCACTGCCTAGGAAGGCTCGGTTGGTATTAACTTCCACAGGTTCAGGAGTAACCGACAAGTTGATTTAGCCCTGAGTCACAGTGGTTTATCTGTGAGACGCAGGCGAACAGGAGCATGAATTCAGTGTGTTCTGAGAAGTGCAAACTGTTCGCCCAAGATCCATGTCAACTCAGCATTGCCTAGTGATCCTGAGCAAACAGCATTTAGACGGTTTAAGACTCCCTATGCGCAGGGGCCATGCTAATCTTCTCTGTGTCGTTGCAATTTTAGTATATGTGCTGCTACAAATTCCTCAATAGGACACCCATAGCACAAGAGTTAATAATTAGAATCAACAAATGGGACTTACTCAAACTAAAAAGGTTTTCTCAGCAAAAGAAACAACAAGAGAGGTAAATAGGGAGCCTAATCCTGGGAACAAATCTTTACTCCTCACACTTCAGATAGAGCCCTAATATCCAGAGTATACAAAGAACTCAAAAAATTAGACAATAAGATAACAAATAACCCAATCAACAAATGGGCCAAGGACCTGAACAGACACTTCTCAGAGGAGGACATACAATCAATCAATAAGTACATGAAAAAATGCTCATCATCGCTAGCAGTCAGAGAAATGCAAATCAAAACCACCCTAAGATACCATCTCACTCCAGTAAGATTGGCAGCCATTATGAAGTCAAACAACAACAAGTGCTGGCAAGGATGTGGGGAAAAGGGTACGCTTGTTCATCATTGGTGGGACTGCAAATTGGTGCAGCCAATTTGGAAAGCAGTATGGAGATTTCTTGGAAAGCTGGGAATGGAACCACCATTTGACCCAGCTATTCCCCTTCTCGGTCTATTCCCCAAAGACCTAATAAGAGCATGCTACAGGGACACTGCTACATCGATGTTCATAGCAGCACAATTCACGATAGCAAGATTGTGGAATCAGCCTAGATGCCCTTCAACAGATGAATGGATAAAAAAATGTGGCATTTATACACAATTGAGTATTACTCTGCATTAAAAAATGACAAAATCATAGAATTTGGAGGGAAATGGATGGCATTAGAGCATATTATGCTAAGTGAAGCTAGCCAATCCCTAAAAAACAAATGCCAAATGTCTTCTTTGATATTAGGAGAGTAACTAAGAACAGAGTAGGGACGAAGAGCATGAGAAGAAGATTAACATTAAACAGGGATGAGAGGTGGGAGGGAAAGGGGAGAGAAGGGAAATTGCATAGAAATGGAAGGAGACCCTCAGTGTTATACAAAATTACATACAAGAGGAAGTGAGGGGAAAGGGAAAAATAATATAAGGGGGAGAAATGAAGTACAGTAGAGGGGGTAGAGAGAGAAGAGGGGAGGGGAGGGGAGGGGAGGGGGGATAGTAGAGGATAGGAAAGGCAGCAGAATACAACAGACACTAGTATGGCAATATGTAAATCAATGGAAGTGTAACTGATATGATTCTGCAATCTGTATATGGGGTAAAAATGGGAGTTCATAACCCACTTGAATCAAAGTGTGAAATATGATATATCGAGAACTATGTAATGTTTTGAACAACCAACAATAAAAATTTTAAAAAAAGACTCCCTCTGCCCGCACAGCTGAAGAGGTCAGAGACTTGATCTCTCCTCGCCTGCTGCCATGTTGGATCCCTCGGATTGGAAGCTCTGAAAATTCTTGCATTGTCTCACACATAAGCTTTCGGGGGACACTTCATATCTAACCTATAATATCACTATTTATATGTAGAAGACTTATATAATTAAAAGGGACAATGTTTCTGTTTTTTTTCTCTGGGTTCATTTTGCTTGCAGCAGTTGGAGAATTCAATTAAAAAACTGCCTATGAAAATTGCAAATATTAACATTAGCTTTATAAATAAAATTGTTAAATTGACAAATAATTATATTTCTGAATTTGCTTATTTCCATACTCAGTTACTTCTAAATTTATATTTTCAATTATTTGAATAACGAAAAATGCTATGTTCAATTTTACATTAATAATTAAACTTATCAAAGAAGGGAGACTAAGTTTTGCACTCTTGGATATGTTCAGAGTAGAAAAATAAAAGTGTTTTCATAGACTTGTGGCTTTAATGCATATCATTCCAATGGAAATGAAAGGTTGAATTTAGACAATTATAATATCTGGTAGACAATGGTATGTATCCGGAAAACATAACTAATTTATATATAATATAATTTTCTTTCCCTATCTAATAATTTAACCTAGATCAAGTGTACTTATTTATGGGCTACTAAACAAGATTACAGGCAATTGCCAATTACTGCTGAACTCATTATTGGATTCTACCCTACCTAAAAGGTAAAAGGTCATTATTTTAGTCCTCTGTATAAGCAGAGATAGGAGGGGTAACAACTCTTAAACTTCAAACCTGAGATCTTTATTGATGGGCCAACGAGAAAGTTGATTAAGTTTCACCTATCTCTCAGGTAACAATCTCCACCCATTAATGCCTACCTGCTGCTCTACTTGTAGAAATTCAGTTTTTCCTTGTACATTTTTATATTATATACATAAAGTATATATTGTATTATATATTTAAATGTATATTATATATTTATTTATTTATATTTATAGATTTTATCATAACAATATATATTTTCTTGCTATAATAACATCATTTGATTTTGATGAGTTAACATGAACTAAATTGCAAAGAAATTTCTGTGGGGTCATGTTTTTGTTTTTCTTTTTTGGTCCTCTTGTTATTGTTTTGAACATTCAATCTAGTCTTCAGCATATGTAGGTAACTATTTCAGTGGGGAAATATTTCTTCACTGACTATATTGGCATTTTGAGAAATTTCTATTTTGCTCTGAATTAGAAGAACTGGAAAATGCAACATCATCCATTGCCTACTTTCTACCATAACCAAGTACTAGATGAGCTTCTTTTTTATCTGTGTAGTGATGAATAAAACATAGTCCCCAACCTCAAGGAGCATATAATTAGTGATTTTTCATAAACAATAGTTGTCTTTCACGGATCCTGGTGAAAATAGCCCTAGAATGTATCCATGAATACATATTCTAAAGGCATTTTTAAAATGACAAAACTTCTTTTAAGCAAATAAGATATTAATATAATTGACTAATTTATTGAAATAAATATTTATGGGTATATTAATTATTATTAGAAATATATTTTGACTAACAAATAACATGTTGGCAGTATTCTATAAATTAAAGTCCTGAAGTCACATGTATAAACATGCTAAATATTTTGAAAAATGTAATGTTTTTCTCAACAGGTGACTAATATATATAAACAAACTTGGATTCTATTTTATGGTTTTTGTTTTTGTAGTCCTGGAGATTGAACTGAGGACCTTGAACATTCAAGACAAGCACTCTATCCCTGAGCTGTTTCTTACCCTCATTTTTTGCTTGATTTTGTATTCTTTTAGAACAGTCTTATGTAACCGAAAAAATAATCATAAAGTACAGACTGTTTCCATATATGTCCCTCTTATCCCCAAGGTTTTCCCAGTTATTTACATATTAGTGTAGTACATTTTCTATAATTGATGAACAAATGTTGGTACATTATTAACTAAAGTACATATCTTAACAGTAAAGATCACTCTTAATGACATGTGTTCACCATTATAGCTTCATCATTTTATATCTATTTTTAAGCTGTGCTATGGTGTGGTTCATGTGTCAATAAAAACTAAGTTTGTAGTCTGGTGGTACATGCCTGTAGTCAAAGTTACCTAAAGGCTTAAGCAAGAGGATTGAAAGTTCAAGGGCAACATGAGCAACTTATTTATACAGCATCTCAAAGTTTACAAAAAGAAGAGGGGAGTGGAGGCTGTAGCTCAGTGGAAGAGTGCAGGAGGCACTGGCAAAAGGGCATGGCAGGGGAAAGCATCTCAATTCTATAGTCACTATCACAAAAACAAACAAAAAACAATAGAAACAACTATTCTTGACATATGATGAGAAATGGGAATAAATGTCACTTGAAGATTGACTAACTCATATCAATAATCAGTAAGTGAAGCAAGAGGCATTCAGTACAAAGGAGCCTTCAACAATTAAGCAAGAATATATTAATTGTGAGCACTCTGAGTGAAGCTGTAAATTAAGGACAGTTTTTAAAAACGAATTGCCAAAGAAATCTCATTGACAAATGCTCAACATGGGATTTATGATGAATATACATAAATAAAAGTTGCAAAAATTGATTTTTATGAAGTAAGAATGATACCTACTCTCAGATTCTATCATGTATTCCTCTCTTTTGCAAGTGCCCAATGTCCTTCAGTCATGAGATCCTTACCAGAAGCTGATCACCATGTCCTTGAACCTCCAGGATTGTGAGACACCAAGCCTTTGGTACTTTGTTATGCAGTGCAGTTATAATATAGGAGTGATTTATATAGAAAGTCATTTGAGTATAAAACAATTGTATGTAAATTTCTTTGCAAATTACAACCAAAGATTATTTTCTTTGATTCATAATATTATAAGTCAAATCTTCCTGTTCATTTGTTGTTAAAAAGACTTTAAATATAAAATACCTACAGACAACAACAACAAAAATTCTTATATATTCAATCATACTTTTAAAATACTGACTTCTCTAATTTCATTGTTATTCCATGTGTCAAATAATGTACCAGATATAATTTTAAAAATTTATGTTCTGTTTCTTCAATTTATGGGTAATATTGGCAAAGTATCACTGTAACTAAAATTGGTAAATGCCAGAATGAAGAACATATTTTCTTTCCTTACAATTTATATTAAATAAAATGTCCAAATTGATAAGGTGTCTTTTTTCTATTATAAGTTAAATAAATGAAATTTGCCTTTGTAAAAGAGATAGACTATAAAAATTTAGTAGAATCTCTCCTTTTTGTTTTACTATGTTTTCAATGGCATAATTATAACATGTCTCAGCTTTATTGAAAATATTGTATAACACATTATGCTAAGTGAAGTTTGCCAATCCCCAAAAAAACCAAATGTCAACAGTTTTCTCTGATATAAGGGGAGTGACTCAAAGTGGGGTAGGGAGGGAGAGCATGGGAGGAAGATTATTTCTAGATAGGGAAGAGGGGTTGGAGGGAAGGGGAGCGGGAAGGGGAATAGCAAGGATGGTGGAATGTGATGTCATCGTTATACAAAATACATGTATGAAGATTTGAATTTGTTGTCAACATACCTCATATACAAACAGAGATATGAAAATTTGTGGCATATATGTGTATTAAGAATTGTAATGCAAAAAAAGAGTATATGTATAGTGCCATAATTTGGTATGAACATACTTTATATAAAGAGTTATGAAAAATTGTGCTGTATATGGGTAATAATGAGTGTAATGCATTCCACTATTGTCATGTATTTTAAAAATAAATAAATAATGAGAAAATATTGCATAATCCACAATAGTGCAGATTCCACTTATGCTTAGTAGAACTCTAAAACTCAATGAGTGTAAATTTAGCACAAATCACAATGATATATCGAGTACAAATTTATATCTTTCTAAAATAACAGCAGTGACTACATTAAAAAGTAAAACTTGACCTCTGAGTAATAACATCATGGATGAAAATTGCATTAATGTGAAATTAGTGCCTCATATAGATTTTTGTTAAAATATAGGTCTTGCTATAAGTCATTTCTTTTTATAATAAATGTACAAATATAGATACACTGAAGTATTTACCACATTCATTTTCACATACCACTGAAGGACATGTTTTAATAAGGATTTCTATCACAATTACATAAAAACTCTCTGACTACACATTCTGGGAGAAAAACTGTTGACTTGTAAGAGAAAATTTTTGGCAGGTGGGCACATTGGATTTTGCCCCATTTGAGATTTGAATCAATGCTGGCACTGTCACTCATGCTGTCATCATCAGTAATCCTGATTATGTTGACAGGAAGATACACATCACGGATGAAGTAAGGAAAACTTCCAAACACAAGAGGAATTTGTATCACAGGAGAAGTGACTGTGTCAGTCACTGCATTCCTGGTTAATGGTATAGTTCTTGTGGTTATTGATGTTCTGTTTACATTGACACATGTCTACAGAGTTGTGCCCATTTTTTTTCTGTTGTTCAAGCTGTTATGGAATTAGTAAAGTCAACAGAAAGGAAGCAATATTTGTTCACAGAGACTGATGTGTGGCAGGCCCTCAAGAATCCCAGTATTTGTGAAAGCAGAATGAAAGGTGTGACTGGAGAATTGAGCACCAGTTGTGTTAGTCAGCTTTCCAACAACTTAGAAGAGAAAATGTTTCATTTTGAGCTCATGGTTTCAGGGTGTCTCTCCATGGTCAGTTGATTCCATTGCTCCAGATCTGATGTTAGTCAAAATATCACAGACAAAAAGCATGTTGGAGGAAAGCTTCTAATCTCATGTCAGCCAGGAAGCAGAGAGAAACAGAAGATGCCAGAGACAGATATAGTTAAATGTCACACTGTCCAGAGATCTACTTTCTCCAGCTGTGCCCACTTGCCTAAAGTTACCATCCAGTAGTACATTAAGGTATCAATGTATTAATCCACTGAGGTGATAGCTTTCATCATCCAATATTTTTCAAATAGCTATATCTTTGAACCTTGCTTGTTGTGGACCATGCTTTGAAAACATGAGGTGTTCTTGAGGTCAAATCAATATCCAAACCATAACACTGGTAGAAAGGCTGATATATGGACAAAAAGCTTTTCAGTGGATTTGTTAATACTTTTATGTAAGAAATCTGGTTTTGCTTCTTAAACTCATAAAATGAATCCACACATTTCAACTCTTCTCCTAAACTACAATTGTTTCTCAGGTGTGCTACTCAACTTCAGTGATATTTCTATTTATTTATTTACTTATTACCATGGATTGAACCCAGGGGCAAACCCAGGGGCACTTAACCACTGAGCCATATCCCTAGCCCTTTTCCAATTTTATTTTTAAGTGGTATTTATCAAATCAGCATATCATATTCAAGCAAAATTTGCTGAAGGAAAATTTAACATATTTTCAATTATTGTAAAAGAAATAAAAGGCATCATTTCTTTGCCTTTCTTAATTGGTGCATTATGGAGGCCACTGTAAAATTATAAAATTCATTGAGAAGTTAAGAAATCTTTTCTCTATCACCTTCAGTAGTGAATAGATTTTTTTTTCAAAATGAGAAACTTTCTTGACAACCTCATATTAAATTTCTCATCAATGACTATAAACCTCTATAGCAGAGTGTGATATAATACATGGTTCAGGTTTTGTGAGCAAGGGGAAGGTTGTGTACTAAAAGACATATCTTACTGAGGATGATTTGCAAATATTATTTATGTTTTTTAAGACATTTTCTTCAGGAGTATAACAACAATATCATATTATTTATTAAAAAGTAATGAGCTGTTCAGTGAAAAAAAGATAGAGTTTCATAGGAATAAAAAAGTAAAAAGAATATTGGGGGGAAAAAAGGCCTGCCAGATACAGTGGCAGTGTAATCTCAGCCTCTGGGGAGGCTGAGACAGAAGGATATAGAGTTCAAAGCCAGCCCCACCAATTTAGAGAGACCCTAAGCAGCTTACCGAGACCCTGTTTCAAAATAATAAATAAAATTGAAAAAGGAATGGGAATGTGACTCAGCTGTTAAGTGCCCCTGGGTTCGCCCTTGGGTTCAATCCCTGGTAATAAATAAATAAATTAAAAACAGATAAGGCCTAATATTCTGAAGAAATTGCTCTGCAGAAATAGTGCTCTCATAATTAATTTTGAACAAATTTCTTTCCTGTTCATACAAACTGGATATTACATTATACTATTAATTATAAGAAAAATGAATTTATTTCATAATCACAAAAGTAGTACATGTATTCAATGTGCTGTGCACTGTGCTAAGTTCTTTATAGTGAGACTCAGATGTCATCATTAGGACAACACTGTAATGTAGTTATAATTGCTTTTTTTAATGAAAGGCCCACTCTTCCAAATTTATGTACCCAGTGAAATGAAAGAGCAATAACTCTGACCCTGAAAAAGTCTGTGGGAAATGGTCAACAGATTTTACATAAAGTATGTCTCATAAATTTTGGGGGGCTTAGATTAAGAAATGTGCATAGATGTGCTCACAGTTTGGTCCAAATACAGTGGCAAACCTTAGGAGTAGTCACCTTTATCAAGGGACCCTGAATTTCTAAGCAGATGGATTCTTCACCATTCACCAGGAATATCTCAAGACAAAGAGTATACCTCTTCCCTTTCTTTAAATGCATAGTGAAAGGGGAATTAAAAAAAAAAGAAATAGTGCTCTCAAAGGAATTCTCCACTCTAGTCAAGCTTCCTCCCCAAACACTATCAGAACTAACTTGTTTACCTAGACTATTTGAAGACTCAAACAGATTTACTTACCTGCTTTGTTTTCCTCCACATTCTCAATTTTATTCTTTGTTTCTTCATTTTCTCTCCCCTTTTTTCCATCAATCTATCAATAACTTTTTTATTTATTTTGCTTCTTTTGAAAAATACTTTTAGAGAGGGAACATGGCGCGGGTGCTGAGGGAGCAATCCCATGACCTCCTTAGCTACCCTGGAAAAGAGAGACTTCAGAACGACTGGATGCTGTCTGCTCAGGAACATCCAGCAATGTTGGGTTGAGGCGGAACATAAGTGAGGAGTTTGAGCTTCTCAGAGGCCACAGCACACTCGAGTGTGGGTAAATCCAGGCCACTCCACACGCGGAGCTACTGGCTGGTTGATTTGCGACCTGCTGCCAACCCATGGCAACTCAGTGCTAGAGAGACCCTCCAGAGGAGTAGAGAAAAAAAAAAAAAAACTTCAGAGCTTTGCGGGGTCTTTTGAGGTGGTGCTAACTGAGCCTCCATGGACCAGTGGACCAAAATCCTAGGTAGGATTTAGGAGAGATAGACCAGACCCAACCTTCCCATCGTACACCCCAGCAAGGAGACCAGCGTCCACCATGGCAGAGAACTGACGTCAGAGTTCGGCTGATGTATGGCTCCACAGCAAAATCTGCGACCACAGGTGTGTGACTCTCAGCCCTCCCTCTGCATACAGCTGGGAAATCTCAAAAATCTCTCCCCAGCACTCCCTGAGCCTGATTATTGAAGCCAAGGGAATCAGGATGGGGCACATGACCTCCATCTCCCCCTCCCACCAGCGCTGACAGCCGAGGACTTTTTTGCCAGCTCCCGCGAGCGTGGCTACTGGAGGGAATCAAGCAAAGTAAGCCAACAGCACCAAGCTCCCACGCTCCACAACCTCGGGGTCTGGATGAATGGCAAACAGAGACAGTGCCCAGTCATTCAAGAGAACAGGGCACCCAGGGGGCTGTAGGCCCAGAGTGTAGCTAGATCTGCAGAGAACAGCACCAGTGAGTGGGGCCTGGCTGCAGGAGAAGTGGGGGGCTAGAGACCAGGAACTGCCTTGGGCAACCAGGATTGATAAGATTCCCAGCTAGGGAGGAGGACTCAACTCACAGGAATTGTTTCCTGCATCTTGAGGGCAGAAGCTTGGCCCAGGCGGCACAGCTCCACCTACTGGATGAGAAGCTAATCCAACTCTTAAGACTGCATTTATCTTTTTTTTTTTTCCAATTTTTTTTCATTTTTCCCCTTTTCTTTTATTCTTCCTATTTTCTTTCTCTCTTTCTCTTTAGTGACTTCTTCCTTCCCCTTCCCCTACCTTTCCTCCCAAGCATTACGACTTCAATTATGTGTAATGTACTAAATGCATATAGGTGAATGTTCTGACACGGTTTATAGTGCCCCCAAGTCCCTAGCTACCCCCAAATATGCCAGTCCATTCTCCTGTTAATATCCCCCTTCAGTAGAGCAATCTTCCGAGGTTGCTAAGATATACCAACCCCCATAACATCACATCACATAAAGTCCTAAGACCAAACCAAAGATTGCTATATGCCATCAGAATCCGTATGTCTTTTATGAAATGAATCAATTTGCTTTAAAGTACAATAAAACCCAATATCTCTAGACATAGTCCCTCATCACAAAGGAGAGATTCCAGAGATATACAAAACCAAAACAAATTTATAGGCATAAATAGTAACACAGCAGTCAAACAGAGCTGCAAAGTAATGTGAGCATCATGAAAAAGAAACAAGGAAAAAAAGGATTAGAAACAATGCAGGACAGCCTAAATGTACAGGAGAACCTAGAGGCATCAGAAAAAAATGGTAAGATAAAGAACTCAAGGCATACCTGACACAGATGGAATGAAATCTTAAAGAGGTCATTCGACAGCAAATGCAAACAATGAAAGAACACCTCAACAATGAATTACATAAACAAATTCAAGAAGCAAATCAACAACTCTAACAGGACATAGATGTTATAAAAAAATCAAACAATAATCCTAGAAATGAAGAAAATTATAAACCAAGTTAAAAACTCAAATGAGAGCATTTCTAGTAGATCAAGTAGAAGTCAGAACATCAGACAATGAAGACAAAATATATCATCTCGAAAAGAGTCTAGTCAACTCAGAAAGACTGGGAAGAAACCATGAGTAAAACATCCAAGAGATATGGGATATCATAAAAAAAAACTTAAGAGTCATTGGTATAGAGGAAGGTATAGAGGTCCAAACCAAAGGAATGCAATCTGTAGAATGAAATAATATTAGAAAACATTCCAGACACGAAAAATGAAACAGATGTCCAAATCCTAGAAGCCTACAGGATGTCGAACATACAAAACCACAATAGACCAACTCCAAAACACAGTATTATGAAGATATCCAACATAGAGAAAAAGGAGAGAATATTAAAAGCTAAAAGAGAAAGAAGGCAGATTACCTTCAGGGGTAAACCAATTAAGTTAACGGCTGATTTCTCATCACAGACACTGAAAGCGAGAAGATCCTGGAACAAAGTATTTCAAACTCTGAAAGATATTGGGTGACCAACAAGAATATTGTATCCAGCAAAATTAAGCTTCAGGTTTGACAACTAAATAAAAATCTTTCACTATAAACAAAAGTTAAAAGAATTTGCAGCCAGAAAACCATCACTGCAAAGCATTTTGGGCAAAACAATACACAAAGAGGAAATGAAAAACAACAACTAAAACCAACAGTGGGAAGTACCTCAGTTAACGGGGGGGGGGGAGGACTAATCAAAGAGGGGAAAACAAACAAAATTAAAAATAAATAAACAAATAAACAAACAAACATTACCAGAAGTACAAACCATATATCAATAGTAACCCGAAACGTTAATGGTTTAACCTCATCAATAAAGCGACATAGGCTGGTAACCTGGATTAAAAAAACAGATCCAACAATATGCTGCCTTCAGGAGACATGTCTGCTAGGAAAAGACATGCACAGGCTGAAGGTGAAAGTTGGGAAAAATCATACCACTCCCATGGTCCTCGGAATCAAGCAGGGGTGGCCATCCTCATATCAAATAAAATCAACTTCAAGCCTAAGTTAATCAAAAGGGATAAAGAATGACACTATATACTATTAAAGGGAACAAATCACCAACAAGACATAACAATTATCACTATTTATGCACCAAACAATGGTGATGCTACATTCATAAAAAAAAAAAAAAAAACTCTCCTCAAGTTCAAGAGTCAAATAGACCACAACACAATAATTATGGGTGACTTCAAAACACATCTCTCACTATTGGACAGCTCTTCCAAACAAAAGTTGAATAAAGTAACTATAGAACTCAATATCACAATCAATAACCTAGACTTAACTGACATATATAGAATATATCAACCATCATCAAGCGGATACACTTTTTTCTCAGTAGCACATGGATCCTTCTCAAAGATAGACCATATATTATGCCATAGGGCAACTCTTAGAAATTATAAAGGTGTGGAGATAATACCATGCATCTTATCTGATCAAATTGGAATGAAACTGGAAAAAACGATAAAAAAAGAAAGAAAAAATTCTACATCACTTGGAGAATGAACAATATGTTACTGAATGATCAATGGATTACAGAAGAAATAAATGAAGAAGTCAAAAAATTCTTAGAGATAAATGAAAATACAGACATAACATATTGGAATCTATGGGACATATGAATGCATTTCCAAGAGAAAAATTCATTGCTTGGAGTTCATTCCTCAAAAAAAAAGAAAAAAAAAACAACAAATAAATTGATCTCACACTTCATCTCAAAACCCTAGAAAAAGAAGAGCAAAACAACAGAAAATGTAGCAGAAGGTAAGAAATAATAAAAATCAGAGCTGAAATCAATGAATTTGAAACAATTGAAAAAATGGACAAAACTAAAAGTTGGTTCTTTGAAAAAATGAATAAGATCAACAGACCCTTAGCCATGCTAAGGAAGAGGAGAGAAAACTCAAATTACTAGCATATGGGATGAAAAAGGCAATATCAAAATAGACACTACAAAAATACAGAAGAGGGCTGGGGATGTGGCTCAAGCGGTAGCGCGATCGCCTGGCATGCGTGCGGCCCGGGTTCGATCCTCAGCACCACATACCAACAAAGATGTTGTGTCCGCCGAGAACTAATAAATATTTTTAAAAAAATTCTCTCTCTCTCTCTCTCTCTCTCTCTCTCTCTCTCTCTCTCCTCTCTCACTCTCTCTTTAAAAAAAATACAGAAGATAATGAGAAATTATTTTGAAACCTTATATTCCAATAAAATAGAAGATAGTGAAGACATCAATAATTTCTTAAGTCATATGATTTGCCCAGATTGAGTCAGGAGGATACACACAATTTAAACAGACCAATATCAATGGAGGAAATAGAAGAAGCCATCAAAAGACTACCAACCAAAAATAGCCCAGGACCAGATGGGTATAGCAGAGTTTTACAAAACCTTTAAAGAAGAACTAATACCAATAATTTTCAAGTTATTTCAGGAAATAGAAAAAGATGGAGCTCTTCCAAATTCATTCTAAAAGGCTATCGTCACCCTGATTCCAAAACCAGACAAAGACACTTCAAAGAAGGAAAACTACAGACCAATATCTGTAATGAAATTAGATGCAAAAATCCTCAATAAAATTCTGGCAAATTGGATACAAAAACATATTAAAAATACTGTGCACCATAATCAAGTAAGATTCATCCCTGGGATACAAGGCTGGTTCAATATATGGAAATCAATAAATGTTATTCACCACATCAATAGATTTAAAGATAAGAACTATAAGATCATCTCGATACATGCAGAAAAAGCATTCTACAAAGTACAGGATCCCTTTATGTTCAAAACACTAGAAAAACTAGGGATAACAGGAGCTTACCTCAACATTGTAAAAGCTAT
The DNA here is from genome assembly GCF_045843805.1 of Urocitellus parryii. Classification (NCBI taxonomy): domain Eukaryota; kingdom Metazoa; phylum Chordata; class Mammalia; order Rodentia; family Sciuridae; genus Urocitellus; species Urocitellus parryii. Next base: position 48,984,340 of record NC_135547.1, on the reverse strand, counting down.
CTATGCTAAGACTCATGCTGGCATCATTCTAAACAGAGAAAAATTGAAGGCATTCCCTCTAAAATCTGGAACAAGACAGGGATGCCCTCTATCACCACTTCTATTCAACATAGTTCTTGAAATACTGACCAGAGCAATTAGACAGATGAAAGAAATTAAAGGCGTAAAGATAGGAAAAGAAGAACTTAAATTAGCACTATTTGCGGGTGACATGATCCTATACCTAGCAGACCCAAAAGGTTCTACCCAGAAACTTCTAGAGCTAGTAAATTAATTCAGCAAAGTGGCAGGATATAAAATCAACATGCAAAAATCAAAGGCATTCCTGTATATCAGTGAGAAATCCTCTGAAATGGAAATGAGTACAACCACCCCATTCACAATATCCTCAAAAAAAATAAATAAAATACTTAGGAATCAACATAACAAAAGAGGTGAAAGAACTATACAATGAAAATTACAGAACCCCAAAGAGAGAAATAAAAGAAGACCTTAGAAGATGGAAAGATATACCCTGTTCATGGATAGGCAGAACTAACATCATTAAAATGGCGATATTACCAACAGCATCATTCTAAATCAAAACCCAATGGCATTCCTCGCAGAAATAGATAAAGCAATCATGAAATTCATCTGGAAAAATAAAAGACCCAGAATAGCAAAAGCAATTCTAAGCAGGAAGAATGAAACAGGCATTACAGTGATACCAGACTTTAAACTATACTACAGAGCAATAGTAACAAAAACAGCATGGTGCTGCTACCGAAACAGGCAAGTAGACCAATGGTACAGAATAAAGGACACAGAGACCAATCTACAAAATTACAACTACCTTATATTAGACAAAGGTGCTAAAAGCATGCAATGGAGAAAGGATAGCATTTTCAACAAATGGTGCTGGGAAAACTGGAAATTCATATGCAACAACATGAAACTGAATCACTTTCTCTCACCATGCACAAAAATTAACTCAAAATGGATCAAGGATCTAGGGATCAAACCAGAAATTCTGCATCTGATAGAAGAAAAAGTTAGCTCTAATCTCCATCTCACGGGGTCGGGCTCTAAATTCCTTAATAGGACACCTATAGCACAAGAGTTAAAATCAACAATCAACAAATGGGACATACTCAAACTAATAACTTTTTTCTCAGCAAGAGAAACAATAAGAGAGGTAAATAGAGATCCCACATCCTGGGAACAAATTTTTACCCCTCGCACTTCAGATAGAGCCCTAATATCCAGAGTAGACAAAGAACTCAAAAAATTAAAGAATAAGAAAACAACCCAATCAACAAATGGGCCAAAAATCTGAACAGACACTTCTCAGAGAAGGATATACAGTCAATCAACAAATACAAGAAAAAATGCTCACCATCTGTAGCAATCAGAGAATTGCAAATTAAAACCAAACTAAGTTACCATCTCACTCCAGTAAAAATGGCAGCCATTATGAAGTCAAACAACAGGTGCTGGTGAGGATATGGGGAAAAGGGTACACTTGTACATCGCTGGTGGGACTACAAATTGGTGCAGCCAATTTGGAAAGCAGTATGTAGAGTCCTTGGAAAGCTGGGAATGGAACCACCATTTTACCCAGCTATTCCCCTTCTGGGACTATTCCCCAAAGACCTAAAAAGAGCATACTATAGGGATACAGCCACATCAATGTTTATAGCAGCACAATTCACAATAGCTAGACTGTGGAACCAACCTAGATGCCCTTCAATAGATGAATGGATAAAAAAAAGTGGTATCTGTACACAATGGAATATTACTCAGCAATAAAAAATAACAAAATCATGGCATTTGCAGGGAAATTGATGGCATTAGAGCAGATTATGCTAAGTGAAGCTAACCAATCCCTAAAAAACAAATGCCGAATATCTTCTTTGATATAAGGAGGGTGACTCAAATTAAAGCAGGGAAGAAGAACATGAGAAGAATATTACCATTAAGCAGGGAGGAGAGGTGGGAGGGAATGGGAGAGAGAAGGGGAATTGCATGGAAGATGGAAGGAGACCCTCATTGTTATACAAAATTACATATAAGTGGATGTGAGGGGAAAGGGGAAAAAAGTGAGAAATTAATTACAGTAGATGGGGTAGAGAGAGAAGAAGGGAGAGGAGGGGAGGGGAGGGGGGATAGGAAGGGGATAAGAAAGGCAGGAGAATACAACAGACACTAGTATGGCAGTATGAATAAACGTGGATGTGTAACCAATGTGATTCTGCAATCTGTACACGTGGTAAAAATGGGAGTTCATAACCCACTTGAATCAAATATATGAAATATGATATGTCAAGATCATTATAATATTTTGAGCAACCAATAAAAAAAAATAAAAAATAAAGTTTAAAAAAAAGTAGGGCTAGATGGAAAGAAGGAAAGCAAACTGCTTTGCAGAGCTCATAGATTATGATCCTGTTAAAATAAACAGACTTTTGTTACAGTAGATATTTTTTATGGTCCTACAGTTTAGATGCCAATAAATGTGAATGGTTAAAAAATAATAATTTTCTTTTAAAATAACCCATTTTCTAAAATATGCAAATCAAGACCAGCGCAACAAATATATAAGAGGTGTCTTAAAAACAGAATCACAGAACCAACCTGAGGATCAATTATAAAATTTGATGCCTCTTAAATCAAATAGAGCAGAGCCGATGCCAGGAAGGCTCACCACCCATTACAAGGAGGAACACAGCAGTGCAAGGAGGGACCCATAAAAAACACCAGCGGGTGAAACACCGCCCACCCCATGTGGTTGCCAAGGAGAGCAGGTAACTGGGCTGCATTCTCCTGCTTCTCTCTGCAAAGTATGCTGAGTGTTAATTAAAATGTGTAAGTCGATTTTTGAGGTAGCTGCCTGGGAAAGGGGATCCTACCAAGAAGTCTCTTCTGCTGATAGACTTCATTTGGAATCCTGCATTTTCTGCAAATAAAATTCTCTACAACAACAACAACAACAAAAGAAAGATAGTTGTATAAGAATAAATTCATGGTTACTCAAGTAATTAAAACCGTGGACTGTTATTAACTTTGTGGGCTTAAGAAAGATAATATTTTAACAATTTTAAAAATATGTATTAATATTTATTAGTGTATTATAGTTCAATATTATTGCATCATTCATTTGACAAATACATATAATTAGCTCCATTTCAATCCCCAGTATTACCTCTTTCTCTCTTCTCCTCCCTTCACTTGCTCCCCTTTCTAATAAAATTGTCGAAATTAAATTATGTTAATGTATGAATATATCACCATGAATTTAACCTTTACATAGAAGTATAATGTATTAATTTTAAAATCTAATTAATAATAAGAAGAACAAGGAAATAGAAGATAGCTGTTTTATAAATCTAATTTTCCACATCTTTAAAGTATAAAAAATATTATATATTTTACAAGTTTTCTGTAGGAGCTAAAATTGTAGAAAATATCTAACACAATGTTGTGCACAATTTTGATGTTTAATAAGCATTAATTTATTTTATGTGGTAGACAAAATAATGCCCACCTGAAGACTTCCATGTGTTAATCCATGGAATATGTGATTATATTAATTTACACAGAAAAATGTCTTTGCAGATATCATTATATTCACCATGCTGAGATAGCAATGTTAGAGGAGTCCTATTTTTAAATCTAAGGGTCTCTAAAAGTAAAGAAAAGTCATGGTTGAGAAAAAAAATGTGCGCAACATTTCTTTCTTTCTTTCTTTCTTTCTTTCTTTCTTTCTTTCTTTCTTTCTTTCTTTCTTTCTTTCGTACTAGAACCCATGGGTATTCTACCAGTGAGCTATAATCCATATCTCTTTTTAAATTTTATTTTTATTGATTGATTTTATTTTGAGGCAGAGTTTCACTAATTTGACTAGAGCCTCCAAGTTGCTGAATCTGACCTTGAATTTGTGAACCTCTTGCTTCAGCCCTGGAGCTACTGGGATTATAGTTGTGTGCCACCTCACCTGGCACAACATTGATTTTGATGATGAAGAAAGGAATCTAAGGAATGTGAGTAACCTCTAAAGCTTACAGTGATCCAAAGGTGGCATGTGGAAAGGTAACAGGTACCAAAGTCCTATACTACATGGAAAAAAATATCCTGTAAACACTATTATGATCCTGAAAGTAGAGTCTTCCCTGGAATCTTGAGTAAGGAATACAGCCTTGTTAACATGTGTATGTTATCTTGATGAGATCATGTTATATGTATGATCTACAGAACTGTGAGATAATAAATTTGTGATTTAATATACTTACTCATGTAGCCATAGTGAGGTAGAATTTAATAAATAAAAGGTAAGTAGTAAGACATAAGAAAGGATAAGGAAAATCTAACTTTAATATAAGAGCATTGTGCTACAGTTTCTCCTCTTTTCTCCCCAAACCAGTTCTCACTCCCAGGCCTATTATTCCCCAAGTCAGTTTACTCCAAGATCTTCCACTTTCAAATTTCTGGTAAATCTGCAAATCTTAGTTATCACACATTCACTCACTTATGAAGGTTACTTTATACACTCTCAATTAGTTTATGTAATAAACAGATCAAGCAAAGGGATTTATGATATTCTAAGAACCCTGTAAAACAGGGTACTTTTAAATTTTATATACTGATTATATAGTAGAGACCATGTCATGATCCTGAGAAATGCCAACCACCAAAAATCATCTTGTGATCACCAAACTCACATCATTTTCACATACCTTTCCATGACCAAGTTTCCTTTAATAGAGACTGAGGACCCCCAAACATAGTCCATTCTTGAAATGTCTCACATTCTCCCTTGAAAGCATAACCCCTAACTTATTGTGTACATTTCTATATTTCTAAATGATATTTCCTTAAATTCATATCTGAAAATTTGTCAAGAATCCCACTTGTCCTGAGTAGAGTGCACCTTTACTGGGAACTCCTTGGACTCCTTCCAGTGACAATTTCTTCAAATTCATAAATTATTGGTTGGAGAAGTTTAGAAATAAGTCCCATCTAGTGTCTATGATGTGATATTGTGAAGTATTTGATCTGTATTCACTTTTTTAGCATAGGTCTCCAAAAAAATCATAGGAATCTTCAAAGTAATAAGTGCATTTTATATTAATAAGTTTATTGATGACCAGAAGCCCCTGGCTGGCTTAAAAATGGAAGCTGTTCACTAGAAAGAACTTCTATGTGCTCAAAGGATTGAGATTTTTAATTCAAACCCTCCACCTGCAGAGAGGGGAGAAGCTAAAGGTTAATTAGTTTGCTGATGGCCCATAGTTTAATCAATCATGTCTGCATAATGAAACTTCCATAAAATTCCAAAAGGACAAGCTTTAAAGAGCTTCTAAATAGCTGAACATGTGCAGTTTCCTGGAGGGTAGAGCACCTACAGAAAGCATGGAAGCTCCAACTCTTCTCACATACTTTGGCTAAAGACTTCATCTAATATGTGCTCTTATTCTTTGTAATGGCCTTTAAAAGAAACTGAGTTATTTCCCTCAATCCTGTGAGCAGATTTACGAAAATAAATGAATCCTAGATGGGTTTTATGACCACATTTTATATCAATTTATAAGCAGCCAATTAGATGTTTAAAAAAATCAGGGCTTAGAATTGACATTTGAAGGAAAGATGTCTTAAGGTCTGATCCCTCAACACGTTGGATCTCATGGTATTTTCATGTTGATAATGTCAGAATTGGATTAATTAGAGGACACCTAACTGGTGCCTGCTGCTGCAACATTGCTTGCTTGGTGGTTGTCGTAAAAACCCATACACCAGGTATCAGAAAAATGTTGTGAGATTACAGTGGAAACAAATTAGTTTGAGGTTTTTTCTTTATAACATCAAAATTATATATATATATATATATATATATATATATATATATATATATACACACACACACACACACACACATTCTGTGTGATAAGAGTTGTTATTTTTATCATCAGAGTGAAATTTTTATTCTGAAAAATTGATCTTAGTAGAATCAATAATTAATCCATCCAGATAGTTATTCCTATGTTAGCCTGTAATTTAAAACAATCAAATAGCTATCAAATCAAAATTTTAATCTAATGACTTTTTAAAAACATTTGCTTTTATAAAAATTCATATATGTACACATATACAAAAATAGAATCACATGAAAGACATCTGTATATTCATTCTTCATTCTCAACAATTATCTGTTCTTCCTCAATCTTATTTCTTATAAACTGGGCAGTGTTTTTTACTTTATTTTATTTTTTCTTTTCTTTTTTGGGATTGAATTCAGGGGCACTGGACCACTGAGCCACATTCCCAGCCCTATTTTGTATTTTACTTAGAGACAGGGTCTCACTGACTTGCTTAGTGCTTCACATTTGCTAAGGCTGGCTTTGAATTTGTGATCCTTCTGTCTCAGCTTCTGAACTGCTGGGATTACAGGTGTGTGCCTCCACACCTGGCTGGGCACTGAATTTTAAAACAATTCCTAGATGTTTTAATCATACTCTCTGTAGACACTTCAATATATACCCTTAAAAGACAAAGATTCTTCATCAGGTAGGACAGGGATAGCAAGATCTTTTTCTATTAACAATATCAAAAAGGAATAAACAAAGAAACCCAACTTCCACATCTTTCCCAGCAAAAGCATAGGAAGGCCTAAGTAATTGATTTATTTTCCAACTGAAATAAGCCTGTCGAGACCAAAAAACAAAAACAAAAACAAAAAAAGAGTTCCATTTGTGGCCCCCAACTGAAGACAGCAGATGACTCAGATAAGATTTCAATTTCTAAATACCTTTTTTTCGTTGAAGGCAATCTGCAGAGACTGGATTCCCATGCCACACTAGCACTGGAAGGAAATACCTCTGACTTCCAAATGACAGAGTGAGAGGACAATGAGATGGAAGAGGAACCTGGAGAAAAGAGGTATTGAAAGCCAGAATGAGAAGATCTGAGGAAACCCCTTAAAGACCCAGATGTGAAATTCACCAGATTTAACATGCCAAAAGTTTGATTAAATAATTACAATTTTGGATTTCACCCACATTTTCAGTGGGCTCTGAATAGTACATAAATGAAGAAGACCCAAATACAACCTCAAGGACTATGAAAACTAAAGTTACACTGGAACAACAGCCCACAAGTTAGGCAAAGGTTTTTCTCTATAAATATACAATATGCTTAGTTTCAAAAATATAACATTTAAATTGAATCCAGAGTCTACTAATAAAACACCTGAAACATCCATGATTTAATTGAAAACCATTTTATGAAATTGAATGAGAAATGAAAATCAATCCATACTGAGATATCATATAAACTGGATTTTAGGTATCATATGAACTGGATTAAGTAATACACAAGTAGCTGGGAAAACATTGATTGCTGTCAAAGCTTTATTTCTTGTACTAGAGATTGAATCTAGAGGCATTTTACCCCTGAGCTGCATCACTAGCCCTTTTTATTTCTTCTTCTTCTTAATTTTTTCTTTTAATTTTGAGAAAAGGTCTCACTAAGTTGCTTAGAATCTTGCTGGGGCTATCCTTGAACTTTCAATCTTCCTGCCTCAGCCTCCTGAGTTATTGGGATTACAGGCATGTGCCACCAGGCCTGGTGCTGTCAGTACTTTAATAGGAACTGAATACCTTTCTCATAGGCAAAACAAGATAGTTTGTCTGGAAGGCCAAGTTTTGGAAAGGAAATAATAGAAAAATTATTCACAAAAAGTTTGGAAAGAGTTAGGCAGATAGCCATCTTTGAATGGCCAAGGGATGTGAAGACATTTGTGTTGAATGTAAATATTCATAAAAAATGACCTCAGCAGAAGAGACATTTAATAATGTAATAAATAGGTGATCCATTCTGTGAGTAACAATCAGCTTCTTTACCCAGTCACCTATGTAATCACCAAATTGCTCCATGAATACACATGTTGGAGAGATGGATCCCATAAATGGACTTCACAGTGCAGATTTAACTCACCAAATGTGGCCTTAGTTTGGCCATAGTATTGTGCCAGGCACAGATGAGTGCCTGATTTACCAGCAGCAGAGACCATAGCTTAATCCTAATATGGGATTATTCTCTGGTGTTATCAGAAGTTACCTAAGGGATAATTAAAATAGATGATTTCCATTATGAAATGGGCAATATTTTATTCTTATTGGAGTAGATATTTACTTGGTATATGAATTATCCTTCTCTGTATTAATGCATCTATCATTACTACCATGTGTGTAATTACCGTATATCTTATCCACTGTCATGATATTTCAATTAGCATTGCTTTTGATGAAGGAACTCACGTTATAGACAAAAAAGTATACCAATGGACTCCTACTTATAGAATGTATTGATCTTATCATTTTCACCATCATCATCCTAAGGTGTCTGGTTTTATAGAATGATGGAATGGCTTTTTGAAGACACAGGAACACTAGCACCTAGTCAATATTCTGATACTGGCAGAAATGCCTTTACCAAAACTATTGCCATGCTGTTTGGACAGTCAACCTTCAAAATTGTAAGATAAATATAACCCTTGTTATATATCAGCCAGGACAAATACTTTGAATAAACTGATAAATAAATACGATAGTGATTCTCTTTATAGCCAACATTCATGGGTCAAGGAATCAAGGGGTGGAAATAGTTATGATCTCATAACATTATTCCTAGGGTCACACTAGAAAAATGTTAGCTTCCTGTTCCAATTACTTTATGTTCTGCTTGCCTGGAGGTTTATTCAGAGGGATAAATAAAACACAATAAATATTTTTTTTAGACATTAACTCAAGATTATCACCAAGGCACAAAATGCCTTCTTGCATCTGGATCAGCAGGCTAAGAGGGGAGTAATAGTGCTGAATGAAAGTGGTTGATCCTGACTACTAAATGGAAATTAGATTTCTACTTTCTACTGGAGATAAGAAAGATATGTCTGGCATATATAAGATAAAATAGGGTGACATGGGGTGTGATTATGTCAATTAGAAATTATAATAACAATCCAGACACAATTACAAATGTCTCAGACAATTCAGAAATAATGACTTGAATGAGCCCTCCATATGAAGAATAACAACCGGCTGAAGTACTAGCTGAAGGCAAATGGAATACAGAATATGCAGCTGAAGAAGGAAGTTATAAACACCAATTATGATCATATGACAAGTTAAAGGAATGGGGTCTAAAATTATCATGAGATTTCCACATTAGATTTTTTATTTGATCTAATTAGTTATACATAGCAGTAGAATGCAATTTGATACATCATACATAAAGGGAGGATAACTTCTCACTTTTCTGGTTGTATCTGGTGTAGAATAACACCAATCATGTAGACATATGCACAAGGGGTAATAATGTCTGTTTCATTCTACTATTCATTCTACCACAATAGCACCTCCCCTCCTTTCAATAGCTCTGCCTAATCCAAAGCAACTCTATCCTTCACTGCCCCCACTCCCATATTATGAATTAGCATCCATATGCAGCAAAATCAGGCTTTTGGTTTTTTGGATTGGCTTATTTTGCTTAGCATGATGATTTCCACCTTCATCAATTTATCAGCAAATGTCATAATTTCATTCTTCCTTAAGGCTGAGTAGTATTCCATGGTGTGTGTGTGTGTGTGTGTGTGTGTGTGTATGAATTTATATATAATTCATATATATATGAATTATATATGTATATAATATAATTATATATGTATATAATTATATATGTATATAATATAATTCATATATACATATATATATATATACACACACACATATATACATATACAGGGTGTTTGTGTATGTGACATTTTCTTTATCCATTCATCTGTTGAAGGGCACCAAATTAGTTTAGCTAATATGAGTGGAACTGCTTTAAACATTGATGTGGATGTGTCACTGTAGTATGTTGATTTAAATCCTTTAGTTATAAAATAAGGACTGGGATAGCTGAGTCAAATGGTGATTCCATTCCAAGTTTTCTGAGGAATCTCCATACTGCTTTTAGAGTGTTTGCACCAATTTGTAGTACAACCAGCAATGTATGAGTGTACCTTTTCCCCCCACAACATTGCCAACATTTATTTTTAGTTGTAGTCTTACTAATTTCCATTCTGACTGGAGTAAAATTGAATCTCAGTATGGTTTTAATTTGCATTTCTTCTAATTGATAGAGATGTTGAATATTTTTTAATATATTTGTTTGCCATTTGTATTTCTTCTTCTGACATGCCTGTTTAATTACTTTGCCCATTTGTTGATTGTTTTTTTTTTGGGGGGGGGAGTTAAGTTTATTTTTAATTCTTTATATATACTGAAGACTAATGCTCTATCTGAGTTACATGTGGTAAGGATTTTCTCCCATTCTGTAGGTTCTCTCCTCATGTTCTTGATTGTTTTCTTTGCTGAGGATAAGCTTTTTTAATTTGGATCCATTCCATTTATTGTTTTTTTTTTTTTATTTCACTGCTTGCATGATAGGAGTCTTGTTAAGGAAGTCAGTTCCTAAACTGACATGATGAAGATTTGGGCCAAGTTTTTCTTCTATTAGGTGCAGGGGCTCTGTCCAGCTTTCCCAGCACCATTTGTTGAAAAAGATATCTCCTCTTTAATGAATGTTTGTGGTGCCATTATCTAGTATGAGATGTGTTTATGAGTTTGGTTTTATGTCTTCTATTCATCAACATTGGTCTATGTGTCTATTTCGGTGACAGTACCATGTTGTTTTTGTTACTCTGACTCTGTAGTATACTTTAAGATCTGGTATTGTGATGCCTCCTGCTTCACTCTTCTTGCAAAAGATTGCTTTGTCTATTCTGGATCTCTTATTTTTCCAAATAAATTTCTTGATTGCTTTTTTTGTTCTGTGAGGAATCATTGGGATTTTAAAAAGAATTGCTTTGAATCTGAATAATGCTTTTGTTAGTAGGCTCATTTTGAAAATATTAATTAATTCTGCATATCCAAGAGCATGGGAGATCTTTCCATCTTCTAAGTTCCTTTTTAATTTCTTTCTTTAGTGTCCTCTAGTTTTCATTGTGTAGATTTTTCACCTCTTTTGTTAGATTGATTCCCAAGTTTTTTTTTTTTTTGAGGCTATTGTGAATGTGGTAGTTTTCCTAATTTCTCTTTCAGTGGATTAATCACTTATGTATAGGAATGCATTTGATTTGTGGTTGTTGATTTTATATCCTGCTATTTTGCTGAACTCATTTGTCAATTCTAGAAATTTTCTGGTGAATTTTTTAGGTCTTATAAATATAGAATCTTATTCTCAGCAAATAGTGATAGTTTGAGTTCTTATTTTCCTATTTGTATTCCTTTAATTTCTTTCATCTAATTGTCCTAGCTGAAGTTTCAAGGACAATGTTGAATAAATATGGAGAAAGACATCATCCTTGTCTTGTTCCAGTTTTTAGAGGGAATGCTTTCAATTTTTCTCCAGTTACAATGATGTTGGCCTTGGGATTAGCAAATTTAGTTTTTACAATGTTGAAGTATATTCCTACTATCCCTAGCTTTTCTAGTGTTTTGAACTTTCAGGGCTGCTGTATTTTTTAAATGCTTTTTGTGCATTTATCGATATGATCATATAATTCTTATCTTTAAGTTTATTGAACTATGTTTATTGATTTTCATATATTGAACAAACCTTGCATCCCTGGGATGAACGCCACTTGCTCATGGTGCACTATCTTTTTAAATAGGTTTTTGTACGCAATTTGCCAGAATTGTATTGATATTTTTTTGCATCTATGTTCATTCAGGTTATTGGTATGAAGTTTTCTTTCCTTAATGTGTCTTTGTCTAGTTATTTTAGCAGGGTGGAACTAACCTCACAGAATGAGTTTAAAAGTATTTCCTCTTTTTCTGTTTTATGGAATGATTTTAGAATTATTTTGTTAATTCTTCTTTCATGATCATAGGATTTATCTGAGATTCTGTCTAGTCCTGGTCCTTTCTTGATTGGTAGGCTTTTGATGGAATCTTCTCTTGCATTGCTTGAAATTGACCTATTAAAATTGTTTATGTCCTTCTGATTCAGTTTGGGTAAAATTTTTTTGATGTCTTCAGGATTTTCTATTTTATTGGAGTATAACATTTTGAAAAATAGCTTCTAATACTCTTCTGTATTTCAGTAGTGTCCCTTGTAATATTTCCATTTTCATTATGAATTTTAGTAATTTAAGTTTTCTCTCTTTCTCTTCATTAGTGTGGCTAAGGGTTTATCAGTTTTATTTATTCTTTAGCAATACAGATATATTGATTTTAGAATCTATGTGAAAAAGCAAAGTAGCAGAATAATTAAAAAAACAGAAAAATGGAAGCAATCACACCACCTGTGATTAAGATTATATATATATATATATATATATATATATATATATATATATATATATTATAATTTAGTATCTGATATCTCCCAAAAGATCATGTGTGAGAGAACACCAAAGGGTTTAGAGATTAAATGATTGGATTATGAAAGTCTTAACCCAATCAGTGAATTTATCCTTTGACAGAGTGGTAACTGAAGGCAAATAAGGGGTGACTGAAAATGATAGGTCTTTGGGTTTATATTTTGGGGTATGTATTTTGTATCTGGCAAGTGGAGCCTCTTGGCTTCCTTGTGTCATGTTCCCAGCTGTTCTCCTCTGCCACACTCTTCAGCCATATTGTTCTACTTTATCCTAGGCCCTGAGGAATAGATTCCACAATACTAGGGACTGAGAACTTTGAAACTGTGAGACCCCCAAATAAACTTTTCCTCCTCTAAAATTGTTGTTGTTGTTGCTCCTCCTCCTCCTCTTCTCCTCCTCCTCCTCCTCCTCCTCCTCCTCCTCCTCCTCCTCCTCCTTCTTCTTCTTCTTCTCTTCTTCTTCATCTTCTTCATCTTTTTTGATGGTGCTGGGATTGAACCCAGGTCCTTGTGCAAGCATTCTACCAACTGAGCTATACAATAATTCTTCTTTAAAAAATTAATTGTAGATGGACATAACATTTTTATTTATTTTTATGTGGTGCTGAGGATCACACCCAGTAAGTCACACAGGCTAGGCAAGCACTCTACCACTGAGCCACCACCACAGCCCCTATAAAATTGTTATTTTCAGATCTTTTGGACACAGAAAAAAACTGACTAAACCAGAAATTGGTACCAAGAAGCAGGGTCATTGCTGTGACTAACCTGATCAGGTGGTTCTGAAGTTTTGGGAGATTTGGGGAATTTATGAGAGAAATTTTGGAAAGTTTAGTAATCTGGAAAAGTTTCATATTGTTGTAATAAGAGCTTAATGAGTGTTTCTGGTGGGAGCTCAAAACACCAACATGCCAATGGGATTACACACAATAAAGACAGAGCTTAAGAGGTTGCAGAGGAAAAGAAGGACATTATTGGTCATTGTACTAGAAGATTTTATTGTTACCTTCTGACTAAGAAATTTCTACATTTTGTACATGTCCAGAGACTTTCTGTGAGGCTGATTTTAAAAGTGATGAACTTCTTAATGGGGCAGAAGAAATTTCTAAGCAGCATAGTATTTAGGCAGTAGCATGAACATTGCTGGCAGCTTTTAGCCACATTTATTGTGATACTCAGAAACACAAAGCAGAGAAGAAAGATTTAAAAAACTTGGACTTGAAAAGTGGAAGTAATACTGTTGCTAAGGAATGTGTGGTTGTGAAAGGGTTTACTTCCACTAAAGAAATTCTTTTGCCCAGAGACAATAAGAAAGATGGATTGAGGGCATCTTAAAATTTAGCAAGACAGCTGTCATCTGAGGCTCAAAGGAGTAAAAGCAAAAATTCCTTTGAGAAGCCTGCACAGTGGCATACACCTGAAATCCCAGTTCCTCCTGAGGCTTACAAAGGAGGATCACGAGTTCAAAGCCAACCTTAGCAAAAGTGAGGCACTAAGCAACCAGTGAGACCCTGTCTCTAAATAAAATACAAAATAGGGCTGGGGATGCAGCCCAGTGGCCAAGAGCCCCTAAGTTCAATCCCTATTACCCCTCCAAAAAAATTCCTTTCAGAAGAGACAAGTGTGACACCATGCTTGCACAGGGTGACTTAGGAAATTGTTCCACCATGCTCAGCCACTCATTTACTCAGAAGCTTCTGGAACCAGGTACCTAGAGGCTTGGCTACTGTCCAAGATAGCAGAAGATCTTGGTGGTAACCATTTGGTGCTGATTCTTCAGGATTGCAGAATTCTGAAGTTCAGAGATCATGGAGACTTCCAACCAAGATTTTACAAGAAGGCATGGGAGGCCAGGAAAAGTGCCCCAGGGTCAGAATCCCAGTGGGCAGTCCATTTTTTATAGGGCAATAAGTGAAAATGTGAGGAGGAAGCCAAATCTGCAGTGGAGACCCCTGAGATTAAATAATGCAAGTATCATGAACATCTGCTGAAGAAAATGCAGGAATCTATCAGAGACAAACCGTGAGAGAGGTCATATGGGCTGCAAGTTATGGGAGTGGAGCTATACAGTTCTTTGGGAAGAATATCATGATATCGTGTACTCCAGATGCTGAACGTGAAACTATAGAACTTGTTTGCCAAGCTGGAATCTGATCTTTCTTTGGTCCCATCCCTTATTTCTATACCCTTATTTTTCTGAAAGGAGATGTTTACTCTAAAACTTTATATATTGTATACATATAACTTGCTTTCAATTTTTGAGACTGTTAAGACTATGGGGATGATTGGAAATTAACTCAATGTATTTTGCATTCTATGAGCTTTGGGTGACCAGAGGTGGAATGTTATGCTTTGGATAAGTGGTGTACGCCATAAACTCATGAGTGAGATAATGCAAGATGATTTAGAGGTAAAATGATGGCGTTAATGTAATCAGTGAATATATCCCCTGATACAAATTAATTGAGTGGTAACTGAAGTCAGGTAGGATATGGCTGGAGGAGATGAGACATTGAGAGCCATGTCTTTAGTGTATATTTTTTATCTGGCAAGTGAAGTCTCTCTTCGCTTTTTGGTGCCATGCTTCTAGCTGCTTTCCTCCACCACCATCTTCTGCTATGATGTTCTGCCTCATCCCAGGCCCTGAGAAATAGACTTGGTCATCAATGTACTGAGAACTCTGAAACTGCAATACCTTAAATCAGTGTTCCCCTCCTAAAATAGTTCTTGTCGGGACTTTTGGTCACCTTAACAACAAAGCAAACTAAAGAGCAGATAGTCACAGTAATATAAACAATTTGGTATTTTCAGAGGCATAGACACTTAGAAAAATGCAATAAAATTTTGGTACAATAACAGTCTTACAAAAAACTCACAACTGATATCTGACATAGGCATAAAAATTATTCCATGAAGAAATGATTTTCATTTCAAGAATAGTGCTGAAATATATTGAACACTGATATGCAGAGAAAATTAATATTGACTTGGGCCTCACATACTTCACACAAATTAATTTAACATACATCATAAATCTAAAGGTAATACTATAATACATTTCAAAAAAATTAGAGAATGAAAGGTTTGAAACTCAGGGTTAGTCAATGTTGCATAGACATGACACCTATAGGAGAGAGGATAATCTTTTTATGACCTATTAGAAGGTCAGAAAAGAGATTAGGATGTTCATGTTTACCCCACATGTTAGAAAAATGGGATATTAAGAGAAAACTATACAAATGTATTTAATGCAAGTTTTATATAATGTAGAGAAATTCACAATGAAATGACATCCTAGAGACAAGTAGATGTGTATTTTTATTTTTAGGTATTATTAAGAGTAGATATTTGCAGATAAATATAATTAGAGAACAGAAAGGGGATGGCTTATTGGTAATATACTTGGGGTAATACATAAAAGCCTATTTATTTATATCTTTCTCTATTAGTTATATTCTAATAAGTGAAACTATAACTGTTATTATATGGAGATTGATTGTGCTTTATTGAGATGCATATAATTCCAGGTTGAAAAAGAATGTACTACTGATGATTTATTTGGAGTGTCAATTTGATTGAAGTTAGGGATATCAAGATAACTGGTAAAGTATCTTCAGAGATACAGATTTTTTTCCCCTCTGGGTATGGGAAAGAACCTCTTTTTGGAGTATGTTATGCTTGAAAGAAGAAGAGTGGGTAGAGATAACAGTGCCCTTTCTGCTTCTGCTACTGTCCAAGATGCCAAAGTTGCCATATTTGAGAGAAATGTGTCCTAAATATCTTCACAATGAAAGTACAAACCACAAGATTAATAATAATAATAATAATAATAATAATTAAACTTTATCAAAATTCAAAACATTTGCTTTGAGAAAAAAAATGATATCTGAAAAGTAAAGTAAAGTTTACAGGCAAGTAGAAAATATTTGTGCAACAAATATATATATATATATATATATATATATATATATATAAACTTATATCTAGGATAAAAAAGGATTCTCATATTATAATATTAAAAAGATAATCAAATAATTTAATTAGAAAATGGACAAAAGACTTAAACAGACATTTCAAAATAGAGGATATAAAGATGGAAAATCAAGCACATAAAAGATGATCAACATCATTAGCCATCAGAATCATTCAAATTAAAACCACAATAAGGTATCACTATATACCATTCTGAAAGCCAGATACAAAATATAGCACAACTCTAAATGTTTTTAAATATATAGAAAAACTGAAACATTTGTACATTGGAAATGTATAATGTTACTGACAGATTGTTTGAAAACCACTAAGCAGTTACTTTTAAAACTGAACATACAACTCCCATAAAATTCAGCAATTATACTCTTGACTTTTATCGGAGAAATTAAAATTGGCAATTACACAAAAAACTGCATATTAATATTTATGGCAGTTTATAAGACTCAAAAAATGAAAACAATCCATATGTTTTCAGGGGGAAATTATCAAAAGCATTGTAGTTATACATAGTAGCTGGATTCATCCCAACAAAATAATAACAGGCATGGTATCTGCCCTACTCCATTTCAGTCCTTGTTTCTCCCCCTCCCACCTCACCTCCACTCCACTAATCTTCCCCTTGCTCATCCATTTATCATTCCTTAATGGGTGCTTTCCACACACATATATCGGTGAAATTCCCTGTGGTATATTACATATGCACATAATGTAAAATGATTTGTTAAATTCATTCCACATTTCCTCCTATTTCCCTTTCCTACTCCCTCCCTCTTGATCTCACTTCTGCTGCACTGAATTTTTCTGTATCTTTGTGATATATCATCCTCCCTTCTTTCCCTTATTTTGCTCTAGCTTCCACATATAAGAAAAAAGAATTTTGACAAATGATTTTGATTTTCTGAATATGGCTTATTTCACTTAAAATAATGTTCTACAATTCCATCCACTTTTCAGCCAATGCCATAATTTCATTCTTCTTTATGGCTGAGTAAAACTGCCTACTGTGTGTGTGTGTGTGTGTGTGTGTGTGTGTGTGTATAAATCTATTAGTCTATGGCAGCACATCTAGACTGATGTCATAATTTGGCTATTGTGAATTGTGCTGCCATGCTAAGTTTAGTTCTTTTGGATAAATGCCCAAGGATTTAGTACAGTTGACTCATATGGTGCCTCCATTCCTAGATTTCTTAGAGGAATCTCCATACTGCTTTCTGGAGTGGTTTTATTAATTTATGTATCCATTGACAATGTATGAGTGTACCTTTTCCCCCACATCTGGACAATTATTAAATGAATTGTGGTACATGAAATGCTACTCAGCAGTAAAATCCAGTAACTTGTTGATACACACAACTTGAAAGAATCTTGAGTGAATTATACTGAGTAAATATTCTAGTAGCAAATTTTTATTTATTATATATACATATTAAATTTATAAAATTATGGAGATGGAAAGCATATTTTTTTCTTGACAGGTGTTAAAAATAAGTGAAACAATAGAGAAACAATGGAGGTGGCTAGAGTTATAAAAGAGCTGAATAGATCCTTGAGGTATTAGAACTATTCTGTATGCTTACTGACCTTGTGATCGTAGAAATCTACATTTGATGAAATTTGATAGAAGTAAATAAACATAAAAACATTCATTTGCACACCATGAGTACATGTAAAACTAATGATATCAGAATAAAGTTGGCATCTGTATTAATCCAATTTCCTGATTTTAAGCATTTATTACAATTATTTATGATAAGTGAGTGAACAAGGACCCTTGTACAGGGAAACTTTATCTAATGGTTTAGCAACATTTTGCAATTCTATAATAATTTTCATTAAAAATGATTAAGAAACAATGACTAGTCTTCAAGAAAACTTATGAATGCAATGACATTATTACACATAAAAACTAAAAATATTTTCTTCATATCATCAAATATCCAGTCAATGTTCAAATTTCCAATATCTCATTCTTACTCTTTTTCTCTCACCACATCCCCACACGTTTCAGTATACATTTTAGTATTGATAAAAACAATGTAGATGCCATGCAGTTGGTTTTATATGACTCTTAAACCTTTTTAGTATATGGGTTTTCTGTTAGTATACTGGGAAGAGAGATTCAAGTTGACTGAATAGAGAATCAGTGCTCACCTCCACTTGTAAGAGTAAGAACCAAATTAATAGTCTGATAGCTGCATTTTTGAGGTGAATGACTATAATGGAGCACTGGAAATTAACAAGAGAAGAATAGAACCTGGTTATGTTTGCAGACCTGGTACAGCAGCATGATAAGAAAAATATAATAGCATGGCATGTGCCATCCCAGCTTCCCATGTGCAGGCCTGAGTGTTAAAAAGAGTTCCCCCCCAAAAAAACTATATTATTACAGATGCTGGCATTTATTGCTAGTGGGCAGTTTCAGAATCCTAACAGGCTTATGGCCATCTGACATAAGTTATTTGAGATCTGAAAACTAGCCTTGCTTTGAAAAGGAATCTTGCATCATATCCCAGTGAACACACAATATGATTGAGCCAAGAACCATCGTGAGAAATTAGCTATTATTTGAATTTGGACTACTCCAGGGATTAAAAACCCTTGCATAATCCCATCTCTGGAATGCCACAGATATTCCTCTGCATTGGCATGGGGAATAGCTGATTCACAAACTACATATGACCAAGCAGAACAAATATGACCTAAGCACACTGGAGATCCTGCATTTTAGGGTAAAGGAATTGCCATACAGAGCAGAATAGGATATGCCACTTTTGTGAACCAGAAGATAAGGTCATTAACTCTTTGAGACAATAGATATGGCCAGCCACATGCTGAGTTCGTAAGTGCTAGGACAAAAGGCAAGAACACATATGGTTCCCATGAACCCTCTTCCCCACACTGTACTCAGGCACCTGCTATTGACAAGGTGGGAAAAGAACACCATGGTTCTGCTCTTACACTGCCCAGAGGGATGTACTAAGGCATCTCTGAGAAACTCCATATGTTTAATCTTCCCCACCCATGCATACATGGATACAGAAGAGCCATAAGACATAGCATGGGTCTGCCAAAAGTTCTATTACTAGGCAGACTTTACCACCAAGGTAGAAGAAACAAATGCATAGTTTCTGATGCTACCAAATCTACATTGCTACTACCACTGGTCACCGCCATGCTTTGTCTCAAAGCATGTCCTCTATCAGGACTTGAAATGAGAAACATTGACAGAGTGGTGTAATTCCTGCCACTGCTTTTCCCCATTTAGTGTCTGCAACTATACCTTTGATTGTTGAGAAGACAAGTACTTAAGACCATTTGCCATGGTGGTACCTGAAACAGAGTCTTTTGCTAGTAGCAAATTTAGCATCAATGGTTCCTGAGGAAGCCCCCATTTTCTATTAATGACCACAACTGTAGGAGTCCACACTGTAGGAGTAATTACATAACTGCTTTGAACCAACTATAGCCTACATCACAAATGTGTGAACTACTATGGTGTCCCTACCCTTGCAAGGCCAGCAAATACAGCAGGTGTATCTGATTATACAAGTATTCTCTGAGTGCAAACACAATATTTGCCAAAGGAACTACAGGGAGAGTCTGCATTAGTGCCAAACCAGAATCAAAGCCAACATTGAATAAAAAAACATACTATACAAAACAAATGTTCAAGAAAAAGCCAGTTACTAAGGAGCCCACCTCAAAAAAGCAGTAGAGATACCTCATCCATCAGTTAAATGGCAAGGTAAGAACACAAGAAAAGGCATATTAATATAATGCTTGAAAGAAAACATAATAACTCTAACAATAGGCTCCAAGTAAAGCAAAATAAAAATGTATTAATGAATAGAAAAGGAGGAAGCAAAGTTATGTGTATGATGATATGATTCTATACATAGAAAAAAAGTGAAGACTCAACCAAAACACTATGAGAAGAGATAAACATAATTCAATAAAGTATAAAATTTAATACAGTATATAGATTATTCACATGTACTGTAATTCAACACAGTACATAAAATTAAAATGAAAAAATCAGTAGTTTTTTATATACCAATAATAATTGTGAAGGGAAAGAAATCATGAAAGCAATTCCATTCACAGTAGTTATACAAATAAATGAAGTATCTATGGATAAACATAATGAAAAAAGTGAAAGACCTCTAAAATGAAAAATTCAAAGTGCTAATGAAATTAATTGAAAAATATACAAAACATGGAAAGAGTTCCTATTTATATTGTTAAAATATCTATACTTCCTACAGCAATCCATAAATTAAATGCAATCACCATAAAATCCCCATAACATTTTTCACAGAACTAGAGAAAACAATTCTAAAATTCATATGGAAGCACAAAAGCACTAAATAATGAAAACAATTGTGAGTAAAAAGACAAAAAATGGATGCATCACAATTAATATTTCAAGACATATTACAGAGTCATAGTCACTAAAACTGTGTGTTATTTCATAAAAACAGACATAAAGACCAATGGAACAGAACACAGATCCACAAAATGAACCTACATAGTGGGATACCATAGTAGTTCACACATTTATGGTGTAGGCTGTAGTTGATTCAAGGTAGTTATGTAATAACTCCTACATACATATCTATACTTAATTCGTTCTTTTTTCTTTTATTTTTTATTTTTTATTTTTTTTTTAGTTCTTGGCGGACACAACATCTTTGTCATTCTTGACAAAGGAAACAAAAATATGCTTTAGAGAAAGGACAGTCTTTTCAACAATGGTATTGGGAAAAGTGGATTTCTACATGTAAAATATTGATAGTTAACACCTATGTTTGACTTTGTACAAAAAATCAACTTAATATGGAGGAAAATCTTGAGTATATGATGTGAAATTCTGAAACTATTAGAAGAAAGCATAGAGAAAGCACTTCAAAACATTGGTACGGACAATTATTTTCTGAAGAAGACTCCAAAACTATAGAAGATTTTTTTTAAATGGCAAATGGGATTACATCAACCTAAAAAGCTTCTGGGACTGCAAAGGAAACCATAAACCAAATTAATGAACAACCTATTGAATGGGAGAAAATATTTGGAAACTATTGATCTTATACAGATTTATTATCCAGAATAATCAATGAGCTAAAATCTTAATAAAAACCAGGTATCCATGTTTTTTTTTTAAATGGATGAAGAACCTGAATAGTGACTTCTCAAAAGGAGAAATACAAATGGCCAACACATGTATCTAAAAGTGCTAAATATCATTAGACATCAAGGAAATTCAAATCAAAACCACATGAGATATCATATCAACAATGTTTGAATGGTCATAAAAAATTAAACAATAACAAATATTTGTGAGGATTTGGTAGAAAGGTGTTCTTATACAGTCTGAGAACACAAACTTCTTCAGCTACTATAAAGAAAAAAAAGGAGTTTCCTCAAAAAACTAAGATACAGACACCATATGATCCATTGATACACCTCTAGATATAAATGCAAAAGAAATTAAATTAGCATAACAAAAAGTTACTTGCAAAACCATGTTTTTTTGTGGTACTATCCAAAAGAGTTATGGTATTAAATCATACTAAATGTTCATCAACAAAAAAATGGATAAAAAAGTTTTTTATATACACACAATGGAGTATTTTTAAGTCCTAAAGAATGTAATTTTCTAATGTGTAGCAAAATGGATAGAATTAGAGACCATTAGATTAAGTGAAAAAAAAAAAACAAAGAAAGATAATTATGGCATGTTCTTTCATATTTGGAAACTAAAGTAAGAACAATGATTATTAGAGAGTGGCCAGGGTTCAAGGGACAGGTAGAAAAAAGGGTTACTTAATTTATCAGTTCATATTGTATGCATGTATAAAAACATTATACTGGGATAAATATGTATATTGATATGTGATAATAAAAATTTTATATGAAAATAAATGAATCATGCATTTGGTATTATTTGTCATGCTTTGTACTTCTGTGTTTGAAATACTGAGGTGGTCTTTATTTAAATTATTTATGCTTTACTTAGACATAATATTTTCACACATTTATGAGGTAGAATATGATAATTTGATACATGTATACCATTTATAAAAATCAAATCAAGGTAATTAACCTTTAGGTTAGAGTGAAAGCAGCCAGAAACAGCTATATATAAGGAATTCATTGTGGTCATATTTAATGTGTTCTTCTGTTTTCTGCAGGTCCTATAAATTTGTAGTCAGATGCATAGGTCAAACCAGTTTTAAATTTTCTTCCAGGATAAAGAACAGATTAATCCATGGGTTTGTTGTCATCCAGAAACATTTATGTCTGGTTAGTTGTCTTTCATTCTGTGATATTGTGACACATTCACCAATACCTAAATCCATTAATTCATTAGAAGATGTGAACTCAATTTGTTCTTTGGGTTTGCAATTAACAACAAATTTTGCATTCTGTAATTATGTTTACTTATATCAACTCAGTATTTGTGCCAGTGTGCATCCATTGCATGCTTAATTAGCTTTCAGATCATTACATGATTACCATAAATGTGTGCCTAATTACCAATTACCTAATTTTCTACAATTGGCTGTGTTAATGTGAAAAGTTTTAAATGGAAAATTGGAGGTCAATACCTAAAAAGATAGAAAATATTTATAATCATCATAATTAGCAATCAACAACATATATAAAAGCACTTAGGCTTTTTTTGGCCTCTTAAGACTATTCTTTTGTGAGATATTTTACATGTAACATGTGGGTAAAAATAGAAATATGATAGTTGTATATTTATTAAGCTGTTACACAAAGGTTCTAATGCCTAACCATGAACTGGAAAATGTTTCTTCTGATTATCTCTTAGAATGACCCTTACAGTGGAGAAGGATATTGCATAAAGTATTATATAGATACAATAATACAATTGTTTGTGTCTATTGTTTTTATTGTACTAATAAAGAAAAATTTATTGACATCAATACTATTTGAGATTTGGTGAGTGAATAAGAAATAACCAATACCTACACTAACAAAAAAGACAGAAACTGTATAACTGAGGCTTTTAAAATATTCTTTAGCATAATATATGATGAAAATAGATTCTTTATATGTGTCCATCTAAGTGCAAAAAAAGACATTTAATGGGTATTTCATAAGGAAATTAATTCAGCAATTAAATTCTTATGTTTTTCAACTTTCAAATTATATAAGGGAAAGGCTTTAAAGGTATGATGAATTCTTTGATTCTTTGATTTTTAACTTCTAGTCACATTTTTTATTTAAGCAAAAGCAAAGTTATCATTTTTCCTCTTTCTTTTCTCTTTCCATCCTCCACTGCTTTTTGACTTGGAAATCTCTAAGATTGCAATGCCTCATATACTTCTAGAAAAATGTCCATTCTACTTCAAAATCTAAATAATGTGGAAAGTCTATAAAATATGTCCTTGTACCTTGACACCCCTTCACCATAACGGTTAATTACTCTTTTCTCTTATTTCTTTATTTATCAATGATTTATTGTATAAATTGGTGGGATTTTTTTGTTTGTTTTTTGTTTGTTTTTAATTTGCCTTGCTATCCTTTAGGAGCATGAAGTTCTTTGAGCCAGATTTAGCCCAGCCCTGTACAGAAACTGCTGCTCAAATAGTGGCCTCCCTCCAGTCTTGGCACTCTGTCAGGAGCCCAACCAGTGCATGCTGCTGGCTGAGAGGGAAGCAAAGCTTATGGATTCTCCTCATCTTTCTCCTTCTGCTGCTGCTGCCACCTGTGCCCAACCAGTGAGCACCCCAACACCTCCACTAGTGAGGCTTTGAGGTCTTAAGCTGACCTTAGCAGCTTAAAAAATACTTAAAGAGATTTCAGCAAGATGGCAGGCTAGAGGAAAAAGGCATTTCTCATAGCTCTGGTACTTGGATTCAAGAAGTTGGATTACTGTTTCTCTGCAAGACAACTAGCCACACAATAAAGCACCAGGGGCCTCACTAAACCTAAGACCCACTTCTGAGAGCTTCACCTATAAGAACTCATCTCACAGAATCCAGCTTTGACTTCACCCTGGAGCATAGATCACAGTATTTCTTATCCCAAACTATATCATCTGGATGAGAAGGATAGCACAGAAGTTTTGAACTCCAATTGGCATCTTAGTGAACAACATAATAAAAAGAAAAGATCGGACAGCCTGTAACCTCAAGAACAATACATACTTCAAGAAGAAATGGAAAGAAAGATAGTTAGGCACAGAGAGTGAATATATATAATTTTTTCTTATTTTTTATTTGTGTTTTTGACATATGTGACAGTAGAATGTATTTTAACACATTATACATACATGGAATATAACTTATTCAAATTAGAATCCTATTCTTGTGGTTGTAAATGATGTGCAGTTACAATGGTCCTTTATTCATATATAAACATGGAAAGTTATGTCAAATGCATTCTGCTGTCTTTCCTATTCCCATCCCACTTTCTTTCTCTTCATTTCTCTTTGTCTAATCCAATAAACTTTTGTTCTTCCTTTCCTCCCTTATTGTGTGTTAGAATCCACATATCAGAGAGAACATTTGGCCTTTGTTTTAGGGGGATTGGCTTATTTCACTTAGCCTGCCGGTCTCCACTTACATCTATTTACTGGTAAATGGCTGAGTAATATTCCATTGTATATATAAACCACAATTTCTTTATAGATTCATCTGTTGAAGCAGACCTAGGTTGATTGCTAGCTTTGCTATTGTGGATTGAAATGCTATAAACTTTGATGTGACCACATCACTATAGTGTGCTGACTTAAATACCTCTTGATATATACCAAGGAATGGGATAGCTAGGTCAAGTCGTGCTTCCATTCCAAGTTTTCTGAGAAATTTCCATACTGCTTTCCAGAGTGGTTGCACTAATTTTCACTGTCACCAGTAATTATATAAGTGCATCTTTTCCCCCACATCCTCAACAACTTTTGTTATTTGTATTTTTGATAGATGGCATCTGACTGGAGTGAGATTGAATCTCAGTGTAGTTTTAATTTGCATTTTTTCTAATTGCTAGAGATGTTTTTTCATATACTTGATGACCATTCATATTTCTTCTTTTGTGACATGCCTATTCAGTTTCTTTTCCCATTTGTTGATTGGGTTATTTGTGTTTTTGGTATTAAGGTGTTTTTTTTTTATTTTTTAGATATCATGGAGAATAATGCTCTATGTGATGTCTGAGAGGTAAAGATTTTCTTCCATTCTGTAGGCACTCTCTTCATGTTCTTGATTATTTCCTTGTCTGCGAAGAAGCTTTTAAATTTGATACCATTCCATTTATTGATTCTTGATTTTACTTCTTATGCTTTGGGGGTCTTGTTGAGAAAGTCAGTTCCAAAGCTGACATGAAGGAGAGTTGTGCCTATGTTTTCTTCTACTAGGCACAGGGTCTCTGGTCTAATGCCTAGGTCCTTGATTCACTTTGAGTTTAGTTTTGTGCAAGGTGAAAGATAGGGATTCAATTTCATTCTATTTAAATATATATTGTCGATTGACCTTTATTCATTTATTTATTTTTATGTGGTACTGAGAATTGAACCCAGTGCCTCACACATGCTATGCCAGCACTCTACTACTGAGCTACAACCTCAGCCCTCAATTTCATTTTGCTAAATATGGATTTTCAGTTTTCCCAGCACAATTCATTGAAGACACTATCTTTTTTTCAATGTATATTTATGGAGCCTTTGCCTAGTAGGAGATAACTGTATTTTCTGGGTTTATCTCTCTGTCTTATATTCTCTTCCATTGATCTTCATGTCTATTTTGGTGCCAATACCATGCCATTTCTGTTACTATAGCTCTTTAATATATTTTAAAGTGTAGTTTTGTGATGCCTCCTTCTTTACTTTTCTCACTAAGGATTCCTTTGGCTATTCTGGACCTCTTATATTTCAAAATGGATTTCATGAGTGTTATTCTATTTCTATAAAGAACATCACTGAAATTTTAATGTGAATTTAATTAATTGGATTAAATCTTTATAGCACCTTTTGGTAGAATGTCCATTTGAATCATTTTGACTGATCTGAATAAAGTAGTATTGAGTTAATTTTACATTGGTAATACTATGTATTAGAAATGGACATAAATATAGTCTATGTTAAATTATGTATTTTGCCTTTATAATTTTTCCCTCATATAAGCCACTGGCTACTTATTGTCCTTCAGGTAAGAAAAATTAAGGTAGATGTTGATATTCAAAATTTACTATTTAAACACAAACTAGAAAAGCCGATGTTAGAGTTGAGTGAAAATAGTAAAGATGCAATATAAAAATAATGCCTTCTTAGATCAATGTTACCTCATTTATTCCTTTTATGATTGTATAACCAATGCTAAGCATCTTCAAGGATTGTTTGCATTTAGCTCTATGAATAGTTGTACATTTTTGACAATAGTTCATAACTTATGAGAGTAATGTCATTGAAAAAATAGCTCTAAATCAATTAGCAGTATCTCCTGTTTTCTGGGTTATGCAATCTTTGAAATACAGAGAATTCTTAACTTATAATGGGGTTAAATTCTGATAACTCCATTGTAAATCAAATGTACCATAATTCAAATAATTCACTTAATAATTTAACATAGTGAACATTATAACTTAGCAAGTAAGTACACTGTAGAGTACTGTTTTTTTTACTATCATGGTCTTGTGACTGAATGAGAGTTGTGGTTTGTTTCTAATTCAAGAGTATCATTCCACTTAGTGCTATCCTGGAAAAAAGAACAGAATTTAAAATTGAAAACACAGCTTTTATTAAATACATTTCTTACTTGCATCATTCTAAGTTAAAAAAATGTCTTAAATTGAATAATGATAAGTCTTGGATAGTATATTCTACTTTTCAATTACTATCATTTTCCTTTCTAATATTTGTAGAAGCAAAAAAAGTATGATAATTCCCAGTATCCATTATATAAGTTAAAGCCAACACTCCTAAAAGAAAATACAGAATAACAAGAAAAAATAATATAAATGTATTTAATCAAAATTTTAAATAATAGGGGCTCTTCAGAGATTAATATTTGAAAAACCATGGGAAAAGTTCTGTTTTATGCTAATATTTAAGAATAGCCATGTAGAAATGTGATAGGACAAAATGGTATGATCTATTGGTCATAGGTTGGTGTTAGAAAACCCACTGCTGTGTGTCTGTTCAGCTGCTTCTTGCACTTTTTATAGCATACTTTCCCCTTGCATATAAGACAGAATCTCTCTGAAACAAGAGTCTTATGACTTAATATTGAACAAAGAAGTTCAGAAAATGTCATTATAGCCAGCTGCTACATGGAAAAGTATGAAGAGATAAGAATACTATTTCAAGATTCTATGGCTTTCTTTGGGAAAGAGAGGTTCTAGTTTTATGATTCAAATTGGTAAAGAAAAACCCTGGTGTTTATGTCATTTGTCAGAGCAGATAAATGTATGGCAGGCAGACCAGAGAGCAGGAGAAGATCAGAGAGACATTGCTTTCAAGACCCTTCCAGTGACTTTTAGTTCAAAGTATTTGGTATGCCAAAGTACTATACATTGAAATACTGTTTTCTGAGTTGAAACATCTTAATATTTCTCTGAGAACCAAAATCTAAAGGGTTCTCAAAATCCATTTTTAGAGCTTTTAAAAAATTGTTATGAATATCACAAGGCAACTTTATTGAAAACTTTCATTTAAAAATCACAATAAATATAATAATTTTATTTTGTTAATTTCATGTAGTAAAAAATGCTGGTAAATGAATACATAATGTAACTGATAATCCTAATTTTTTTTTTAAAACGTATGAAAAAAAATCACAATTCATTAATGATCTGTACTGGGAGTACCAAGATTGTATCTGTGATATTTAGATGTAGAAAAATCCCAGTGATACTAAATATAGTGATAGGTGGTAATAACAGTGGTATGTGAATTAGAGATGATAGTCTGGGGTCTTTTAGGCTAATATAAGCTCTGGTTAATATTCTGCCTGATATGGAGTGCCAAAGGTGTTTAAGCAAGGGTTTGAAGCAATTTAATTTAATTTACCCTTAAGAATTATCATTTTATTTGTGTTAGAGTCTGAATAAAGGTTCTAACTAGAACAAAGAAAGACAAGATCAGGAGTGTTTTTATTTTTATTTTTGTTCAGAAATTCAGACAAGATATAATGAAGCTTTGAGTTTGATAGTAGTAGAATTGTTAAGAAATGTGTGAATCTGATAATTTCTTAAAGATACCATCTACCAAACATATACATAGAAGTGGCTTGAATATGAGGAAAGAGAGGAATCAAAGATATTCCTTTTTTTCTGTGCCCAAACAGATAATGGGTATTTGAGTAGTATCATTTAGTAAGTAACATACAGAAGCTTTGGAGGGAACAGTTTTGTTGCAAAGTTGTTCTATTTTTTTTTATTTGTATTATTTGGGTTAGAAAATAGTACATGTAATCCAGTCTAAAATGTTTAGTAAGTTAGTCATTTACAACTAAAATTATGGTTCTAGGTGAAATTATTTAAAGACAGTTATATATGGAAGAGAGGAATCCTGAAGAGTGTTCATATACATTCAACAATTAAATTGCAAGTGATGTAAGAGAAAAAGCATCACTGAAACCTGGATAAAAAAAAAAAAGTGTTTCTAGAATGAGAGAATTCTTACTCATATTAAACACAGAGAAATACAACAAAGAATTCACCAAACATTTCCACCCCCAGGAAGCGGGAAATTCAATTTCACAGGCCTCAACAATTACTCGTTCTAACATCATTTGTAAATTAAAATATCTCTAGATTAATAGCCATATGAATTTGTCCTTGATATTTTAATACTACTAATACATAAACAACACAGTAACCAATAATAACGTAACTTTAAAAAATCTTACTTGGTTTACAGTATTGTATTAAATCAACATTATTTTTTTAGGAACTCCAAGAATTAATAATTATGAAAACATCAATCTTTAATAAAAGGTTAATCACATCCCAACAAATGTGTTCATAAAATAATAGCTAAATTTCTAAAAATATTTTCATGGTTAACTGATGCTGATAATACACATAAATATATGTACAGTTGGCTTTGATTTCCATTATTGTAAATAGTATGCTTAGTAACAATTTGCTGGGTTAGATAATCTGGATATGAATACTTATATTTAGAATTTTCTGAAGGTAATACATTGACTTGCTAGGGTAATACAAGTGAAAGAAAACTATTATAGGGTAGAGGAGAGTTATTTGTGAGATAGAATTATTTCCATACCCCAGAAACTTAAGGTGGCAGTGGTGAATTTAAGGTCAGTGTTTTAGTCAGATTTCTTGCCTGCTGTGTCTAAAGACTGACCAGAACAGGTTTTTGTTTTGTTTTGTTTTGTTTTGTTTGTGGGTGGGAGTTTATTTAGGATCTCATAGTTTCAGAGGTTTCAGTCCATAAGAGGCTGGCTCTGTTCCTCAGGGCTAGAGGTAAGACAGAATATCATGACTGAAGAGTGTGGCAGAGAGAAGCAGCTCACATGATGGTCAGAAAGCAGAGAGACTAAGTTCATCTCACCAAATATATACTCTAAAGACATGATCCCAATGACCCACCTCTTCCAACCACACACTACCCACCTTCAGTCTCCACTCAGTCCCTATCAGGGGATTAATTCACTGATTGTGTTATGGCTTTCATAAACCATGCATTTCACCTCTGAATATTATATTATTGTGTCACACATTAGATTTTGGGGAACACCTCACATCTAATCCATAACATTCTTTCAATGTCTCCCCAAATTTTATGACCATCTCATAGTGTGAAATACATTTTGTTCAATTCTACAAGGCCCATAGTTTCAGAAGTTCAAAGATTGTCCAAAGGTTCAAGTCCAAAGTCTCCTCTGAGATTCATGGTAAGCTCACAATGTGAGTTCCTGTATCAAAAGAGATTAACAAGTATTCAATACATAAAGGTACAGAGTAAACATTTCCACTCACAAAAAAAAAAAAAAGACATGGAAAGAATCGATAGGACCAAAGCAAGACTGAAATCCAGCTGGGCAATCAAGTCCTATAGTTCTGTGTTTGACATCTGAAGCATATGGTATCATGATATTTCCTCTTAAGGGCTTGTGTAGATCTACCCCTGTGGCCTTGTTGGTTGTAGCCCAAGTGGCCTTTCTGTTGGCTTGTCTTTGCTTGATTCCTGTAGATTTCCTCAATGGACATTCCAGAGTACTATTGTTTCTTAATTTCAGTGTCCTCCAATGCAGATCTGGCTTCCTCCTCACATCTCCATGTTTTGCCCTCTCAGGGGCTGTCTGTAGGGACTGAACTCTGAACGTGCTGCACTTTGCTTAGCTGCCCTGGCCTTCTTTTGAAATCTTGGTGGAAGCCTTCATAACCCCTTAACTGCAACATCCTGCATTACTGCATAACAAGCACCATGTGATTGCTACCAAGGTTTGACTCCATCTCAGACAGTAATCAAGCATCCAAGTACCCTGGCTACAGCAGTCTCTGAGCACCTGTGTAGCTAAGCATGTTGAAAAAACTTCCTAGGGCTACTTGTGCAAGAAGGGTACCCCACTGGTCTCTTCTCAAGACAACTTTTACTTTTACTTCCTTGAATCTGAGATGAATGTGATCTTGCTGATTACAGAGATGCCCTCAAGCCATCTTTCTTATTGTCTCTGGATAGAGTCTTTAATCTTTAATGGCAATAATGTATTTAAAAACAGCAACTTCCTTAGCCTCAGCTTTACTCCCACCTTTCAAGTCCAAATTTTTCAAATCTTTCTTTTGTGCTTTCTGCTCCTGAATATCACAGCAAATGTGACTAAAAGCTGCCAGCAATATTCATGCCACTGCCTGACTGATATGTTATCTAGAAATTTTTTTTTTCACCAGGTAAAGAAGTCCATCACTTTTAAAATCAGCTTCACAGAAAGTCTCAAGACACTGGCAAAATGCAGACAACTTCTCAGTCAGAACATAACAGAAATGGCCTCCAATCCAATTATGAAAAATGTCTTTTATTTCTTCTAAAAACTTTGAGCCCTGTCTTCATTGTCCATAGTCCTATTATTATTCTGGTCTTCTGTATTCCCACCAGAATTTCTCATTAAGCTCTGCTGACAACAGTCTAAAGAATTTCCAGCTTGCACTGCTAAACATCTCAAAATTTCTCCCATCAATTTCAAAGAGTTCCAAATGCTTATGAACCACATGATCAGGTTAATCAGAGAAAAGACCTCCCTTCTTTGTACCAATTTCTGTTTTATTCCACTCTTTTATTGTTGTTATTGTTGTTGTTCTTATGACTAACATGTCCAACTAGAACTATTGTAGAGAAGGACAAGTTTGTTTAGGAGCTCACACTTTCAGATCATTCAGTCCATAGGAGGCTGGCTCCATTCCTCAGGGCTCAAGGTGAGGCAGAACATCATATTAGAAGAATGTGGCAGAGGGCAGCAGCTCACATGATGATCAGAAAGTAGAGAGAAAGACATAACTCAGCTCACCAAATATATAACCTAAAGACACACCCCCAATGACCCACCTCTTCCAACCACAACCTACCCACGTTGAGTTACCACTCAGTAAATTCCTCTCAGGGAATGAATTCACTGTGTTAAGGCTTTCATAACTCAATCATTTCACCTATGAATGTTCTTTCATTGTCTCACACATGAGACTTGGAGAAACACCTGACATTGAAACCATAATAGTCAGCATTCTTAAATATAAAACCTTTTTTCTCTATGAAGGAATATGGTGGGTCAGAGGGAGGCAGAATTCTGTGTCGCTCTGTGACCCAGATCTCACCTAGTCAGAATACTGCATCTCAGAGAGTGTAAGAGGACCCCATTACAGCTGATTTTCACAGAAATCACCAGGGCTATGACCCCCTTGCAGGGCTCAGAGCCTCAGTTTTTGAGTAGGACTCCAGACTCCTGGCTCCCCAAACCCAAAGCCCACAGTTCTAGCCCATGCACACCTCTCAAGAGGCTTAGCAGAATCACCTATCAACACCTCTACAGAACTCCAGACTGCTCTGCTCCCATGAAGGTCACTGGGCTACTACCTACACACAGCACAACGCCATTGCCAGACTCTCCCCCACTTCACCAGACACCACTGGGCTGGAAGCAGACTGCCTCTATGTTGGATAACCTTTCTCACTATATTTGGTGGGGGAAGCTCTCAGATTGGATCTCCATCTGGCCAGGTGCCAGGTATCCAACCCCTTCCCCCCATCAGCAGTAACTCAGCAAAGTTATTACCCAACACAAAAACAGCTCTCAATTGGGCAGGTGTACAGTGTGAATAGGGCGCTGCCGACCTGGTGTGAGAGATCCTGCAGTTGGGAACTGTAAAGTGAGAGAAGGGGCTAAAATTGGGAGCCTAACAGAGAGATCAGGAACTGGGAAATCTCCAGGAAAGAGAGGGAGATAGTACCAGGCACTCAAGTCAGACAAGCAGTCCCAAAGAGACTCGTGAAGTGCAATCTTCCTGCAGGAACTGGCGGATGGCACTCCCCACTTCCAGATTCCTTACAACAGGACCAGTCTTTCCACCCCAATTACCTCCTGACAGCAGAGACACCAGTTTACAACAGACAACCCCATCTGAATGAGAAGAGAAACAGAAAATATATGGATATCTAAAACTAGCAATAGCCCTGTTTTTTTCTTTCAAGTATTTTTTTCTCTTTCTCTTCTACCCCTCTATCCTCAACCCCTCAAAACCCAAAATATCTGAAACCAAGAACTTTGCATAAAATAGGATTTTGAGGACTGAGTCATCTGAAAAATATAATATAGAGATGTAGT
Source organism: Urocitellus parryii (assembly GCF_045843805.1). Taxonomy (NCBI): domain Eukaryota; kingdom Metazoa; phylum Chordata; class Mammalia; order Rodentia; family Sciuridae; genus Urocitellus; species Urocitellus parryii. The sequence goes on along the minus strand of NC_135547.1, from coordinate 48,951,137 downwards.
ATATGCCCCCTTTTTTCTCTTTTTTCTTTTTTCATTTTTTCTTGCCCCTCCAAATTTTACTATTTTAACATCCTATATATTTCTAAATACATAAGTGTGTTTGTTTTATGTACTCTACTACCTTCCCACATACTTATCTACAATAAATTACTTCCTGTTTATTCTCTTGCTACTAAACCTCTTCATTAGATTTCTCTTCCACATTTCCTAAGATAAATTAACTCTATATCCTCACATCCTTCCTCCTCAGCATATCATCCTATGACCCACCTCCAGTTGATTGTCCACCATCAGAAACTGTAAACTATTTTACAAAACTACTGATTATATTTTAGATAATAATTGAATCCAAAAATCCTGTACATTGAGACTAAACTGTAAACATCTTAATAACAACAATTTGTTCATAAGTGGTATATTGTTGATATTGGGATCTGTTAACATTGTCCTTCCCCACAAAGGAGGAATATTGGAACCCTACAAGAGCACTATAAATCTGTAGGGCAAAAACAATAACACCCTAGTCTCACAGAGCTGGAAAGGAAGACACCCGACTTAGGCAGAAGACAGACTTAACTGACATATCTAGAAGATTTCAACCCACATCAAGCAGATACACTTTCTTCTCAGTAGCACATGGATGCTTCTCTAAAATAGATCCTATACTATGTCACAAAACAAGTCTTAGAAAATACAAAAATGGATAGATACTATCATGCATATTTGTCATATCATAATGGAATGAAATTGGAAATCAATGACAAAATAAAAAATAAAAAAATCTCCAACACCTGGAGAATAAACAATATGCTAATGAATGAACAATGAAGACATCAAGTAGGTGATTAAAATTTCTTAGAGGTAAATGAGAACATAGACACAACATATCAAAATCTCTGGTACAGCATGAAAGCAGTTCTAAGAGAAAAGTTCATTGCATGGAGTTCATTACTTAACAGCAGAAAAAGTCAACAAATAAATGACCTCAAAGTACATCTCAAAGCCCCAGAAAAAGAAGAGTAAATCAACAGCAAAAGCAGTAGGCAAGAAATAATTAAAATTAGAGCTGAAATCAATGAAATCCAAACAAAAGAAACAATTAAATTTTTGACAAAACAAAAAGTTTGTTCATTAAAAAAATAAATAAAATTGGCAGACCACACTTCTATTTAACATAATTCCTGAACCACTTGCCAGAGAAATTAGATAGACTAAAAAAATTAAAGGGATATGTATAGGAAAAGAAGAACTTATATTAGCACTATTGGATGATGATATGATTTTATACCTAGAAGACACAAAAAGCTACACCAGAAAACTTTTAGAACTAGTAATTGAATTCAGCAAAGTAGCAGTATATACATCAACAACCATATATCAAAGACATTTCTGTATATCAGTGACAAATCATGTGAGAAAAAAAAATGAGGAAAACTACCCCATTTACAATAACCTCAAAATAAAATAAAATAAAATACTTGGGAATCAACTTAACAAAAGAGGTGAAAGATCTATAGTTGTCAAAACAAGAAATAAAAGCCTATACATTCTTTAAAAAAAGAAAGATCTGTAGAGTGAAAACTACAGAACCCTAAGGAAAGAAATCAAAGAAGACCTTAGAAGATGAAAAGATCTACCTTGGTCTTGGATAGGCAGAATTAATGTTATCAAAATGTTCATACTTCCAAAAGCAATATACAGATTTAATGCAATTTCAATCAAAATCTCAATGGCATTCCTCATAGAAATAGAAAAAGCAATCATGAAATTCATCTGAAAAATAAGAGACCCAGAAGAGATAAAGCAATCCTTAGCAGGAAGAGTGAAGCAGGTGGAAAAACTATACCAGACCTTAAACTATACTACAGAACAATAGTAACAAAAAGAAAATAGTATTGGCACCAAGACAGAATGATAGACCAATGGTACAGAATAGATGACACAGAGACTATCCCAAAAAATTATAATTATTTTATATTAGACAAAGGTGCCAAAACTCAATTCACAGTGGATCAAGGACGTAGAAATTAAACCAGAGATTCTGAGTCTAATAGAAGAAAAAGTAGGCCCCAATCTTCATCATGTGGGATTAGGCCCCAACTTCCTTAATAAGACTCCTATAGTGCAAGAATTAAAACCAAGACTCAATAAATGGGATGGATTCAAACTAAAAAGTTTCTTCTCAGTAAAGGAAAAAATCTATGAAGTGAATAGAGAGCCTACATCATGGGAGAAAATTTTTACCCCTCACACAACAGATAGAGCACTAACCTCTAGGGTATATAAAGAACTCAAAAAGCTGAACACCCAAAAAACAAATAACCCAAACAATTAATGGGCTAAGGATATGAATGACACTTCTCAGAAGAGGATGTACAATCAGTCAAGAAATATGTAAAAAATTTTCATAATCTCTAGCAATTAGAAAAATGCAAATCAAAACTACTCTAAGATATCATCTCACTGCAGTCAGAATGGTAGCTATTATGAAGACAACAATAAGTGTTGGCGAGGATGTGGGGGAAAAAGGTACACTCATACATTGCTGGTGGAACTGCAAATTGGTACAGCCAATATGGAAAGCAGTATGGAGATTCCTTGAAAAATTGGGAATGGAAGTACCATTTGACCCAGCTATTCCTCTTCTTGCTCTATACCCAAAGGACTTAAAAACAGCATACTACAGAGACACAGCCACCTCAATGTTTATAGCAGCACAATTCACAATAGCTAAACTGCGGAACCAACCTAGATGTCCTTCAGTAGGTGAATACATTAAAAAAATGTGGCATATATACACAATGGTATTTTACTCAGCAATAAAAAAGAATACAATCATGGCATTTGAAGGTAAATGCATAGCGTTGAAAAAGATGTTGAGTTAGCCAATTAAAAAAAAAAAACCACAAATGTTGAATGTTTTCTCTGATATAAGGAGACTGATTCATAGTGGGGTAGGGAGGGGGAACATGGGAGGAATAGATGAACTCTAGAGAGGGCAAAGGGGTGGGAGGGAAAGGGAGGAGGCAGGGGGTTAGCAAGAATGGTGGAATGTGATGGATATCATTATCCAAAGTACATGTATGAAGACACGAATTGGTGTCAACATGCTTTATATACAACCAAAGATATAAAAAATTGTGCTGTATATGTGTAATAAGAATTGTAATGCATTCCACTGTCATTTATTTTTTTTTAAAATCAATTACAAAATAAAATTTTAAAAATAAGACTTTTTTTCTAATTCTATTTTTCTTGTGTGTATGTGAGGAAAATCTTTAGTTATCCAAGTTTAGTGGAATTTTGGAAGTGAACATATATATACAAAGTAATGTGTATACATGTATATTTGTACATGCTTTGAATAATGTGAAAGTGATTTTAAATTCACATGTAGTTGTAATGCCTTTAAAAATTATAATAGCACTTAAAAATCTACTGAGTACTCTGAGCATTTGACTGTGCATACTTATTCAGAATAATGTTCTGTTGGTTGACTCTAAAATAATGGCTCTGGTTGTATCAAGCAGATAGCCGTTAGCTTATTGCTAATACAAAAATTTTATTGATTCCTTAAGCCAAGAGAAAGCATTATTAATTGTAAAAATGATTACTAATTGTAATTTCTTATTTTTAATTCAGTAGTAGAAACTAATTCATTTATTTGTTTATATTAATTTGTTATACTACATTTTATGTTGTTTTCTCTCACCATATTAAATCTAATGATAATCAATTTATGAAGTGAAAAGTTGGTTTTGGCTCATAATTTTGGAAGGTTTAGTCTATGACTGATTGGCCTTACTGCTTTTGGACCTATAGTGAAGCAGTAAATCATGGGAAGAGCACAAGATAAAGAAAACACACTCACTTCATGACTGAAAAATGAAAAAGATAGGAAGAGGATTAAAGAAAGATTTCACAATACCTTTCAATGACCTAACACCTCCTAAGAGACCTAAACTCTTGAAGTTTTTGCTATACCCAAAAGTGCAAAGCTGGGGAGCAAGCCTTAAACTTGTTGGCCTTGGGGGACATTTAAAATCAATAATATAGCATCCTCTTAAGACTTCTTATGGTAAGCTTATCTTTCCATTTCATTTATAGAACTGTTTCTTACTTAAAATATATTATGTAAACTATTCCCTTTTTTGCTTCCTCATTCATAGAAATCCTTTATTGAAAGCATACTTCCTCATGATTCATATTATTCAGTGATTCATGGTTTTATTTTGTGTATCAGGAAAAAAAAATGGTACTTTCTAAATTAAGGCTATGGCAAAATGAATAAAAAAAATAAATGAAATTAAACAGGATGTTTTTGATATGAATGGGCAGAATACAAAATCAGAGAAAAAAAAACAGTGGAAGTTGCCAAGAGACTTTGCAAGTAGACAGAACTAATTTAGAGATACTAAAAATATGGCATTTTGAATTGCAGATTATTTGAATAATGAAACAATTATAAGAAGAGAAGAGTACTGGAAAGGCTTCTAATGAAAGCAAAATAAAGTCATGTCAATTAAACATAAAAGGAAAATTAAAAGAAAAATGAAAGAAATTGTTCAAAGAAAAATATAATTCATAAAACAAGGAGGAATGAGACAATTATTAATAATGACATTATTGAGTCATATTATGTTGTACATTGAAATACCCACTTTGTTAACAAAATTAATGAAATAACAAGAATGCTTTTAATATTACTTCACATTCTTGATTGCAACAAGAAAAATATCTTTCTATAAAAGTGCTTTTAGTGGGAAAAATAAGGTCAATTAGGAAAGAGGCCACTAAAATCCTAATTAAAGGAATGCTGATTTTTTAATAATCACTGTGATTATAGTGAAATTACTTTACCTCAAAGGGGAAACAGCTTACTTCAAATTTCTGGGATTCTATTTCATAGGCAGTTTATATTACGTAGAAGACTTGAGTTCTTAGCAACCATGGGACTGCCTTGCATTTGCAAACTAATTCAAAACTTTTGGTAAAGATATAAGAAAACACATCAAACTATTGTTTCACAAAACAAAAAATAAATGCCATTAATATAAACAAACAATAGTTTATATGTCTTTTGATTCAATAGATGCTAATGCTGTATATCATATCTGTCACAGAAAAAAGATTTTTAGAGATACTTCATGCACTGATCTATTATCTTTATTCTAAAATTCTCTGGAGTATTTTTAAGGAAATGGATCAAAATTTATGATAGTTACTTATCCAAACATATATTTTTGTGAAATATTATTTTTTTCTTTATCAGTTTTTGTTCAGAAATGAGAGAAGGTGAGAGAGAAAGAAGAAAGTACTTATAATCAAATTACTTAACAGTTATTATCTGGATTTACTAAAAGTTCTATATTCTGCTTTATTCCTTTTTTAATAATTTTTAGTTGTAGATATACAAACTTATTTATTTATTCATTTTAGATGGTGCTGAGGATCAAACCCAGTGCCTGACATATGCTAGGCAAGTGCTCTATCACTGAGCAACAATAACAACCCCTCTTCTTTATTTTACATCCTGTAAGTTTTATATTCTCTGAAAATTTAAAAATGAGCTTTTCCTTCTACTTTGATAGGTATTTTTACAAATTAGCTTTATTTTACTGTCTCTCCTGGATAAACATTTTTCAGATAATAATAAATGTCATTTCTTCTAGAAAAATGTGGTCCAATACTTAAAGTTACCAGGTTAAAACTATAAATACAATTTACATGATTTCCAACTCTTCTGTCCTTATTTTCAAAAATTTTAAATGCTGCAGGCACAAAAAAATTGTGATATCTTCTTCATCCATCCTAAGAGTCACAGAGGATATTCCTATAGCAAAAGATAGTTTTATAATAAGAATAAAAAATATTTAATAAAAGTTTAATGTGACACAGAAGCATTCAAAAACGAAGACCTAATAGAACCATAGAAAACTGTCTATTTTTATGTTTAGATCAATGAAGAATGTATAGTCCTACAAAAATATGATTGTGTAAAAGGGTATTATTTAATAGCAATAAACCAGAGGGGAAGACTGAAATGCCTGTTTGTGGGATTATTTTTGGCATCTCTATGGGTTATTCCTCCCTCCTTTGTACATAGGATAGATCTTCTCGGAAATAAGGTTCTTAAGACCTAATATCAGACAATGTAGATAAATTAATTATTTTATGTCCATGTCTTACACAGAAAGATGATGGATGGTTAAATTAATGTTTCTAAGTTTTATGGCTTGCTTTGCAAAACATGGGTTCAATATTTTCTATTGCCCACATTAGGAAGAGGTATTCTGGTTTCTGTGAGTAGATTTGAAGGAAAGGATAGGTTAGAGGAAAGCTGGGGAAGGTAAGAGAGAAACTTTGCTCCTGAGGCTGCTTCTGGGGCTTTCTAATTTTCCTTAGCGCAAAGTACTCAGAATTTCAAAGTGCCATACTCAGGAACTATTTTCTGAGTCCCCAATTATGCCCACCACTTTAACCACTGTTACTCAATGTCCAATGTAGTTCAAATTCTCTGTGGACACTTCAATGTACATTCATTATTCATTAATAATGAGACTCAGAAATACTCAATGAATTTCAAAGTGAGGGTAAGCATGTGTGCAAATATTATCTTACCAAAAAATGTGGAGTAATAATTGAAACAGTTAATTGGATACTCTTTAAAAATAATAAAGTTTTTCAATAATGTTGGCAACTATACAATACACTATTAGGTTTTCACTTGCGAGTGAATAACAACTATAAAAACTGGAAGAAAAGTATTCATGAGCAATTAGATTTGAAGTACATTAATGGGAAAATTTTTTTCAAATGTTTGGATTTGTCATTGAAGATGCTCTACAACAGGTTCTCAGGCTCCACTATTCCTTTCTGAAAACAATAATAGTAGAACCTTTCTGTTTTGTCTTGTTACTCTTTCTATTCACTTCTCCAATAAAAGATAATGTGCTTTTTCACCTCATGTTTCTCAAAACACATCCCTCTTGATTACTTTTTAAACTTGGAAGATTCTACGCTACATTTACATATTTGGTAGAATGTAATTATATTAGATGAAGCATCAATAATTTTCTGCTCTTTCACCATTTCATCCTTATGAAAATTCCACAATCTGAAGCCATTTTTGTCTAGTCAGCTAATTTTTGTGTCACATAATTCTACTGTCTTAACTGTAGCTAACTGTATACATGAATGAGTCATCTATAGGTTAATCAGCAAGTGAGCAAATATGTTGATGGAAAGATCTTCACCCATATAAATATGATTTTTATAAATGGAAACCTTTGACTTCAGGATCAGCACTAGAGGCAGGGAAAGATGTTGGAATTCTGCAATGGTGCTGAAAGAAGCAAACATGCCTAAGGTAAACAATGATTTACCACTGGTAAGTGTGCCATTAGTAGAACTTGGCAACATCTCATTTAATCCTCATACCATCTTCACAGATACATATTATTACTATTACTTCCAAATGAAAAGTGGCAGCTTTAGTTAATTTACCTAAAATCATGCTTTTAATGATTGATAGAGTGTAGAATTATCTCCAAGCAATTTTCATCTGGAACCTTTATTTATAACCACATTATAGTTTAAAAGTCTCATAAAAAAACTTAAAATTTTCTGGAATTCTTAGATATACATGAAATTCTTTAAATATTTCTGCTCTGACAGCCTATCTCAATAAACTTTTCCTTTTCTTACCTGAACCAGCAAGAGCTTGCATAATTAGACAAGACTCTTAAAAACAAACATTTACCATTGTGAATACATTTTTCACTGAAACACCAGGAAGTTAACTTGCCATTCCAGTTCAAGTATTGGATCCTCAACTTCTATAATACTACCCTTCCATTTACTTGAGTTGATAAGATTTATAAAACAAAAAAGGTTTATTTTTTCATGTTCATATAAATGTAAATGATGAACTTATATTTCTAGTACAGAAAATGCTATATTTGTTCAAAAGAGAAATCTAAAAATTATCAAAACAACAAAATATGAAGAAACAGTAAAATATAGACAAAACCCAGAAAACTAAAAAAGCAATGATATATTTAAACACCACTAAAACATACATGAAAATAAATCTTAGCCCTTTGTGAAATTATGAAGATATAGGAAAAATCACATTTTTTGGTGGGGGTTTTTGACAATAATAGTATAAAATTGCCATACTGGATCTGAGAATTTCATCTCTGAAGGATGTTTTAGATAGAAATGTATTTTTCTAAGAATGAACAAATAATATTTAATGAAAATGCAGTACCAAGATTTTTTCTTCTTTTAACTAACCCTGGTCCATATGTTAAGCAATTACTATTTTGCAATGATTTTTTTTTATTATTTCAATTCACATAGCCAAAAAACATGAGTTGGCTGGTTTGTTTTTATAAGAACTGCTAGTGTGATTAAATTACTTATCTAAAGAACAACATTGAGAGTATATGAAAGAGAAAATAAACTTTCAAATTGCTATGGTATGAATGCTAATTAGGCATCAAAATGACCCTAATTTACCACCTAGCTAACCCGTTCATCACTAAGCCAGCCAAAATTTACCAGTAAGTACTTATATCACTGCTTCATTTCCCAGGGTGATTCACTTTTCTATATATTTTTAAAAGTTATATTATGTTAGCTTAAGAAAATACAAGTTAAAGTGTAGAAGCAAAATTCACACAACACATTTACAATAGCACCTATAGAAAGAGTGATCCTTTACTGCCATTAATTGTCATAAAACATAAGCATGAATTTTGACAAGCTAAAATAGCTTGGCACAGTGCCCTAGGAATAGTAAAAATGAACGTTAACAATTCCATGACATAATTCAGGGAGAGATCATTCCCAAATAATTCAACCACAGATAATCATCATTAAATCTTTAAAAAATATTCATTATTGGTATCACATGCTTAAAATTGTCAATTAACTTTATCCAAGTGAAAAATAAAATGCATATATAATGTGCATTTATAGAGGTTTTTTGTTGTTGTTTGGGGGTTTATTTTTTTGATTATCAAACATTTATTTAAATTACATTACTTTGGGTAATTTTGAAAACAATAGTCAGCATTTAATTACTTCTATTTTGATCATATGTAAATATGTAGTATAGATAATTCCCAGCAAACATGATTATTAAAAAATAGAGGATAATATTTAGGTATTATAATAATTGATACTAGGTCATGTCAGACTTTTTAAAAAGAGTAGTCTTGGAGTAAAGGCAGTGAATTTTTAGTTTTTGTCTTTTAAAAAACATTTTGTATGAATATATTTTCTTGAAGTAATAAATTAAGTTTCTTTCATATACAATGGAAATTAAGAAATCAGGTAATTATTTTAAAATTAAAACAAAAATAACTACTTTTGTCCAAATAATCTCACTGTAGGTATGTGTAATTGTGTTTACTTTGTGATTTACTGAGGGTTATATGGGATTTATTAAAAGATTTGCCCCAATTACCTTTGCAATTGCTTTAGTCATCAGTAATAATGACTTTTTATTTGCTTGTTATTTCAAAAGGAAGCAGAAAATTTAGAACCAATACATTTCTATTTAATATAGCCAGCTTTCCATTTATATTAATACCTACTATAAAACAGGAGTTACACATGCAGTATAAAAAGATTTGAATACTGTCATTTCAAATGTATAAAAAGTTTTATATGAACCTGTGCAAAACTTTAATAGTGAGCATATCTGCATATGACACAGACATACACACTCTTATGGCCTAATATGGTGAGTTAATTGTTCCTTACAATATTCCTTTTTGGATGACAATTTATTCTCTTAAGATATGTCAATTTGCATTTTTCCTTTTAAATAAATTATTTTCAGTAAAGGACAATATTCCAGTTATTGCCTAAAACATACCATTTAACTTTGTGGATTTTCAGTGTCCCAATACTTTGATAATTTTCTGTAGCACACAATAGGTCACTTCCTTCATAATGAGGTAAGATCAATAGTTTTATTATATTTTTCAAATATATCACATCAGAGATATCAAATGTAAGCAGCCAGATTAATATTTCTCCTACCCCACTGCTTTTATGATGAGTTCTTGCTAATTTCATAGTATTCTAATTTATGATTTCTATATTCAATGTTACAAAATGTTACTATAATCTTCAAAGGTTATTATAATATGAGCATTTTTAAAATTTGGGATAATTTCAAACTTCATTAAAATACAGCACAAGAAATAAAACCCTTGAATTTTCATTTTGATAAGCACAAATGTATCAAAGTGATGACATCAAAGATTTTAAATAAAGTAAGCTTAGCAATAAACAGAATACCTATCTTCATTCTTATTTAAAGATAGTCTTGTACACCATGTGATTCCTATTTCTCTTATATTCATACCCACCTTCTGGAAGTTATACACATTTTTCCTTGGGTATATGAGTGTTCTTGTTCTTGAAAATTTCTGTCAAGAAACTTAACTCTGGGGTTGGAGTTGTGGCTCAGCGGTAGAGCGCTCGCCTCGGATGAGCAAGGCCCTGAGTTCAATCCTCAGCACCACATAAAAATACATAAATAAATAAAATAAAGGTATTGTGTACAACTACAACTAAAAAATAAATTTAAAAAAAAGATAAAAAGAAACTTAACTCTGTAGTTACTGCTCCCTTAATAATTTTTTTTATTTCAAAATCAATGATCATATAGGTATACCTATACTTTGTTTTCATAAAAATCAAATCCACTGATAAATTATTATATTGCATATTCACAAAATAAATATATAGCTACTAGATAATTTGCAATGCATTTAGATTTATTTTTTAAAAGTTACAAAATAATAGAGTTCATGTACCACAAATAATTTTTCCTTATTGCTAATATCTTACATTTTCATTATGTATTTGTCAAAAGTGAGAAACCATGGTTAGCATGTCATTGTTAACTAAACTTTAGACTTCACTTAAAAGTCATATAATCCTTTTCCTGTTACAGAATTACATCCAAGATATTATATTATATTTAGTTGGCATACTTCCTTGGACATGCTTAGAAAGTGAGTTTCTCTGACTTGTCTTATTGTTGATGACCTTGACAGATTTTTTAAATATTTATTTTAGTTGTAGTTGTACACAATACCTTTATTTATGTATTTTTATGTGGTTCTGAGGATCAAACCCAGGGCCTTGAACATGCAAGTCAAGTGCTCTGCCACTGAGCCACAACCCCAGCCCCCCTTGACAGGTTTGAAGAGTATTGATCACATATATTGTAAAATGGCATTCAATAGAGAATTGTAAGATGTCATGTCTAAAGATTAGATATGGTATATGGGTATTTGGTAATTTAAAGTGCCATATCATCATATAATATTAAGGTTACATTTTATCAATATTCCATATCACTATTGATGTCAATCTTGTACTATTGTTGAATCTAGAAATGTATACCTAAAAGCTCATGATCCCCAGTGCAGCAAGTTGAAACTTTTAAGGGAGTGATTAGAACTGTAATGTCATTAAATGATGAATCAATTTGATGTATTAATAATTGAATGGACTATTGGTGGTAACTATAGGCAGACTGAGCATGGATGGAAGAAGCAGGTCACTGGAGATCAGACCTCAATTAACTAAAAATGTCCATGGAAACTTGTTCTCTGTCTGCTTAATGGCTGCCATAAACTGAGCCATGTTTTAAACCTCATCTCTGGCCCAGAGCAATAGAATTACATTGACTGAGAACTCTGAAACCATGAGACCAACTTAGTTTTGTCTCCTCTAAGTTGTTTTTTTTTTTTTCAGGTACTTTGTTATGGTGATGAAAAGCTAACTCACACACTTTGATTCACTGGCTGAAGTATTTTCTGTCAAATTTCTCCACAGTATAGTTATTCACCCTCCCCACAATTTTATGTTGGGTATTTTCTGGGGGCAGGAAGAAAATCCCTAAGAATAGCCCATACTCAAGAAGAGTATGGTTAACTTCTGCCTCTCAAAATGAGAGGAAGTATCTGTGTAAGGTATTTGAAATTCTTTTTATAGATTTGTTTCTCCTCATTTTTATACAATTATTTATATTTATATGAATTCACATTTATTTACAGCTTATGTTAGAATTTAATACTAATTTGTTATTTTTTTTCTTTCTCAAATTACTTTAATTAAGCAATTGGAGGCACTTTTAATTTGGCTTTTGTATTTCTTTAACATGACCCATTCTTTTGATTTTGAGTATTTCCTTATTTTCTGGCACTTCAAGACTTCCAGTTCATATTGTTTTTTTTTTCCAACTCTTCAAACTAGGAATCAAATTTCCCATACATAAAAACAAAACAAAACATATATCAAAGTCTTCACTCTAGTACCTTACAATTTAACCTTATTTGGAAATAGTTGCTGAAGAGGTATTAGATAAGAGATTAGCATGGATTCCTTGTGCAATAAACACACAGAAATACAAACTAAGAAAAGATAATCATGTGAAAACAAAGGCAGGGACTATATCTATAAGCCAAAGAATATAGAAAAATTGCTGGTAAAAAAACAGAAATAGAAAAGGCAAGGAAGGATTCCCCTGTGAAGACAAAAGGAATTTCTCACCTCCAGATCTATGAGACATCATTTCTGTTGTTTTACATCATTCAGTGTGTGGTACTTTGTTACATCAACTCTAGCAAACTAATATATTGGAAATCAAAAATTTCTTCACAAGCATTGATTTCTGTAAGGGGAGACATTATTAATAAAGATCTGAGCAATGGAAAAGTTCATTAGTAATGCAGTTTCACTGCTTCAAGTTTCTAGTTGCTTTAAATGCAAAGAGTTAAATGGTGTGTATGTATGTATATAGATGTATATGTATTTATTCAATCACTGCCATTAACTGGATAAGTTTGACTTATCCATTATTTTAAACTAATAAAATGATAAAACATTTAGTATTTTGATTCTGGGTTCTTTTTCTTGGGAAAATTCAATGTTAGTGCTTCAAGTAGTAGTCTCTTCTTTTATATTGTTGAATAGCATCTCATTGGTTGTTCCTATTTTCTTAGAAATTATGAATAAAGTTTTTGTGTGAATCCAAGTTTTCTTTATTCTTAGCTAAACCATTGGGAGTGATATTGCCAGGTTTCATGACAAATATATTTTTTTATAAAAGACTTCTAAAAAAGTCTGTTGTTGTTTTATTCACACCAATAACAAATGAAGACTTCTTGTTTTACAACCTCATCAGCATTCAGTGTTGATAGTTTTAGAATTCAGTCTTTAAAAAAACTGTATAGTGGCATGTCATTTTCATTTTCTTGCCCTAAATACAAATATTGTTGAAAATTATTTTTATCTTTTGCAGCCATACCATTTTATACACCCATCAAGATTTATGAGAGGTTCTATTTCTCCATATTCTTGAAAACATTTATTATTTTTCTGGATTTTTAATTATAACCATGCAAGAAATTATAAATGCTTGCTATCTTGTTATGATTTTTTGAAAATGACCAACAAAGTTGCATATCTATTCATGAACTTATTGACTATTTGAACATCTTCTTCATAGTGATATTTCTTTAAATATTTTGACTATTTTCAAATTGGGCTATTAGACATCTTATGACTGAATTATATGTGTATTTTTTGTATTAAGGATATGAGTCTCTTACAAAATATATTATTTACTAAATTTTATTCCTATTCTTTCACTTTCAGCTTTCACTTTCATCTGCTACACAGTTTTTCTTTTTCTTTCTTTTTTTAAATGTAGTTCATTATTTCTGATTTTTCTTTTGTTACATTCAGTTTGATGCTATATCTAAAGAAACATGGCCTAACCCAAGGTCAGAAACATTTTCTTTTATATTCTTTTTTATAAATGTTATACTTATAAGTATTTAATTTTATGATATATTTTGATTTAATTTTTGTTTATGGTGTAAATTATGGTCAAAATAAATTGTGTTGTATATGGTAATCATAATTTCCAGTACTATTTGTTGAAAGACCATTTCAGGGGCTGGGGTTGTGGCTCAGTAGTACAGTGCTTGCCTAGCCTGTGTGAGGCACTGGGTTTGATTCTCAGCATCACATAAAAATAAAATAACAATATTCTTTCCATCTAAAACTAAAAATACATTTTAAAAAGACCATTTCATTTTTATTCAACTTTTCTGAATTCTCTTCAAGCTGCCTTTTGAGAAACTGATTGAAATTTTTAAGTGTATGAATACTCCAGTATGACTTCAAGTCATAGGAGCCTCACAATTTCACCCTAGAACACGGTTAGCAACTAGTAATTTAATAGAATATATCATTTGATTTTTTTACTAGTGTCTGTGGCCCTCTGTGATATCCATCCCTTATAAGAAAATGATTGTATTTTGTTTCTCACTGAAGATGATTGTTCCTCCAGAATTTGGGATGTTTATTTAGCCTGAAATTTAAGTTTCCTAATAGATTAAAAAGCCCATTAATTGTCTACCTTTTCAGTGTCTCTGGTATAAAAATGGAACCAAAGTCTTTTTAGCTTTCTATATTTTTCAGCTAAAATTACTCATAGATTTTTTTGGTGTGTGTATCTCTAAATCATATCACCATTGATTCATGTCATTTTGGTTACAGATGTTTTTATTAGATCAACATTCATTGATAATTTTTATACAATACTGTCATTTATTGAAGTAAATGTACTATCAGATTAAAAGAGATATAAAAGCTATCATTAATTGATTTTAATGTTAACTAATGGACTTTTTTTTTAAAGAGAGAATGAGAGGAGAGAGAAAGAGAGAGAGAGAGAGAGAGAGAGAGAGAATTTTTAATATTTATTTTTTAGTTCTCGGCGGACACAACATCTTTGTTGGTATGTGGTGCTGGGGATCGAACCCGGGCCGCACGCATGCCAGGCGAGCGCGCTACCGCTGAGCCACATCTCCAGCCCAACTAATGGACATTTTAACTTAGATATTTAACATAATACATTTAAATGAGTAACCAAATGGATTTTAATTACTGAATTTCATTTTTTACAATTTCTATACAGTATTTTAAAATTTATACTAATTAGTTTTACATGAGAGTAGAATGCATTTTGATACACCATACATAAATGGAGTATAACTTATTTTTCTGGTTGCACATGATGTAGAATCACACCAGCCATGTAATCATATATGTATATAGCATAATAATGTCCAATTCACTCTACTATCCTTCCTATTGCCTTACCACCTCCCCTCCATTCACATTGTTCTGCATAACCCAAAGTGCCTCTATGTATGGGTTAATTTGATTTGTCAACTTGATGGGATCAAGAGATGTCAATGATTAAGAGTCTTCTGGATGTGTCAATGAGTGTGTGTCTAGGAACTATTGGCATGTGGAATAACGAAATGAAATGGAGACCCTACCTATGTGTGGGCAGCACCAAGCAATAGGATGGTGACTTGGATAGAATAAAATTTGTAATAACAAAGAAGCAACAGCAGATGCAAACTCAATTCTTCTTTAATGGGTTCTTGATTGCTGCTGCTATCGCCTGAGGATATCAGATCTCGCTCCTTTATTCTTCCAAAGTGGACTCTGCCAGTGTTTCTCCAGGGAGTTTCCAGAAGACTCCTTTATTCTTCCAAAGTGGACTCTGCCAGTGTTTCTCCAGGGAGTTTCCAGAAGACTTTGGTCTCAGACTAGGGTAACACCATTGATCCCACTTGTTCTGGGGCTTCAGCATCTTAGACTGCACAACTGCTGGTTCTTCCAGATCTCCAGGTTCTGATCACAAAATCCAATGTAATAAATCCCCTTTTTATTTTCATACTCCCCATGGATTCTGTTTCTCTAAATAACCCTGATTAATAAACTCTATTTTACCCTAGGACCATTATTGTGAATTAGAATCTGCATATCAGAGACTGCATTTGGCCTTTGGTTTTTTAGGATTGGCTTATTTGGCTTAGCATGATATTCTCCAGCTCCATCCATTTAGTTTCAAATGCTATAATTTCATTATTATTTAAGGATGAGTAGTATTCCATTATGCATATATACCATATTTTCTTTATCCATTCTTCTGTTGAAGGTCACCTAAATTTGTTCCATAGATTGGCTATTTTGAATTGAGCTGCTATAAACATTGAGGAGTCCACATAGTAGTAGTGTGATGTTTTTAAGTCTTTTGGAATTAAACCAAGGAGTGAAATAGCTGGGTCAAATGGTGCTTTCATTCCAAGTTTTCTGATGAATCTCTATACTGCTTTCCAAAGCAATATACCAATTTTCAATTACACCAGCAATGTATGTGTGCACCTTTTCCCCCACATCCTGGCCAACACTTATTATTGCCTGTATTCTAAATGACTCCCATTCTGACTAAAGTGAGACGAAATCTTGGAGTACTTTGATTTGCATTTATCTAATTGCTATATATGTTGAATATTTTTCTTATATTTTCTGACCATTCATATTTCTTCTTCTGTAAAGTTTCTGTTCAGGTACTGAGCCCATTTATTGATAGAGTTATTTGATTTTTGGTGTTAGTTTTTTGAATTCTTTATATATACTGAAGATTAATGCTCTGACTGAATTGCATATGGTAAAGATTTACTCTCATTCTGTAGGCTATTTCTTTATGTTCTTGATTATTTTCTTTGCTGAGAAGCTTTTTAGTTTGAATCCATCCCATTTATTGATTCTTGATTTTCTACTTGTGCTTTTAGGAGTCTTGTTTAGGAAGTCAGTTCCTACACCAACTTGGTAAAGATGTGGGCCTAATTGTTCATCTTTTTGACTAAAGATCTCTCTTCCAGTGCCTAAGTCTTTGATCCTCTTTGATCCTCATACAGAGTGAGAGATAATCTTTTAAGGTCATTTTGCTACATATGAATTTCCAGTATTCCCAGCACCATTTCTTGAAGAGGTTATCTTTTCCCCCATTGAATGGTTTGGGTGTGTCTAGTATGAGATAAGTGTATATATGTGGGTTTGTCTCCATGTCTTCTATTCTGGACCATTCGTTTATGTGTCTTTTTTGTGTAAATATCATGCTGTTTTTATGACTGTGGCACTTTAGTATTTTTTAAGTTCAGTATTGTGATGACCCCTGCTTCACTTTTCTTGCTAAGGGTTTTTGTGGCTATTCTGGGTCTCTTATTTGTCCAAATGAATTTCATGATTGCTTTTTCTTCATCTTTGAAGTATGTCATTGGGATTTTAATAGAATCTGCATGAAATCTGTATAACTCTTTTGGTAGTATGGCCATTTTGACAATACTAATTCTGCCTATCCAAGAACATGGGAGATATTTTCATCTTCTAAACTCTTCTTCAGTTTATTTTCTTAGTGTTCTGTATTTTTCATTGTAGAGATCCTTCACCTCTTTAGTTAGATTGATTCCCTCTTTTCTTTCTTTCTTTTTTTTCTTTTGAAGTTATTGTGAATGGGGTAGTTTTCCTAATTTATCTTTTGGTGGATTCATCAGAGATGTGTAGGAATGTGTTTGATTTATGGGTGTTGATTTTATATCCTTCTGCTTTGCTAAATTCATTTATTAGTTCTAGAAATTTTCTGGTGGAATTTTTTTGGATCTTCTAAATATTGAATCATAGCATCAGGAAGTAGTGATAGTTTAAATTCTTCTTTTCCTATTTATATTTGTTTAATATATTTCTTCTCTCTTTTCTGGCTAAAGTTTCAAGGACTATATTGGTTAAAAATAGAGAAAGACAGCATCCTTGTCTTGTTTCAGTTTTTAGAAGGAAGCCTTTCAATTTTTTTTTTTCATTTAGAATGATGTTGGTCTTGGGCTAGGCATAGATAGCTTTCACAATGTTGTGGTATGTTCCTACTATCCCTAGATTTTCTAGTTTGTTTTATTTTTTAACATTAAGGGGGTGCTGTATTTTGTCAAATGCTTTTTGTGCATCTAAAAAGATGATCATAAGATTTTTATCTTTGTTTATGTGATGAATTATGTTTACTGATTTTCATATATTGAAACAACCTTGCATTCCTGGGATTATCCCCATTTAATCATGGCGCACTCTTTTTAATATATTTTTGTATGCAATTTGCCAGATTGTTATTAAGAATTTTTGCACTCATGTTCATCCAGAATATTAGTCTAAAGTTTTATTTATTTGATGTGTATTTGTCTGGTTTTAATTTCAGAGTGATACTAGCCTCATAGAATGAGTTTGGAAGGGTTCTTTCCTTTTCTATTTTATGGAATAATTTGAGGAGTATTGCTGTTAGTTGTCTTTTGAAGGTCCTGTAGAAAGAACTCAGCTGAGAATCTGTTTCTGGGCTTTTCTTGTTAGGTAGGGTTTTTTGATGTTACCTCTATTGCTTGAAATTTCTACTTAAATTGTGTATGTACTCCTTATTCACTTTGGGAGATCATTTTCCTCTAGAAATTTGTTGATGTCTTTGATATTTTCTATTTTATTGTAGTAAAATTTTCAAAATTGTTTCTAATTATCTTCTGTATTTCAGTAGTGTCTGTTGTGATAGTTACATTTTCATCATGAATTTTAGTAATTTTATTTTTCTCTCTCTTCATTAATGTGGCTAAGGATTTATAAATTTCACTTTTTTAAAAGAACCAACTTTAGGTTTTGTCAGTTTTTTGTTTTAATTCTTTTGTTTCAATTTCATTGATTTCCTCTCTGATTTTATTTATTTCCTGTCTTCTAATGCTTTTGGTATTGATTTGTTTTTCTTTTTCAAGGACTTTGAGATATAATATTACATCATTTACTTGTTGAATTTTTATTCTTTTAATAAATAGCTTAATGCAAAGAACTTGCACCTTAGCATTGCCTTCATAGTGTCCCAGAGATTTTTATATGTTGTATCAGTGTTCTCATTTACCTCTAGAAATTTTTTTTTAATTTCCTCCCTGATTTCTTCTGCTATCCATTCATCATTCAATATCATATTTTTTAGTCTCCAGGGGTTGGAGTAGCTTCTATATTTAATTTTTTCTTTGAGTTTTAATTTTATTCCATTATGTTTTGATAGAATGCAGGGTAGTGCATAGTGTGTGTGTGTGTGTGTATGTGTGTGTGTGTGTGTGTGTGTGTGTATATATATATATATATATATATATATATATATTTGTATTTACTAAGAGTTACGAGTTGCTTTGAGGCATAACATGGTTTATTTTAGAGAAGTATCCATGTGCTGCTGTAAAGTGTATTTGTTCATTGATCAATAAAATATTACATATATATAAATATGTATATATATATATTACATATATATGTTGATTCTAAATTAGAATGTGTTATTTAGTTCTATAGTTTCTTCGTTCAGTATTTCTTTTTTTTCTTTTGTTGGAAGATCTATCCAGTGGTGAGGAAGATGTGTTAAAGTCACCCAATAGTATTGTGTTGTGGTCTATTTGATTCTTGAAATCAAGAAGGATTTTTTTTTATGTACATAGATCCTTCTTTGTTTGGAGTGTAAATATTTATGATTGTTATATCTTTCTGATATATGATTCCCTTAACTAGTATAAAAGGTCTTTCTTTATTTATTCTGACTAAATTTGGCTTACACTATACTTTATCTGATATGAGGATGGAAATCCCTGCTCGTTTACATAGTCCATGCAAGTGATAGGATTTAATCCATCCTTTCACCTTTCATCTGTGGATGTTTTTTCCTGTGAGATGAGTCTCTTAGAGACAGAATATTGTTGGGTCTTTCTTTTAATGCAATTTGTCAGTATCTGTCTTTTTATTGATGAGTTTATACAATTAATATTCAGGATTATTATTGAGATACTATTTGTATTCCCCATCATTTTGGTTTATTTTTGTTTT
The DNA here is from genome assembly GCF_045843805.1 of Urocitellus parryii. Lineage (NCBI taxonomy): Eukaryota > Metazoa > Chordata > Mammalia > Rodentia > Sciuridae > Urocitellus > Urocitellus parryii. The sequence goes on along the minus strand of NC_135547.1, from coordinate 48,931,331 downwards.
TTAACTTGACTTGGTTTCTCCTCTGATTAACTTTTACTTTAGTATACTTCCTCCATTTGCTGTTTTTCTTTTTTTTTAATTTCCTCCTCATGGAATATTTTGCTGAGCATGTTCTGTAGTACAGGTTTTCTAGTTGTAAATTCTTTTAACTTTAGTTTTTCATGGAAAGATTTTATTTCAGCATCTAATCTGAAGCTTATTTTTGCTGAATATAAGATTCTTGTTTGGCATCTATTTTCTCTCAGAAGTTGGTATATGTTGTTTCAGGACCTCCTAGTTTTAAGGGTCTGGGTTGAGAAATGAGCTGAGATCCATATGTAATCTGATATTTTTCTCTCATGGCATTTAAAATTATATCCTCATTCTATATGTTAGTCATTCTCATTATAATGTGTCTACGTGTTGATCTGTTGTAATTTTGCACCTTGTGGTCCAGTAAGCCTCTTATATTTGATTTTCCATTTTATTCTACAGGTTTGCAAAATTTTCTGATATTATTTTATTGAAAAGAGTTTGCATTTCTTTGGTTTGTATTTCCACTCCTTCTTCTATCCAAATAAATCTTAAATTTGTTTTTGTTTTTTCATGTTATCCCATAATTCTTGGAAGTTCATAGTTTCTTACCATTTTCTCTGTGTGGTCAACTTCATTTTCATGATTATATATTTTTTCTTCTTTCCCATTGGTTGTGTCTTCCAATTGTATAGTCTGTTGGAGATACTTTCCATTAAATTTTTCATTTGGTATTTATTCTTTCATTTTGAGGTTTTATTTTTTATTTCTTTTCAAAATCATTCTTTATTGAAGTTATCACCTCCTGAAATTTATCTCTGATTTCACTCCTTACATCATTCTTTATGTTGTGGATCAGGTTAACTCTGTACATTCTGAACTCTTTCTCTGACATTTCTTCTACTGTGTTGTCAATACATTATATTATTGGATCATCTTGGTTTGGGGTGACACTTTTTCCTTTGGTTATTCATGTTGTTTGTGTGTTTTCCAATTTAGTTATGTGAATCTGAGGCAGTACAGCTTCTACCCTGTAGAATTATAGTGACCCTGAAGTCTTCCAGTACCTCACCTTTAAGGTGGAATTTAATATTAATATCACCCAATGCAAACAATATACAACCTTAAACAAAATAGCTCCTATTAAGGCATTAGGCTGTTTTCTCACAAGCAGTCCTAAGGGTTAAGCACTGGGACATGAGTGCCCATTGTGAAGAGCTGTTTTGTATAAGGAAGATCAGGACCTGGCACTGACAGCTGTGGGTCATCCATGTATCTGTGAGCACTAGGCTGGGTTTGTTGTTAGGGAGGTGTTGGGAGACTGGGGATTGAGGAAGTGGAGGGCCTTACTGGGTGCCAGATTCATGCTGGAACTGGCAGAACCAGGGGAACCATAGATGGTGGACTGCAGAGGGAGTCAGGGGCCAGGCTGTTTCCAGGGCCCATGGAGTGCCAGCCCAAGTAGGTCCTAAAACACCAGTGGGTGCTGGACCAGCTGCGTGGACAAACCAAGAGCAAGATGCCTTCACACCCTCCTTTGACATTCCAAACTACTGCAGCCAGTCTTGTCCTTCCTTGGTGTGCTACAGGACTCATGGAGCTGGGGAGAGCCCAGCTCTCTCCCACCTCTGCAGCAAGATGGTGGCTATCAGCACACCCAGCAGAAGACCTCAGGTGCAATCAAACCTGCAGGTACCTCAACAATGGACTTCCAGGCCCTGGCCAGTGTCTCAGATATAGGGTGGTGGCCATGAGTGCCTCCAATAAAGCCTTTTTGAAAAATGTGAAATCATATCAATTGTTATTGAGCATAAACTGTATAAAGCATTATGGCAGACAACGTAAAAACTGATGTAAAATTGTTTAGTTATGATTCAAACTTTCAAATATTTGAATATTTAGGGGAATAAGAAATAAATTATAAATAATTCTTTTGAAAATTATTATAATAACCACATAATATGAAAAAGGGAACAAGGTGATTTGTAAGCAGTTGACATGGTAATGATAAAGTCATTAAGTGCTATGAATTTAGAAAAAAATATTGTGGACAAAAAGGAATGATATTAAAAAGCTTTATGAAAATTAAGAATATCAACTGTTTGATGGTAGAACTTATCTAGGAAGAGCAAAGTGGAAAACTCTGAGGTAACTTAAAGGAAATAAAAATCAGAAAGCACAATATCATTAGCTTCCGAAAACATTGTTTATTTGGAGTGATGTATTTTTTTAAAAAAATAAATAAAACATAATTTTATTATAAACTCATAAGATGATCATTTATGTTAATCTACTCACATTCAGAAGAATATGAGTAATTTTAGTGGTTTTCACATTCAACTCTTTTCCTCTGAACAAATATAACTCAGAATTCTGATGTTTGAGATATAACATAATAACAGCATTCTTTAGACAATGTTGTGGGAAATATTTTGGTTCTTTGACAACTGGAGTATTGGGGAATCCAATGAGTAAAACATTATATTTTTGTAATAATTAGGATATTTAACATTTATTTTACCACAGAAACTCTAGAAAGTGATGTAGCTATACACAGAGATAATACAAACTCATATGAACACAAGTTAGGAGTTGGTAGTGAACTATAGAAAATTCATTTCTAAATATAATGGGAAGCCATTGAAAGTTTGTGATAGACTTATGGATTAAATCAATATTTTAGGAATATTAAGCATATTGTGAGTTTTCCAGTATCTAAAAAATAGTTTAGCAAAACATATACTATTTAATTTCTATTATATTTAAATAATATTTTTCAGAATGAATATGTAGCATTAATGTATATTGTCTTCATACAGAAGTATCATACAGACACTCCAAAACTGCCGAGTTGAACTCAATTAAATAGATGTCATATTTTCATATAATGTTATGAAAGCACATGTGTAGGCCTGAATTGCCTGGAATTTAAAACAATGCTTAAGGTCATGTTTGAAAGCACTAAATCTCATTGGATGTCATTCTCTGACTGCAAATTCAGAATTTCTATGAAATCTCATTACTAGTAGATTTTTATTGAAATTTTGTAGGTAAGTGAGGTATTATGGGAGCAACAAACTCTTCTCATTTCACAAAGCTTGAACATAATTATGTGGACAAGATCCAGGACTATATGAAATACTTTAATAATGAAGAATAATTATGTTACTAAAAATTTGTTATAGCCTTAGAATTTTAAGAATTGACGTTACATCTGTAGTTAGTGGAGTCCTTGGACTTGTAATAATAAAACAGAGTACACAGACATACTGTTTTTTTTTTATCTTAGCATACATTCCTAAGTCATTTCTTGTTAAACATAGCTTAATTAAATATTTAATTTTCATTAAATAAACATTTATATGTTACAGAAAATTACATGGTAGGTGACAAAGAAATATCATTGTATGAAAAATAAATGAAAGGCAACATAGAACTCCTTATACTTACATATCATCTGGAAAATATAGAATTTTTCTCTGTATTCAAATAAATTCAAAGCTTTTGCATGAGACTCTATCCAAGTTTATTTTATTATGCATTCTAGCTAATTCTTCCATGTTGTATTATCTTCTTCAAATGAATTTTTTAAGAAAGATTTTTTGTTATTATTTTTATGATGAAAGAAACTAGAAATTCATCAAGTTTTTATATATATACTTATATACACTTTGTTTAAGACACCAAAGTTCTGACCCATGAATTATTCAGGATTTTTATAAACTAATCTTGAAGCCATCAAAAATTGAATGGAATCCTATATTTAAAAATAATTACATCAGTTTTTTTAATTGCTTTGATCAGACAATTTTCTGTTTTTGTATTTTTTTGTGTGTGAAGATAACACTATTGTGTCTTGAAGCTTAATTTTCTAAACTTTAAATGAAACATTTGAGAGAAGAGACATAAAAAATTTAGAAAATTGCACTTAAGGGCTAAAGGTCTTTGTCAGGTACTTTACAGAATAATTTTATTTAAGAACATTTACCAATGACATTATCTTAGGTGTTTAAAAAATATAGATATGTAGAAAAGGGTACCATCTATATTTTTAAATTAATGAAAGGAGTCACTTTTTGTGGTTAATGGCATAATGGCAAAAAAGAAACTGTATATACAGTATAAATTTTTAAAAAAAATATTTTTGCCAATATTGCCTACATATGTATCTTTTTCAAAATATTTTTTAGTTGTAAATGGACATAATATTTCTACTTTTATTTATTTTTTATGTGGTGCTAAGAGTTGAAGTCTACCACTGAGCTACAACCTTAGCTCCTACATGCCCATCTTAATTCAGCTGTGGCTTTTCTTAAATTTCACCAGTCACTTTTTTTTCAATACAATGGAAGCATGGGAAACATTTTCATTTATAAAAACAAAATATTTCATGATAATGAAACTCAACTCCCACCTTATCCCTGAAGCGACAAATGTGCTTTGTTATAATGTGTAATTGTGTAATAGTGTGTAATTCAAAGGATTTTTTATTATACGTTTGATACCATAATGACCTATCTTGTTTTGTTTGACATAAGTAAAGGTAAAAGGTTAAGTATTCATTAAGAAAACAATAATATGTTTGTTGGAGCTTTAATAGAAGTAATGGAAAAAAATATATGGGACTTGGTTATTATCAGTTCAGCAACTTGTACTTGTATGTGTATATAGTTAATACAAATTTATAAATTTATTAGCTATACCTGCAAGTTCACCAATATTGGTACATTAGTTCTGGCTCTTCACTAATTAGGTGTTTACATAGAATCATACCACTGACAATTTTGTGTTTTCAAATTCTCCAACTATACAATTAAGGAGCATTCAAAGATCTGGTTCTTTTATAAAGTTCTATAATTTTTGGTGAAACATAAATGCATATAAACCAAATAAACTTTGGTATTTTTTTTAACTGTAAGAAATGTCTCCTACATGAAATCATTTGCCATCACTTTAGATTTTCTTTAATTTACAAAACAAGTTTTAGGTTAAATGTTTCTTCTTACATATTTTTATTAAATTTAAAGCAATGTCACAAAGTGCTGCATTAATTTGTAATTTTCAGTATTCATCAGGGCTTAAATATATTGTCTAATTATCATATTCTGACTTTTCTTATAGTTTAACTGATTCCAGTTACATGGAAAAAGATTTTTTTAATAATGTTATGGCTTGTATAAGAGGTGTCCCCATAAAAGTTCATGTGTTTGGCAATGTAATAAGGTTCAGGTGGATGATTAGATTATGAGATTTTGATGTCATCAGTGGATTGATTCATTTGAATGAATAATAATTTGATTAGACTATGGGTAGTAATGTACACATATAATAATTGAAGGAGGTAGGTCACTGATGGCATGCCCTTGAGGATTATATCCTATCCCTGTCTCTTCATACATTCTCTCTCTCTCTCTCTCTCTCTCTCTCTCTCTCTCTCTCTCTCTCTCCTTCCTGACTGCCATGGACCGAGTAGCCTTCCTCAACCAAGTCCTTCCACCATGATGTTCTGCCTCATCTTAAACCCAGAGCAAAGGAGTCCATTGACCATGGGCTGAATCTCTGAAAATGTGAGTTCAGAATGAACTTTTCCTCCTCTAATTTTTCTTGTCAGGTATTCTTATTACAGTGATGAAAAAATGACTAATAAGAATGCCAATGTTGGGCTGGGGAGGTGGCTCAAGCGGTAATGTGCTTGCCTGACTCTGGGTTCAATCCTCAGCACCACATAAAAATAAAATAAAGATGTTGTGTCCAACTAAAACTATAAAATAAATATTAAAAAATTCTCTCTCTCTCTCTCTCTCTCTCTCTCTCTCTCTCTCTCTCAAAAAAGAATGCCAATGTTAAAATCTTATTACAGAAAAAAACAGGATTATTGTTTCCCAAATATATCTTTAGTTATTATATTTTTTCATGAATGTCATACTTTGAAATTGACTATGCTGAAAAGAAATAAGAACTAGTTTTGCTCCATATCTAAGCAATTGATAATTTAGATTAATTTAGATCAAAAATCCTTATCCAATTTTAAAAGTACAAATTTGGATTGTTGATATTTGTAAATAGTGCATTAGCAGTTTAATGTATATTTAGTCTTAAACTTTTAAGTAGAATAAAGCCAAAGAGAAAATATATATTTTCCCAAATTTCTAAGTAGGAGAAATAAAATTTAAAATCTGTCTAGAAAATTATAAGCATTTCTCAAATAAGATTAATATTGAAACAAAAGAAATTTCAGTTTTTATGAAAAACAATAAGAAAGCTAGAAAATACACACTAAAATAATATTAAAACAAATTTTGTTGATGTGCTTTTGGGATCATATTCAAAAATTGTTGCCAAAACTAATATTAAGAAATCATTTCCCTATATTGTCTCCTAAGAATTTTTTTACAGTTTGTTATATCATCTTTAATCTCTAATTCATTTAAGTTGAATTTTGCCTATTGTATAAGGTTCCAATTTTATTATTTTTATAAGAATATAGTTTTCTTAACACCACATATTCAAAGGCTAGCCTTTCCCTCATTGTATATTCTAAGCATACATACTGTCTAGTTTCTGTCATTGTTCTATTTATCTGTTTTCTGAGAGCATCATTCTGTTATCCTATAGCTTTGTAATATAATTTGAAATCAGAAAACATCATGTTTTTTCTCAAGATTTCTTTAGATATAAGGGATCTCTGTGGTTCTATATTAATTTAGCAACGCTTTTACTAATTGTGTTAAAATGTCTTTGGAATTTTAATAGAGATTTCATTGAATATTGCTGTGGGATATTCTGGACACTGTGTGGCTACTGATACATAGAATGCATTTTTATTTATTTGTATCTTACACAATTTATTTCACCAAGGTTGGATAGCTTTCAGCATAAAGATCTTTCACGGTGTTAGTGCATTTGTGTAGTGTGTGTGTGTGTCTGTGTGATAACTGAAGTTGGAACCCAGGAGCATTTTACCACTGAGGTACATCCACAGCTCTATTTTATTTTTTATTTGGAGACAGATTATCACTAAATGGTCCAGACTGATCTCAATTTTGCAATTCCTCTGCCTCAGCTTCCTGAGTAGCTGGGATTTCAGGTGGGTAATCCTGTGTTTGACTTATTTCCTTGATTAAATTTATCCCTACATATTTAGTTCTCTATAATAATGTTGTAAATTAGATTATTTTAAATTATTTTAAATTATTTATTACATTTTAAGAAAGTTTATTGTTAGTGTGTAGAAATACTTCTGAGTTTGGTATATTGATTTTATCTTATTAATTTAATTAATTTTTAAAATTATTAGGTATTTTAATGGAGTCTTATAATTTTGCTATGTGTGAGATCATATAATCTGCAAATACAAAAAAATTTGCTTCTTCTTTTCCAATTTGGAGGCCTTTTATTTCTTTTTCTTGCCCAAATACCCTGACTAAGGAGGCAGGAAGACAGATGTTCAATAGGCAGCCAGGATAAGGGCCTTAGGGATGGAAAGGAAGGGAGGGAGATATTATGCCAGCCTGAAAGGAGAGAGAGATTTCATTGTCTGAAAAACAACTTGTGACATGCTACTTCCTGCCAGTGTTAACAACAATGCAGTCTCCTTAGTTAAAGTATGTATTCCTGTTTCTCACAGCTGAAACCACAGTAGTCCTTCTTTAGTTACCCTTACCCTTATTCCCAGCAACAGGATACTACAAGCGGACTCCTACCCAAAATGCTTCTTCTTTCTAACAGAACTGTCAAAAACTACCAGAGAGACCTTTCTTATTAATAAAGGATTAAAATTATGCACTTCTAATTGGCTTATTTGATGTGGAGCTTTGGGAGCTTCATTGGTTCATGCCAGAATCCCTCACCCCACCAATCACTTGTGCTACGCCATCAGATATGCCTTTAGAAACAGGTAAACAACAGACACACATTGGCATCCCTCTCTAGGGGCCCTCTTTCCTCCAGGAGCTCTGCTTGCTTTCTTTCTATTACTCTAATAAATCCTGTACTTTTCTCTCACCCTTGTGTTCTGGATTTAATTTCTCAAATTCACAAGACAAAGAACCCAGCTTCTTAGATCCGTGTTACACTAGGACTTCTGGTACTATTGTGAATAGAAGTGGTAAGAGCAGGCATCGTTTTCTTGTTCCTATTGTTAGAGTAAAAGCATCATATCTAATGCTATCTATGATCTTGTATACTATGTGGCCTTGATTAGGTTGACAGATATTCTTTCCTTACATGATTTGATGAATTTTCATCATTAATCTTATTAAATATTCTTTCTACATTGTTAGAGAATGTCATATTGTTTTTGTCCTTCATTTTCTTAATGGGGTGTAATGCATGGATTTCCTTATGGTGACTCATCCTTGCATCCCAGGGATAAATATTACTTGATCATATTGTATGATGCCATTTATGTGCTATTGAATTTGTCTTGCTGAATTTTTCTCTAGCAAGATTTTTATATCAGAGTTCACCAGATATTGATCTGTAATTTTCTTTTTATGTAGAGTCTTTGGCTTATATGTAAGAGTAATGCTGGCCTGATGTTACGAGTTTTTAAGTTTTTATTTATCTTCATTTACTTTTTGAAAGGTTGGAGTAAATTCTGTATTCATTCCTAAATATTTCATAAAATTGACCAGTGAAGGCCTGAGATCTTGGGCTTTTCTTTTTTGACAAGTTTAATTACTGATTCAGTCTCCATGCTCTTGAAGAGTTTGCTCAGATTTTCAAAGACTGTTTTCATGATTCAATCCTGGTATGTTGCATGTTTCCAAAAATGTATCCATTTTTTTAAGCTACCCAGTTCATTGTTATAAAGTTGCTCATAGTAGTATTCCATGACACATTGCATTTCTATTGTAGTGTATTTTCTTTAAATTATACACTTATATGCATCTATTTTTCTTAGTCTAGCTAAAGGTTTCTCAATTTCAACTTTCCTAATAACTAATTCCTATTTTATTGGTCTTTTCTGTTGTTGGTATTTTTTTTGTCTTTATTTTATTTATTTTTATTATAATCTTCTGTCTTTTGGCTAACATTGGGCTTTGTTTTTTAACATGTTCTTTGACATGAAAATAAAATTGTTTATTTCACATTTTTAATTTTTCTTTTTATTAATTATTATACAATTCCTGCTTTGAATGTTTCTGCTGCTTTCCAAGGGTTTTGTGAAATTTTTAAATTACTTTTATCTCAATATATTCTTATTTCCCTTAGTATTTTTCTTTCACTTACTGAAATGAAAGCTTAAGACTCTGTAAGGTAATTTCTATATAGTTGTGAATTTTCCAGTATTTCTTCTATGATTAATATTCAGTTTTATATTACTAGGTTAGGGAGATTCTTGGTGTCTACATTATTGTGTATGTGTGTGTGTGTGTGTGTGTGTGTGTGTGTGTGTGTGACCAAATATATGGTCTATACTGTTGAATATTCCAAGTGACTTTGAGAAGAGCATACATTTTGCTGCTGTTGGGTCATAAAATCTTTATGTGTTCATTAGATCTATTTGTTTGTATAATTTTGGTCAAGTCAGAACTTTTTATAAATTATCTGTCTGGATGATGTATCAGTTGTGGAAAATGAAGTTTTGAAGTCATTCATTATCATATTGCTATTTCTCCATTCAGGCATCATTATTTGCTTTGCATATTTTGGTACTCTAATGTGGGGTATGTATATATTTAAAATAAATACATCTTCTTGATTAATTTGCCTATTTATCTGCATATAATGACCTTATTTGTTTCTATTTACAATTTTTGATTTAGTCTATCTTATTTAATATAAAAATAAAAATACCTTCTTTCATTTGTTTTCAATTTTCATGAAATATTTTCTTCCATTACTCTTTTTGCCTATGTATATCTTTAAAGCTAATGCCTCTTTTCACCAGTACATAGCCACATACAATTTTATTTACTCTTTAACACACTCTCTGTTTTCTAATTATAGCAATTAAATCATTACATTTAAATATACCTAAAATATTGAATGTAGAATTAAATAATGTTACCAATTTGTTTTAGGAAGGTAGTATAACTCTGATATTAAAGCTGATATCACACATACACAGACTTCTATGAAAAGTATTGACATCTCATTTATGAATAAAACTAAATGGTAAACAAAACATTCAATCAAGGTCTGAGGATATAGCTCAGTTGGTAGAGTGTTTGCCTTGCATGGGTTCAATCCCCAGCACCACCAAAAAATATAGTCAATAAAACCCAGAAATATATTAAGAGATTAAAATACAATAGCACCAAGTAGATTACTCAAATGTCAAAACCTTTAATATCAGCAATCCATAAAGTATTCTATATTAATAAAACAATAATGTAGTGTCTATATAACCATCTTCTAAAATCTGAATGTATCCCCAAAAATTCATCTGCTAAACGTAATCACCAATATAATAATATTAAGAGGTGAGCATTTACAGGGTAACCCTATTAGGATATGATTAGTGTCCATATAAAAGAGGTGCAATTGAGCTGTCTTTCCCTTCCACCATGTGAATATACAGCAAGGTGCCACCAATGTGGGAAACAAAAAGTAAGCCTTCGGCAGACACTGAATATGCTGGTGCCATAATCTTGAACTTCCTAGGCTCTAGAACTGTGAGAAATAAATTTAGGAAGCTTCTAGCTTCTCAGCATGGACAATGATATCAAAACCACAATAAACAAATTCAAAACTTAAAAAGTTGGATTACATCATATTAAAAAGAATTTACACAACAAAGTACAAAAATGAAAATGTAATTTTCATCATAAGAGATAATGCTTGCCAAATGCTTATCTGTTAAGGTATTAATATCACAAACAACAACAGAATGAAAATCTAAAAATCAAGAGCAAAAATACAATTATGCTTATTAAGAAATGGTCAAAGAAGCTAAATAGACCAATCTCCAAACAAGATATAGAAATGGCCAACAGGTATATGAGAAAGTACTCAACAAAAATCATCAGAGAAATGCAAATCAAAACCACAATTAGATATTACTTCAAACCTAATATCAAAAAGTTATAGTATAACAAATATTTGCAAGGATGTTTATGAAAAATAACACATACCCAGTTGGGGGATTGTAAATTTGTATAGCTATTATATAAGAGTATGGAGGTTCTGCAAAATTCCAAAGTTAGAATTAAACATGATAATCTGAGGAGAGGGATAGCTGGGTCAAATGGTGGTTCTGTTTAGATCCAACCTAGATGCCCTTCAGTGGGTTAATGGATTAAAAAAAATGTGGCATATATACACAATGGAATTTTACTCAGCAATAAAATTTTATCATTAATAAAATTTGAAAATTAATTTGTATGTTATACTTTTCATAACCAAAGTCACAGAAAAAGTGATCTTATATCAGATACATTTTTTTCATTATGATCTCAAGGCAAATGTTATGCAATCCCATTAACATCTATCACATTTAAAGGATTTTGAGACATAACACTCTATTAGCATATGCTTATTTTTAATGAAAGTATTATTAAAGCAATAAGTGTTTTACAAAACATATGCATAAAAAGAATAAACAAAAGCCAATTTATACTTATAGAATAGAATAGTTCCATTGATATTTGACATAAAAAAGTAGTTAACTTGTTAACTATATAAATATATCACTCAAAATAGTTATCGGTACAAATTTATAAAAAGTGACTTACCAGAGAAGGAAGTAATTGCTAGTGAATCTTCTATGAGATTATAACTCCTTTTTGTCATTAAAATACTTTAGTGTCAATAATCAATATATTGAATTCCCTCATGCAATCATTACTACCTTTAAGTGGTCACATTCTCTTCTGTCTGTCCAAATCCAGTTACATATTAATAAAACTCCATCTAAAAAATGCAAATTTATAAAACTTTTTAAAGCAGGTTAATTATTGTGAAGCCTTACTTTCATTAGAAATAACATCTCTTTCAGTTAAAAACACTATGTCAATACTACCTCTATAGATTGAATATGATATAATTTGAGTATAAATGTTTCTGAAACATGATATGAGTTATACCTGTAAACAGAAAATGATTTCACTACTTAAATCTAACCATATTACAAAGCTAAAAAGTACTTTAGAAATAGCACATTTGAAAAAGATATAGCACTAGTAAGAATGTACATGTCAAGGTTAAACACTGAATATATACATCAAATAGTATTAAATTTGGGGAAAAAGAGATATAAATTTGAGAATACATATCACTATTTACAAGCAGGATGAAACTACACAAGTGAATTTACCATTCAACTTCAACATAATCAGATGTAATATAGACTATTTTTCTTAAAAGATGCTTGAAAATTTTAACAGTGATATTTTTGAAACTGCTTACTCTAGAAGTTGTCATATAGTAGTAACTCAGCCACTTCAAAAAACTAATTGTAACAAGCTGTAATAGCACTCACCTGTAATCCAAGCTCTTCAGGAGGTTAAGGTAGGAGGATTCCAAGTTCTAGGCCAGCCTAGGAAACTTACTAAGACCATATCACAAAAAAAAATAGATGATAGATAGATAGATAGATAGATAGATAGATAGATAGATAGAAAGATAGATAGATAGCTGAGGATGTAGCTCAGTGATATGAAGTAGCTCCCCTAAAAGCAAAAAGCACGTGTTAGGCAAAGTAGCAATGTTCAGAGGTAAGATTATTACATTATGGGAGATATAACCTAATCTGTAAATTAATACATTTGATGGATGAATAATTTGAAAAGATCATTGTACTAGGTGGTAGCTACATGGGTTGTGGAGTAAATAGATCACTGGGTAATGTCCTTGGGGACTGTATTTTGTCCCTGACTCTTGCCACTTTCTCTGCTTCCAGTCTGCTAAGAATTGAGCAGCTTTCCTTGGGCATGCACTTCTGCCATGATGTTTTGCTTAGTTTCTGTCCCAGAGCAATCAGTCTGCTCATCATGGACAAAACTTCTGAAATCATGAGCCCAAAATAAACTTCTACATATAAGTTATTTTTGTCAGATACTTTGGTCACAGCATGAAAAATCTGACTAGCACAGAAATTAGTACCAAGAAGTGGGGTCATTGTTGTGACTAACATAACAATGTGGTTCAGGGACCTTTGAAACAGGTTTTCAGGAAGAGTTTGGAAAAGTTTGCAGATGCAGGCTGGAAAAGCATTAGAATGTTGTAAGTAGAACTCAGTGGGAAATTCTGCTGGGAGATCAGACCAGAAAGCAGATAGGAATGTGGACAGTAAAGATTGCCCAAGAGGTTTCAGATGAAAATGAGAACTCAATTGGGAATTTGATTAGAGGCCATTTGTGTTACATCCTGGCAAAAATGTTTCTACATTTTATCTATGTCCTGAGGCTTTCTGTGAAGATGAATTTAAAGATGATTCTTTCATTAAACTAGTGGAAGAAATTTTGAGGCAGCATAGCATTCCATCAGTGGCATGGGTATTGCTGTCACTTTTTGCCAGGTTAACTATGAGAATTGAGAGAAAAATGTGGAAAAGAAAGATTTGAAAAACTTGCAGTTTGTTCAGAGAAGCTCATGTAAAACTGGGGCCAAGAAAGTTGTGGTTTCTGAAGAGAGTATAGTCAATAAAGAGAAGTGTTTTTCAAAGGCAATAGAAAAGATATCCTACTATAATGTATATTTTTAAAAAAGAAAAAGATAAAAACAAAAAAGAATTCGAGACCAAGAGTGGGCATTCACATAGGCCTCAAAGTGTGAAGGAGGTTGCTAAACTCATATTGAGAAAAATCCAGTGTGACTGAAAGGGAGAAAGAGTGAAGTGGAGACTGGAAGCTTGAAAGGTCAGTTTAGTGAGCAGTAAGACATATTAAAGGGCTTTAAAAAAGAAATGAAAAAATAAATAAATAAATAAAAGATTCCCTTAGGTTATCCCAGGAATTAGCAAGACCACACCCATGGAAGGATTAAACTTGTAAAAGGAAAAACTATTATGAGCAGAGACACTAGGAGCACCCTCCTCTCACAGGGTTGCCTAGGTACTTATTTTGCCAGAACTTGTTTCACCAAGATCAGCTACACAGACACTCAGAGGCCACTGTAATTATAATCCAAGGAGGCCTGTCTACTGCTTAGGCAGGTATCTGACATTGGCATTATTCAGCATCATTCAGGATGCTGCACTTAGGGGGTCATGGAGGTTTTCACCAAGATTTTGAAGAAGACCTGGGAGGCCAGACTAATTGTGGCAGGATCAGAATTCTTGTGGCCACAGTCCCTGAGAAGATGATGTATGAAAATGTAAAAAAAAAAAAAAAAATATATTGAAAGCTGCACTAGAGACCTCAGGAATTGCCAGATGTCAGAAATATGGACAGTTTGTGGGAAAAAAAAAAGTTACTGGGTGTGTACATTTCTCACGTCCCACATCCCTTGGTAACCACCATTCCACCCTAATTCTATGAATTATTTATTTCACTTAGCTTAATAACCTAAAGGTGCATTCATGTTGCATGTGGTAATATTTTCTTATATTTTAAGATGGAATAATATTCCATTGTGAATATATACCACATTTTCTTCATCCATGCATTATGATATTCTTTTTGTATAAAAAATATATCAGCATTCTTGTCCTTGATATTTACCTGTTCCAACAGAATATATTTAAAAGTGCCTGAACATATTTACCTTAAAATAATCAGTAGAAGAAACAAAGAAAAGTACTATGAAAGACTTTCCTTAAAGGAACTGACAGTATAGCATGGGGCTATGAAGAGATATCGGGAACCCAAGCCCTGGGGCTTAAATTTTAGCTCACTTACAAATTGAATCTGTGGCTTTAGGTAATCAAATTTTCTGTTTTAATTTTCTTTCTATAAAATCAGGGATAATAATAGGACCTATCTCTTACTATTTCTGTGGGGAATAAATGTATAAACAACTTGATATTTCATATGCAACGTATGTATTAGCTATGGTGATTATTTTTCCTTAAAAGGCCCATACTAATGGATGAAATTTCCATAAAAATGTTTCTATTAACTCTTCCTGGTGTGAACTCATGAATGAATTATTTATTGATTTTAGCTACTCTTTCAAGATAAAAGACAAATTTTTATTTTGGGTATTTGGAGTTCAAACATATAGAACTCTGTTATCTCTGAGGTTATCTTAATAAAAAAGTAAATGAATTTAATTCATTAATATGATAAAAAGAGATTACCCAACCATTTCATATAGGATTGACTTTAACATGCTCATATTTATGCCTCTCAAAATTTCATCAGTCTCTTTAATCAGGGCCTTTACACAAACACAATACAAACCTGCTTTGAAGGCTTTTTTTCTTGGATATAGACAAGCAGTTTAGGCCCTTAAACATTTAATCTACAAACAGGGAGCTTTAGGATAATCTGACTAATTTAGAACATTTTTCAAGTGGCCAAAGAGAAGTAATTGAGTCTTTACTTCTTTATAAGTAATTAAGGCAATGTAAATCAAAGTAAAAATGCTATTTTGGATTTGGTCCTGTTTAATGTCACATAAATTTATGTGGGACATAAGTTTATTCAGTTAAAGCATAAAAATAATAATATGAAAAAAACATACAAGTGTCATATTGATATTTTACTTTAGTAGTATAAGAAAGATGGGAGTGGCTTAAAGAAAAATTATTAGATACACAACCACACAACCAATGAAACTCCCCATCATGTACAACTGCAGGAATGGAATCCTAATTAGAATAAGCAATACTACATGTATATATAATATGTGAAAATTCACTTTACTGTCATGTATACCTAAAAAGAACAAATAAAATAAAGATAATTAGGTGATTTCAAATGTATTATGATTTTTTTAAATTTTCCTAAATATTTATGGGAAGCTTATTGTTTTATTCATTATTAATGTGATGAAATATAGGTTTTGCTATTCCTTTAATTATCTATAACTTTTTAATAGAAAATCAAATAAAATAGAGCAATGCAAAAAAGTAGAGAATATCAAACACATAATATACAGATGACATATGAAATCCTTAAATTTAGCCAATTCTTTTGCCTGTAAATTATCTAGGAAATGATCATAATGGCTATTGACTTAATAATACATTTTTTATTTCCTTTACAAGCTGTTGTAGTATTACCATGTAAATAGTTACAATTGACCTCAGGCATTTTCAACATGTTCCCCACTCAAATTTCATTTAATGAATTCTGCTTTTCTATTTTATGTATTCTGGGAAACAAATTGATAGGTACTAGTATTATTGTGGTCTATTAAGTTCAGATATGACTACTTAAATCTTATTAGTGCTTCTTCCTAGTTGCTTCTATGATATAACACCATCATTATACAATATATAAGGAAAAATTACAGAGAGTGCCTGGCATGAGCAGTGTTAAGGGGAAGTTTCAAAAAATAGGATGTGGAAGATCAGCGGGTAAAGATAAAATAGATAAATAGAGACTGAATTATATGCTTAGTTTTATATTTCAGGTTTGTGATGAATGAAAATGATAGTTATAACCCTGGACACACAGAAATTCACTTAATACAAGTCATGGTAAGAGAAAATTGCCAGTGGTAGGAAAGTGATAGGAATTTGTTACCAATTGGCCTGCTGTGGTATTTGTATCATACAATCAAGTTGATGGTGAAGGATAACAATAATATCCTGCTCATTCAAGAAAAGGGCAACTAGTTCCCTTGACCTTTCCATGGAATATGTAGAGGATTAGACAAAACCATCAGGGAAGTACTTATCAACATCCACACAGACCTATGAGAAGATGATTTATGATCAATATGTTTTTTATTTCAGAAGGTAAGTTATTGATTTTAGTAAATGACTACTTTAAGTAATTTGTGTGTGTGTGTGTGTGTGTGTGTGTGTGTGTGTGTGTAATGGAGATTGAATCCAGGGTCTTGTGCATGCAAGGCAAGCACTCTAGCAACTGAGCTATATCCCCAGCCCAACTCTGACTACTTTGAATATCTGAATAATCATAAATAAATTGAACTGGAGAATCCAGGCACAGTGGCACACACCTGTAATCCCTGCAGCTCAAGAGGCTGAGGCAGGAGTATTACAAGTTCAAAACCAGAGTAAGCTATTTATTGAGGGCCCAAGCAACTTAATGAGACACTGTCTGAAAATAAAAAGGGCCAGGGATGTGGCTCAATGGTTGAGCACTCCAGGGTTCACTCTCCAGTACTAAATGAAGAAAATAAAAGGAAATTGAACTGGTTATGAAAATATTTCAAATACTGGTATTTGTAAGTAGTAAAATTACTCAGTAATTGAGCTATCTATATAATAAATTTTCAGGTTCACTAAAATACAGATACACCTGTTTCTAATTATATATTTTACACAGTTCCAAATAATATATGCTTTACTATTTTCAGATTCTGGCATTAGATATCAATCCATCCCCAAGAGATATTGATGAAAATTGTAGGTTGTTTATATTAATGCCATCCTTTATTCTAAGAAATTTTACTCAGTAATAATTACATTCCTTCTCATTTGATTCTGCATAACCATTTTTCTTATTGTGCACATAATTACATGTTCTGCATCAAAATGATATAAAAATTGAGTTTTTATCTTTATGTATGCAACAATGAATTTCGCCAATTATATTTCTATTATACAGAATGTTTTTTTTTCTTATTTTTTAAAGAGAGAGAGAGAGAGAGAATATGAATCTTATTTTTTATAGGTGGACACAACACAATGCCTTTATTTTTATGTGGTGTTGAGAATCGAACCTGGGTCCCGACAGACCTAGGCGAGTGCTCTACCACTGAGCCACAATTCCAGCCCAACTTTTTATTGTATAATTCTTTGCAGTCCTGTATTCAGCTTCATCACTCTTCTATGAATAATTTTTGCTTTTGTTTAGTAAAATCCAGTCTTTGCTACATTAAGGTGACAGGTTTGGGGTTTTGTTTGTTTGTGTGTTTGTTTTTTTAATTTGGGGCACAGATATGATGGCTTTCAGTTGAATTATTGCTTTGACATATATTAATAACTCTTCAAATTAACATAAATTATGTAAATACACCGAGTGTGACATTATGTTTACTTATTTTGGGGAAGCCATTGCCTTGAGCGAGCACATTTAAAAGTTGGTCAGGTAATATGTTCACTATTAAGGAGTGTTCTACAAACATTACATGAAAAATAAACATCCTAGAGATTACTTTTGACACACCTTTTGAATCCCAGTCTCTATATATCTCAATCAATAATAATGCTGTGCTCGTTAGTGAATGCCGAATAGGGATACTTTTTGGTTAACAATAATAAATGGTAGTATGTGATAGTAGCATAATGAATGCTAGTAATGTCCTCTATTAGTGGAATTGAAGTTATTCATTACTAGCATTCATTATCAGTAAAAATATGATAATTTGGATCAGCTAAAATATTTTAAGATTGTCTTTACCCTCACATGAAGAAAGATGTAAAATTCTTAAGATTTGTATCATTAGTTACTATGCTCTAGCCTAAGTTGCTAAGTTTTTCTATATCAGCTGTGAACTCTGGATGCTGTTTGCCTACTGCTAACTGTATAGGTGAAAGAATCAAGGCTCAGAAATCTTAGACTTCGCCTCTAGGCAATCTTATAACAGGCAGTACTAGGAGCAGTTAAAACCTAGGGGACATTGAAATTTCTCAATAAAAAAATAAGTTGTTGCAATTATTTATTTTATACAACTCAACCTAAATATTCAATTAAGATGTGTCCATTTTGAAATAAGTGTTTGTAATAACTTGATCTGAGATTTGGTACCATTATAAACATCTGCTATTCAATTATTTAGTAGCTAATTTTAACTACCAGAAACAACTTAAGGAGTTTTACATGACCAAATATTTTAGGTCAATTCATAATTGCTTCCTCTGCCTCTCTCCCTGAAGCCATCATTCTGAAAGTAATAACTCATTAATAAATGTTGTGTGTTAATTGAGTGTAAAAATAATTTAGAGCTGGGCATAGTAGCACATGCCTGTAAACCAAGCAGCTCAGTAGTCTGAGGCAGAATGATTGCAAGTTTGAGCAAAGCCTCAACAATTTAGCAAGGTCCTAAGCAACTTAGTGAGATCCTGTCTCAAAATTTTAAAAAAATAATTAATAAATAAATAGGTCTGGGGATGTAGCTTAGTGGTAAAGTTCCTCTGTGTTCCACCTGTGTAATTCTCAGATATGTTTTCTAATTTTAGTTAATCTTCTTAAACTGATAATACATATTATTATTTAGTTGTCTATAGAGCTTTGAGCAGAATCAGTGAGTAGGTCTCAGCATAGTACATAAATAGGTAGATTTCTTATAAACTAAATGTGTAATTTATTATCAGCTCTTTGACAAAAAGTGACTGGAAAAGTACAACATGTGTGAAGATTTGGACTCCTGGGCATATAAAAGAGTATGATAAGAGCAGTTGACTGTTCTACTTAAGATCATTCACACAGTGTTATATGGGTATGTTAAAAGACAAAATTATGAAAAATCTAGTTTTGTTGTTCTTAATTGTGCTTCTAAAATCAAACCATCATCAGATAAGAAGGGATTCAAAATTCTTTAGCCCACAATATGCACAGATTATATTTATAATCAGAGAAGAGAAAGTGATGTAGACAACATAAGGGATGTATGCAAAGACAAATAGACTGATTGCAACGCAGCATTTGCCTTATTTGAACAAGGTTTAAACAGTTGGCTTCCTATGATTGACTGAAGGTCAACCATTGTGATTTGGTTAAGACTCAGGTATTTGTTACAAAGGCAAATATTTATAAGTTAGATTTTCAGTTCATTTATGTAAGTTAATCTGCAGCTTCTTGCCTAAGGACTCATGCAGATGATTCTTCAGGAAAAATTTAGTTTTATTTAGTAGTTATCAAGTTTATGCAACTACTATTTAGGCAGTTTTTTGCTGTAAGTGTACTTTCAGAATAATAGACATTGTGAAAATGCTCCAAAAACTCATAAATGTAGATATTGATGGAATTTACTTAACTGTAACTTCCTTTGTATATCTAATGAACAATTTTTAAATTATTTCGTAGATTTCATAATAAGTAAGATTTTAGAGGCAATTCATTGCCTTTTTTTTTTTTTTTTGGTATGAGAGATTGAACCCAGAAGAGCTTAACCACTGGCCCATATCTCTAGTCTTTTTATAATTTTTTGGTGTTTTTTTTATTTCTTATATACACCCAATAGAGGAGTGCATTACATTCATAATTTTTTTGCATTGCAGTTCTTAATATACCTTTATAACACAATTTATCAAATCTTTGTACACAAGGTATGTTGACACCAAATTCACATCTGCATACATGAATTTTATATAATGATGACTGTCTCCTTCCAGTAACCTTGCTATTCTCATTCTCCTTCCCTTTCCCTCCCACACTATTCCCTATCTGGAGGTAATCTTCCTCCCTTGCTCTCCCTCCCAACCCCACTTTGAGTCAGCCCCCCTTATATCAGAGAAGACATTCAGCATTTGTTTTTTGAGGGGATTGGCTAACTTCACTTAGCATAATCTTCTCTAATGCCATCCATTTCCCTGCAAATGTCATGATCTTATTAATTTTTAATGCTGTGTAATATTCCTTTGTGTATGAATAACACTTTTTTTAATCCATCCATCCACTGAAGGGCATCTAGGTTGGCTTCACAGTTTAGCTATTGTGAATTGTGCTGCTACAAACATTGATGTGGCTATGTCCCTGTAGTATGCTGTTTTTAGGTCCTTTGGGTATAGTCCGAGAAGAGGAATAGCAGGGTCAAATGGTGGTTCCATTCCCAGCTTTCCAAAGAATCTCCATACTGCTTTCCCATTGGCTGCACTAATTTGCAGTCCCACCAGCAGTGTATGAGTGTATATAAAGAGCTCAACAAGATAAGCACCAAAAAAACAAATAATCTAATCAATAAATGGGCCAAGGACCTGAACAATCTTTTTTTATTATAATTATTATTTTTTTTTAATTTTGAGCCAGGGACTCACTAAGTTGCTTAAAGCATTGATAAGTGGTTGAGTCTGGCTTTGAACTTGTCATCTTCCTGCCTCAGCCTCCAGAGCCATTGGGATTACAGGTGAGCACCACTGCGCCAAGCTAATTTGCCTTCTTTATACATAGGTTTAGCATGGAATGCCAATATTTACTGATCAAAGGACAAAATAATTGGAATAAGAATACCTTTGATTAATTTCTGTTACTATCATTAATATGTTGTATACGCTTAAGTAGGTCATTTTGTGAAAGAACAAAAATGATATGGTGCTGGGGTTGTGGCTCAGTAGTAGAGTGCTTGCCTAGCATGTGTGAAGCACTGGGTTTGTTTTTCAGTACCACATAAAAATAAGTAAATAAAATAAAGGTCTATCAAGTACTAATAAACCTATAAAAAAGAAAGAAAATGATACATATTCTATGTCCAAAAAATGATTATTTCAGTAAATAAAAAAAAACTTGTTTGGCATGGTGGTGCATGCCTATAATCCCAGTGGCTCAGGAGGCAGAGGCAGGAGGATCACAAGTTCAAAACCAACCTTAGCAAAAGCAAGGCACTAAACAACTCTGTCTCTAAATAAAATACAAAATAGGGCTGGGGATGTGACTCAGTGGTCAAATGTCCCTGAATTCAATCCACAGTACCAAAAGAAAGAAAGAAGAAAGAAAGAAAGAAAGAAAGAAAGAAAGAAAGAAAGAAAGAAAGAAAGAAAGAAAGAAAGAAAATTCTCCTAAATTGCCTCAAAAATATAAGATAGCTAAGCAGCTATAAATTTTTAAGATAAAAATCTATTTCTTAAATATATACCAAGTGTTCTTAAACTTCAGGTGCTTTTAGGTGTTCACAGTGACTAGGGAACACCACCAGAATCTAGCATAAAGAAGATGCTATATCTGATATGATGTATAGTTCAGTCCTGTTAAATGGAAACTTGTCCTACCCAAACTACCAATAGCTTTCTAGTTGACATTTTGTTAGAACTTAACTGCTTCACCTTTAGCCCTATAAGCCAAATTACCTTATCTATCATAAGCTTAGTTTAGATTTTTGAGCAAAACTATAAATGGCATAGTTTGGTCTGATTCTTTTCACTATGACATCTCTTAAACTCTCCACTATCAGTACCATGAGATATTATTACACTTATTACATTTACCTTACTGCATGCAGACTCATTTTCTGGAAACCATGTTTTTATGCTTATTTAGTTTTACTGTTGATGTTGCAATACCTGGATCCTCATTTCACAACATTCCTGGACATTTTTAAATTTTGGTCTCTCTTTTGTTTTCATGATTGTCTAGTGTGTTATTTTATATAATGTCTCCCAATTTTTAAACCTTGGCCCAGAAAAAGCATTGCCATTTCAACCTCTTTTATTACTGTTTCTAGATTTTTCAACTCCTAGTTGGAAATAATAAAATTTGAAGTATTTTAAATTTGGGGAAGCCAGTCAAGGTTTACCCATATTCTATACATATAGAATTTTAGATTTGAAACATAGGTATTTCCACACCAGCTTCATAATTAAGGTAGAATGTATCTATATTGTATGCTCAAAAAAGGTAAAATCTTGGTATGAAAATGCTCAAAGAAATATAATTAGGTTACTCATAATCACATTTCAGTAGTTCTACATTTAGGAATTTTTTATAGTGAAAGGAAAAGTCTTTTCATAAATTATATAAATTTGTTCTGAAACTAATCTCTAATTATATAGATAATATCTGACATTTCTTCCACAAAACATTGACTTTTTTATGATATATATCCTATCTACAGTTCAGTTCTTAAAATTCCATCATATAAACCAAATTCTAAAATATTTAAGCTTCAAATTCAAGAAAATGTCCATGTTTTGATCTTTTGTTAAATGTCTTTCATATATTCATACAACAACATATCAATAAAAAAATTGAAGCAACAAATAACAAACTAATAATCCCTATAGATTGCCTTTAAAACACTTGTCTGTAGTTTGGCAATGCTTCATTATTCCTTAAGTAAGTAATCACTTATCTGTCATGACAGTCAATTCATAATTTCTCACTTTGTACATAACAAAAATTATATAGCCAGGCATAAAATCCTTATCTAATTATTTAATAACCTATAAGAAAATAAAGTAAAACTAGCTAAACAAAGTTATTTTCAACTAATATTTATTTTGGACAAAAATGTGGTTAACCTCAGCAAACCTAAGGAATTAGATAAAATTCAGCTTTCTCCTTCTGTCTTTATGTTTTTCTGTGTGTGAATTCATTCAGCTCTACATTTATCTCTTTTTTTTACACATAAAAAAACCTCTACAATTATCCATATAGCTTCACATTACACAGCTTTAACTACTTAGAGAAATGCTATTGTTCAAAAGTCCAAAATTCCCAATTAAAAGATTCATTTTTGGCCAGGCATGGTGGTACATACCTGTATCCCTAAGTGAATTGGGAGGCTGATATAGAAGGATCACAAGGTCAAGGCCAGTCAGGGCAACTGAACAAAACCCTGAATCAAACAAACAAACAAACAAATGGCTAGGGAAGTTGCACAATATTATTCAAAAAAAAAAAACTAGGTATGAAAAAATTTATATGTCAGGTTGATTCCAATGTTCATTCTTAAAATAAAATACCTATGGACAGAAACAGCCCAATATGTGTATACCATAGTTACAATATAGTTTCTCGGGTAAGGGGACATGAGAAAAAAGCAATGAAATCTATAAAAGATGCTGTAGTGTTAAATATGCAATTCCAATTACATCCATTTTATTGGTATTTTGTAAAAAAAAAAAAGAGGAAAAATGAGATTAGTTAGTTTTAGCTAACACTTAGACAACTAATCTACAATGATTGACTAACAGTTATTTGGAACATTTTAAGTTTGTTTTAGATTTCTAATATAATCTTTTAAAATTTTTTTTAGATATTTCCTATGTATTAGTGTTAATCTCACTTTCTTTTCTTTATGAAATCTATTATATTATCCTCTTTGAAAATCAGGACAACTTCAGAATTTAATCATTTGTAACTCTACATTTTAGGATCTTCAAAGGTTAATGTCAAAGGCTAACAAAATTTTTTCTTGTTGGTAAGAAAAAAGGATTAAATTTGGCGTCTTCTTTTCATTTGTAATTTCTTAAAGGTTACAATATCTTTCCTAACCCTTCCTATTCCTGATTTTCTTCTTTTTTACCCCTTGCCTCCTACTTCTCTTTTTCCATCTACTTCTTTTTTTGTCCCTTAAAACATAAAACATGATATCTAAAACTCACTGTCAAAGCCCATTCTAAGTCATTGTATAGAATATTTTACTTTAAATCACCTAGCAAAAATCCTATTCAACTTACTCAAATTTTACAAATGAAAAGTAGGCAGGGGGAGGCATGAATGGGAAAAGTTAGATCAATAGGTACTAAGGTATAGGTAGATAAGAATAAGAGGTTCTGGCGTGGTATTCAACAGAGTGTAGAGTAAAGATGATGATAATATATGATATATTTATAAAAGGCAGAAGAAAAGATTTGGAAGTTTTCACTACCTAGAATTAATAAACAGATAAATGTTTGAAATGGTGGCTATGTTTATCTCAATTTAAACATTATGCAATATGTGCATGTGTAAAACATCACATAAAACCCATTAATTTATATTTAAATATATGACCTATGGCAGATAAACACAGATGCCCCATTATCTCACTCAGTATGTTTAATCTAAAAGGTTGATATTATACAGTTTGATAGTAGAATGTGTGGGATAGATGTGGAAGAGTTGATCAATGTAGAATAAGTTAGAGTTATGTGATAGAAAGAAGATATGAAATGATATTCCCTAGAATGGGAACAAAGATTGCTGCGAATAGAGTGCATCACACCCGGTGTACCGCGCCACTGTGCGGGTGAATAACGAGTTAGAAGGACAAAAAACTATCTTGTTAGGAACTTACAGCAAAATGGGGGTGCACCGAAACCTAGAGGAAGGATTTCCAGCACTGAGGTCCGGTAATTGAGTCTCATACACGAGCCAACTGTGCGACCTGAGATCCGGGCTGACTGATCCATGCAGCCTGCCCTGTGGCGATTGACAGCGGGGAGCTGCCGAGAAGCGACCAGCAAGCAGGGAGATTGCTGCAGATTCTGTGGAATCCTGCCACCTGAGCACTCACGGAGCCCCAGGCTGAGTTCGGGATTTCAGAAGGGGGAGGAAACGGGACAGTTCTATCCCCCACAGTGGAAACTCCACCAAGGAAACCAGCGGCCACCATCTTGGAGAGCTGAAGTAACCACGACACTCTCCGATAGATTGCAACAATAAAACAGGTGCATGATACTCAGCTCATCTCCCATACAGCAGGGAATTCGCATAAAATCTCTCCTAGGCTCTCCAGGGGAGGGATTATCGGAGCAAGCCTGCATAAAGACGCGAGGAAAACTAGAGACACCCGACCTTCAACTCCCCCTCCCATCAGAGGGGAAAACGAAACCTGTATTGCCAGCGCGGGGGGAGGGGCAAGCGGAAAAAATCAAAACAATAGAGTGCCGGGGGTGGGGGTTCTCAATAGCCACCCTCCACGCCCAACAAATGGCAGGCCCAGAGTACAGTTTGAACTGCCGAGAGGCATCACTCAGGGAAAATCTGGTCTAGCAGGACTAGAGGCCAGGCCCTCGCGACTGGGCGGCCAGAGAACGCACACCCGCCAGCGAAACTCCACCCGCTGCCCGCGCAACTGGGCAACTGGAGTCCGCCCCCTGCCAGCGACCAACCTCACGACTAGGCGGCTAGAGATCTCCCGCCCACCAGCGACAGCCGGCCCGTTGCCGCTGCGACTGGGCAGCTGGAAACCGCACGCCCGCCTGCAACCAATCGCCCGCTGGCTGCCAGCGCAACTGGGCGGCTGGAGACTGCCCGGCCGCCAGCGTACGGGATCTGAAACCAACCAGAGACAGTCCAGTCCCACCCCTCCACTCAGATACCCCAGTAAGGAGCCTGGGGCCCGCCATAGCAGAGAGGTGACGTCACTGGAGCTCAGCCATCAGAATTCCTTCCCAGTGGAATCCACTTTAGCAAGCATAGTCTACCAACACAAAGGAGAGACAACAGAGATATAAAAAACCAAAACAAATTTATAGAAGAGAGCAGAAACACAGCAATCAAATAGAGCTGGAAAGTAGCGTGAACATCATTAAAAAACAAGGGAAAAAAGGAGTACAAACAATGCAGGACAACTTAATTCTACAGGAGGACCTAGAAGCATCAGAAACAGGGATAGGGAAAGAACTCAAGGCATACCTAACTCAGATGGAAAGGAATATTAGAGAAGACATGAGACAGCAAGTCCAAGCAATAAAAGTATATTTTGAAAATGAATTAAACAAACAAATTCAAATGGCAAAGAACGAGCTTTACCAGGAGATAGAGATCTTAAAAAAATCAAACAGTAATCCTAGAAATGCAGGAAACTATAAATCAAATTAAGATCTCAAATGAGAATATTACAAATAGACTAGATCAAGTAGAAGTCAGAACATCAGATAATGAAGACAAAGTTTATCAACTTGAAAAGAATATAGTCAACTCAGAAAAGATGCTTAAATCCCATGAGCAATCTATTCAAGAAATATGGGATGTCATAAAAAATCCAAATTTGAGAGTCATCGGGATAGAAGAAGGCATAGAGAATCAAACCAAAGGAATGGAAAACCTATTAAATGAAATAATTCTAGAAAACTTCCCAGAGATGAAAGATGGAATGGATTGCCAAATCCTGGAAGCCTACAGGACCCCAAACATTCAAAACCGTAATAGACCAACTCCAAGACATATAATTATGAAGATAGCCAACATACAGAACAAGGAAAGAATATTAAAAGCTACGAGAGAAAGGAGGCAGATTACATTCAGGGGTAAACCAATTAGGTTAAAGACTGATTTTTCATCACAGACTTTAAAAGTGAGAAGACCCTGGAACAATGTATTTCAAACACTGAAAAATAATGGTTTCCAACCAAGAATACTGTATCCAGCAAAATTAAGCTTCAGATTTGACAATGAAATTAAAATCTTTCACGATAAACAAAAGATAAAAGAATTTGCAGCCAGAAAACCAGCACTGCAAAGCATTTTGAGCAAAATACTAGAAGAAGAGGAATTGAAAAATAGTGCCCAAAACTAACAGCAGGAGGTATCTCAGTAAAGGGGGAGGAAAATAACCAAAAAGTAAAAACTAGCCAAACTAAAATAAATAAATAAATAAACATGACTGGAAGTACAAATCATATTTCATTTGTAACCTTAAATGTTAATGGCCTAAACTCACCAATCAAGAGACATAGGGGGCTGGAGATGTGGCTCAGCGGTAGCGCGCTCGCCCAGCGTGCGTGAGGCCCGGGTTCGATCCTCAGCACCACATACCAACAAAGATGTTGTGTCCGCCAAGAACTAAAAAAAAATGAATATTAAAAATTCTCTCTCTCTCTCTCTCTCTCTCTCTCCTCACTCACTCTCTCTTTAAAAAAAAAAAGAGACATAGGCTAGTAACATGGATCAAAAAAACAAATCCAACAATATGCTGCCTTCAGGAGACTCATATGATAGGAAAAGACATACACAGGCTGAAGGTAAAAGCTTGGGAAAAATCATATCACTCACATGGCCCTCGGAAGCAAGCAGGAGTGGCCATACTCATATCGAATAAAATCAACTTCAAACCTAAGTTAATCAAAAGGGATGAAGAAGGACACTCTATACTGTTAAAAGGAACCATCCACCAAAAAGACATAACAATTACCAATTTGTATGCACCTAACAATGGAGCTGCAACGTTCATAAAACAAACTCTCCGAAAGTTCAAGAGTCAAATAGACTACAACACAATAATTATGGGTGATTCCAACACACCGCTCTCACCAATAGATAGATCCTCTAGACAAAAGCTGAATAAAGAAACTATTGAACTCAATAGCACAATCAATAACCTAGACTTAACCGACATATATAGAATATATCAACCATCATCAAGTGGATACACGTTCTTCTCAGCCGCACATGGATCCTACTCAAAGATAGACCATATATTATGCCATAGGGCAACTCTTAGTAAATATAAAGGCGTGGAGATAATACCATGCACCATATCTGATCATAATGGAATGAAACTGGAAATCAATGATAAAAGAAGGAAGGAAAAATCCTAAATCACATGGAAAATGAACAATATGTTACTGAATTATCAATGGATTACAGAAGACATAAAGGAGGAGATAAAAAAATTCATAGAGACAAATGACAATACAGACACAACATACCGGAATCTATGGGACACAATGAAAGCAGTTTTAAGAGGGAAATTTATTTCTTGGAGTTCTTTCCTCAAAAAGAGAAAAAACCAACATATAAATGAACTCACAGTACACTTCAAAAAACTATAAAAGGAAAAGCAAAACAACAGCAAATGTAGAAGACAAGAAATAATTAAAAATAGAACAGAAATCATCGAAATTGAAACAAAAAGAAAACATTGAAAAAATTGAAAAAACTAAAAGTTGGTTCTTTGAAAAAATAAATAAGATCGATAGGCCCTTAGCCATGCTAAGGAAGAGAAGAAGAGAGAGAACTCAAATTAGTAACATACGGGATGAAAAAGGCAATATCACAACAGATACTACAGAAATATAGAAGATAATTAGAAAGTATTTTGAAACCGTATATTCCAATAAAAGAGAAGATAGTGAAGATATCCATAAATTTCTTAAGTCATATGATCTGCCCAGATTGATTCAGGAAGACACACACATTTTTTTTTATTGTTGGTTGTACAAAACATTACATAGCTCTTGACATATCATATTTCACACTTTGATTCAAGTGGGTTATGAACTGCCATTTTTACCCCGTATACAGATTGCAGAATCACATCAATTACACTTCCATTGATTTACATATTGCCATACTAGTGTCTGTTGTATTCTGCTGCCTTTCCTATCCTCTACTATCCTCCCTCCCCTCCCCTCCCCTCCCCTGTTCTCTCTCTACCCCCTCTACTGTAATTCATATCTCCCCCTTGTATTATATTTCCCTTTCCCCTCACTTCCTCTTGTAAGTAATTTTGTATAACCCTTAGGGTCTCCATCCATTTCCATGCAATTTCCCTTCTCTCTTTCTTTCCCTCCCACCTCTCATCCCTGTTTAATGTTAATCTTCTTCTCATGCTCTCCGTCCCTACTCTGTTCTTAGTTACTCTCCTTATATCAAAGAAGACAGTTGGCATTTGTTTTTTAGGGATTGGCTGGCTTCACTTAGCATAATCTGCTCTAATGCCATCCATTTCCCTCCAAATTCTATGATTTTGTCATTTTTTAATGCAGAGTAATACTCCATTGTGTATAAATGCCACATTTTTTTTATCCATTCATCTATTGAAGGGCATCTGAGTTGGTTCCACAGTCTTGCTATTGTGAATTGTGCTGCTATAAACATCAATGTAGCAGTGTCCCTGTAGCATGCTCTTTTTAGGTCTTTAGGGAATAGACCAAGAAGGGAAATAGCTGGGTCAAATGGTGGTTCCATTCCCAGCTTTCCAAGAAATCTCCATACTGCTTTCCAAATTGACTGCACCAATTTGCAGTCCCACCAACAACGAACAAGTGTACCCTTTTCCCCACATCCTTGCCAGCACTTGTTGTTGTTTGACTTCCTAATGGCTGCCAATCTTACTGGAGTGAGATGGTATCGTAGGGTGGTTTCGACACAATTTAAAAGACCAATAATAAAGGAAGAAATTGTAGAAGCCATCAAAAGACTACCAACCAAAAAAAGCCCTGGACCGGATGGGTATACGGTGGAGTTTTACAAAACCTTCAAAGAAGAATTAATACCAATACTTTTCAAGCTGTTTCAAGAAATAGAAAAAGAAGGAGCTCTTCCAAATTCATTCTATGAGGCCAACATCACCCTGATCCTGAAACCAAAGACACTTCAAAGAAAGAAAACTACAGACCAATATCTCTAATGAACTTGGATGCAAAAATTCTCAATAAAATTCTGGCGAATCGAATACAAAAGCACATCAAAAACTTGTGCACCATGATCAAGTAGGATTCATCCCTGGGATGCAAGTCTGGTTCAATATACGGAAATCAATAAATACTATTCACCACATCAATAGACTTAAAGACAAGAACCATATGATCATCTCGATAGATGCAGAAAAAGCATTTGACAAAGTACAGCATCCCTTTATGTTCAAAACACTTGAAAAACTAGGGATAACAGGAACTTACCTCAACATTGTAAAAGCTATATATGCTAAACCTCAGGCTAGCATCATCCTAAATGGAGAAAAACTGAAGGCATTCCCTCTAAAATCTGGAACAAGACAGGGATGCCCTCTATCACCGCTTCTATTCAATTTAGTTCTTGAAACATTTGCCAGAGCAATTAGACAGACAAAAGAAATTAAAGGCATAAAAATAGGAAAAGAAGAACTTAAATTATCGCTATTTGCGGATTTCATGATAATATATTTAACAGACCCAAAAGAAACTGCTAGAAACTGAATCCCTTTCTCTCGCCATGTACAAAAGTCAACTCAAAATGGATCAAGAAGCTAGATATCAAATCAGAGACACTGCGTCTGATAGAAGAAAAAGTTGGATATGCTCTACATACTGTGGGGTCAGGCTCCAAATTCCTTAATAGGACGCCCATAGCCCAAGAGTTAATAACAAGAATAAATAAATGGGACTTACTTAAACTGAAAATTTTTTTCTCAGCAAAAGAAACAATAAGAGAGGTGAATAGAGAGCCTACATCCTGGGAACAAATTTTTACCCCTCACACTTCAGATAGTGCCCTAATATCCAGAATATACAAAGAACTCAAAAAATTAGACAATAAGAAAACAAATAACCCAATCAACAAATGGGCCAATGACCTGAACAGACACTTCACAGAGGAGGACATACAATCAATCAACAAGTACATGAAAAAATGCTCACCATCTCTAGCAGTCAGAGAAATGCAAATCAAAACCACCCTAAGATACCATCTCACTGCAGTAAGATTGGCAGCCATTATAAAGTCAAACAACAATAAGTGTTGGCGAGGATGTGGGGAAAAGGGTACACTTGTACACTGCTGGTGGGACTGCAAATTGGCAAGGCCAATTTGGAAAGCAGTATGGAGATACCTGGGAAAGCTGGGAATGGATCCACCATTTGACCCAGCTATCACCCTCCTCAGACTATTCCCTGGGGATCTTAAAAGAGTGTACTATAGGGATACTGCCACATCGATGTTCATAGCAGCACAATTCACAATAGCTAGACTGTGGAACCAACTCAGATGCCCTTCAATAGATAAATGGAAAAAAAAAATGTGGCATCTATACAAAATGGAGTACTACACAGCAATAAGAAATGACAAAATCATAGAATTTGCAGGGAAATGGATGGCATTAGAGCAGATTAATGTAAGCGAAGCTAGCCAATCCTTAAAAAACAAATGCCAAATGTCTTCTTTGATATAAAGAGAGCAACTAAGGACAGAACAGGGAGGAAGAGCATGAGGAAAAGATTAATATTAAACAAAGATGAGTGCGGGGAGAGAAAGTGAGAGAGAAGGGAAAACATATGGAAATGGTAGGAGACCCTCAATGTTACACAAAATTACACAGAAGAGGATATGAGGGGAAAGGGGGGGGGGACAAGGGAGAGAATTGAACAACAGCAGATGAGGTAGAGAGGGATGATGGGTGGGGAGGGGAGGGGTGATAGTAGGGGATAGGAAAGGTAGCAGAGTACAACAGTCACTAATATGCCATTATGTAAAAATGTGATTGTGTAACCAATGTGATTCTGCAATTTGTATTTGGGGTAAAAATGGGAGTTCATAACCCAATTGAGTCAAATGTATGAAAGATGATATATCATGAGCTTTGTAATGTTTTGAACAACCAATAAAAAAAATTAAAAAAAAAAGAAATGATATTCCCTAGTAGGGTGGATATAAAGTACAATAATGGAGGAGATTCAAGATGGCAGATTAGAGGAAGTCTACATTCCTAGTTACTCTGTGGCTTGGGTTTCAAGCAGTGGGAGTACTGCTTCTTAATAAGGTGGATGAAAGGAATTTTTTTGGTGAAGAGAATTTCAATTTTCATTAAGAATATTTTTTTCAGGGGTGTGTGAGAGTATGTATGTTCTTACTATGTTAATTGGTTCATGGATATATATATATATATATATATATATATATATATATATATATATTATAATTGTTTCTCATTCTTAGCAATTTTAATGGAGTTACTTTAATTTGCCTTGTCTTTTGAGGGTTAGGGGTTTTTATTTATTTATTTATTTATTTATTGGATTGTTATTTATTTCTCACCTGTATCTATTTCTCTTTCTTCTCCTAATTACAGTTAAATTCTCATGTTCTTTCTTTCTCTCTCATTTGATTTGTTTTTTTTCTTCCCCCTTCCTTATAACCATATCATGTTATATTACTTTTGCATTCTATCTGTTGACATTTTGAATACTATGAGCTCTCTTCTACCTTCCTATCACATTTTCTTTTTATAAAATGAACTGTATTTTTGTTATCATTTATAACTAATTGTTTCTATAACACCTGCCCCACCATTCATGTTTTTACAATCATTGCTGCTATGAATGAAATAGTTGATACCTACTATATGTTTTAATTTCAGATCTAGTTCATGGTTGTCTATTGCTTTTGCTCTAGGAAATTGCTGACCCCACCATTTCTGTTTTGTCATAATTAATTTTGTAGATGCCATTGTAGGAACCAGATATTTATTTTAATGCTATATATTCTTTACTTCAGTTGTTGATAATTTTTGTTTCCTACTTTTATTGGTGGTGCTTGGAACCTACAGGGACACTACAAGTTCATAGAGTAGAAACTCTGCTGATGAAATAGCCTAAAGACATTGCACTTTGCTTCACACACAAATTAATGGCACTTGAATTTCAACTATACTTTCATACAAAGATTAGAAGATATTAAAACCCAAGCTAATGATTCGATTCCAAATAGAAAGGGCTATGTTTGGGTCCTCATGTCCCATGTATATACATCAACTCTTACAGCAAAAACAGAAAGCATTAACATAAAGGATATGGATGTCACACTTATGGGAGGGATCTCAATATAGATCACTCTAGAACACTTTACCAAAAGAAGACCATACCCAAAAAAGGAGCACACATAAGAGCTGAAGAAAAATTATTCCCAACTAATGGATAAATTCAAACATAGGATCACAAGAAATTTGAATAAACAGGATAGCATGATGCCTTCTGAAAATCATAATTCACCAGCAATTCATCCAAAGGATATTCAAGTGGACACAGTATTGATGGAAAATTCAAAAGAATGATTATAAAAATGTTCAATCAATCCCAAGAAAACACAGAGAAACAAATGAATTAATATGAATAGAAATTCAATGAGGAGATAGACATGTTGAAAGAACAAAAGAAAAATTTTGGAAATAAAAGAAACAATAAATAAAATAAAATGTGGAGTTGAAATCTCTCTAATAGAGTATACCATGCTGAAGACAGAATCTCAGATCTGAAGACAATGTGGCTTTCCCTGAACACTCAGACAATATTAAAGAAAAGAAAACAAATAATCATGATGAGACTATACAAGAAATCTGGGACCACATTAGGAGAAAAAATTTAAAAATTGTTGGAAATAAGGAGTGTTGTGAGATGCAGACTAATGCTATGGATAACTTCTTCTGGGCAATAACAACCAGAAAATTTCCCAAACATTGAGAATGACATGGACATCCACATATAGGAGAGATTCAGATCTGTAAATAAACAAAATAAAAAAAATAACCTCTTCATGACACATACTATTAAAATGCCTAACATATAAAACAAGGATGGATGTTTAAAGTCCTCCATACAAAAATATCAAGTCCTATTTATAGGTAAATCAATTAAAATTATATCTGATTTCTCAGCATAAACTCTAAAAGACAGATAGACTTGGAATAATGTTTTCCAACTCCTGAAAAAAATAACTGTCAACCAAGATTGTGATATCCACCAAAGCTTCCCTTCAAAATCATAGAGAAAATAAAATCCTTCCACTATAAGTATGTAGGGCATGATGTAACATCTGGGGCATGTTGCATCAGAAAACAGGAAACTTAACTTGCTGGCTGCTACCCGCTTCCCAGTCCTGGGGCCACATGTAGCTAAGAGAGCACCTAGTAATTAGCCAGAAGGCATTGCCAGTGGGTTGTGATGAAGAATCAGACCACCTCTAGGATAGGCTCAGAACCCTTCTGCCCTCGTGGACAGCTCATGTCTCCCATTACTGCCTGTAGGATGGGTGTACTCGTGAACTCTCCCCACCCTTCTGACCTTTACCCTGACTGGCTCCTGTCCATTATATTAGCTGTGTGTGTTTTCTTAATAAACAAGATCCTGCTTTGACTGTTCTCCCTGGCACTTCTGATTGTCAACCTAATAATAAATGGGGGAAAACTGAAAGCATTTCCTTTAAAAATCTGGAACAAGACAATGATGTTCATTCTCACCACTTCTATTCAGAATAGTACTAGTAATTCTAGCCAGAGCAATTAGAAAATAGAAAGAAATAAAAAAATAAAAGATGAGGTCAAATTATCACTGTTTTTGAAAATATGATACTATATATAGAAGATCCAAAAAACTCCACCAAAAGACTATTAGACCTAATAGCATGTTACAAAATCAATAACTAAGAAAGAAATCAGGAAAAAATTTCCATTCACAATAGCCTAAAAAACAAAACAAGAAATAAATCTAACCAACAAGGTGAAAAATATCTACAATAAAAAATATAGAACATTAAAGAAAGAAATTGGAGAAGACACAAGAAGGTAGAAGGGCCTCCCATCTTCATAGACAAAATTTTTGTAGAAATTCAAAATCTTATCCTAAGAATGATACGTTATACTCCATTTATGTATGATATGTCAAAGTACATTATACTGTCATGTATAATTAGAACAAAATTTTTAAATGGCAAAAAACGTTATCCTAAAGGCTGGGGATATAGGTCAGTGGAAAAACACTTGTCTAGCATGTGTAAGGACATGGGTTTAATCCCTAAGACTACACACACACACACACACACACACATACACACACACAATCTATCTTAAAATTCATGTGACTACCAAGGTAACCCAGAGTTACTCCAAAAGAATATTGACATATATCAGTTGGTAGAATGCTTTTCTCATATGCACAAAGTCCTGGGTTCAATCCCCAGCACCAGAAAAAAAAGAATATTGAAAAATAAGAACATAAATGAATGCCGCATGCACACAAAGTTATAATAAATGCAAAAAAATGCAATGTGGGACTAGAATGTAGACATATATACAAACAGAATATTATAAAAAGCCCAAAAATAAACTATCATGAAAATATTCCCATGCCTATACAGTTGGGGGAAAGGCATTGTACTAAACAAATAGTGCAGGGAAACCTGTATATTTACATTCAAAGAATGAAGTTGGATCTGTATTTTATACTAGAGACAAAAAAATAACTCAAAATTAATCAAACACATAAACTTAAGAACTGAAAACATAATATTCCTAGAGGAAAATCCAGGGGGAAATCCTTCATGCCACTGCATTTGTCAGTGTTATTTTGGATATAAAAATGAACATATGCAGACAAAAGAAAACAATATAGAAGAATTGGATTTTTTCAAAATTAAACAAATAAAACTATACATCAAAGCTTGCTATCAATGAAGTAAATCAAGAATTTGTTTAATGGGATTTTTTTCAAATCTTACATCTTGATAATTTGTTAATATCCGTAATATAGAAAAAATTCTTATAGCACAAAAAAGGCAAATTTCCAAATCATAAACTAAAAACTTTGATATTTTCTAATGATGATATGCATGTGCTACTGAGCACATTATACAAATCCCAAAAATACAAATTGTTAGAAAAATACAAATTGCAGTCATGTGATATCACTTCATAAATATTAGGAAAATTATAATAAAAAATTAGAAAATAAGAACTATTGATAAATATGTGGAAAATTAGAACCCTTGAGAACTGCTAGTGAGACTATAAAATGATGCATCTGGTATGGAAAACAGCAGGGTGGTAACTATGAAAATTAAAAATAGAATTATTAATTTATATATGTAAATATAATTCTATTTTAGTATAATTAAATGTTCCATTAATTCCATTTTGGAATATATAGGCAAGGAAGTTGACATCAAGACCTCAAACAGGTATATTTACTTTCATGTTTATGGCCAAAAGATGAGTACAACACAATTTTCCAGTGGCCCATGAGGGGATAAACAAAACCTGTAGGCATGTAATGAAACATTCAATTTTAAAAAAGAAGGAAATTCTGACATAAGCTTTAACAGAGAAGAAATATGAGCACATTATTCTAAGTGAAATTAGCCAATAAAAATGAACAGATATCTTATTAATCAACTTGTATGAAGTACCTGGAGGAGTCAAATGCAACCTCACAAGTTATTCAAAGAAATTTCTTTCAAACTGTCCTCCTGTTAAGAACAACTAGACTAAGCAAGGACTGTCATATTTTCTCCTATATTTTCTTTTTCAATATGTTGCATGGAGTTATCAATTGTCAGAGCATCATTTTATAAAGTATTAACTTTTTATATCTAATTTTAGGAGTAATGTTTTCCAAAATTAATTGACCTAAAACATAATTTATTACTGAGTTTTAAATTATGTTCCTTTTACTTATGTGTGTATTTATATGCAAGTAATGCACTATTTTAATAAGTGTAGTTTCATAATAAGTTTTGACCAGGAGTAAGGAACACATTCCAAATTTGTTCTTCATTTTAGGAATTTTTTATAATTCTGGTTTTGTTGCACTTTTCTAGAAATTTTTAGGTCAGCTTATCAATATATTCAGGAAAAAAGGTCTGAGAATTTGGTAAGGATATACTGAACTGCACATCAATATAGCAAAAAAAATTTTCCTCTAATATTTACTCTTTCAATAAATAAACATTGAATATCTCAACATCTATTTGGTTGTTAATTTCCCTCAGTAACATGTTGTAAAATTTAGTGCCTGATTTTTTTCTTTCATTTTCATTAGTGTTTTTATTATATTAGATCCTGTTGTGAATGGAATGTGCTTTTCTGAGATGATCAGGTAAGAGTTGCATTTTATTCCATGTTTTTGAGAATTTTATTCAAAAATGATTATTAGATTTTTATCTACTAGGAGGTTAATCATTGTAATACTGTATTATATACTATATTTTTCTATTATTGGGAATTTTTTGAATGAATAGATATTTTTTAATAATTATAAAATCACTTTGATTTATAAAATAAACTGTTTCTCATCAGTAATAGTAACACCTAGAATTTTTTTAAATAGGAATTATTTTTGACTCATGTTTTTAGATTCCATTTATCCTATTAAGTATAATAATACAATTATGCATATTGATAAACTTTTCAATTAGCAACCTTAACATATTAATAATGTCAATCATTTTAGTGTTATTTAAAATGTCTTCTGATTTTTACATCTATGTCAAAATTAAGTTTTGCTTTGTATCTTCATATTGTGTTTTGCTTGATTTTATATCTCATAATTTTTGTTGAAATTTGAATATTTTGTGTGTTATAGTGGAGGTTATTTATTATTGCATAAATTATATTTTTATAAAATGGATAATTTTCCCTCTCTATTTTCTTTTTGAATTATTATTATAATTGTACAAATTCATGAGGTACAGTGTAATAATTTCATAGTTGTGGTACTTTTCTGTGTGTGTGTGTGTGTGTGTGTGTGTGTGAGGTGCTGGGAATTGAACCCAAGCCCTTGTGCATGTGAGTCAAGCACTATACCAACTGGGCTATATCCCCAACCCCTAATAATTTTCTACTTGTATGCCATGTGAAATGATCAAACCAGGGTATTTACCACTTAAAATGGTTGCTTTTTTCTTTAGGTAGGTGTTTTAGCATTTGATTCAAATCCATTGAATAACTAAGCTCTCTTATTTTGGTTTCCATGTTACTATTTTTATTCTTCTTACATCATAAGCTTTAAATTCCTCTGGTATTGGTCTAAGTTAAGGACTGGTTGTCTGGTGGATTCCATTCAATGAGTGTTCTAACCTTAGTTTTAAGCATTCCCTTTACAACTGCACCCCAGGGGATTTCTCTGTCCCTTCTGAGGCAAATTTACAAATACTCTACAAATAGAAGATGTGTTGTTTTTCACTCAATGATGTTAGCCTTGATATGAGTAGAAAGAGGGCACTCACTGATGTATTCATTCTGCATCAGTCTTAGACAATTTCTATGCCTTCAATTATCATGGTTGGGGGAGATCTCTCAGTTGTGACTATTTAGAAGATTATTTAGTCAGGATAGTGGACAGACTGCTGTTGTGTTGGGATCATGAGGACAAGGGAATACTTTTATAAAATGGGCTCACCGCCCTGAACACCATATGCTTTCACCTTCAAAAAACAATTTAACTGTAGCCCTGCCTGATGTAAGTGGACAGAATACGTTACATTCCTCAGCAAACCATCTGTTATCTGCAGAGAATTGTGGGCCCCCAAATAATTCCATAAGTGGAACACAAAGTTACCCTGAATGGGGAGACTGTTGTAAGACTTACACAGACCAGATTTTAGAATTCAGGGAGATAAAGATAATTCCTCTTGGCCATTAAATGTATAAGAACAGGTTCCAATTAGAACTGGTCAGAATGGGCCAAGTGGCCTAGAATTGTAATGGCAGCAAGGTCTTAAAATTCTGATTTCACCTGGCTGTCAGTCGAAAGTCAAGATGTGAATTTAGAAGGGACTCTCTGGAAATTTTCCTGGGACCCTCAGGGAAACTTAAGGACAGGAGAAACATGCTGTTCCTTTCTTCTCTGAGAAGACCCACTCTCTCCCTTATGAGTGTCCCTTTTTCCCTTTTTTCATACCTTCTATTAAACTCATATATGTTACTCTGATCAAAATGTTTGAAATCTTTCTGACTTGATCACAATAATCAGAGTTCAAAGGAGGTCTTTGTGCTGCCTCAGTTTCCCAAAAGACTCCAGCCCTGTGCTTCTATGTAATCCTGTTCCTCCTCAACACACAGAGAAATTTTTCAGTTACTCTCCTCAACTGCAATGGGTCTTCAACTTTGACCTAATGACAATATTTGTCAACATTTACCCAGCAGCTTATGACTTTTGTTTCATAAGAAAGGGAGAGAGTGAGGGAAAATATGTATGAGACAGTGTTTTGCATGGAGCAACTACTCTTCCCTTCAAACAGCTCTGCAACAATAAAGGAAGCTTTCTCAGAATTTTCAACGTGTTGTCAATCCTATCAAATAAATCATGAGGTCAAAGGTGAAGAGCTTGTAAGTGGATACAATTCATTTTTCCATCTAATTTTTTCTAACATTATATATTTAAATGCTAATCCATAATCAACCTGTAACAATTTAATAAAAACAACAATTTTTCTCACTGTACTTTATGATGACCATTTTCTAGCATCCACCTAATCCATGTAATCAAATGCTTTCCTTCCATCTCTTTAGGGCCATACCAGACTTTTGTTATGTTTCATGTTAGCTGGTTGTCTTGAAACCTGTTCTCTCTGTTATATTCCAAAAATATAGTGTTTCTTCTGATTCAATAGAATTTTGTTGCTCTGCTTATATTTTGTCATTGTTCTTCTTCTTCTTTATAGCATTCTATATCTTAAGTGAAAGCTAGAATCCTATGGATACCTTTTGAATTGTTTCATTTTCTTTTGTATTTTGAGAGTTTAGTTAAATACCTTTGATTTCTCAAGAAAACTACACTAACAGAATGTAACTTCCAAATAAATAATGTAGCTGAAAAATACAAATTTAATTCTTATTAAAAAGTGAGCATGAAAAAAAAAAAAGTGAGCATGAATGTCATTATTAAAATTTTGTTTTGCAAGTTCTGCCTTAGGAGTATCATTGTTTTTCTCAATAATTATTGAGTATCTAATATGATCTGGGAATAATATTAAATTCTAAATAAATAGAGGAAAACAAGAAATACACAGTATCTACATTCACAGTGTTTATAGTGCAGCTTGGGACAGGAGATCGATCATGTTGATAGGGGACAGACAAATCTGAATGTTGGTAACAGATATTAATGAAATAATTATATAAATGGGCCCACTGTGCTGACCCCCATATGCTTTCTTTTCCAACAAGCAATTTACCTGCAGAACTGCCTAGCTTAAGCAGACAGGATACACCACATTACCCACAAACTAACTCTTATCTGCAAGAGAAATGCAGATCTGAAATTCTGTAGATAATGTTATATAGGTTAGTTAACCAGAAAAGATGCGTGGAGGGAAAGGACAATCAAAGACAGACATCAGGACTATACACCAAGAAAAATTCATAAAACTTAAACAGTGAAGAAACTTTTCTAAATAGTTAAGCATTTGGGAATGAGATCAGAATGTCCAACCTTCCCCAAGCTATAAGGAATCAAAATCCCTTGAGGGAATTGTTGCTTAAAATCCTGAGGACCATAAATAAAGCAGATAAGCATCAGAGAAATCAGAGAAGTGGGGTCTGGTACATCAAGACTCCTGTCCCAGCTATAGTTCAAGGGCCACTATTGTTTCCAGAAAAAAAAATAGTCATAATAATCTTTTGCAACCAAGTTACTGGAACCCTCCCTTATTACTGAAACTGTGTCACAACCATTTTCTCAACCAGAATATAAAGACTCTCACTAAGAAAGTTGCTGAGGGTATTTCAAGTGTAATAAATTAAGGGGGAACAGGGAAATCAAGGCAAGTACAAAGGACTCAATTTCCTTAAAAATTCCAGTCCTGTGGGTAAGTATAAAATGACAGATTAAGAACTAAACAGATTTAGGAAAGCCATTTATTTATTCATGGACTTGGACACCATAAGGGCTAATTTTCTGAATGCAAAAATGGCCTTTGGTTACAGAGGGGATTTTAGTTTTATAAGGTACACTTAGGGTGGTTTAATCATTGGGACTTGTGGATGCACCTTTCGGATAGTCAGAGGCTAGTTGTATAGGTTAAAACTTTAACTTAGGAGGGCAGTTGTAAAAAGGTTGAAACTCTTTGTTACTTGGACAGATGGGAGGCCAGATTTCCAAAGATTAGTACTTAAATTTTGCCCATTCCTTTTATTTCTCTGGGATTCATTGTCTCCTAGAGTTTCAATATTTACTGTGTTTCTGTTTAGGACCAATTTGCAATGCCCCACCCTTTCCTTCAGAGTCCATTGTTACTGGGAAATAATTTACTGGGAGGTTAAAGTTTGGTTAGTTCCCAACCCCTTCCTCTGCACCATCTCTCTGCTTTTTTTTAAGTAGTATTTTGTAGGAATATTATTTTCCATAACTTTATTTTTAGTTGTAATTGGAAACAATACCTTTATTTTTTCTATTTATTTTTATGTGGTACTGAGGGTCAAACCTAGGTCCTCCAACATGTGAGGTGAGTGCTCTACCACTGAGCCACAACCCTAGCCCCTATTTTCCATAACTCTTCAATGTGAACACTACATCATTCTGTCTTTAAGGCAGTCTGTGTGATCCTTATGCTGTACATTACCCTTGCTTCTCACTCTCTTTTTCAAATTTTTGCTTACTACTCTGTTTTCCTTGGATTCTATCTGGCAGAGTCACAAGAAGCAGCACCCAAGGACTGTGGTGGCTGTCCCAGCTCAATATGACAGCCATCCCAGCCTCATAACCACAAGAGGAATCCAAGTTACCCTAAAGGGGGAGACTTTCATGACCATTTTTCCTGACCAGATCACAGAACTCAGGGAGATAAGGATAATTGCTCATAAACATAAAATACATAATTTACAGTTAAGAATCCAATT
The DNA here is from genome assembly GCF_045843805.1 of Urocitellus parryii. Classification (NCBI taxonomy): domain Eukaryota; kingdom Metazoa; phylum Chordata; class Mammalia; order Rodentia; family Sciuridae; genus Urocitellus; species Urocitellus parryii. The sequence continues at coordinate 48,889,349 of NC_135547.1, read as the reverse complement.
AGAATCAGTCAGCATGGACCATAGAATTGTCATGGAAGTGGGGAATTGAAAGTCTGATGTTACCCTGCTGTCAGTTAAATGTCAAGAGGTAGAACTGGTCATCCCCAATAGAAGTGCAGTGCAGAAGAGACGTGCTGTTCCTCTCTTGACAGGACACACTCTCTCCCTTCAAGGGTCCCTTTGATAACACTTGTTATCCATAATGAGTCCTGCTTCCTCACATGTTAAAGTTTGAACATTAGAGAAGCACACTAAGGCAAGCATATAAATCAGGTTTTTTTTTTTTTTTTTAAAGAGATAACATAGACTTCTCCTGGGAGGGAGAAGGGGGCCATAGCTGGTACCTAGTATCCCAAGAAGCAAGGTGTTCTGCCCTTTTTATATGTCCTAGGCTTCCTTTGTTCTCCTGCCCTCTTCCCCATATCTTTCTCCTTTCTGAGTAGGTGACTAGGCATTTGACTAGGCCTAGGAAATATTAAGTGGGATGGCCAAAAGGTGAGAAACAGGTGGGCTGTACTGGAAAAGGGCAGAATGGAGCAGCCAAGGACACATACACATTAATTAACAACCTTATAGCTTCCTGTAGAGAGGGGCAATTCCTGGGACAGGTTACCTTAGCAACAGATTGGAGTAGGAGGAGGTTCTTTATAAGGATGGAAGAAAGGCTGTGAAGGCATTTCAATCTCTCAGGGGACAGGCTCCAACTCACTCAAAATTGCCCTCCTTGATCCAACCTGACTCGATTTACCTATATATACTGACTGCCTGTCTAATTCTGGCTTCATTCCCCCCCTGTAACTTTAGGAACTCCTTACTGCTGTAAGGAAATGGGATGATGACCATTCTGGCTTTTTGGAGCTGGAAGGGGACAGTGTGTGGGGCAAGCCGTTTTAGAGTTCCCTTTTAGAAGTCAAGGCAGATTGAAGTCTGGTTAGGGAAAAACAGATTGTAAAGTCATCTGGGGATGGGTGCTTCTATGAGACAGAAACAAAACAAAACAAAACAAAACATGAGTACTGAATAAATGTTGCAGCATCTGGAACATGTCAGTGTATATCGTGGAGATGATAGAAGTCAATACTCTCTCAACAAGATGTGTGAAGGCTAATAAGTTGTTTCTGTAACAAGGTTGGAGAGAACAAGGCCTTTATTTGGGGATATAAATCTTTAACATTTAACTTTTAATGTTATAGATATCCATCCCCATAAGATGTAGTTAAGCTACTTAATGTCATCTGATCTTGTAAAATCTTTCTACTGGTATTACCTGTGTCTAATAGATAACCCCTTATTTATGTTACTTAGGTCTGTATAATCATACTAGTGAACATCAATCCTTCCTGTATAGGTTAGGAATATCTGTAGGCCTTAAACTACTAAAAACTTCTATCTCTGGCAGTACCTCTTGATAGTTATCAGGCATTCCTGCCTAAGAATCTCCCTTTTGTAGGTTCCAGTCTTACTTATTCCTGGAGGTTAACACAAGGTATACACCTTAAGTTACATTTAACTATTATTTTTTTAATGGCCAGTAATAGCTGTGTTTTGGTTTTAACTGTTTTTGCTAGGTTTTTAAGATGAAGCAGGTTAAACTGACTTTTATTTCTATCTGTTGTTAAGAGTCAGCTGAGTTTCCATGGGAGTCACTCCTGGAGGAACTTGAGAGAAGCTTGTAGTTTGGCTAGTGCCATTTAGGCTAGGATGGGTCCAGTTCTTGCTGACTGTGTGGCTTCCCTTGGAAGCATCAAGGATGTCTCCTTTCTCCAGTGACCCTCCTTTTCATGGTAATTGCCCTGATTGGCTTTGTGTTCTCCAGTGGTCTCATTAATTTTCTTGAACAGGAGGTTATATGGCCCAGAGTTGCAAAGCTCTTTAGAGAAGTTCCCTGTTCTCTGGGTTCAGACTGACACTTCTACCTTTTTCTTCTTCTTCTTCTTGGGCCTCAGATCAGTCTCCTTCTGAGCTTACAGGCTTTTTTCATTTGCATTTCAATGTAAGTCCTAGCTGAGGTCTGGAAGTAGCTGAAGGAAACTGCTATTTTGAGCAGAAACTTCATGCTTTATTTTTTTAAAAAAACTGGTAATCAGACAGGTTTGAATGAAAATTATGATACCTTAGTTTTTATTGCTTTTGATAACAAAGCTAGGATGTTAAGCTCCTTACTGAGATAAACATGTTTAACAGCCAATAGCTTATTATTTTTGTGTGACCATATCTAGTGTTATTCCTTCTCTTTCAGAGACAAACAAGTTGCTTTCTCTATAGGTAAATTGAGTACAGAGGGTCAAGACAAAGCCCTTCTTTAATGTCTTAAAGTCTTTTAAAGCCTGTTCATAACTCAGAGGTGAGTAAGCCTTTTTGATATCCTTTAAAAGTAGGTGACCCTTTATGCATTCAGGATTTAGAGTGGTGTGTTTTTACTTCCTCCCTGAGTTTTTCCATGAAAATAGCAGGGCTTTCCTGGGGGCCCTGAGTAATTTCAGAGACCTTGGGACAATTAATGGCCTGTTGCTAGATCCTCCTGATGGCTTCAAGGACCAACATTTGGAAATGTTTAATCTCCCAAGCATTCTGTTTATCATTTGGGTCCCAGTCAGAATGTTTCTGGGAATTGCCTGTGCTCTAGATGAATAATTAATTTTGTTTCTAGTTTGTGGTGCTGGGGCATAGGCAAGATGTAGGCCCATCCCTAAATTCTTTAGCTGCTTGCTTTAGGGTGGTCTCCTTATTTGAGGCTAAAGTTTGGCTAAGTAATAACATAATATCTTTCCACATGATTTCAAATACCTGGCATAAGTTCTGAAATATATCAATATGCTTATCTGGATCCTCTGAAAATCTCCCTAAATTTGTTCTTATTTGTTTTAAGTTGTGGGTGTCCCCTTAATTTCTTTTCCTCAGTAGGTGATTCCTTAAGACCTTCTCTCATGGTAGAGATTAAGGTTAGGCCTGACAACACATGAAAATGAGGCATGTTTCCTGATCATTTGTAATTTCCCAGTATGTAGACTAGTGGTCAAACTACAAACTGACTTGAGAGAGAAGCTCCCACCTGAGTGATGGAAAATTCAAGTTTTCTCCCACATCAGATAAAACTGTTTATCCAATATATTAGATATATTAGGGATGTCACCCTAAACTTGAGCTTGATTACGGTCCAGAAAACCTATGTCTCATCACCTGGCTTTGTCAAAGTTATTTCTGGTCCCCTTTGTCAAAGTGCTAGGGTCCCAGTTTGCCCTATGCCAGAGACCATAGGAGTATTCAGACTTAAGGGCATTACTGCTTTCTTCCCTGCCACTATAACACCTGATTATGAAAAAAAAAAAAAACCATGAAAAAAGGAGAATAATTGTCTTTGTCTTAACCTTTTGTGCCTAATTGTTGTTCTGTAGACTAAAAGAATCTCCAGACTATAAGGTGAATATCTGTTGATTGTTAAAAGCAACAAACACTCTTTTCCAGATGAATTTATGGGAGGGGCTGGTTAAAATAGAGTGCCTCCCTCTTGCAGCATTTTTCTTAAATACATTGAGTACATCTGAGCACAGAAATAGTAATGGGATATTTTAAACTGGCTTGTGAACACTAATTATGCAAACAAAGGGAACCTGGATGTTTTCTTGTTAATAATCTCATGTCTTTCTTTAGTCCTACAATCTGAATTGCTAGTATTTCTGATCTGCAAAGGAAGGGGAGCATCCAGGAGGGAATGGATGCTGAGGTGGGGGGGTTTGCATGGCCCACATAGAGGCAAATGTAATTGGGGCTTTCCCTCAGTTTCATTCATCTACTGATCACCCTAGAGACCCTTTAAGGCAGTTTGGAGGGGGTTCCAGAGAAGAAACCTTAGGATTTTCACCTGAGTGTAGCCCAGACTGGAAATTCTGCAGTTGTTCCATGCTCCTTTATCAACGTCCTCGCATCCAAGACAGGTCGAGACTAGGGACACTGTGTAATCACGCCAATTGCTCTTCAGGCCTGGACAGAAAAGAGCGAAACAAATTCAGCAGAAACTAACATGCCTCCTCTGTATTGAACAGGTGATTGAGAGCTGCCAAGGCCAGGAAACTTTTCTCCCGAGTCTTGAAGAGTGGCAGTTGCACTAGCTGTACATAAGTAGTCGATGGGTGTCCATCATTCTCCAAAATGAAAGAGAAAGAAAGATGCACCTCAAACAGATGTGAGGGTGCGTAAAGAGGAGCTTACCTTGGTGTAGGTGTCCATGGGACCTACAAATATGATACCACTGGTTATCTGAGATGAGTCCTGCTTCTCTAATGTTAAAACTTCAACATGTGAGGAAGCAGGACTCTTCATGGATAACCGGCAGTATCATCTTTCATATCCCTTCTAATAAATCAATTGCCAGTTTCTCTGAGCAACATGTCTGAAATCTTTCTGACTTGATTGCAAGAAGCAGGGCTTAAAAAGGGAGGAGGTCCTCATTTTGCCTCAGTCTCCAAGAAGGCACCAACCCTGTAATGATATTTAACAAATAATTGACTGGTAGCCATGAAATTGCAATTACAAAGTCTTGTGAAGTTATTGCAGTTTTAAATATTATTATAAAATTCTATTTATTTATTTGGTACCAGGGATGTAACCCAGGTGTCTTACCACTGAGACATATCCCCAGCCCTATTTATTTATTTAGAGACAAGGTCTGACTAAGTTGCTAAGGGACTCACTAAATCGATGAAGCTGGCTTTGAACTTGTTATCCTCCTACCTCAGCCTCTCAAGCCACTATGATTATAGGAGTGCATCACCACACCTGGCTGGAAATTAATTTTTGTGGCCCAAAGGAGAACTTTCTTTTTTCACAAAATGTTTTCTGTGGTCTATCACTGCATCATTTTTAAATGGTTCTAAACTCACTTAAGGAAAAATTTCACAAATCTCCTTAACCTTTAAAACAACTGGTTTTTCTTTTTTCTTTCTTTCTTTCTTTTTTGTTTGTTTGCTTTCCTCTGACATTTCTTTAAATTCCCTAATGAACAAGAAGCCAGTAGCACACTTCATCAGTTCACTGTTTCCTTCATTTAAGATAAAATGTTTCCAGGTTCATCCTTCAAAACATTTTATCTGTAGTTCTTTTATACAATATTAATGTAATGAATATATTTTATTCACACTCTTACACATTCTTTTTCTGACTTTAACTAACTCTTTGTTTTTGGCTTGGCTTAACTTATTTTTCAGTTTTTAATTTAGATTAGGCTTCTTCCTAGCCCATTATATAGCACAAACTAGGTACCAAATAAAGAATTTCTTAAATAAATGAAAAAAATAAGAAATATATTTTGGTCACCTGTAAGTAAAATCCTAGAACTTGAGAGAAAATGGCAGTACTTACTGAGGATTTAAGCAAAATTATTATATACTTACCCCATTACTGCTGGATGCTATTTAGAAGCTTTTGTGAGGTTCTATGCAAAAAGACATTCACACTGCAAAATAGGACCAGATCGTATTCAGTTCCAATAACAGGATCTCATCAGTTTTGTTCTTGAAAAGCCTATCAACCAAAAAAAAAATATGATTCTCCTGAGCTCCTGGGGTTCAGGGGCACTGTAAAGAAAAGGGGTTGATTTGCTAATGCTTATGTAGTCAAGTCAGCTGCTAATCCATTAAGCAAATGCAAAGCACCCTAAGGTTACACAGACCCAGGCTTGTTGCATTTTCTACTAGACTTCTGTCCTTTCTCACCTTGGTAGCTATGTTTGCCTACTTAGCAGCATGAATGGCCACTTGTTATTCATGAACCAGGGTGCAAATGGCTGAATGCAGCTCTATGTGAATACTCATTAATGCACAACTCTTTTGTGTCTGCCACCATTTAATTCATTTTGCAACACTCAACATACACAAAAAGCAGAATTGAACAGTACTCTAAAATATGCTTAAAATTGACCAAATGTAATTTTGTCATTCATTCACAAATGTAAAATATTAAAATGTATGAAATTAAGATATTTTCCTTAGTAAATCATTTTCCTTAACTCTGTACAGGTGTATAAAGTACATGATTTGCATGGTAAAACATCCACTTTATAAACCTGCTTTGAATTTCTGAGCACTTCTATTTCCATAACTGTCCCAGAGCTGCAGGTGCACAGGATATTTACACCAAAGACAGATATAATGTATGAATTATTCCCTCTTCTAGCTACTTCCCCTCTTCACTTCCCAGCCTGATAGTTTGATAGTAAATAGGACTATGTTCAAGAAAGAGAGAAAAGAAAGAAACTTTACAATTTGTGCCAAATGACTTTAATCCAAGAAAAGCATAAAATTAATGCTCTTTCTGTCTCTACCCCCACTGAGCATAAAGCTAGACACAGAATTTGTGCTTTGGGTCTTTAGGAGCCCTCATTCTTTACTGAATTGAATAAATTCCACTGATTTCAACCACTAATTGGTTCAATTCATTAACAACATATTTTTTTAGTTCTCTTTTCTTTTTTAATGTAGAGTTAATGAAATACTTCTGTTTATGTGTCACTTTCCCACAGAAAAAAAGAATTTTATTAGAGAACACAAGAACGAAACCTAGCCTTATTTCAAAAAGCCTATGACTACTTAATAACACAAATTGTTGTTGAGTAACACAACAGAGAAAGCTCTATAAGTTGTTCATAGGATGACATATTTGCATTTTGAATTATTAAGTTTAATTGCCTGGCAATAACTTTGAAATGGTGTGTGTAATTTTGTAAAAGATATTCAAGTATCTATTTTGAATAAGGGCTTAGTGGATTTATGTTTAAGGGTAGGGGAGAAAGTAAAGAATATAGTTATCCTTCTATTATAATAAAACTTTCTGGCTTATTGGAATTAAATTATATTCAAACAGTGAGAGAAAAATAGTTGCTCAATTTCTTCTATTCTGTTTTTAAAAAGTTCAATTATAAATCCCTTTATAGAGATTAATTTACTTAGGTTATAATTGAGAACCCACATATATAAACAACCCAGTAAGTTAGAACACAAACCCACTGTTTTATATAGATATGGAACTAGCTTCTGAATGGAAAAACTAATTAATTAATTATGTGTGTCTGTAAACTGCAAATTAGATGTTACAGAAATGGCAACTTGGAAAAAGTTAAAATCAGAACTTTTTACTTCCCTTGTTTCTGCTATACATGGTTGTCATATTCTCTACAAAAGTTTTAGCACATTCCTTTTCTTGCACAATAGTAAATTACTGATTATAGCAGATAGGAGATTGTTTTTCTCTTTGTTTTTCCTCTTTGTTGCATTTATCCAAGGGTTAATTATCATTTAGCACTATCTATGTATTATGCTCTATGTTATGTGCTGAGGATATAATATTGAATAACACACAATCTTCAATGAGCTTAGGGTTTTAGAAATATATGAAAGCAGATAAATAGTCATACTGCTCTTCCTATATTACATATATAATAGTCCTAGTCAATATTTTGCATTTTCTTCTTTGTTTATAACTCTGTTGCTTTTGATTAAGATAATTTTAATTAATCTTTCTCTTTTAATGAGCATGCTTATCTTGATGCAGTTGTACTGAAAGAGAAGAAAAAATCTAACATCTCAGATTGGGGTTGTGGCTGAGAGGTAGAGTGCTCGCCTAGCATATGTGAGCCACTGGGTTCGATCCTCAGCACTACATAAAAATAAAATAAAGGTATTGTGTCCACCTACTACTAAAAAGTAAATGTTTTTTTTTAAGAAAATCTAATATCTCAAAGATGAATAAAGGTAGGGTGAAATGTGTAATCTACTCCCATTATGAAACTGGTATACTAAATTGTCTATGATTCTATTTTTATCAAGGATATTTTGGTAATAGCCTCTTTATTTTCTTTTTTCCAGAACTCCAGTAAAGCTCATAATTGTGAGAGTAATGCAAAGCCATACCTCATAGACATTGTGGTTCCATACCACCAAAATATTGCAATAAAACAAGTCACATATTTTTAAAATTTTTCCATTGCACATAAAATTTATGTTTACAGTATACTGTTGTCTACTAGGTATGCAACAGCATTATGTTTAAAACTATTTACCTTCCCCAAAAGTATCATTAAAAAATGCTAATGATCATCTGAGTCTTCAGTGAATTGTAATGTTTTCACTGATTAGGGGTTTCACCTTAATGTTGATGATTGCTGACTGATGAAAATGGTGATTATTGAAGGTTGGAATGGCAGTGGTGGCAATTTCTCAAAATAACACAACAGTAGAATTGAGAAAGTAAAATAATAAGAGAGAGGAAAAAGGGCAGGGGCACCAAGGACTGAAAAGACGTAAATCAAATTTCATGCTTGTATAATTTTGTCAAAATGATCTCAAATATTATGTAAAACTACAATGCAATAATAATAATATATTTTTAAAAAGCACAGCAATCAAGTTTGCCACATCAATTGACTCTCCCTTTCAGACAAAATTTCTGTGGTGTCCAATTCTGTTTGATAACATTTAGCCCATAATAGAACATCTTTCCAATTAAATCAGTCCTCTCAAATCCCGCTATTGCTTCAGAAACTAAATTTGTCTAAAGTTTGTTGTCATTTCAACTATGTTCACACATCTTCAGGTAAAGATTCTGTCTCAAGAAACCACTTTCTTTGCTCATGCATAAGAAGTACCTCATCATCCATTACAAGTTTATTATAACATTTTATTTAGCTGGAAGCAGACACTAGCTCATGCCCATAATGCCAGAGACTAGGGAGTTTGAGGCAAGAGGATTACAAGTTTGAAGCCAGTTTCAGCAACTTATTGAGACTTGGTGAGACCCTGTCTCAAATTAAAAAAAACTTAAAGGGCTTGGGCATGCTGATAAGTTGTAAAGCGGCCCTGGGTTTAATTCCCAGTACCAAAAAAAAAAAAAAAAAAAAAAAAGTCACTCATCAAGACAGTAAGTAACTTACCTACTGAGTAATGCATATTTTTACCCTGTTGTGAGATATCTGATGAGGTTTACATCCTCATAAGTACTCATAAGTATACTTCTGTGTTATATTTTGAATTCCAACATTGTTATTTTTTGTACTTTAATATGTAGCTTGCCTTAATCACATTTGATGCACTCATCATACATAGCTCAGTATGGTGGTATATGTACATAATATCAGTAACTCAGGAAGATGAGGCAGGAGGATCACAAGTTTAAGATCAGTCTGGGCAATACTGTATCTCAAAATATAATTTTTAAAAAGAAAAGAACTGTGAATGTATCTCAGTGATATAGTGTCCCTGAGTTTAATACCTATTATATAATAAATAAAATATTATGAATTCAGTCACAACATCAGGCTCCACTTCTAACTTTGGTTCTCTTACTATTTCTGCAACATTTGCTATTATTTCCTCCACTGAAGTATTGAACACCTCAATATCATCCATGAGGTTTGGAATGAACTATTCCAAATGCCAGTTAATACTTAATATTTTGATCTCTTCCCACAAATGATGAATGTTCTTAATGTCATCTACAATGGTTAATCCTTTCCAGAAAATTTCCAATTTTCTTTTCCCATATCAGAAGAGTCATTATCTATGGAAGCTATAGACTTACAAAATGTATTGTTTCAATATTAATCTTAAAACTCTAAATTACCAATTGATCCATGGGCTACAGAATTCACCTTGTATTAGCAGGCATAAAAATAATATTTATCTCATTGTACATCTCCATTAGAGCTCTTTAATAACCAGGTGCTTTGATCAGTAATATTTTCAAAGGGATGTTTTGTTTTTGTTTTTGGTTTTGGTTTTTTAATGAATAGTAGGTCTCAATATTGGGTTTAAAAATTTGAAAATAAACTTCATTGAAAGCACATATCATGCCATTCAGGCTTTATTGTTCCTTTCATAGAACACAGGAAAAAGTAGATTTTCTGCACTTCCTGATAGTTCCAAGATTTCTAGAATGGTCTTCAACTTAAGGATGCTAGTTATGTTAACACTTAACAAGAGAGTCAGCCTGACATTTAATCCATTGAATCTCTGAAGCCTTGAATTCATATCTCTCTAGGTATGATATATAGGATAAATCATATATATATAAAATTTATAATATATAATATACATGGTGTATATGACATACCATATATAATATAAAATATATGATTAAATATAATTATATTGATATATAATAATTGTATTATTAAACATAATTACAATAATATATAATATGTAGTAAAATATATAATATACATAATTATATGTGTATATTTTTTTTCAACAAAAATCCACTTCATTAACATTGGATTTCCACTATTTGAAGCATCTCCTAACATCAATTATCCTAGCTTGATCTGGATCTGAAGAATAACTTCCTGCATGTTTTATATCAGCACTTGAAACTTCCCTTTGAACTTTTATGTTATTGAGTCAGTTTCTTACTTTAAGTAAGTCATGAACCAATCTGTGTTAGCTTCAATCTTTTATTCTGAAGCATTCTCACTTTCAGAGAATTGTAGAGAGGGCCTTTATCTGGAATAGGCTTTGGCTGAAGGTAATGTTATGGCTGGTTTATCTTCTACCTAGATCATTAAAATTTTCTCCATGTGGTCAGGAGAATTGTTTTGCTTTTTTATTGTTCATGTATTCACTGAAGTAGTACTTTTAATTTCTTACAAGAGTGTTTTTTTTCCTTTGCATTCACAACATGTTTAACTATCTGTCACAAGGGGCCTAGCATTTGACCTGTCTTGCCTGTTAACATGTCTTCCTCATTAAACTTATTTTTAGCTTTTGATTTAATATAAAGGACATGTGAGTATTCTTTTGATTTGAGCACTTAGATATCATTGTACTATTATTAATTGCATTAAATCCAATATTACTATGTCTTAGGGACTAAAGAGTTTGATGAGCAGAGAGATGGAGAATCATGAAGTAGTGCAGTGGTTAGAACACACACATTTGCACAATTTTACTGTTCTATGTGGTTTCCATTTGTAACACCCATAACCAATAATAATGGTGTTGTCAAAGGTCACTGATCATATATTACTATAACAAATAAAATAATAATGCAAAAGTTTGACATATTATGAGTTACCAAAATATGATGTAGAAGCATGAAGTGAGTTCATATTGTTAGAAAAATGGCACCCATAAACTTGCTAGGCACAGGGTTGCAATAAACTTTTATTTGCTTAAAATGCAATAAATTAATATTTAATAAAATTAGATTGCAGATATATGAAAATTTTTAATTTTATGAAAAGTAAATCAATGCTTTGAATTAACATTGGAATTTTTTTTATGGAAAGATACATGAACTATCTAGGCATTCACAGTGCTAATTATAGATAGATTTGTGTTGTTTCATACAGCTTTAATTGAGAAAAGACAGTAAGTAACTTACCTACTGAGTAATGCATATTTTTACCCTATTGTGAGATATCTGATGAGGTTTACATCCTCATAAGTATACTTCTGTATTATATTTTGAATTCCAACATTGTTATTTTTTGTACTTTAATATGTAGCTTGTCTTAATCACATTTGATGCTAATTTGAAGTACATATGTATCCATGCTTGTCAAGTGGCATTTCTACTTCAGAGAAGGGAAAAACTGTCTAGAAATTATATGTGTGTGTGTGTGTGTGTGTGTGTGTGTAGATGTATATATAGATATAGATATATAGATGATATTTTAAATTTCGTTTTCAACAGGACAACTGCAGTTGTAGTCTCAACACTTCACTCTTAGTGTTTTCTGTTTACATGTAAATGTGACAGAGCCCTGAAAGAAAGAAATCAAGCCATGTATTTTGGTGTATGCCTGTAATCTGGAGATTTGGGAGGCTGAGGCAGGAATTTTGAGGCCAATCTCAGAAATTTAGCAAAACCTCAACAACTTAATGACACTGTCTCAAAATAAAATTAAGTAAATAAAAAAGACTGGTGCTATAACTCAGCAAAAAAAAAATACCTCTGGGTTCAATTCCCAATATAGATAGATAGATAGATAGATAGATAGATAGATAGATCAGATAAACAGATAAGTGTTCTGCAAATTTTTCACTATTCCCTTCTTCATAGATAGATGGACATTTTGTTGTTGTTAACAAAATGCTTTTATATGGAGTCTTGTTTTATTTTAATTATTTTATAAAGTTTTTTTAGAGACAGAGGAGAGAGAGAGAGAGAGAGAGAGAGAGAGAGAGAGAGAGAGAGAATTTATTTTTTTAGTTATTGGTGAACACAACATCTTTGTTTGTATGTGGTGCTGAGGATCAAACCCGGGCCGCATGCATGCCAGGTGAGCACACATCCACTTGAGCCACATCCCCAGCCCCTTTCATTATTTTTAATTGCAATGATTTTATCAATTGTAATTACAAGAAATACCACCAGCTCATCAATTCACCTAGGAGAACATATGCTTGCAATTATGGGTCACTTACAATTAGTATATCCCTTCCTGAAATACATCTTGTCAACTGAAGACTATGAAAGTCATGCTTTTAAGGACGTGAGTAAAAAGTTTTATAGAGTATATCCTCAAAATATTATTTCTTATAAAACAAATAAATTTTATATGTAATCATTTGGCAAGATGCCACAAAATAATTACAGATGCTAATATTTACAAATCTCTCATGGCAGCAGATGATAAACATAAATCTTAGCTTAGAGTGTGAAAGTACAAATAAATGAATATGTCATGCAGTATTTAAATAATTACTTTAATTTTCTTTTGAAAAAATATTAACATAGGACATTATTGGTAGTTATTTTTATACAGTTTTTAATATTGTAAATGTTTTTTTTCAATTAAAGTCTTATTATCACTCCAGGGAAGTATCATTTATGAATTGGGCTCTATATATTTCAAACATTCCACTTAATTTATCAATCTTGTTAATATTTTAAGAAATGCTAGCTGCAGGTTATAAATAAAAATTGTAGACCTAGTTTTGCTTCTCTGCTGGCAATACTTGAAGTGCATTCTGAAGGTAAAGGTTGAAGAAAACATTGATTTTGTGTTAGAAAGACTAATTGCTTCTAGTTTGGTAAGTTTTAAGGCTATGCCAACCAAATCTGAAAAAAAAAAGATTAACTTGCATGGGTAGCTAAGCATAATATACTTATCTTTACATTATTTCCTATGAGCAACTTTAGAAATTTATAATGTTTCTGATGAGTTCTAGACATGACGCTAGAAATATGACTGCAAAAGGCCAGAATGTGGTACTCTAAAATATGTCTCTTTGAAATAAAAATTATTTTGGAATCTTAAACATTTCAGATAAAGGAGAAGTAGTGAGAAATTACCCTTTTGTAAAGAAATGTGCATCTAAAAAGGAAATCTCTTTGTAAACATGTCTTCCTCTATCCACTAGGAAAAGAAGGATGACTTAGTCACTAGAGACTTAATCAATGAGGGAGGCATCAATTTAAATCTACATGATAAACCTTACCCTTTTTTTTTTTTAAAAAAAAAAGGTGGTTTACTTTACCATCTTATTTTAACCC